>NC_091443.1:9211252-9811252 GCF_964237555.1 Oryctolagus cuniculus
GTGACGGCAGGCTGGGGCCCGTGCCACAGTGCCTTGGCACTGCCATGACTTGGATCTGGATGTGGGTTTTCCCCTCAGAGGCTCTCGGCTGAGGTGTGGTGCTCCATGCGGTGGTGCTGAGGCCAAGTGGCTTTGAGAGGCGGGGCCCAGCCACGGGGGTGCTGCCCTCGAAAGGGCCAATGCTGGTCTTGTGGAGGGAGTGCACTTTCGTGAGTGGGCTGTGACAAAGCGAGGTCACCCCACAAGCCTGTCCCCTCCCTCCAGCGGTGCTTCCTTTTCGATGTCTCTGCCACATTGTGACACTGCCAACAGGGCCCTCGCCAGAGGTCAAACACCAGGGGCCACCTGACCTTGAATTTGCAACCTCCCAAACTGTGAGCCAAATAGCCCCCTGTTCTCTGTAAAGCCCCCAGCCAGCTGCGTTTTGTTACCGCGACAGGAAACTGACTACTATAGGTGCGGTGCTGGATAGAGGGGCTCCCTAGGGAAGCAGACACTGAAACCCCGGCCTCGAGTGTGCAGGGACACTGGCAGCAAAGAGACGCTGGAGGACATGAGCCAGGGTGCTCCAGAAAGTTCGTGGAGATGCCACCATCTCTTGAAATTCTGTTTTTCTATGGACTTCTTGAAGTCTGCACGCACACACACACAGACACACACACACACACACACACACGCTGTCATCCTGAGTATGGTAGAATCCATAGGAAAATGCTGTTCACAGAAGAGACTAAGTGGGATTCAGCTGACCGTTAGAACTTGATCGGAGATTTATCTAGAATATATTTCTAGATGTTTCTGGAGTGGCCCGGCAGTGGCGCGACTGGAGCTCCAGGGCCAGCTCTGATGACCCAAGGGTGCCGACCTCTTTGGCGGTTTGTCCACCTGCACCCCTGGGCCTGCGTTTCTACAAGCGGGCGGGCAGGTGCGACTAATTGACCGCTGAGGTCTGTGTCACCGTGATCATGTTCATTCACGGCAGCACGGTTCTTCCCAGGGAAGCAGAGGGCTTCCCAGAACAAGGGTCCTGGCCCGTCTATAGCACCTGCCTGCGGGCACCGTGGGAAGGCAGTGGTCTCTTGAATTCCAAGAGGCAACCAGGTCGAGTTCAGAACACAGAGACCTTCAGACACAGGTGAAGCGGAGCTGGAAGATGCATGGTTTTCTATTGTCTGTCTTCCCACCCATTCCAGAACCTAGCACGTATCAAAACTAAGAAACGCCACGAGGGTATACAGTTTTGCAGACGTGTACAGGCATTTAGCTTGCTTTATTTTTCCCATTGAAATTAGTTCTCAGCCCTTGTTCGCCAGATTTCCGGGGTCCTTTGGGCAAAAACTGAAGCAGTTACAGATTGGTTCCATTCCTCTTCTTTCTCCTCTCCAGCTGCTAAGTCAGATGCATGGTGAGTATGGAGGCACCATGCGGCTGTGGACAGGAGGTCAGGCACTCACCGGCCCCAGGACATTGGCACCCGCGTCCGCGGTCCCTCCACTCTCCAGTTGCACCATCCAAGCAGATGCCTCCGTGTCCGCCTGGCCCCACCCCCACCACAAAGCTCCCAGCCTGCTGTCAGTCCTGCCTCCAGGCACCGCCCTGGGAGAGTACGCTTGGCCCATCTGCCGCGGTTCCGCCATGGGCTGTCGCTTCTACTCCAGTGCCCGGGTGTACGTGAGCGGCTCCAAAGGCGGAGACTTCTCCTGTCTCTCCCTCTACTCTTTTTTTTTTTTTTTTTTTTTTTGACAGGCAGAGTGGACAGTGAGAGAGAGAGACAGAGAGAAAGGTCTTCCTTTGCCGTTGGTTCACCCCCCCAAATGGCTGCCATAGCTGGAACTACGCCTTGGCCTTTTTTTTTAAAAGATTCATTTTATTTGTTTGAAAGGCAGCGTTACAGAGGAGGGGGCAACAGAGAGAGAGAGTGAGAGAGAGAGAGAGAGAGAGAGAGAGGTCTTCCATCCATTGGTTTACCCTCCAAATGGCTGCAATGGCCAGGGCTGGGCCAAGCTGAAGCCAGGAGCCAGGAGCTTCCTCTAGGTCTCTCACACGGGTGCAGCGGCCCGAGCACCTGGACCGTCTTCCGCTGCTTTCCCACGTGTGTTAGCAGGGAGCTGGATGGGAGCTGAACGTCGAGGAACAGCGAGGAGGGCCACACAGCAGAAATGGGCTGGGGGGAAGCCCGGCCTGGCTGCCAGCACCGCTGTGTCTGGGCCGCGTTGCACTTGCCTGGCAGAGCCGAGGCCCCGACTTTGAGACCCAGCAACCAGCAGTCTGGGGTTCTGCTCTCACAGACTCAGAAAACTCGGGGTTCTCCCTGCGAAGACGGGGGTCAGGTGCTGGGAGATCAAGGCAGGTGAAAAGGGACGGCCTGTCCTAGCAGGCAGGGGGCGTGAGCTGAGCACGTGCCCCGAGCATCTGTCCGAGGCTGCGCCCCAGGATCCAGAGCCGCACCCAGCGGGAGGCTGAGGGGACCAAGGGATGAGGCTCTGGGCAGAGAGGCAGAGGTGTGGCAGGGGCCAGGGGCTAGGAGGGGGCTTACGAGGGAGCCCAGGACCCCAGGGCAAGCATCTCTTGTCGGGGAGCACCCCCTAGGCTCCGGGGCAGGACCGGGCTGAGGCAGGGCCACCGTGGCCAGCAGCGCGTGAGTGACTGGCCACAGGGCTGTCCTCCATAAACGGGCGAGCTAACAGCAGCAGTCAGGAGGAGGGAAGAGAACATCGGAGACCACCTCCTGTGCTCCAGCAGGCGGGGGGAGGGGCAGGAGCCCCAGGGCTGAGGAGGGGAGTGACTCCGGGGGACACACAAGGCACCCAGGCATCCCCCCTGCGGGACAAACCCTGGTGGTCCGCGTGGTCACCGTGCTGTTGGCTTTAATGTTTTTATTTTAATTTTTAATTGACTTTTGATTTTTAAAGAACATTTTGCTCGAGAGAAAGAGAGAGAGAGAGAGAGAGAGAGAGAGAGAGATCTCATCCACTGCTCACTCCAGACGCCTGCAACTACAGCAGAAGCTGGGCGCCTGGGACTCCACCCAGGTCTCCCTCACGGTGGCAGGGCCCCTGGTGCTCCAGCCATCACCACTGCCTCCCCAAGTGCGCATTAGCAGGAAGCCGGAAGCAGGAGCAGAGCTGGGACTTGAACCCTGGGTGCTCCAGTACGGGCCGCAGGTGCTGTCTTTACTGGCATCTTAACCACTGGGCCAAATGGCCCCCCCACTCGGTGACCTTTTACTTGCGGCCTCTTCTCCCCCGGGATAGCATTTCCACTTAAAGGTCACCTCCCCAGCAGCAGGCACGGCTGTGCTGCAGCCTGTTGGAAAGGCGGCAGTGCCAGGCCTGGGGTGACAAAGGAGAGCCCGGGCAAGAAGAGACACGCGTGCATTCCCCCGGGTGCTGCTCCTCGGCCCCGGGAACGCCCCCCGCCGCCTGGAGCCCTGGAGAGCCCGCCTGCCCCTCTGCTTAACTCTTACAAAAGTCAGCGGGCACTTTTTGCTGATGCCACCAATTTCCTCCGGTTAGAAATAAAAGAGCCGCCTCCTTGCAGATTGTTGTTAGGAGCTTTTAAAAGCGACGTTGGTTGCACTTAACACACAGCTGGGGCCGAAGCAAAGGCTGGGCAAGTGCCCGGGGCTATTCGGCTGGAAACGCCGTCCTGCTCAGCACACAAATGTTGCACTCCCTGGGCCCCAACGCAGGCTTGGGGTGCTCGTCCCCCAGGATGCCGGAAGTCCAACCTATGGCCCTGCTGCTGTTCTCAGACACAACCCGTTCTTGCCTTCAGGACGCTGTGACGTCGGCGCGCAGACAGGAGGCAGGGGAGCGGTCTCCTTAGACATAATCTCCTGGCCTGCAAAAGCAGCCCCAATCAAAATGCATCAGTTCAGAAACCTACACGAAGCCACCCTGGGAGTTCTTTCAAAGGTCGCCTTACTAATCCCAGCCAGCTGCACAGCCAGGACAGCAGGCGCGCTGACGCGGCTGGCTACGCCCACGGGCGTGTGCTCTTCACTTGCGAAAAATGGGGAGGCTTTCTGTGCAGCTGTTAAGACCACTTGGGACCCCCGAGCCCCATGTCAGAGTGTCTGCGTTCGATTCCCAGCTTTGCTCCAGTTCCAACTTCCTGCCAGTGTGCACCCTGGGAGGCTGCAGTGACGGTTCAGATACCTGGGTCCCTCCCATGTGGTAGCCTCAAACTGAATTCCTCCCGGTTCTGTCTGGCCCAGCCCCAGCTGTTGCAGGCACTGGGGAATGAACCAGATGGGAGGTCTCTCTCTCTCTCTCTCTCTCTTTCTCTCTCTTTCTCTCTCTCTGTGTGTGTATGAGTGTGTGTGTCCTTCTGTCCATCTCTTAGCCTTTCAAATAAAAATAAATAAATTTTAAAATATTAACACTTGCCCACGATTGGAGCTTTAATTCCAGAGACGGTGAGCTGTGCTCAAGTCTGTCCCTTTGTGGGTGCCGCAACCCGTGTCTAACACTGGACAACTTCGCTCTAAGCTAAGTGGAGTCAATCATGAGTGCCACTCAGAAGAGGTTTGCAGACGCATTGGGAACGTGGCTCATCTGGCTGCATGTGTCCACAGCAGCCAGAAACGCACCGCTTCGAGAAAAAGACGAACTGGCACAAGGGAGGAGACTGAGCGCGGGCGTTTCTTCCCAGGGTAAGGGGGTCCCGCGCAGCCCGCCCAGGGCAGCCCCCGTCGCCCCTGCCTGAGACTTTCCCACCTGGCGTTCCCTTGTCGTCCTCACTGCCACCACCACCACCGCAGAGCAGGGGCACCCAAATCATTTCCCAGAACCACTTGCGTCCATGTGTAAGAGCGAGAGCAGCCTCACAGGGAGCCAGAGCCAAATCTTTCAGGAAGAGGCACCCAGACAGCCTTCCTGGGGGACTTGCGGGACTCCTGAGACGGGGTAGGGGTTCCGCACGGCCACCGTGCCTGCGAAGGGACACAGTGACCAGACCCAGTGCGTCTGCCTGGGGACCCCAGCTCTGGACCTTCCTTCTCACGTGGCCTTGGGATGCCCACTCGGGTCTAAGCTCGCTCACTGCAAGGAAAGACCCTCGGGCTGGGGACACTGGGGGAGCCCACCCGGGAGGGGAGTTGGCACATCGAAGCGTTTGTGGGGCTGGAGAGCCCGAGCAGAGACACCTGTGCCCGGCCTCAGCCGGTTCCTCCAGGCTCAGGTCAGAATGGACCCGCTCAGGTGAGCGCTCTGAGCAGAAATCTTCCAGGAGCTTCCCGAGCCGCTGGGGCAGGTGTCTCCGGCCTCCAGGGATCTGAGTATTTGCTCTCTCAACGTGGGGCAGCCTGGCCTCGGAATGACTCACGCTGCACGACACCGGGCCCCTTTGTTCAGAAACGCTTCAGGACGTGGAGTTCCCGTGGAATTAGCTCAAAATTAATTTAGCCACAATGGCTTATTATTAGATTTAATTATAAATGAAATGATTCACCAGGGACTTTTTACTTTGTAAACAAGCACCTCAGAGTTGGCAGGGAATTTGGATTTTTTTTTTTCTTTTTTCTTTTCTCTAATCTTTGCACAGGTTTTCCCAAAATTGTGGCCAAGGATTAAAAGCAATTCTCTGGCTTTGGAGGGAAGGTCCAGGCTGCTCGTCACCCTTTTATGAGCCCTGGACCTCTCCCTTGTGGGTGCCGCCCCGCTCCTGGGCAGGGGGGGGGGGGGAGCTCTGCTCCCGCACAGAGGGCTGGCACGGGAAGCTGCTCTTTGCTACAGTTAATATATGTCTCAGTGTCATCCTGACTGTCTTCCAGGACCCCCAGAGCTGGAATTAAAGAGCCCAAGAACCAGGAGGATGTGAGGGTGCACGCTGCGGCTTCCCCCAGGACCCCAGAAACCAGTTTCTTTCTTTCTTTTTTTTTTTTTTTTGACAGGCAGAGTTAGACAGTGAGAGAGAGAGACAGAGAGAAAGGTCTTCCTTCCGTTGGTTCACCTCCCAAATGGCCGCCACAGCCGGCGCACCGCGCTGATCCGATGGCAGGAGCCAGGTGCTTCCTCCTGGTCTCCCATTGGGTGCAGAGCCCAAGTACTTGGGCCATCCTCCACTGCACTCCCTGACCACAGCAGAGAGCTGGCCTGGAAGAGGAGCAACCAGGACAGAATCCGGCGCCCCAACCAGGACTAGAACCCAGAGTGCCGGCGCCACAGGCGGAGGATTAGCCTAGTGAGCCGCGGCGCCGGCCATGAAACCAGAGTTTCTTGGAACTCAATGCTGCAGGCATGTATGGGGGCCCTTCGAAGGCTCGTGGAAAATGGAACTGAAAGATAAGCTCATTTGGGGGCAAAATCTTTGAAATCGGTGTATAGTGTTTTTTTGGAATAAGCATTTTCCTTGAACTTCCTGAAGACCTTTGGAATTTCTTAGGTTAACAGTAGGTGTTCACGTTACCTCCTCAAAGCCCTGGATTCACGGCAAAATGCCGACTTTTAAGTTTACAGGTCAGTTTGGAAGAGGTGAAGAGCACACTGAGGGTACAGTGTAAGCTAATGCACAGGAAGAGACGACATGCGGCCAGAGGCGTGACTGAGGTTTGCGGAGTGGAGGCTTGCTCCCCGGGGAGGGCGCTGCAGTGTGGGCGGTGGCCTCCCCTGGGAGTTCCTTAGAACCCTGGACACTGGCCCCCGGGGCCTCACTGCACTGACAGCTGCATGTTAACCAGGTCCCGGGAAGTCGCACCCACACTTCAGAGGTTAAGGACGGTTGAGGGAGGAAAAGTCAGCAGCACCCCCAGTCCTGCTGAGATGGCTCGATGGCTCCACCACAGTCACTGGGAGTGTTTGTGCCCCCTCCCCCTTCACGGCCATAGCGAGACTTTCCATGTCCACCGTGTGCGGGGCTCACGGCTGCCTCGTTCACCTCCCCTGCTCTGCACCCAAGCCTCAGCTCAGAGAGGGCCTGCCATGGGGGAAGGGCTCGCCCGCACAGAGGAAGCCTGGGACGGCCCAGGTCAGCTTCCCGGAACACATGGCTGAGCCTGGGAAGGGCGCTGCAGGGCCTACGGGGAGGCTGGCAGCTGCAGGGGCCGGAAGATAAGAGCGTTCATTTAGCCTGGCTGGCATCCAGGAAGCCGGGCAGAGCTAGGCCTCCACGCTCCGAGGAAAACTAAATAAATAAATAAAAGCAGAAATAAGCTGGCAGATGTCCCCGCTCCGTGGTGACGTCAGCGGCGCGCACCCCACACATCTCGCGGGCCCGTCTGCCGCTGCACCAGGCACTTGGCACGATTGTCCCCGGTCCCTCGCTGCAGCCCCTGCAGGTTTGCATCGTCACTTCCATCCCACAGCCAGGGTGATGCGGCTCCCGTGGCGTCTCGCCTGCGGTCACCCGGCCCGCCACCGGCCCCCACTGCTTTCTGCCGAGAGCTGCTCGGGCAGGAAATGGAAACTGGCCGGTCAGTTTTCAGGCTGCTGCAAGACCAAAAGCCGTGTGGAGGCTGCACTCAAAGAGCTCTCAGTGTCCTAATAAGGTTTCAGAACAGAAAGGAGCCCTCGCGCTCGGCTCTGCCAGCACCGGCTCATCAATCCTCTCTGCACTTGGACGCAGACACGGGGGACTGTGGTCCACGTGGCAGACTTGGAAGCACCTTGAAGGAGAGTCTAAGCGGTTGCCAAGATGCCTGTCTCAAGGCTGGGTGCTTCTGTGACAAATGGCCCGCAAGACTACGCAGTGCCAAGATGCCACAGGATGCAGTGGGGCTGCCCTGCAGGAGGGCACACACACCGTGGGCCTGGGACCCCGCAGGCGCTGGGACCCTGCAGGCGCTGGGACCCCGCAGGCACTGGGACCCCGCAGGCACTGGGACCCCGCAGGTGCTGGAACCCCACAGGCCCTGGGACCCCACAGGTGCTAGGACCCCGCAGGTGCTGGGACCCCGCAGGTGCTGGAACCCCGCAGGTGCTAGGACCCCGCAGGTGCTGGGACCCCGCAGGTGCTGGAACCCCACAGGCCCTGGGACCCCACAGGTGCTAGGACCCCGCAGGTGCTGGGACCCCGCAGGTGCTGGAACCCCACAGGCACTGGGACCCCGCAGGTGCTAGGACCCCGCAGGTGCTGGGACCCCGCAGGTGCTGGAACCCCACAGGCGCTGGGACCCCTCAGGCACTGGGACCCCACAGGTGCTGGAACCCCACAGGCACTGGGACCCCGCAGGCGCTAGGACCCCGCAGGTGCTGGAACCCCACAGGCACTGGGACCCCGCAGGTGCTAGGACCCCACAGGTGCTGGGACCCCACAGACGCTGGGACCCCACAGGTGCTGGGACCCCACAGACACTGGGACCCCACAGGTGCTGGGACCCCACAGGTGCTGGGACCTCACAGGTGCTGGGACCCCACAGGTGCTAGGACCCTACAGGTGCTGGGACCTCACAGGTGCTGGGACCCCACAGGTGCTGGGACCCCACAGACACTGGGACCCCGCAGGTGCTGGGACCCCACAGACGCTGGGACCCCATAGGCGCTGGGACCCCGCAGGCACTGGGACCCCGCAGGTGCTGGGACCCTACAGGTGCCTGGGACCCCACAGACACTGGGACCCCACAGGCATTGGGACCCCACAGGCACTGGGATCCCACAGGCACTGGGACCCCAGAGGCGCTGGGACCCCGTAGGCGCTGGGACCCCACAGACGCTGGGACCCCACAGACGCTGGGACCCCACAGGCGCTGGGACCCCACAGGTTCTGGGACCCCACAGACGCTGGGACCCCACAGGTGCTGGGACCCCACAGGTGCTGGGACCCCGCAGGTGCTGGGACCCCACAGGTGCTGGGACCCCACAGGTACCTGGGACCCCACAGACACTGGGACCCCACAGGCACTGGGACCCCACAGGTGCTGGGACCCCACAGACGCTGGCACCCCACAGGTGCTGGGACCCCACAGGTGCTAGGACCCCACAGACGCTGGGACCCCACAGGTGCTGGGACCCCACAGGTACTGGCTGGGACCCCACAGATGCTGGGACCCCACAGGCGCTGGGACCCCACAGGTGCTGGGACCCCACAGATGCTGGGACCCCAGAGGCGCTGGGACCCTGCAGGCGCTGGGACCCCACAGGTGCTGGGACCCCACAGGTGCCTAGGACCCCACAGGTGCTGGGATCCCACGGGTGCTGGGACCCCACAGGTGCTGGAACCCCATGGGTGCTGGGACCCCACAGACGCTGGGACCCCACAGACGCTGGGACCCCAGAGGCACTGGGACCCCACAGGCGCTGGGACCCCACAGGCACTGGGACCCCACAGGTGCTGGGACCCTACAGGTGCCTGGGACCTCACAGACACTGGGACCTCACAGATACTGGGACCCCGCAGGTGCTGGGACCCCACAGGTGCTGGGACCCCACAGATGCTGGCACCCCACAGGTGCTGGGACCCCACAGGTGCTGGGACCCTACAGGCACTGGGACCCCACAGGTGCTGGGACCCCACAGATGCTGGGACCCTACAGGCGCTGGGACCCCACAGACGCTGAGACCCCACAGGCACTGGGACCCCACAGGTGCTGGGACCCCACAGATGCTGGGACCCCACAGGCGCTGGGACTCCACAGGTGCCGGGCCGGGCGCTTCCTCCCGTCACCTGCTCCCTCTGACTGTGGCTGAGCCTTTCGGATCATTTCCGTCCTTCACCCCACAGAGAACTGAAGGACCAGGTCAGCCTCTGTCCCAGACAGATGGAGAAGCTCCCCTTAGCATGAGGGGCCTTTGCAAAAGTTGGTGAAAATTGCACGTCACCTCTTAATTCCATTTTCCACAAATTCTCTGAAGCCTTCTCGTTTTCATCCTTTTCATCCCGGGCTCATTCTCACCAACATAAACACGCTGTGCCCTTCTCCAATATTATTGGAAATGGCAAATGTAATTAAATATTGTGATTCAAAGCACAGCAAATGAGTTGAATAATTTAAGACACTTTATGCAACTGTCCATTCCCTTGAGTTCCTGTTGTGGCTCTAAGCCAAGGACAACCTGGCTGCTCTCACGGAGAGATCACGCCGTGGCCGCAACAGGATGAAGACGTGTGGGCAGACGAGCAGACCCTAGCTGTTGCCACCTGCCCAGCACCCCTGGCTGCCTCTCCTCCCCTACGATGGGCGGATGGGCGTGTGGACAAAGCCGGGCTAATTATAGGACCTCGCCTTGCGCTGGATGCAGTGATTGGCCCAGCAGGTGGGCACATGACAAAGTCTGGGCCAATCATAGCATCTCACCTGCCTTGAGCTACAGGGATTGGTTCAGTGGCGTGATCACATGACCTGGCCCTCTCAGGACTTTTCAGAGTATAAGGATGGGGAGTGGGGAGTTGTGTAAACTCTGTAGCCTGGAAGCTGGGGTGGGCAGGAGCAGGAGACCCCAAAGCCCAGACATTGCTTCCAGAAACAGGGAGGACAGGTGGGGAGCTGTGGAAGTGGTCCAGAGAACACTCTGCTCTCAGCTTGGGTGAGCATTTGTGCCTGTGGCCAGCGTGCACCCGTTTGTCCCACTATCGGAGGGAGTGTCTCCTGTTTTATTTGTAATTTTCTGAGTGCCAAAGAGTCAGAGTGAGAGAGAGAGTTCCAAGCTTCTGGTTCGTTCTCAAATCCCTGCTACAGCCAAGTCTGGGCCATGCCTAAGCCAGGAGCCTGGGACTCCATCCGGGTCTCCCACGTGGTGGCAGGGACTTAAGTACTTGATTCCTCACTGCTGCCTCCCACGGCCTGCGTTAGGAATAGGAGGAGCCAGGGCTCACACCGGGCGCTCCAGTATGGGACGTGGGTATCCCATGCAGCAAATTCACCACCGCGACAAATGCCGGTCATATAACCTGCATCTTAGCTGCTAGGTCAAATGCCCACCATCTCCCCACTTCTCTTATTCAGCCCAAAAGTGTTCAGTTGTTCTCCACACTCCCCGGGGTGACCTGGGAGAGAGTCCAGAACATCCCAGAACGTGCAGGCGGCCGGCTCTCCGTTAACTGCACTGACCCTTCCCCGCTCCGCCTGGTGTTCTTCCTCTGCCCTTCCCCCTGCTCTTCCTGTTTCCCCAGTGCCTCTCAGTCTTCCCACCCCAGCCACCCCTAATTTTCTTCCCTTTCCCTAAATTCTTCTGTCCTCCTCCTCTTACTCTGTTGTACTTCTGGCTGCCGGTTCACACGGCCAAGGTGCTTTTGCCTCTGAGAAACCGGGCTGGCCGCGTGCCCCTGCTGCCGTTCCCGGCTCCGTGCTCTCGGGCTGCTGGCCTGGCTCTGGCCAGATGTGTCTGGCTGTGGCCAACGCCACAACGGCTTGACAAGCACACACAGGAAACAGCCCCATTTCCTCAGAAGCTGAGACACGTTTAGCATCTGGCCAACCAAGCAAGTTTGGCCTGATACATTTATAAAATCATTTGCAGGAGAAGCCACATTCCAGAAGCCCATCTGTGATCTTTCATTTTGCTCGGTGGTGCACGTGCTCGGGGAAGAAGTCAATCAAAGGCCCCGTAGTTGAATTTAATTCCCGCAAAGACAGGAGAGGACAAAACCCCCAGCAGGCCCAGGTGACAGTGCAAACTCAGGTCTCCAGTCAGAGCCAGGGCTTCCGGGCCCGGTGGAAATCGCCTAACTTCTCTGAGCGCCTCTTCCCTCCTTGCTCATCAGCCTCATGGCTCCTCCAGCCCCAGGCCGGCTCACCCTCTGCACGTGCACGGGGAAATAGATCGAGGATGCGGAACCGCAGCCAGATTGCAATTTCCCAACTGCAGTGGATCTTCTTGGGTTCAGCGTGGTAACCAGGTGGAAATCTCGGTGTAACCGCATCGTGCTGTGTTACCTAATGCGTGTGGAAGCAGAGGGAGCGGCAGCTCAGCTGCTAGCGTCCAGCCTGCACGCCTGGATCAGAGAACTTGCTAAACCACTCGCCGTCCCAGAAGAGCACACACTTCCCATTTGTGTGGGCACTGCAAAATTGCAAATTCGTGTTGGCTTCCTATTGCATTTTGCACTCTATTACTTTGCATTTCAATGAGAATGGGTTTTAAAAATTTCCAGTTGTCTGAGCAGCTAGAGGCTTAAACCAATGAATTTGTCCATTTAAGAAATTCTACTCGGTACCTGTGTGCTGCCCGACTACGGTTTCCTCTCTGGAGCAAGGAAAGGAAACTCTCGTGTTACCACCTCCTTCCAAAAACTTTCCTATGCGTTTTTTGCCTTGGCGATGTAGAAGGGTCTTTTCAAGGCCCGAGGCTGAATTAGTGAATATATCCTTTTTGACAAAATGCAATCTTGCGGCGAAACTGCCAAATCATTTCAAGGGGGGAAAAACCTGATCTTAGGAAGAAAAACTAAACTTCTCCTAACTTTTCTCTGAGATCCATTCAGACGGCTGGCTTTTTTCTAAGATGTCAAATTCTAACACACCTATGTGCACCCGGACTCTATAAATACACACACTCTCTAGCACGTCTGAAAGGAGTAAGTGTGTGCTGGGGGATATTGGAACAATGACATGCCTGAGGGCAGCTTGTTTCTCAAGTTACTGAGGGAAGGTGGTGAGCATTCACACGGATATGAAAATTCAACATCATCCGAAGGAAACCTTTGAGTATGGTAACATCGCTGCCAAAAATCTCAGCTATGCTGTCAGACGGTTCAGTCGCAAGCTGCACTTTAAGGAACAGAAAGATCGAGAAACAGCCGAAGTTTCTGCAACAGCTCTGGACGCCCTCGCACACCACGTTCCCGCCGTCGGCTGAGCGCTCCCGCGGGGGTCCACGAGCTGACCTGCCGGGTGAGCATCGCTCTCACAAGCAGACAGGCCGCAGCAGCCTGCCCCCTCCACCTGCTCCTGGCCAACACCTGCACGGAAAAGAAACTCACTGTGCTTCCCCCGAACAAGGGAGTTTTCCAAGAAACACAGCTCCGGACCCAGAAGAAAGCAGGCAAAGGCAGTGCCACCCTGTCCGGGCCCCGGGCTCGCCTTGTCTCCCCGCAGCGTGCTGGCAGGGGGAGGTTGCTATTTTTATCGGCTCTCTTCAACCCAGCTGTTGCTTCATGTTAACATGGTGAATGGTGTGAAGATCCCAGCAGAGGCGCGAGGATCCCAGACGGACCTGTCTTCTGTCATTTCTAGAACAGATAAAATGTCAGGAGCCTCCTGGGGGGGAGGGGGCAAGGACGTTTCTCCCACGGCGGCAGGGAGAGCGCATCTGACATTTGAGCGTCACAGAGCCCGAGGCCAGACTTTCTCCTCTTCAGCCTGGATGCAAGTGTGCATTCTCACACAGACACACACGTACACATGCGAGTACACATGTGTGTGTCTACTGGCCAAGGAGCTACCGCGGGTCTGCATAGACGCCCCAGAAGCGGAAGTGTTTGTGTTTCAGGGGCAGGCCGAGCGCGGGGCTCTGTGTTGTCATGAAGTTGGGACAGCTGTGCCGAGCCCTGCCTGGAGTGACCCGGAGAACCCACTTCCCCTTCCTGACTGAGAATGGGACTTGTCATTTTAAGCCCACTCGTTGTATTTCCTCTGTGAATATAACAGCATCTTGGCAAGACTGGGAGGACGGGGAAGAAAGTGCCACATAAAACTGGAGCCGGTTTAAAAATACACCTCTAATTGCAGGCTTGTTGTCTCATGGCTTGGCAAATTAGGGGGGCAAATTGGAGGGGCATCTGGCGCTTGCCCCAGGCGTAAAAGGAACCTCTGACTTACACATACGACTTGTCCATGAACTCTTTCGAAACCTGTGGAACTGCGATGTTGGGGGCTTCCTTCTAGAAGAGCGGCCATGTCCTGTGGGGGAGTTGTTCTGTGTCTGAGCGCTCGGTTTAGAATTTGAGCATCGAAGGCCCGGCTCCAGGCTCTGCTTTCTCCAGCTTCCATAGGAGAACGTTCTTCCCCTCCCCACTCTTCCAGGTCTAAACGAAATTCAGTGAAAATGCCTCAGCGACCCTCTTCACTCAGGGTTTGCAAGCTGTAGGCTGCCGAGGACAAGAGTGACGCTCCTGTAGCTCAACGCGCACCCTGCCCCGGTGTCACTTTGTAATGCCTGGAAGATTAAGGAAGGGTGGGCATATGGCGCAACGGTTAAGATGCCACTGGGGACGCCCACCTCCCATGTTGGTTCAAGTCCCAGCTCTGCTTCTAATCCCAGCGTCCTGCTAGCGCACGTACTCTGAGAGTCACAGGTGGTGATGGCTGTCCGTCACACACGTGGGAGACCTGGATCGAGTTCCAGGCTCATCAGGGAAATGCAAATCAAAACCAGAACGAGGTTTCACCTCACCCCCGTTAGAATGATTTTCATACAGAAACCAACAGACAACAAGTGCCGGCGAGGATGTGGGGAAAAGTACCCTAATCCACTGTTGGTGGGAATGTAAATTGATAGAAGACAGTATGGAGAGACCTCAGAAATCTGAATATAGACCTACCACATGACCCAGCCATCCCACTCCTGGGAATTTACCCAAGGGAAATGAAATCAGTATGAAAGAGTTATTCTGCACCCCCATGTTTCTTGCACTTCAACTCACAATAGCTCAGATATGGAATCAACCCAAATGTCCATCAGCTGAAGACTGGATAAAGAAACTAAGGGATATGTACACCATGGGATACTATACAGTGATTAAAAAATGAAATCCTGTCATTTGCAACAAAATGGATGAAACTGGAAAATGTGATACTTGGTGAAACAAGCCACTCCCAAAAGGAGAAATCCCATATGTTCTCCCTGATCTGTGGTAACTAATAGCGCACCTAAAAGGTCATCGATAGAACTGAAATTGACACTTTGAGAAGCAAGGACTTTGATCAGCCTTTGTCTCAACTGTTGAGGAGCAGGTTTTTTTTTTTTTTTCATCGTATTCGTTGAACTCTTTATGTAATATAGAGTTAATCTTATGTATATAAAGTTAATTGAAAATAAGCTTAGTAACAATAAGAATGGGAATAGGAGAGGAGGAGGAAGAGGGGTGGGAGGGCGGGTAAGGTGAGAAGAATCACTATGTTCCTAAAGTTGCATTTATGAAATGCATGAAGTGTGCATACCTTAAATAAAAAGCTTCTGGGTGAAAAAATGTTCCAGGCTCTGGGCGTTAGCCTGGCCCAGCCTAGCTGTCGTGGGCATTTGGAGGGAGTTGAATCTGTGAATGGAAGATTTCCCTCTGTACGTGTTTGTCTCTCTGTGTCTCTTTTAAGTACATTTTTCCAATATGTATGGTGAGAGTCACAAAGCCTAACATTAGCCATTTGAAAGGGAACAATTAAGTGGGTTTAGTGCACACAGAAGGCTGTACAACCACCACTTCTACCTCGTTCCAAGGCATTCGCGTTGTTCCAAAGTAAAAACTCCACATCCGCTAAGTAATTGCCCCCTCCTCTCTCTCTTCCCACATGTCCAACCTCTGCCCACTGCCAGTCTGTTTTCTGTCTCTATAGGTTTAGTATTCTGGGTATTTCACGGGAGTGGAATCCAACAACACGCATCTTCTGTCCCTGACTTCTCTCTTAGCCCAGTGTTTGCAAGGGCCATCTACACCGTGGCAGGTCTCAGAATGTCATTGTTTTTCGTGGCTGGCTAAGAATGCATTGTATGTTTGGCAGGCGCCGCGGCTCACTTGGCTAATCCTCCGCCTGTGGCGCCGGCACCCCAGGTTCTTGTCCCGGTTGCCCCTCTTCCAGTCCGGCTCTCTGCTGTAGCCAGGGAGGGCAGTGGAAGATGGCCTAGGTCCCTGGGCCCTGCACCCGCATGAGACCAGGAGGAAGCACCTGGCTCCTGGCTTCAGATCAGTGCAGCGCGCCAGCTGTGGCGACCACTTAGGGGGTAAACCAACGGAAGGAAGACCTTTCTCTCGGTCTCTCTCTCTCACTAACTCTGCCTGTCAAAAAAAAAAAAAAAAAAAAAAAAAAAAAAAGAAGAAGAAGAAGAAGAATGCGTTGTGTGTTTACATCAGGATTTCCCCAGTCATTCGTTTGCGTCTTTCTGTGTGTTGACTGTTGTGAGCGGTGCTGCCGTGAACATCCGTGTATAAGCCACTGTTTGCCTGCCTTTAACCCTCGCATCAGAGTTGCTGAAGCACACGGCCAGTCTGGGTTTACCCTTCTAGGAAACAACATACTGTTTTGCACCACAGCTGAGCCGCAGTCCAGCTAGCAATGCAAAAGTGCTCTTCTTTCTGCATATCCTTGCCTGCACCTGTTACTTTCCAATTTTTTTTAAAGATTTATTTATTTTATTTGAAAGTCAGAGTTACACAGGAGATGTAGAGAGAGAGAGAGGTCTTCCATCCGCTGGTTCACTTCCCAACTGACCGCAATGCCTGGAGCTGTGCCCATCTGAAGCCAGGAACCAGGAGCGTCTGGGTCTCCCAAGGACTTGAGCCATCTTCTGCTGCTTTCCCAGGCCAGAGCAGAGAGCTGGATCGGAAGTGGAGCAGCTGGGACTCGAACTGGCACCCCTAAGGGATGCCAACACTGCAGGCATCGGCTTCACCTGCTATGCCACAGCACCAGCCCCTCCAGTTGTTTTTAGTTATAGCAATTCCCACGTGTCCCAGTCTCTCACGATGCCTTTGATTTGCCATTCCCTTATGATCCTGAGCACCTTTTCCTGTGTTTCTTGCCCATCTGTTTATCTTCTTTGGGAGAATCAGCCACACATTTTTGGTCTAGAACATTGATGTATATTGGTAAGAGGGAGACTTGAATTAAAATAGCTTCAAAGAGTTGGAAGTGGTGTGACCTGGGCGCATTGCTTCTCCCGGGCTCATTTTCTTCCTCTGGGAGAAGTGTAGAATAATTTCACCCAGCTGCCTTCTTGACGTCCTTCCAGCCTGGGTTTAAATTGATCGGCCCAGGAGACCTTCTTTACACTCTTCTTTAAAATAGATTCAACTGTTACTCTGTGTCGCAGTGGCCTGGTCTTTCCTTCACAGCACTTGAAACAGTTTGTAATTATCGATTCATTTTTTCCCCAAGTGTTTGTCATCTGAATCCTCCACTAGATTGTCTGCTTTTTGTGGTTAGGAGCCAGTGACTGTCCTGCTCAGAACTACGTACCCAGAGCACAGCGTGTTGTCCGGCATCTCGAGAGTGCTGTGATAATGTTAACGGAATGGGAAAAGGCAATAAATTGTTACATATGCTTGTAAAGAACATAGCACAGTGCCCGGCCTGTATTAGATTAGTGATGCACAGGGGAAGATTCTGGAAAAGGGCAGGGGGTTGTGGTTATCACCATCAATAGGAAGACAATGTAGGCATTCAGAGCAGAGCCAGGAGCCCTAGACAATGCCTGGGGAGCAGCTCTGCAATGCAAAGAATGACCCCACACAACCTAAGAACTTCCTACCAGACATTGAGGTAGGGGTGAGTCTGTTTGTAGTTATCTGCATTTATAATATTCTATTTTACATATAAATAGAAAGGAACATTTGCACAGTTTTAATAAGTGCTGAATTTTCCAGGAATACAATTTAGAAGATTGTCCTGCATTTTTTTGAAAGTCCAATGAGAATTGTTCACCTTTTCATAAAAACCACATCTTCATTAGCAACACTGATCGTGATACTTGACTATTCAATATAACACTCCCAGGTCTAGCTGTATTTGCAGTGTGATTCTACATATTTGTGCCAAAAAAAAAAAAAAAACCTGATTAGTTCATTGCGTCTTCTAGCCTAGACATGTCTCGGTATGCACATATTGAAATTCATGCCATTTTGTTGTACATTAATTTCTTCTTGCCTGTTTCTTTAAATTATATTTAAAGTATTATTAATTATTTTGAAATTATATGTATAGGTAGTTTACCTATGAACTTTATTTCGAGATCTTAGAATAAGAAAATTTTTATTTTTAAGGAAAGCATTGAGTCTAACCAGCATTGGAGCTGTTGTATTAGATGCTCTGTTTTACTTTAATAATAATAATTGTGGAATTTTACAGCTTTGTTGGCTATGAATGGCAAAAGAAATAGGATCTTTCTTATTTTTACCCTAAGACCTGACTTTCTTACTCTCACTTCCAAAGTCCTCCTTTTTATACACCCAAGAACACTGTCAATACTTTGTGCACTGAAAAACAACAGGTGCATTGCAAGGCTTTTGAGTAAACCTCTGCAGAACAACCTGAATGAGGTCTGTGCACCTGGAATCACACACAAAGTCGGGCTGGTGTTGGTGAGGTTTGCGTCTCCAGGGATGACGTGCTGGACTGACCTGAGGTTCAGTCCTGGCTCCGTGCCTGGCAGCCTCAGGTAGTTGTTTAGGCTTCTGAGGCTCCGTCTGCTCGTCTGCAGAATGGAGCCCGGGGTGACCATCTCCAGGGTTGACGTGTCGTGAAACCTCATCGCATGTACACAGGACCCAGTGCAATGTGGCCACACAGCAGGCACTCAGCATCAATTTCCTTCTCCAAAAGTAGTCTCTGATCTCAAGAGCTCTAACTGCTACCAGAGTCATAAATGTTACATAGCATCTCGCAAATACGACCTCAAAGACATGGCAGGCTTGGCTTAAAGAAATATATTTTTATACTGCATCCCATGCATCCTGCTCAGTATCCAAGGTGACTGAACCTGCATTTTCCCAGGAAGCCCACAGCTTTCTTCCATCATTCTGAAATGAGACTGTAATGGCCAAAGGTTAGAAAAATCCACGTTAGGGGCAGGAGTTTGGGGCTGCAGGACTCCCGTATCCACACCAGAGCGCCTGGACTTAAACTCTGGCTCCACTTCTCATTCTAGCTCCCTGCGAATACTCGCCCTTGGAGCAGCAGGTGATGGACCAGATACCTGGGACCCCACCACCCATGTAGGAGACCCAGACTGAGTTCCAGGCTCCCAGCTTTGCCCTGGCCCAACCCTGGCTGTGGTGAGCATTTGGGGAATGAGCCAACAAATGGAAGATCTCTGTCTCTTTGCCTGTGAAATAAATAAAAAAAAAAAATGGGGCCAGCATTGTGATAAAGAGGGTATTCCATATGGATGCCGCTTCGAGTCCCGGCTGTACCACTTCTGATCCAGCTCCCTGTTAACATGCCTGGGAAAGCAGCAGAAGATGGCCCAAGTGCTTGGGGCCCTGCACCCATCTGGGAGACCTGGAGGAAGCTCCTGGCTCCTGGCTGTGGCCTGGCCCAGCCCTGGCAATTGTGGCCATTTGGGGAGTGAACCTGCAGATGGAAGATCTCTCTTTGTCTTTCTCTCTATATATCTGTAACTGTGTCTTTCAAATAAATTTAAAAAGATTAATTCATTAATTAACATTTTTACAAAAAGTAAGGACCACATTAGACAAAGTTGATTCATTGGTGTTAATGCAATTATCAGATTGGTAAATTACTTACTACTTTCCAAGCACTTAATAAGTGAATTATATAAGTTGGTGACAATCAACCACTAAGACTCATCCATTGCATATTGTGCTAATACTTTGTGGGGATTTGAAAGAAAGGAAAACCTTCTACAATGTCAAGTAGCTGCTGAATGTGTCTAGAAGCCAATATTAAGACAACTTGAGGGGGCCAGTGCTGTGGCTAATCCTCCATGTGTGGCGCCAGCATCCCATATGGGAGCCGGTTCTAGTCCTGGCTGCTCCTCTTCCAGTCCAGCTCTCTGCTGTGACCTGGAAAAGCAGTGGAGGACGGCCCACGTGCTTGGGCCCCTGCACTCACGTGAGAGACCCGGAAGAAGCTCCTGGCTTTGGATCGGTGCAGCTCCAGCCATTGCGGCCATTTGGGGAGTGAACCAGTGGATGGAAGACCTCTCTGTCTGTCTGTCTATCTCTCTCTCTGCCTCCCCTCTCTCTGTGTAACTCTGACCTTCAAATAAATAAATAAATATTTTTTTAAAAAAGATAAGACAACTTGAGAACACTGAGCAGAAACATGGTTCAGGGTGCGCACGTTGAGACCAAGGACGTCAGCAGAGGAGAATTCGGAGAGAACGAGCTCCGTGGAGACAGAATGCTGGTGACCTGCTCTCAGAGCCATCGGTGCATGTGGCTCTGTGCGTATCTGAAGAAAAACATTATAAAGAGCTCTCAAGTGGAGTCAAACTAAGAAATCGTTCATCACGGTCAGCTCAATATTCCCGACGGAAGTGTCGGTTTGAAGTCAACTCGCTGGTTTGCATGGGAAACGCGTGTGTTCATTCAACAAAGGTATTGAATTCTTGGGATTTATCAAGCACCAGATAAGCAACTGGGATGCCGAGGTGGGTAATCAGATGCCATTCCTGCCCCTGTGGGACATAGATTCCAGAGAGGTAGATGCACATTGTCAAGGTTAAGTACATAGCTGCCTCCAAAAATACAGGAACAAACCAGGATCTCTAGGAACATATAACTGGACCTAGTCTAGTCTGGCAAGACCAGAAAGGCTTTTGTGGGGGTCATGATGGCTTAGCTGAGTTTTGAGGGGCGTGGCCTGGGTGAAGGGAAGAAGGACATTCCTGGAAGAAGAAGTGACATCCATAGAGGTTGTGCTATTTTCACCTTACAGCATATTCCAAAGACACCGGTAAAGATGGCTCGAGATATCTGGCTCACATAGCTCAGAGTATAATAATATTATTCACATCATAATTCCACAGCACCTTTGACACTTTTGTGGCTTCAGTAAATTAAGAAATTGTTCCCCAAATGTTTCAAAATACTATTTCAGCACTCAAAAGAAGACAATTGGTCTCTAGAGTCCATGAAAATTGTGGGATAAAGACAACTACTGAGACGACCAAATAGTAGCCTGGCCCTGTGTCTGAGATACAGACGTGGAGATACACCACGTGGTCGGTGTGGGGGCAAGAAACACAGGGCCCTTGGGAGTGAGCATCGGAGGCGGCCGCAGCAGCAGCTCTGGGTTCTCTCCGAGCTGTGGCTGAACAAGGACCATGGAATTCTAGATCAGAACTGACCTTAGAATTTCTCTCTTTTATTCTCAAAGAGCCAGGTTTTTGCTGCACGATGCCATCTGGCTAAGGAACTTTTGTTATAGCTTTCAAACAATGATAAGAGTAATGCACTCTAATTTAAAAAAAAAAAACTAAAAATTATAGGAAAGAGTAAACAATCAGAAATTGTATATCTATTTTATTCCATTATATACTGTGCATAAGGAAATACAATTGTTCCCTTATCATTCCTTAGAAAGCCACTATTTTCTTCATGGAATTTCCTTATAACTCTGACTTTGGTAGCTTCCTTTTCTTCTAGTAGAAGTGTTTGATGTCAGTAACTTCCTTGCAAACACTGGGGTACCTACATTTCACCTCTTCTGGTCTGTGGTGTTTTGCTTGCATCCAGTTCTAAACATTTTCTGATTTCCCTCCAGATTTCCTCCTCATGAAATAAACATTCCATTTAATTTCCAAGTATTTGGGAATTTTTCAAATAATTTTTAAATTGATTTCTACTTTAATTTGGTAGTCAGAGACTTCTTCTACTTCCTTACTGACTTGCTACACTGTTGGTTTAGGAATTATAAATAGAGGAATATTGAAATGTCCAACTATAATTACGAATTTACTTTTCCTTTCAATTATTTCCCTTTTTCTTCATGCGTTTTGGAGCTGTGCTATGCATTGCGTATGCTTTTGGAATGATCATGTCCTCTTGATTAATTGACTTTCTTATCATCAGGAAATATACCTTTTTATTCTTGGCGACATTACACGTCTACTCAGACATAAATAGAGCCACTCCGATAATATTTTGACCACCGTTCTCATGTTCAGGTCAGTAATAGGGATGCGGTTTATTGTGCTGAAAAGACATAAAGCAAAATCAGAACATGCAATGCTTTAGTCCCTCCGGCGATGAACTGCGACAACACACATGACACGTGGTCTGCGGGGAAGCTCATTCAAGACTCAGTGCCCAGTTTTTTTATTTATTTATTTGGAGGGAGAAGGTAGCCACATAGGTTAGCATGCTTTGCCTATCGCGTGTCAAAATTCCAGACCCCCAGAGGCTAAACCATCGCTCACCATAAACCCCATCATTTGTAGGTGACGCTTAGGCTAAGTGAGCCTTGTCATCCGCTCTGGGGCCGGGACTGACCTCCCACACCCGGGTCTCCAGCCACCAGCTGCAGGCCCAACTCACGAGCACAGGCGCCTCGGGCCTCCCATGCCGGTTGACTGTGTAGAAGGTGTGTGGTTTCTAGCCTTTCTCTTGTAACAGGTGTGTGGGTGTATACCTACACCCTATGCCTTCTTAGAGGCAGTGTAGATCTTGCTCTGGTATCTAACTTGACAATCAGCCTCTGTCCTTTATTAGAAGTGTTTAAATTGCTCGTATTTATGTACTTCTCAATACGGTGGACTTTAAACATAGCTTGCTATACTTTTACCATTGATTTTACCAGATCTTTGCTCTGTTTTTTCTTGATTTCTTTTGCATCATGTATTTTTCATAATCCCATTTCCACTATCAGCCTATCAGCTAGGCCCTTTGGTTTTATGTTTTCAGTGGCTACTCTAATGACAGCAGTATTTGTGGTGTATGCATTTATATATGAAGATACAGTTATATTTTTAAATTATCTTTAACTCATTTCAAATAACATTGTATAACTTAGATAATGTAGGAATTTTACAAGAGTCTAGTTCCATTTTCACCCTCAGTCTTCTGTGCTATTGTCGTTGAACACTTTGCTTGTAAAAATGACATAAACTCCACAATGCATTGTTTTTATTTTTGCTCTAGTCAGTTATCATTTAAACAGATTAAAGGTAAGAAATATTCCTTTTTTCTGCAATAACTTTATTCATAATTCTGGAAAATAATACGTTCACTCAGGGCCATAGCAGATGTGCAAGTTCACTCCTTTTGATGTAAGTAAAGGCAAGCTATCATTTAATAGAACAATTTTCATGGCTAACAGTGAGTTCCTGGGAGGCAATACTTAGTACTTGCACAACCCTCTTTGTTTTTGTTCAGTAAGTATTTATAGAGAGTGTGGCACATATCTAGCAAATAAATATTTCTTTCACAAATAGTTTTTCTCCCAATTACTTTTTTTTAAGATTATTTATTTATTTATTTGACAGGTAGAGTTACAGACAGTGAGAGGGAGAGACAGAGAGAAAGGTCTTCCTTCTGTTGGTTCACCCCCTAAAAATGGCTGCTATGGTTGGAGCTACACCGACCTGAAGCCAGGAGCCAGGTACTTCTCCTGGTCTCCCATGGGGTGCAGGGCCCAAGCACGCGGGCCATCCTCCACTGCATTCCCTGGCCACAGCAGAGAGCTGGCCTGGAAGAGGAGCAACCGGGACTAGAACCCGGTGCCCTTAATGGGATGCTGGTGCCGCAGGCGGAGGTCTCCCAATTACTTTTAGTATTTATATCCACCAATCTAACACCATCATATCCCTCAGATTTTCTTAAAAGAGTTATTTGAAAGACAAAATGTCAGTGAGAGAGAAAGAGACAGAGAGACAGAGACAGAGAGACAGAGAGAGAGAGAGAGAGAGAGAAAGTTCCATCTGCTGTTTCATTCCCTGAAGTGGCTGCAACAGCCAGGATGTGCCAGGTTGAAGCTAAGAGCCAGGAACCCATCAAGGTCTCCCACAGGAGTGGCAGGGACCCAAGGACTTGGGCCTTCCCAGGTGCGTAAGTGGGAAGCTGGATCAGGAGCAGGGTGGCCAGGACTCAAAACAGCACTGCAAAATGGGGTGACACCAGCATCACCCACTGTGTGGTGACACCAGACTGTCAGACGTTCATATACCAGACTATGCCCCGCGTACTACAAATACCTCACACTAAAATTTGACCCTTATCTATTGCTGATTTCTCGGAAAATCGTCTAGTTTCAGAGCAAGAAGTTAAACATTTCAAACAGCTTCAATGCTTACTTATTAACCACAATAGCAACTCTGTTGGAGTACCTCCCTCAAAACTGTGCCAATCAACTCTTTAAACTAATTGAATGATTTTGCAATATTTTCATTGGCACCATGTTATTATATTTTCTCCACTCAGGGAATGGCCATCAAGATGACACCTCATATTTCTTGTTACTGCGAGGTTCCAGCTTGTTGGTTTACACAGGAAATTGGGAGCTGCAGAGGACACGCACGGTGCCGAAAGCAGCAGACAGAACAGATAGAGGACTTCTGTCCAGGACTCCTTCTCTCGGGCTCATTACTGTGCTGTAACGTCACCGCTCTCTTTCCCTTTAGAACGTCAGCGTTACTACCATCAGTGAACTCACCCGAAGGATGCAGTCAGAGTTTAAGCTACTGAAATGATTATTTTCTCTGGATCACTAGGTTATCAATTTGATACATGATTCCTTAGTCTAGATCCACCTTTATTTTTTTTTCTTTGTTCATTTCTTTTCCATCTAAATGTTGTGGTTGAGTAGGTAGAACATTTATAAGAAGCGAAACGCAAATCCGCTTAACAGGAAGAGGGAATTTGCCATCAGAGTCTCTGACACACTCCCGTCCAGCCTCCCGGATACACATTTTCTTTGGTTTCTGTGTTCCTATTTGCTGCTCTTCAGGGATACACTTTGTTCTATGTGCACAGTTGATGGGCTGGGACTTGTTGTAGTTGTGTTTGGTTTAGTCCTCCTCAATAGAAATACACAAACGTGTATGTGTATAAATATGCATATATATAAATATGGATCTTCTTAAAGCTCATGGAAAATGTGGATTTTTTAAAAATTCTGCATGGATTTCAAAACTTTTGTGCCCGAATAAACTTATTGTTTAGTTACATTTTCCAAAAAACTCTCTTTTAAAGATTTATACATTTATTTGAAAGGCAGAGTGACACAGAGAGAGGGGGAGAGAGAGAGAGAGAGGTCTTCCACCTGCTGGTTCACTCCCCAAATGGCCACAACAGCCAGGACTGAGCCAGACCAAAGCCAGCAGCCAGGAGCCAGGAGTTCCAGGCTGGTCTCCTGTGCAGGTGGCACACGCGTACGTACATAAACCTCTGGAAGTGCTATTTGGGTCATTTAACACTTCCATTTCTCTCTTCATGTTCTTCTCTGTCTTCTTAAACATATAGACCATACTTGAAATATTTTAATGTTCTTTTCTAATGCTTCCACCATCTTATCAGTGCTAAGGCTTGTTTCTGTTGATTGAATTTTGTTTCTATTGATTGAATGTGTTTTCCTGGGTCTCTCCATAGCCGATACTTTTTGTTTTGATGTGGGAAATTGTGAATTTTATGCTACTCGGGGCTGTATTTTGTGCATTTTTGAAATAGTGATCTGTGTTCTGACATTCAGTTAAGTTACTTGGGATCAGAATCTTTTCAAGCCTGCATCGATCGTTTGTCACGGTGAGTGTAGAGCCACTGAGAGGTAAGCTCGTCCCTCCACCACCCAGAGCCCTGTGTATTAAGTGGTCTCTCCTGATGGCTGGGGGAGCATGAACCACTCCCAGTAAGGCCTTGTGTCCAGGAATCACTGCTCAGTAGTGGTGATGTATAGCTGTTTGCCGCTACCATAATGAAACAGCTCGGGCTGGGTGGTTTAAACCTCACAGTTCTGGGGGTTGAAGTTCCAGACCGAGGTCTGTCGGGTTCCCTTCTGTAGGAAGCTGACTTCCTTGGCTTGCACATGGCTACCTGCTCGCTGTGTTCACGGCCTTTCCTTGTTACGTGCATCAGAGGAGGGAGGGAGGCGGGGGGGCCGGAGGAGGAAGAGAAAGAGCCTTCCCTGTGTCTCCTCCACAGGGACTTCACCCTATAGGAGCAGGTCCTCCTTTGACCTTAACCTCCCTTACTCCAAACACGGCCACATTGCGGGTTAAGGCTTCAGCGTCTGGGCTTGGACAGGGCACACACATTCAGCCCAGAACAACTATTTCTAGTGATTCATCCCCTGGTCTCAGGCAGGCTCTGTCCAAGCAGGTGCAGGTCACTACTTAGCCGCAGAACCCAGGGCACAGTTCTCTGTCTCCTGTGCCCCTTCTCCGTGCATTCCTCTTCTCTCTGCTACTGCGCTCCAGAAATTCTGGCTCTCTTACCCTCCCAATCGCTGGCCTGCGTCTCCACCGCCCAGGGAGAGCAGGGGGCTTTGTGTGGGCCCCCTCCGTGCGCTGCAGCCTGAAGCTGGGGCAATCCCAGGGCTCACCTGATTTGTCTCCCTTCCCTTAAGTACCACAGTCTTAGGATGCCCGTGGTTGGCATTTACAAGCCATCCGGTCCCTTCTTTTGTCAGGTTTTTAGTTGTGTAAATGCAAGGGTACATGCAGCAGGTGTGCTTAAGCAGTACAGCCAGAAGCCGAGCCGCGTGGTGAGCACAGATCATTTCAATTAGTAGCAGTACTGTGCATGGGAAATGGCCACTCAGCTTTCTCTCCCTCCAATCTGTGTTGCTGTCTGAAAAGGTTTGAAGGTGTTTGAGAGATTTCCAGCAGAAGCAGAAGGCAGTCATGGAAAGCAAAGAGCCATCAGGCCGGTGAACTGTAGCGTCTGGGACTTCTGGCCCCCGTATTTTCACCAACTAAAGCACATGTAAGATTTTTGATTTATTTTGAAACTCAGAGTTTCAGAGAGAGAGAGAGAGAGAACCTTCCACCTGCTGGTTCATTTCCCAGACAGCTGCAATAGCCAGGGCTGGGCCAAGCCAAAGCCACGAACCAGGATCTGGATCTCCCATGTGGGTTGGCAGAGGTCCACTTGAGCCATCCTCCATTGCTTTTCCCAGGCCATTAGCTGGGAGCTGAATTGAAACTGGAGCATGGGGCCGACGCTGTGGCATAGTAGGTAAAGCCACTGCCTGCAGTGCCAGTATCCCACAGAGACCCTGGTTCAAGTCCTGGCTGCTTCACTTCTGATCCAGCTCTCTGCTGTGGCCTGGGAAAGCAGTGGAAGATGGCAGAGGTCCTTGGGCTCCTGCACCCGTGTGGGAGACCAGGAAGAAGCTCCTGGCTTCAGATCTGCACAGCTCCGGCCGTTGAGGCCATCTGGGGAGTGAACCAGTGAATGGAAGACCTCTCTCTCTCTCTCTCTCTCTTTTTCTGCCTCTGCCTTTCAAATAAATAAATAAATCTTAAAAGAAAAAGAGAGAGAGAAAAAAAAGAAAGAAAAAGAAGAAAAAGAAAGAACGAACGAACGAACGAACCTGGAGCTGCCAGGACAGGAACCGTTGCCCCTGTGGCAGGCCAGTGTGCTGTTACCATGGTGACATTTGTTCCTTAATCACCCCAGGACCTGTTACCTGCAGAGTGACACTGCGTTGAGCTGTTACAACACTGTGTTTATTTAAATTATCAAAGCCTGTTACCACACTACGTCCAGGCCCCTTGATTTATGGTAGAGTTTTTTTTTTTTAAGATTTATTTATTTATTTGAGAGTCAGAGTTACACAGAGAGAAGGAGAGACAGAGAGAGAGAGAGAAAGAGAGAGAGAGAGAGAGAGAGAGAGAGAGAGAGGTCTTCCATCCACTGGTTCACTGACCAATTGGCTGCAACAGCTGGAGCTGTGCTGATCCAAAGCCAGGAGCCAGGAGCTTCTTCTTGGTCTCTCAAGCGGGTTCAGGGGCCCAAGGACTTGGGCCATCCTCCACTGTTTTCCCAGGCCATAGCAGAGAGCTGGATCGAAGTGGAGCGGCCGGGACTCAAACCAGCACCCATATGGGATTCCCGCACTGCAGGTGGTGGCTTTACCCGCTACGCCACATTGCCTGCCTCTATGGTAGTTTTGTTCTAGTAAACCCATCCCAAATTGAAAATATCATAAACCAAAGCTGCATTTAAACCTATGAAGCATCACAGATCAACCCAGTCTACCGGGAGCGGGCTCAGAACACTTGCATTAGCCTGAGAATGGGCAAAACCGTCCATCACAAAGCCTACTTTGCAATCAAGTGTTGTGCACCTCATGTAATTTATTGGCTCCCTGTATTCAAAAGGCCACCCGTGCACTGTGGAGTCTCAGTCCCTGCCCTCCTGACTGTGGACTGGCTGGGAGCTGCCCCGATTTGCTGCCCCAGCCTCGGGAGGTGGATGGGACCGGATAGCGCTGAGCTGGGACAAGATCTGCGTTCAAAATCCCAAGGGTTATTTCTGCTGAGTGTGTGTGGTTTGCATCCCATTGTTGAGCTGAGAAAGCCCGAGTCAAACTGTCTTGAGAATGGCCTGCATTTTTGTGGTGAAGCCTAAACCGTCTTCACCCAACCTAATAGTATAGGAAATTATCTGAAAAGTGAGTTGCTATAATAGAAATAAAATACAAACGTCAGTTTTTCCTGGGGAAACACTTCTTTCCTCCTGAGGTTTATCCTTAGAAATTTGACTCTGGGGTCTGTGCTGTGGCACAGTGGGTTAAACTGCAGCCTGCAGTGCCAGCATCCCCTCTGCTCCACTTCCAATCCAGCTCTCTGCTAAGGCACCTGGGAAAGCAGCGAAGATGGCCCAAGTCCTTGAGCCTCTGCACTCACGTGGGAAATGCGAAAGAAGTTGTTGTCTCCTGGCTTAATCCTGGCCCATCCCTGCTGGTTGTGACCACTGCGGGAGTGAACCAGTGGATGGAAGCTCTCTTTCTCTGTCTCTGTCTCTCTCTGTCTCTCTGTCTCTGTCTCTCTCTCTCTCTCTGTCTCTCCTCTTTCTGTGTAACTCTGCCTTTCAAATAAACAAATAAATAAATCTTTTTAAAAACATCTTATTAAAGGCCGGCGCCGCGGCTCACTAGGCTAATCCTCCGCCTTGCAGCACCGGCACCCCGGGGTTCTAGTCCCGGTCGGGGCGCCGGATTCTGTCCCGGTTGCCCCTCTTCCAGGCCAGCTCTCTGCTGTGGCCCGGGAGTGCTTGGGCCCTGCACCCCATGGGAGACCAGGAGAAGCACCTGGCTCCTGCCATCGGATCAGCCCGGTGCGCCGGCCGCAGCACACCAACCGCGGCAGCCATTGGAGGGTGAACCAACGGCAAAGAAAGACCTTTCTCTCTGTCTCTCTCTCTCACTGTCCACTCTGCCTGTCAAAAATAAAAATAAAAATAAAAAAAAATAAAAAACCATCTTATTAAAATAAAAAAATTAAAAAAGGAAATTTGACTCTGGAGCAGTGCAATATTTATGAATCAGTATATCACGAGAAGGTCCATCCCACTCCTACTTTCAGTTTCACAGAAGAATCTTTATATAGCACATCTGTCTCTAAAAACCTGGGCTCTTTCAGGTTCTGAGACCTTAGTCCTGGGGTGAAAAGTAGCCCTCCTTGCTTCTTCTGCAGCCTTTGCTTCGGGCGGTCTTTATTTCCCTTGTGGTCCGTTTTGCAGGTGCAGGTTGAGCGTCTTCTGGCTGGTGTTAGGAATATTTATAATCAAACAAGACTCGAGCCCACTGTTCATACAGTAAGCAGGGATGGCCTGAACCAACTGGCGTGCGGAGCAGTAAGAAGTATTAGAAATGGGCGCCAGATTCTGTCCCGGTTGCCCCTCTTCCAGGCCAGCTCTCTGCTGTGGCCAGGGAGTGCAGTGGAGGATGGCCCAAGTGCTTGGGCCCTGCACCCCATGGGAGACCAGGAAAAGCACCTGGCTCCTGGCTTCGGATCAGCGCGGTGCACCAGTCGCAGCGCGCCGGCCACCGCGGCCATTGGAGGGTGAACCAACGGCAAAGGAAGACCTTTCTCTCTGTCTCTCTCTCACACTGTCCACTCTGCCTGTCCAATAATAATAATAATAAAAGAAGTATTAGAGAACATTAGGCAAAGGAAATGCACAGACAGGGTGCTGAGGGACCTGTCACGTGCTCTCCCCCTTACACCTCCTGTGGTTTCAACTACCTGTGGGCAACACGAAGGGGGAGTGCGGCACAATTAGATACTGGGGGAGGGAGGGGGCCACATGCATATCATTTCTATTAGTATAATTATTTTATTATTCCTGATATCGTTAGTCTCTTACCGTACCTAACCTACAAATAAGCCTTGTGGTGGGTGTGTATGCAAAGGAAGAATCACGTGGCCACGGCTGGCCCTCTGGAGCCGTGAAGTCCACGCTCACCAGCCTTTCCTGGTCTCTGTTTCATTTATCTCTGATCGTCACTTCCCTCCTTCTGCTGCAGGGCACAGTTTGCTCTTCTTCCACTTCCTGGAGGTGTGAAGCTGGGTTGCCTATTTGAGGTCTTTCTTTTTCTCTTAAACTTGTTGATCCCTTAAACTTGCTCTTAGCACTGCCTAGCCTTTGTGGTATATCATGCATTTTCTTTTTTTTTTTTTTTCAAAGATTTATTTTTTTGAAAGACGGAGTTACAGAGAGAGGTAGAGAGACAGAGAGAGAGGTCTTCCATCTGCTGGTTCACTCCCCAGACAGCCGCAATGGCCGGAGCTGTTCCGATCCAAAGCCAGGAGCCAGGAGCTTCCTCCCACGCAGATGCAGGGCCCCAAGCACCTGGGCCATCCACCACTGCTTTCCCAGGCCATAGCAGAGAGCTAGACTGGAAGATGTGCAGCCGGGACTAGAACCGGCGTCCGTATGGGATGCCGGTGCTTCAGTCCAGGGCGTTAACCCACTGCGCCACAGCGCCGGCCCCCTCCTATGCGTTTCCATACACTGTGTTTCCATTTTCATTTGTCTCGATATATTTTTTTCATTTCCCCTTTTCTTGACCCATTTCTTGCTCAGGAGTGTGTTAATTGAAAGGTATTTGTGAATACTCCAGGCTTCCTGTTACAGATCTTTAGGTTCATACTGGGTCAGAAGATACTTCATGTGACGTCACTCTTCTCAAGTTCACTAACTTGTTCTGTGGCCTCCCGTTCTCTGCGCCCTTAAAGAGAAAGTGTATCCACTGCCGCTGGAGGGGCCCTTGTGCGTGTCCGCTGGTCCACTTGGTCGGTACTGCTGTTCGAGTCTGCTGTTTGCACACTGACTTCTGGCTTGGATCCGTTATTGGAAGTGGAAAGCTGCAGTCCCGGCTGTCGATTGCATGGTTGTCTACTTCTCACTTCAATTCTCGTTAGATTCGCTTTGTTGCTTAGATACTCTGGTAGTGGGTGGATACGAATTTACAGTTGCTGTATCTGCTGGATGAATTGATGCCTCTATGATTACGCGATGACTTTCTCTGTTTCTTATCACGGTTTCTGACCGGAAGTCTCCTTTGTACGGTGTATATGCAGCCGCATCTGCTGTCTTTTGGAAAAGAAGACAATACAACTGATGCAGCAGAAATACAAAGGTTCCCAAGACACTGCTATGAACAATTTCACGAAATCAAATTGCATGATCTATAAGAAATGGATAAATTCCTAGAAACATAAAACCTACCAAAACCTAATCATGAAGAAATAGAAACTCTGGTCAGGTCAAAAGGGAGTAAAGAAATTAAATTACGAATTAGAAATATCTCACTAAAGAGCCCAGGACCTGATGACATCATTGTGGAATTTTACTAATATTTAAGGAAGAATTAAATCCAATCCTTCTCAGGCTATTCCGAAGAAGTGAGAAGAAGGAACACGACCCTAATACTAAAGCCAGACAAGAACACTGCAAGAAAAGAAAATTGCAACCCACTATTCTTGAAGAACATCAGTGCAGAAATCAAAAATACTAGCAAACCAAGTTTGATAGACAGTTCTCAATGAAGATGTACAAAAGGCAAAATATTGAAAAATACATCACTACTTATCAGGGAATGCAAATCAAAGCCACAATGAGCTATTACCTCCCATCTTTAAAAAGAAGATTTATTTATTTATTTGAAAGGTAGAGTTATAGAGAGGGAGAGGGAGAGGCAGAGAGAGAGGGAGAGGGAGAGAGGGAGGGAGAGGAGGAGAGAGGGAGAGAGAGATCTTCCATCTGCTGGTTCACTCCCCAAATGGCTGCAATGGCCAGGGCTGGGCCAGGCTAAGCCAGGAACCAGGAGCCTCCTACAGGTCTCCCTGTGGGTGCAGGGGCCCAAGCACTTGAGGAAACTTGTGTTGCTTTCCCAGGTGCATTAGCAGGGAGCTGGATAGGAAGTGGAGCAGCTGGGACTCAAACCAGCACCCATAGGGGATACCAGCACCACAAGCGGAGGCTTAGCCTACCGCACCCCAGCGCCAGTCCCTGCCCCCCATCTTTTAGAATGCCAATTGCCAAAAAGACAAAAGATGAGCGTGAGTGAGAGTATATACTGGCATAGCCACCATAAAAAAACCACTATGGAGATGCCTAAAACATAAAAAACAGAATTACCACACGACCCTTCAACCCCACTTCTGGATATATAGCCAAACAGATGAAATGAGGGCATTTTAAGAAATGCTCACTGCAGTATTCCTTACAACAGCCCGGGGGCGGGAGCGACCTGAGTGCCTGACCTGAGCACGTGAAAGGGAAAATGCAGGAAGCGGGGAAAGGTGGTCAGAGCCTCAGCCATGCAGGACGCGTGCTGATGCCCGGGCGTGCAGCTCAGCGACTGGGATCAGTCGCACTGGACTGTCTGCCTGCCATCTGCTCAGAGCACAAGTCAACGGTTCTCTCCACTCAAAAAAGATGGCTACGTGAGATATGCTAATTAGCCCAATTGTGATAATTATCTCACAAGGCATATCTATATCAAAAGAAAATCACATTGTGCACCTTGAACTGTGAGAGTCTTCTTGGGGGGGGGGGGTAAAGTAAAAATTAGGAAAAGACAAATGTAGTTTAATATTGTTCAGATCCATTGACGAGTCTGTTGATTCATGCCATAGATCTTAGAAAGGTTTGTATTCGGGGCCGGTGCTGTTGTGTAGTAGGCGGGGCTTCTACCTCTGGCATAGGCAGCCCATGTGGACACAGGTTCAAGTCCCGGCTGCTCCTCTGCCGACCCAGCGCTCTGCTGTGGCCCAGGAAGGCAGTAGAGGATGGCCCAAGAGCTTGGGCCCTTGAATCCACGTGGGAGACCTGGACGAAGCTCCTGGGTCCTGGCTTTGGGTTGGCCCAGCTCCTACCACTGTGGCCATTTGTGGAGTGAACCAGCAGATGGAAGACCTCTCTCTCTGTCTCTCCCTCTGTCTGTCATTCTACCTCTCAAATAAATAAATAAAATCTTTTTTAAAAAAAAAGTAATGTTTGTATTCACATACATTATGTAAATGCTAATTACTTATTCAATATTTATTAATACTAAATTTTGTAAAAAGGATTTAACATAGAAGAATGAATTCTTTTTATCACTGATTTTATACAATTTGGTTATAATATGCCTTGGCTTTCTTCATGTTTCTTGTGTTTGGGGTTCATTGAGTGTTTTGGACTTACAGGTGGGTTTATAGTTTTCATCAGCTTTGGAGAGATCGGGAGTTTCACTTCTTCAGACATTCCCTGCCCATTCCTCCCCCCGAGGTCCCATCTACACACGTATCAGGCCACTTGGAAATTCTTCCACGGTCACAGATGCTTTGTTCATTTTTTCCTGCCGTATGTTTCCTCTGGGTAGTCTCCATTGCTATGCCTTCAAGTTCACTAAACTTTTCTCCTGCAGCTTCTATCTGGCATTAATCCTATGCAGACATGGTAGTTCTCGTCTCTGCAACTCTAGCATACATATACACACATTTATACATGTCTATGTGTGTGTATATCCATATTGTAGTATCCACCACGGATCTATGGACATGCCTAATCTTTATCTTCTTGAACACATGATATACATTGTATCCACTGTCTTTGTGTACTTGACTAGTAATTGTATCCTCTGTGTTATTTTGGGTCAGTTTCTGTTAATTTTTTTCTCATCATGGGTCATACGTCCCTGCTCTCCTGCACGCCTAGTAACTTTTTATTTGACACCAGCATTGGGTGCTAAACACTTTTGTATTCACATTAACAACCTTGAGTTCAGCTCTGAAATTCAGTTAAAGTACTTGGGACTCGTTCGATTCTTTCAGGTTTTAGTTTGCAGCTTTGACAGGAGAGACCAGAGCAGCATTTAGTCTGGGACTAACTTTCTCCCTGCCACCGAGACAAAGCTCAGTAGATGATGAACCCTTTTCTCCGCTGTGTGAGCGCCCGCGAGTGTCCCAGGAGCCCCGGCAAGTGCTGCTTCGCTCTGCCTCAGGCGGTTCTCCCTCCCCACGTGCTGCCCTGTCGTCAGCTGAAGGTTGCAAGGGACCCCTTGGAAATCTCCGGAGCTCTTTCCCACGCAGCCCCTCCCTCTTCCACACTCCGCCCTGAAATCTCAGCCTCGTGTCCACACCCGACTCCACCTGGGCTCCCCGGGCTGCGTGGTGCCCGGGGGGTTCTCATCCGGCACCATGCTTCGGCCATCATAGGGCTCAGCACTTCATTTCGCGTCTCTCAGAGATCACTGTCCTTCGTGGTCTGAAGTCCACTGGGTGTGTTTTGTGCAATTTTACAGGTAGCTTGGCAGAGAGGTTCAGACCTGGGGATCTCATCTTGCAAGAAACAGGAGTCTTCAGAGGTGATCAGACGCCAACGATTTACCTGCATGCTGAGTGCGGACGAGAAATAAAATGATTTATCTTCATGCAGTTTTTCCCGTTTTTACACTGAAGACTCTGGCCATTCTAAAGCCCCTGGACAAGTTCTCAGAATGTTTTCAAACTCACAAAGTAAGATACAGAGGGCTACAGAGGGAACCATTATGCTGGTATTGCTATCCAAATATTTTTCTAAGTGAATTCATGCTATAAATGTGCTTCTTAATTAACATATTAAATGCAAGATCTAGCTGTGGGTCTAATTAGTTCTGTAGCTTTAAGAGGTAAGGAGTGTAAACACTATTCTGAGATGTGTGCAACACTGTTACTTTGATTTGAATGCATCCAAACTTTCTATTCTTGACAATGTCAGGATACTGTTACTGTACTTTGCTGCTAAGTCACATAATGGAAGGAAATGCTTAATTTCAGCCAGAGGGCAGTGAAAATGAAAATGCAAGCAAGCAAAGCTGCTGCCTGCAGTGCCAGCATCCCATTGGGCGCCACTTTGTGTCTTGGCTGTTTCACTTCCTATCCAGCTCTCTGCTATGGCCTGGGAAAGCAGTGCAAGATGGCCCAAGTCCTTGGGCCCCTGCACCCGTCTGGGAGACCTGGAAGAAGCTGCTGGCTCCTGGCTTCTGGTTTCAGATCTGCCCAGCTCTGGCCGTTGCACCCATTTGGGGAGTGAACCAGCAGAAAGAAGACCTCTCTCTCTCTCTTTCTCTCTCTGCCTCTCTGTAACTCTGACTTTCAAGTAAATAAATAAATGTTAAAAGAAGAAAGAAAGAAAGAAAGAAAGAAAGAAAGAAAGAAAGAAAGAAAGAAAGAAAGAAAGAAAGAAAGACAATGCAGTTGTTCTTTCATCCAAGTTCAAGGACTCCTGAATTCTGTGGACCCCTCGGAGTCTGTGGATTCAGGATAAGAATCCCTGTAGGGGTCGGTGCTGTGGCGCAGCTGGTTAAAGCCCTAGTCTGAAGCACCAGCATCCCATATGGGCGCCAGTTCTAGTCCTGGCTGCTCCTCTTCCAATCCAGCCCTCTGCTGTGGCCTGGGAAAGCAGTAGAAGATGGCCCAAGTCCTTGGGCCTCTGCACCCACGTGGGAGACCCGGAAGAAGCTCCTGGCTCCTGGCTTCGGATCGGCACAGCTCCAGCCATTGCGGCCATCTGGGGAGTGAACGAGCAGACGGGAGACCTCTCTTTTGTCTCTGCCTCTCCTCTCTCTCTCTCTGTAACTCTGTCTTTCAAATAAATAAAATAAATCTTAAAAAAAAAATACAAAAGAACCCCTGTAGTAACTAATGGCAACTGGAGTACCTGTGGAGTTGTGAATTTTGCACAAGAAGTGGCTCAGCTTGGGAACTGGCAGTGACTGGATTTGAATCAACCATGGTAACAGGGAGGGGTCACGGGGGTAGTTTTGGGGCAAAGAGGGGGACACAGTGTTTCAGGACAACTGGAAGCACCCCTCATGCCAGGACGGGTCTCCTCTCTGCAGTGCCCAGACCAAGCCAAGTTGCCCACAGTGACGAGGCATCCACCTGTCAAAAGGCTTCTTGCTGGACTCCCAGTCTCAAGACTCATCACTCAAAACTGACAAATTGGGCAGGTCTGAGTTTATTTTTGTCCCTGGTCCTTGGGCCAGGCCACACACTCTTGGATTTGTGAATACCGCTTCTGTTCCTCTCCAGTGTGTCCCAACCAGAAAGTCACTGTAATTTTTGGTTGTGTTCCCATACTTCCCCCAAATGTCGTTAGTCATATCCTCCTTCCCATCTCTGCCTTGAACAGACAGCCATTATGAGGAAGCCAGGCTGGCTTCAGAATTCCCTGAGAACCACAGTGGCAGGCCATCACGGCTCTGGGGCTGGAACTGGAGGGGCTGTGATCCAGGGCTGGCTGGCACCGTCCCCATGAGTCATTATGGAAACAGCGTCCCCGGCTGCCGCTGACAGGCTGGGTTGCTGGTGAGTCCATCTGTCAGATGAGAGCCTGACCCTCTGACATCTTACAATGTTCCATGATATGTGGGACGTTGGGGCTTCCGTCTGGTATCTTGGTTACACTCAAATTTGAGTTGTTTTATTCTATTTTTGGCTCCCTTGCAGTTTCCAATGTGTTAAAAGACGAAATACTTTTTTCAGATTACAGAAATAATACATATTCATCGTACAGAAATTGACAATGACAGAAAAACACACAGAAGAAAATTCCACCACCCAGAGGTACAGATTTTGAAAACGTGTTGCGTTTCCTTTAGATGCTTGTGGGATTACAGTGTGTATACTGCTTCTGCAAGCTGTGTTCTTTTTAAACTACGACAGCTCGACTCTCACCCAGTCCACGTTATAAAAAGGATAAAATGATATCATTTTCCCCAAGAGGAAACCTTATAAAAGACCCATGAAATGAAGGAACTGAAATCCAGAGAAGGTGCGTGATGTGCTCAGGGCTGCCCGGCTCATGAGCCAGAGTCAGGAATGGCTGCCTGGGTTTTTATCTCAAAGAGCTCGGGCCTCCGCTTTTTTTTTTTTTTTTTTTTTAAGATGTTTTAGTTATTTGTTTGTTTATGTGAAAGGCAGAGTGACAGAGAGAGGGAGAGTCACAGAGAGAGCAGATCTCCCATCCACTGGTTAACTCCCCAAATGACCAAAGCAAGCAGAGGTGGGCCAGGCCAAAGCCAGGAGCCTGGGCCTCCATCCTAATCGCCCTTGTCGGTGGCAGGGGCTCAAGCACCTGGGCCATCCTCCTCCGCTGTTTTCTCAGGCCATTAGCAGGGCACTGGATGGGAAACAGAGCAGCCAAGTCTCAAGCCAGAAATCCAGCGCGGGAGTCCTGGGGCAGAAGCAGTGGCTCAACCCACTGGGCACAACGCCAGCATCAGGCCTCCCCACTTCTTGACCCTAAAGAAACGTAAATGAGTCCTGAGCTTACTGAATAGAATCTTGAGCTAGTAAACTATTTAAGATCTTTGAAATGCTCACTCCCTATGGGGGATTAAATTCTGAGGAAAAATCAAAGGCTCTTTCCCATGCAAAATGATGTTTTTTATCATTTAGAAACTGAAAAGAAAAGAAAAACAGACATCTAGACGCTTGATGATTTCATTACTGCAGCTGCTTTTGAACGTAACAATGGCTGTCTAGTGAGGCCCATGAACCTTTACAGGACGGGAATTTCTAGAATTGCAGATTCACTCTTGCCAGTAAGGAGTCTGGGTGGGACAGGATAGGGAAGGGGACGAAAGGAAGGATCATGTGGTGCATTGGGTGGTACAAGGTATTGAAGCGTAACTTAAGGGAACGAATGTGCCCTTCAGAGTTAGGTGGTCTGAGATTTAAATCCTATCTCTACACCTTCCTGGCTCTGTGATTTGGGAACTGGACCTCCTTGAACTTTAATTATCTATGAAATGAGGATAATAGCAGTAGCAATCCCAAGATATAGATGCAATGAATACAATCATGCGTTCTAATTTTCTTTCTAGAGAAAAGTAGAAAAGAGGTAAGGGAGAAGTTTCTGATTTAGCAGTTTTGCTCTCCCTAAGCTGTTGATCATGGTGTTTCCTACTGGTGGTTTGTATTACTGCAACAAAACATTGTAGTCAGAGGGACGGTGGTAAGGTCTGCCCCTAAAGATTGGTGCCACAGACGATCTGACTGCCACTCAAGTGGTGCATATTTTACTATTTCATTAATTTCTTCTCATTCTGTTCTCATCAAATTAATATCAAATATTTATATAATACAGAATACAGATGAAACAGCATTTTTCAGAATAAGCAAGAACATCGACAACAGATGTTTTGACCTCAAGATCATAAAATACATTCAGATTTCGAGTAAGAACATGGTGGAGTGAATCGACAGCTTTGCCCTGGTCCTCCAGAGAATCCCACCAAAGCAGGAGGGAGAATGGAAGAAAATCTATACAGTCCATTTCAGTGAAACCCAGATAGGCAGATGCAGAGTCCAGAATGTGCTCAAGGAATGGCAAAGAGCTGACACTAAGCAAAACCCACAGAAGGACATTCAGAAGGCTTGGAGAGTGCAAGATGGCCCGGGGTGGGGCAGGGAGGAGGTGGGAAGAGCAGCGCCGAAAATGCCAAACTGAAAACAGCTGAGAGACCCTCCTCATGGTGCCAGCTTGTGTCTTCAGCTTCTGGTAACCATGCTAAGAACTGCAGTAAGCAAGACTGGCGGCTGAAACACTCTCAGATCCGACCTGACTCAAAGCAGCAGAGGACGGGGGCTGTCAGGGCATCACAAAGGGAGCCATGTTGGCAGGAAGCAGTCTGTCTCTGTGGCAGCAGAAAAGGAGCCCAGCAGGGGTTGTAAGATTTGGGTTATCCTGGTGCCAGCCCTCCTCTCCATACTACCGCCTGCCAAAAACCTCTTGGTCCAGGAAAAATCCAAGTCATTCAAAAATGAATTACAGGAGCCGGAACAGTGGCATAGCGGGCAAAGCCCTGGCCTGCAGTGCCGGCATCCCATATGGGTGCCAGTTCGAGTCCCGACTGCTCCACTTCCGATCCAGCTCTCTGCCATGGCCTGGGAAAGCAGTGGAAGATGGCCCAAGTCTTGGGCCCCTGCACCCACGTGGGAGACCCAGAAGAAGCTCCTGGCTCCTGGCTTCACATCGCACAGCTTCAGCCATTGCAGCCATCCGGGGAGTGTACCAGCAGATGGAAGGCCTCTCTCTCTCTGTCTCTCTCTCCCTCCCTCTCCCTCTCACTCTCCCTCTCCTTCTCTCTCTGTGTAACTCAGACTTTCAAGTAAATAAATAAATCTTAAAAAAAAAAAAAAAAAAGAATGAATTGGGGCCGTGCTGTGGCACAGTGGGTTAAAGCCCTGGCCTGAAGCGCTGGCATCCCATATAGGTGCTGGTTCTAGTCCCAGCTACTCCTCTTCCAATCCAGCTCTCTGCTATGGCCTGGGAAAGCAGTGGAAGATATCCCAAATTATAAATCTCTTCCCTCTCTTATTCCCACTCTTGATCAGCATAGCCTGACTGTTAATGAACAACTTAATACATTATCCCTCTTAGTATTTTTTTTGTCTGTTCTATTTAATGTGACTGGTTTAATTCTGTAATTATCACACAGTTATTCTTAAGTGTTGAAAATGAACTGAAATGTGATCCCTGTTAAACATAAGAGTGGGAATAAGAGGGCCCTTGGGCCCCTGCACCCAGGTGGGAGACCTGGAAGAAGCGCCTGGCTCCTGGCTTCATATAAGCGCAGCTCCAGCCATTGCGGCCATTTCAGGAGTGAACCAGCGGATGGAAGACCTCTCTCTCTGTCTCTACCTCTCTCTGTAACTCTGTCTTTCAAATAAATAAAAATAAATCTTTTTTAAAAAAAGAATGAATTATAAAAATATGAGATAACAATACTCTAAACCAAAGATATTAATGTTTTTATTGAAGAAAAATCAGCAAGATTTAGCAAGAAATAAAGAACATATCAGAAAAACACTGTTATCATGAAGCAGATAAAAATTTTCATTGATATAACAAAATTGAAACATTAATGAAGAAATTGCCTCTAACGATAAAATCACAAAGCAGAAATCTTTTTTAACCTCAGGGAAGAGGTGATAAGACAATAGGAGGGAATGCTTGAGGAACTTGAGAAAGGAAGTGAAGTTTAGTCAAAGTTCTACAGAAATTAAGACAAAATTGAAAGGAACATAAAGGAGCAGACAGAGCAGGGACAAAGTAAAATAAAAAAGATGAATGCTGAAATGGAGTGAAAATACATTTTTTTTTTTTGACAGGCAGAGTGGACAGTGAGAGAGAGAGAGAGACAGAGAGAAAGGTCTTCCTTTGCCGGTGCACCACACTGATCCGATGGCAGGAGCCAGGTACTTCTCCTGGTCTCCCATGGGGTGCAGGGCCCAGCACTTGGGCCATCCTCCACTGCACTCCCGGGCCACAGCAGAGAGCTGGCCTGGAAGAGGAGCAACCGGGACAGAATCCGGCGCCCCGACCGGGACTAGAACCCGGTGTGCCGGCGCCACAAGGTGGAGGATTAGCCTAGTGAGCCGCGGCGCGGGCCTGAAAATAAATTTTTTAAGGATTTCTTTCTTTGAGAGAGTTACACAGAGAGGGGCTGAGACAGAGAGAGAGAGATTGATCTGCCATCCTCTGTTTCACTCCCCAGATGGCCACAATGCCAAGGATGGGCCAGGCCAAAGCCAGGAGCCAGGAGCTTCATCTGGGTCTCCCACATGGGTGGTAGGGGCCCAAACACTTGGGCCACCTTCTGCTGCTTTTCCCAGGCCATTAGCAGGGAGCTGGATTGGAAGTGCAGCAGCTGGGACCTGAACCAGTGCCCATATGGGATGCTGACGTTGTAGGTTGTGGCTTTACCTGCTATGGCACAATGCTGGTCCTGAAAAAAAAATTTTTATACTATATAAAAGAGAAAATGTTAGGCACAGGAGACATTTAAAGGTGACTAACATATGTACATTACCAGGGACACTTCAGACAACCAAGGAAACATTGAATGCGGACTACAACTGTTGTTCTAAGGCTAAAATAAATGTGGAGATTATCATGACAGATTAGGTAAAAAGTCATATTATATACTAAAATTGCACAAATATCACAATTCTGGGATGGAGAAAGAGAAAGGGAAAGATGATGGAATGTAAAATAATCCCACTGGTTCTCTCCTTTGTGCTATCAGGAACCAAAGGATATCATATAAGGTTGAAAATCAAGCAAAAGAATTGCAAGCATATTAAACGGTACAAAGATAAACATAAGAAAGATAACATTAGTGACTCTAATTCAGTGGTGAAGGAAAGGGAAAATCTGGGTAAAGATGAGGAAATATGTAGTTTTATCATTGCCCATGACAGAGAATTTATATCGCCCAAGGAGTCAGAGAATTAAATTAGAATGCAAGCCTGCCTAAATTGCAAAACTTCACACTCAAGAATAAAGCAAAAAAAAAAAAGTAAGTGACTTTAACACAAAAACATAAGCAAAACACAGAGTAAAGCAAGGAGCACGGAAACCAAGCACATAGGTCACAATAGCCGTGTGAAGCGGCGTAACCCAGCTGCGTAGAAGACGTTCTGATCAAGTTACAGACGAGCCTCAGTGCAGTACACAGGGAGGGTGCAAATGCGGAGTAGAAGAAGGACTTCTCATCTCCTTTCATTAACAATTAGAACACAGGACAAAATATGTGTTTTTGTTTGTTTTTTGTTTGTTTTTTGACAGGCAGAGTTAGACAGTGAGAGAGAGAGACAGAGAGAAAGGTCTTCCTTCCGTTGGTTCACCCCCCAAACGGCTGCCACGGCCAGTGCACTGCACTGATCCAATGGCAGGAGCCAGGTGCTTCTCCTGATCTCCCACACGGGTGCAGGGCCCAAGCACTTGGGCCATTCTCCACTGCCTTCCCAGGCCACAGCAGAGAGCTGGCCTGGAAGAGGGGCAACTGGGACACAATCCAGCGCCCCAACCGGGACTAGAACCCGGGGTGCCAGCACCAAAGGTGGAGGATTAGCCTAGTGAGCCACAGTGCCAGCCAGGACAAAATATCTTAAGCAGCTGCTTTCAGACACTGGACAACAGGCAGCAAAGAACTGTGGTCCCTCAGAGAAGGAAAACAGCAAGGCGAGCCTACAGCTCTGTGCCCTCTGCCTGGAGACAACCTCTGGACGGCTGTGGCAGAGAGAGAGGACAGCACAGGACTCCGCAGCCTTGCTGAGCTAAGGAAATGGGGTTGGCAGTTCAAGGACCCTCAGCTGGGAAAGCTGGGCAAACAGCCACTGCCATGCGTTTCCAGTCGGGGTGCAAATCGGCAGAAACCTTCATGGAAGCCAATTTGGCAATGTCTGGCAAACTTACTTCTTGAGTTAGCCACCTGGGAACTTATCTTGCAGATACGGTCTTTCATACTTGCACAGGTGCAAAATGAGGTCTGTACAAAGTTGCAACAGCATTGTAGCATTGTTTGTACCTGGAAAATAAAGACAAAGTATAATGCACTCACACAATGGAATACGGGGTGTGTATCCCTCATCCAAAATATTCAGGAACAGAATTGCTTCAGATCACAGATTTTGGAATATTTCCACACACTTTGAGATATCTTGGGGATGGGACCCTAGGCTAAATGCAAAATTAATTTATGTTTCATATACACATGGCCTGAAGATCGTTTTATACTATATTTTTCTTGTGTCTGCATTTTGACTGTGACCCATCACACAAGGTCAGGAGTGAAATTTTCCACCTGTAGGTCATGTTGGTGCTCAGAGTATTTAGGATTTTGAAGCATTTCAGATTTTTGAGTTTTCAAATTAGAGACACTCTTCATGTGTACAATTACCCAAAGAAATATTAGCACGTCAAGTCCATTATTTAAAATAAATCTTCGACAGATGTGTGTGTGTGTGCATGAGACACACACACATACAGAGAGAGAGAGAGAGAGAGAGGGAGAGAGGGAGAGAGAGAGAGAGGGAGGGAGGGAGGGAGGGAGGGAGGGAGAATGTCTCCCATCTGTTGGTATACTCCCCAGATTCCCGTGCGGATCAAGACTGGACTAGACTGATGACAGTAGCTGGAAACTCAATCCAGGTCTTCCATGTGGAGAGCAAAACACAATTACTGGAGCCATCACCGCTCTGCCTTCGAGGGCCTGTTTTAGCAGGAAGCTGGAGTTGGAGAAGGGTATCAAACCCAGGCACATGATGTGGACATAGGAGGCTTAACCACTGGGCTAAACACCTGCCTCGTCCTTATTAATTATCCCCTTTTTAAAATAGGTGTTGTCTCAATTGAAGGAGAAAACAAAACAAAACAAAACAAATGATCCTCTTGACGGGCACAGAGAAGTGGACCAAATGTCACGTCCATCCTCCTAAAACTGCTTAGCAGACTAAAAATCAGAACGAAAGTTTTATTAGCTTGATCAGAGGTATATGATAGTTAGCAATGTTTCAGGTTTATCTCCTTTTAAGCACAATACATGCTTGTTAAAAATGTATTTCCCTGTAATACAAAAGAAATACTCAACAGCGATCATATAATGATAGACCGAGAAAAGTTATTTCAACGGAGAAACAGAAAAAGGATTACCATCTAGACCAGCACTGCCATAGAACTTTCTAGGGTGATGGACAGGTTCTCGCTGTGCGCTGACAAGCAAGGTGGACAGGAGCCGCATGTGGCTGCTGGGCCCCTGGAGTGTGGCCAGTGTGCCCGAGGAACTGAGTCTTATATATCACCTGATTAATTTAAATGTAAGTGGACAATTACGACTCGTAGTGACCCAGACAGGACAGCATGGATGGAACACAGATTCCTGCAGATAAAGATAAAAGCGTAGCAGAAGACAATCTGGCCAAGGAAGTGCACACACGGCACAGAAGAAATATCAATGGCCAGTAAATCTGCAAAAAAAAAAAAAAAAAAAGAGTCCCCCGCCCCATTCTTATCAATGAAGCAAATGCAAAATTAAACACAGTTAAGATACTCTTTTTGGATACAAGTTTTAGTTTGTTAATATCCGGAGTGGGTGAAGGGGAGAGGAGATGGCTACTCGCTCTGACTGTTGGTAGGACAATGTAGTGATGGCAATTTATTTGATGGGCAATTTAGTGGTATCTCTTTTTTAAAAAAATTTATTTATTTATTTATTTGAAAGGCAGAGTTACAGAGAGGCAGAAGTAGAGACAGACAGAGAGAGAGGTCTTCTATCTGCTGGTTCACTCTTCAAATGACCACAATGGCCAGAGCTGAGCCAATCTGAAACCAGGGGCCAGGAGCTTCTTCCAGGTGTCCTGCTCGGGTGCAGGGGCCCAAGGACTTGGGACATCTACTGCATTCCCAGGCTACAGCAGAGAGCTGGATCAGAGGAGGAGCAGCTGGGACTTGAACTGGTGCCCATATGGGATGCTGGCACTGTAGGTGACAGCTTTACTGGCTATGCCACAGCACCAGCGCCTAGTGGTATTTCTTAAAACTAGAAAAATGCTCAACAGGGTGCCCTAATGGGCTAAGCTCTGCCTACGACGCAGGCATCCCATATGAGCACTCGTTCAAGTCCCAGCTGCTCCACTTCTGATCTAGCTCCCTGCTGACATGCCTGGGAAAGGCAGCAGAGGGTAGACCAGTCCTTGAGAACCTGCACCCACGTGAGAGATCTAGATGAAGCTCCTGTCTCTTAGCCTTGGCCTGGCCCAGTCCTGGCTGTTGTGGCTATTTGGAGAGTGAACCAATGAATGGAAGATGTCTCTCCCTCTCTCTTCTTCTCTGTTTCTGCCTTTCAAGTAAATAAAATAAATCTTTAAAAACGTGAGCAACCTTCCATTTTTATGGAATTGAAGATATTCATTCTAAGTTCATTCTGGAATAAATTCAACCTAGAATAGAAAATATCAGAAAAAGTAAGAAACGTTCAAAAAAGAGAAACAATGTGAAAGGAGGCTCTCCCTGCATCAGAAATCTGTTTCCTAGAGACAAACTCAGCACCCACATGTACACATGCATACATGCCCTTCTAAACACACACACACACACACACACACACACGCAAGCTTTGATGATGTTAAAGGGCACACAAATCCTCGCACACTACAGGGGGCAGCAGGTAAACTGGTACAAGCACCTGGGAAAATGGTTTGGTAATCTCCATAAAAGCTGATCATAAGTATACTCTGAGGATGTTAAAAAGAAATGCATAGGCCGGTGCTGTGGCTCACTAGGCTAATCCTCCGCCTTGCGGCGCCGGGACACCGGGGTTCTAGTCCCGGTCAGGGCACCGGATTCTGTCCCGGTTGCCCCTCTTCCAGGCCAGCTCTCTGCTGTGGCCAGGGAGTGCAGTGGAGGATGGCCCAAGTGCTCGGGCCCTGCACCCCATGGGAGACCAGGATAAGTACCTGGCTCCTGCCATCGGATCAGCGCGGTGCGCCGGCCGCAGCACGCCGGCCGTGGCGGCCGTTGGAGGGTGAACCAACGGCAAAGGAAGACCTTTCTCTCTGTCTCTCTCTCTCTCACTGTCCACTCTGCCTGTCAAAAAATAAAAAAAGAAATACATAGGTATTTACACCAAAGGATACACACCAGGGCTGGCATTGTCGGGTAGAGGGTGAAGCTGCCACCTGTGGCACCGACATCCCATATGGGCATATGGAGTCCTGGCTGCTCCACTTCCAATCCAGCTCCTTGCTGGTGGCCTGGGAAAGCAGTAGAATATGGTCCAAGTGCTTGGGCCCCAGCACCCATGTGCTATGAACCTTCATAGCAGCAGCGTTCCTAATAGCTTCAATCGGAAGCCCTTCAATTCTGTTCAGCAACAGAATATCATGGATTAATAAATTATCATTTATCCAGACAACAGAAAAGTCCACAGTAAAAATTATAAGCGAACTATTGACACATGAGTCACTGATACATGCAACCACGTAAATTACTTTCACAAACACAGTGTTGCATATAATACGTAATTCACAAGAATGCTTTCCAAATGACCCCATTGATGCACATTTGGGAAACAAGAAGACGGAACGTGTGGTGCTGGCAGTCAGCATGATGGTTATCTGTGAGGGAAGGGAGTGGGGCTGAGTCCCCTGTCCTCTCTGCTCCCAGACCCTTCACGAAGAGAAGCCTAATTCCTGCAGGCCCGCCTTGTTGAGACTGATTTCTCCCTGGCTCCCTCACCCCTGAGACGCACGTACCTAGAAACGGCAGCTTTCCCTTCTCCGGCTCTAGGCTTTCCTGCTGCACTTCCCTTCGCCAGGCTGAGGCAGAACCGGCGCCCTCAGCTGCTGAAACCATCTTGCTACCACGTGCGCAGGTCCTTGGCTGGAGACTTGTCCTGGGAGCTGCCGAAATGAAGCCCGAGTAAAGTCTTTCGAAGCACACCTGGCGCTCACAAAGCCACGGGTGAGTGCATGCTGGAATTCTTATTACGCCTTACACGTTCACTTTCCATTTGTCTCCGTTTTCTCTTCTCCAAGGCAAAATAATCGCACGCAGGTCCTTAAGTGAGCCCAGAACGCATCCACATCGCATAACGTTTACTTCCTTCCTACATCTCATCACTTAAAAAAAGAGTTTTGGTTACAAACATGTCAGAGACACAAAACAGTACAGAAGATTGTTACACAGGTCCGTGAAGACTCCGTCGTCCAAATTAAACAGACACTGGTCTTTTGCTGCATTTTCCTTAGGGGTGTGTGTGTGTGTGTGTGTGTGTGTGTGTGTGTTTGGACAGAAACAGCTAAGAGTCCCTCTCCTCAATTCCTCTTTTCTCCCCATTTTCCTTCACACCCCAGTCTCGATTTGGTATACGTCATCCTCGCTTTTGCTTCAAATGCCTCTATTACATTATATAGAATCTCAATTCAATTTTAAACTGTAGTCGAAATAATCTACATCTGATGATGACCTTCTATAAAAAGTGTCTTTAATAAGCAAAGAAGAGAGAAGGCCTCCAGAAACCAGACGAATGTCCAGGGGCGTTTGGTGGGGTCAAGGGGAACTGCTCCCGTGCAGGGTCTGCCTTGTGCAGAAGCCCACTTCTGACAGATGAATTACTGGGACCACAGCCCTTCCAATAATGGTCTCACATTTTTCAACATGATTGTCACCCACCACAGCAACCCGCACCATATGTCTCACACGGTGACCAACAGCTGAGTGGTCAAGGCTTCGGCCTCCTGTCTACAGCACTTATGGGTGGCACCTGCTCAGCTCTGCTGGCCTGCTCGCCTGAGGCCAGGGACAGCTGCGACCTGCAGGTGAGGCTCTGCCGTCACCCAAACCAGATGGCTGACCCCAGACTCTATTTATGACATATGCTGGCGTTTATAGCAGCCATACCAACCGGGGTGCCGGCACCTGTTGGACCAAAGATGGGGTTATCACCTGTCACGTGACATTCGACATGATGAGTTGCCCTGGTGCTAAGGCTTTTTCTGTAAGGTGGGTTTCTGCCTCCCTGGAGTGGCTCTGGACTCTGCCTCTGCCTCCAGCCCCTAAAGAAAACCCCAGGGGGGCTTGTGAAGGGCTGAGAGTTTTGTTGGTGAGTCAAGCATTTCCTGGGGAGCTTTGCAAACCCGCCCTGTCCCCTGGGCTGGAGAGAAGCAACAGACCAGGTGTCTCCAGCGCAGGGCAGGTGGGAGTGCCTAAGGAACCCGACCACGGGACACTCAGCACCAGCACTCTTGCCTCTGCGGCTTTGCGAGAGCCCCTTTTGCTCCCACTCCCAGGAGCCATGGCTGCCCAGATACCAGAGTATGGGTTCCGCTCCAACATCTCTGGAGCACGCTTCGGGAGCTCACTTCCACGAGCTGGCGAGGGGGCCCTTCCTCTCGTTGTGCAGTCCAGGGGTCTCCTGACCTGGAACCTGGTTCCAAGGGGCCCACTCGGGCTTCCCGGGACTGTCTTGGGCTCACCCCTCACAGGGTGGTTCTTGGGTACCATTTGTGTGTGTGTCCCTCCTCCACCTGTTTTTCAAAGGTATCAGCCTATGCTTAAGGCATTTCCTGCTTCTCACTGGCCCATAACAAGGCAGCCTTCCTGGGTGCCATTATTAAGCCCTTACTGTTTGTCTTTGCTGGTACTTTTATTGGTAGCAAAATAGTTGTGTGTACTACCATAAGAATTCTAGAGCTAAAATTATTACTTAGTTCCTGAATTATTAATATGAGTTCTGAACGGACGGGGTCTGGAGGGTCAGGATGACTTGAACCTGAATGCACTGTTAGACTTGTGTGTGAAGCTTTGGGAGGCAAAGGCCCATGTTCTGAGAGCTCTTTGACACAAGCAGATAACCAATCGTTGTTAAGGACCATTAACCTATTGCATCCATTCATTGCTTTGTGCTCATTGACCTACATTCAGCTAATATAGTAAAAAGTGTCAGGCATGGGGAGAGCCACTAAAAAGCAAAAACAGCCCTACCCTAGTGCAGCTCAGAATCTGGTGGGGTGACACCGTAAACAGGTCAGCACACACAATGAATCACGGATGGTAGTGAGCGTGCAAGTGCAGCAGAGCGAGAGGATGCAGGAGGAGGAGGACTTGTCCAGAAGTGTGGTCGGGAAGTCCTATTCACTGAGCCCTACAAGCCAGGCCTGGAAATCCGAGACAAAGCGGTCTAGTCACAGGACGTGGTGAGCAGAGTCCAGGTCTCCAGGAAGGAAGGAGACTTGAGGCCTGCAGGAGTGGGGGGCTTGCGGGCCAGGAGGGGCAAGGATTGTGCCCTGGGAACTCGGTGAGCTGTGCCCGCTGGTCTTTAGTTCTTGCAATGCAAGTCACCTTAGGGGATGAGGCCGCAGAGCAACGGGATGGCGCTCACACTTTGGGAGCATCCGGGTCTGTGGAGAGGACAGGCTGTAAGAGAGGTCGGAGCCGGGAGACCACACTCCAGGTGAGAGGGAATGGGGACTCAGCCGCCCATCTGCACGCAGTGCAGAGGCAACGCAGTGAGACTCCACCCCGGGTTGGGTAAGGGGGAGACCCAAGGAGGAGTCATGACGATGGCCACATTCCCGGGTTGGACTCCTGGCTGGGATGGAACTATGTCCTGGGGAGGGAAAGCCCAGGGAAGGTCAGGATTGGGATGAGAGTAGAGCAAGTTCATTTTCAAACTCCAGCTTGTGTTAAGACTAGAAGAGGTTGAGGTGTAAAATGGTCACCCTGGCAAGAGGATTGCACACTTGTTAAAGAAATGTGATAGGACCACTACAAGCATTCAGTGCCGACTTGAGGTTTAAAATCCTGCATTCAATGTCGACCCATTTCTGGCTGTGCTTGGAAGTGTAATCAACTAGAGGGGGGATGGTCACTGGGTTAGGGTGTGGACAGCTAATTACAGTGAGGGCAGAGTGGGCACAAGAATCAGGCTATGTACAGGGAGCGGTAGAGAATGCTGTGGGCTTACCAACATCCGCTATCCTCTTCTTCCTGGGAATGTAGCTGGATATTTCCCCAGTGTGGGGAGCAACTGGGAGCAACTCGGACTAGACTAAGTTACTGGAATTAAGACATCTGCTCTCCCACAATATGGCGCTGGGAGAGGAGGAAACAGCTTCTACACAGCTGCCTCCAGTTCAACCAATAAACTGCAGGACCTGCTCCTGATTGGAGGAGAGCAGCGTATTCGGCGTGTGGGTAGCAGAGTTGGGATTGGTGGAAGAGGACTATAAAGGAGGAGAGAGACAACATGCACCAGGAACATCTATCTGAAGGAACACCTGTGCAGCCCCCGAGAGAGCCGGCCGGCGGTGTGCCGCTCCCCCGCGGAAGTAGGGAAAGTGGCAGGGGGAACCGCCCTTCCACAGAGGTGGAAGGGACGGTAGCCAACCCGGGAAGAACCAGCAGCAAACCCGGGGAGGGCCGAGCAGACAAAAGAACAGCACAGGGTCCTGTGTCGTTCCTCCACGAAGAGGGGGAGCGACACCCCAGAGTCCCTTGCAGCTAAGTGTGGCCATGTGACTGGTTCCAGCCATTGCAATAGGAAGTTCTGAGCCCCCTCCTGGGTCTGGCTCATCACAACCTGGCCTACGTTTTTCTCCACGCTCTCTCATCACCACTCAGCCGGCTGTTTGGTTGACGTCTAGGGGGAGTCTAGTTACCTAGGAACTCTAGATACCCCGTGTTTCCGAGGCCTGTGTACAGCAGGTATGCCCACCACCACATCATACCTTACCCTGTTACCTGGATCGTTACGTAAGCAAGATGTTGATTGCTCTTTTGCTGAAGTCTTTACACAGTTGGGTGCACTTGCTACCAAAACCACAGCTGCTATGACTAGTGCAGCAATAGCTCGTGTCTCAGGGTAGGGGATGGGAACTAGTGGCTAAGAAAGCCAAACGGTCGGGGGCTGGCACTAGTGGCATAGTAGGCTAAGCCTCTGCCTGCCACACCTGCATCCCATATGGGCACAGGTTCAAGTCCTGGCTGTTCCACTGCAATCCAGCTCTCTGCTATGGCCTGGGAAAACAGTAGAAATGCTTGGGCCCCTGCACCTGCGTGGGAGACCTGGAAGAAGCTCCTGGCTCCTGGCTTTGGATTGGTCCAGCTACGGCTTTTATGGCCATTTGGGGAGTGAACCAGCAGATGGAAGACCTCTCTCTCTCTCTCTCTCTCTCTCTCTCTCTGCCTCTGCCTCTCTGTAACTCTGCCTTTGAAATAAATACATCTTAAAAAAGAGTATATTAAAAAAAGAACTAGGGTAAACTGGAGGTCTCAGGAGACACTCACTGATCACAGGGAATGGCCACAAACCAGGGTCTCCCTCCCTCCAACACAATATAGGTCAGACTCAGAGAAAAAAAATGGGGGGAGATTCCTGCTCTGCCCCCAGTTGGCTGATTTATGTGATGTGCTGTCAGGAAGAATAGAAAAGCATTATGTTTATTGTATGGCTTCAGTACAAGGTCAAATGCATTTTGGTCGTGAGCATTTTTTTTAAAACCGCTTCTGCTGTCCTCTTGGGACTTGCTCTAATGAGTTCAGGTCCTGGTGCTTCCTCGAGGTAGGGGTTCTGTGGCACTTCACCCTCCAGCCAGACTGGCCCAGACCTTTCGAACGATCCCTCTAGGGAGGTGCCAAGTGCGTAAGCTTGCTCAGCAGGGTGCAGACGTCATTCAGTGCAAAGCCATCTCCTCAGCTGGCAGGGGACTCAGGTAGATGCCCGTGTCCGTGTTGGAATCATCCTACCTCCTTCACATAATTAACCACAACACTCTGCTGAATGTAGACACTTGAAAATACCAATATTAACAAATCGTAGTAACCAGGGCTGGTGTTGTGGCACCAGTTAAGCTGCCATCTGTGACACCGGCATCCCATATGGGTGCCAGGTTCGAGACCCAGCTGCTCCACTTCCAATCCAGCTCCCTGCTAATGTGCCTGGTAAGGCAATGGAAAATGACCCAAGTGCTTGGGCCCTTGCACCCACGTAGGAGACCCCGATGAAGCTCCTGGCTCCTGGCTTCTGCCTGGCCCAGCTCTGGCCGTTGCAGTCATTTGGGGAGTGAACTAGCAGTTGAAAGATTTCTCTCTCTCTTTCTCTCCGCCTCTCCATCTCTGTAACTCTGACTTTCAAATACATAAATCTTTTAAAAATGATCATAACCATATTAATAATGATAATGAAAATAACATTCTACTCATACTTCTTCAATAACATTCTTGTCAGTTTATATACAGTCACTTTTACTGTAAGTGAACTTGGCTATGATTTAAGAACAAATTTTAATTGTCCATTTAATTCTTTTAGGAGTTACTTATTTATTTGTTTATTTGGGAGAGAGAGAGGGGATGCTCTCCTCTGCTGGTTCACTCCTCAGGTGCCTGCAATGGCTGGTTCTGGGCCAGGCTGAAACCCGGAGCTGGGAGCTCAGAGCGGATTTCTCACACTGAGGGCAAGAACACAGTTACTGAACCATCAGCATTGCCTCCACGTCTGCACTGGCAGGAAGCTGCAGTCAGGAGCCGGAGCTGGGAATCGAACCCAGGTACTCTGTCGTAGGATGCAGGCCTCTTACTGCCAGGCTGAGTGTGCTTTCTTGCTCCTTTTGAATTCTGATGATTTGTAAACTTTCCTTTATAGTAAGGTATTGATATGTTGTGTGTGTTTTTATAAGTAAAAAAAATATAAAAAACATTTTAAATGATCTGTACTCTTACCATTATGATATCTGTTGACTTTACAAAAGATGATGCATGCACATGGTTAGAATATTTGTACAACATGTGAGGGCAGCAAGTGCCCCAGGAAAGCTGCGTGGGACACTTCATACCCTTCCCTTAGTCCCTTTCCCTAAAGACGTTACTGTTAAGAGTTTCTTATTCTCTCTAGAAATCAAAATGTCCAGGTACCAAATAGAATGTTAAGTATCTACCCACCTTTCTATCTATATCTATATTTTAATTTACATGGAAAAAAGCCCATATATATGTGTGTATATATATATATACACACGCACACATACATTTGTATATAGAGAGAGTTTTACAACTTCCTTTTTTCGAGTCCTGTGGCTTAGAGATAATTCCATATTAGCACTTATGAATCTGTCTCATTTTCTACCAGTAGCAGAATACTCCCTGGAATGACCATGACACTGGGTGTATACGTTTTTCTCGAGACTTTTGCTTGCTTTTGGATTCTTGCCATTATAAACAACGTTCAAGTGGACCTCTTTGTAGATGTGTCCTGGCAAATTTTTGTAGGTCAATTTTTATGTGCTAAACTCAAATTGGTGTTTAAAACATCTCAAGATAATTAATTATGTGAATTCTGAAAACTGTTCCCTGAGACCATGAGAGAGATATAGCTCTGAGTTTGTCTCTCACCAACTCAGAGACGTGGGGAGGGGCGAGCACATGGCGCCTTCTGCCATGGCAAACAAAGAAGCCACATGCTTTTCTCTCCTTTCAGGGTCAACACATCTGTGACGATTCTATCCGTGGGTGTACAGTTAGCTTTCCGCTCCTTTGATAACGTCTCAGGAAGAAAGTAAGGTTCCATCTTACAGTTTGGAGGTTCACAGTTCAAGACTTGGCATCTCCATTGGTGGAGGTATCTGGGGAGGCTGGAGGGGGTGGGGATGGGGTTGAGGAGTCCAGGGTCGGGGTGAGGGGGCTGACGGAGAACCAGGGAGCAGAGAGACACAGGGAGCATGCTCTGCCTGTACCACCAACCCTCCTGGGAGGACCACCTCCCGAGGGTGAGCCCCGCTGACGCAAAGACCTCCCACCTGACACACCTCGGGGTGCCGTGAGTAGATCGAATCCCTACCCTGACTCCATCACTCCATTAGCTGGCTCTGAGATATAAACCTCTGTATGACTTTCTGAGCCAGGTCCTGTTCAACCCTGACACCGGATGACCAGAAAGGGCCCAGGAACTTGTAAATTTCAAGCAGTTTTTCTCAACTTGAAGCTCACTCACTGTCTTTTCCACTTGCTGTAAGCAAGAAGAAGAGATGAGGCAAAAGAAATTATAAAAATGTCTGCTGTCCGACACCTTCCCTAAGCAGGGCTGAGAAATGTCTTAAAATTGACTAAAAATGAACTCGGGCTGGCATTTGGCCAAGTGGTTAAGAGAGCTGGACCCTCCTGTCCCCCATCAGAGGGCCAGGGTTCACTCCCAGCTCTGGCGCCGGGCCCCAGGTTCCTGCTACTGCAGCTCTGGGATGCAGCAGTGGGAACTCACATGGCTGAGTCCTGGCACCCACGTGGGAGACCTGGATTGCGTTCCTGGATCCCAGCTTCCGCCCCTGTGACCATTGTGGACACTTCGGGGAGAAAACCAGAGGTTGGGCACTCTCTGTCTCTCCCTGCCTTTCAAACAAAATAAAATAAATCATGCAGGATGCACACACACATAAATGTCTATTAGGACAGATGGGTTCTACCCAGTCTTCCAGCTTACTTTCTCGCAGGTCGCTCCTGTTACCACGTATGAAGATTTCCAGAGATTTGTTGAGAAGGATTTCTCAACGCTGGCAAGTTGACACTGTGCTGAGTACGCAGTTTTGTCAATGAGGAGGGGCTGTTCTGTGCCTCCTGGAGGGTCAGCAGCACCCCGGCCCCTACCCACTAGATGCCTGTAGCACCCCCTTCCCCTTCCCGGCCACTGCAGGTGTCTCTCCTGTTGAAAGCCAGTGGTTTGGGACACACGGGCACACACATTCAGTAGCTGGACAGATTATTTATCCAGCCTCGCTTTGATGGTTATTTCTTTGTGGAACTATTTTGTCGCTATGAACAATTCCACAATGAATGTATGTGAACATCTTCTTAGATGTGGAGTCGCCAGATCAAAGCATGTGCGTTTAAAATGATGCTGAATATTAACCAGACTACCTCCCAAAGAGAGGGTACCAATTTCCACTCTCACTAACAGCGTACGAGAAAGCTGTTTCTACAGGCCTGACAACTTAAGATGGCCACAGATCTTTTCATCTTTTTCCATCTGAAAGTTAAAAATAGGGTCATTCTGCAACTCGGCACTGCTACTGTGTTTAATTCTTTTTTTTTTAAAGTATGCATGGAGTGATTTATTTTATTTATTTTTTTTTGAAAGAGAGGAACATAGAGTAGTTACATATTTTTTTAAAAAGATTTTTATTTATTTATTTGAAAGGCAGAGTTACAAACAGAAAGACGGAGAGACAGAGGGAGAGGTCTTCCATCTGCTGGTTCACTCCCCAGATGGCTACAATGGCTGGAGCTTGGTCGATCTGAAGCCAGGAGCCAGGAGCTTCTTCCAGGTCTCCCATGCGGGCGCAGGGCCCAAACACTTGGGCCATCTTCCACTGCCCTTCCAAGCCACAGCAGAGAGCTGGATTGGAAGAGGAGCAGCCAGGGCTAGAATCAGTGCCCATATGGGATACCGGCACCGCAGACAGCAGCTTTACCCACTGCACCACAGCCACGGCCCGTTGAGTCTAGCACAGGTATTCTGAAGACAGGTTGCTCATAAATGTGCCCTCTGACAGCTGGTGCCTGGGACAGAGGAGACTCCAGGGGAGAATTGTCATGAAGCTCGGCAGCTTTATCTCTCCCCTCTGCAGGCTGAATCCTCACATCCAAGGTGCTGGAAATGGCCACGGGTTCTCCAGGAGAAAACCCAGCCCCCCGAAGCTGCCTGCTTCCTCCATGCAACATGCCAGAGCGTGACTTCTGCAAAGGCTCTCTGCATTCCTGCAGATCTGTGGACGATAACGACTCTCGCTTTTGGTGGTGTTCTCCATCGCGGTGCTGAGAGGAGCTGTCTGCTTTTATCTATGTGCTGAATTACAGACACACATGATCAAATAAAGTCAAGACAAGAATCAAGCCTCATAAAAATCTTGCCTGCAGCAAATGTACCCAAAAAAGTCAGTCATGCCAAGGCTTTGCAGGGCGAGCGAAGTCAGGAGTTGTGCAATTACCCAGCAGAGGTTGAAATTTCTGACAAAAACAGGCGCCTCATTGAAAAGGTAAGCATGAAAAGACCCTCGTTAGGGAAGAAAGGGGGAAAAGGGCCGTTTTGTGACTTCGCTGATGTGAACGCCAAAGACAGCGGCTTCTGATCTGCCCTGTTCACTTCCTCTCCAAAGTCCGGATGAAATGGATTTTCCACTCGCAGATTTTCTGGGTCGGTCATTTCGGCTCTGGCTGAACTCTGACTGTGAATGCTGTACACTTTGCTGTTGCCTGGCTGAGGACAAAGGGCTGTTCTTTCGCTCAGGGACCATTTACCGGAAGCCTACTATGTGCCCGGGCCTCAGCTTGATTCTGGTGAGGTCCCTAATGAGCAGGACGCCAGGGCTGCTGTCAGGCCTCGCGCCAGAGGTGATCTGAGAACCGGGGCTGGGGCCCCCTGGGCCCTAGGGCCACCGGCAGGAACTCCTGGGGTTTGTCACACTCCAATTAGGGCTGAGACCAACCGACCTGTGCAAAGGGCTCTGGCTGCTTTTAGAAAAGCAACTGAAGTCTGATCTGATCACTTCCTATGCAGCTTGTCGGTGACAGAGGGATCCCCTGCCCTAATTAATACGAGACGGCTAAACGCGCGACACCTGACACCGCACAGAGGCAACACAGCAGCTAGCTATTCACCACCGCTCAGGCCTAGGGGACACGAGTACCACACACCACACGGAGCACGCAGGGGCGGAGTGGACCAGCAGCTGTGGCAGGCAGACTTAGCAGCAGCAAAAGGGTGGGGTGCTGGAGCATGGGGTTAGTGCGTTTGACTAATGCTGCAGGCTGGCAGGGACGGGAGACCTGTTAGCTTAGATCTAGATGACACTCTGAGGATGAGGGAACTGGGTGGGTGAGGAGTCTTTGCTGCCAGGTGGGGGTGTGCAGAGGATGGAAGCAGGAGAACCTGTTGGTTAGGCCTTTGGGACCCTGGGAGGGTCAAAGACGTTGAGGTGGTACCACGGATTTCCAGGCCTTATGATACCATCTGTCAGGTTCCTTCCTTTCTTCCCCCTCCTCCTTCTTCTTTTAAGATTTATTTATTTTGCCCAGTGCCACAGCTCACTAGGCTAATGCTCCACCTTGCGGCACCAGCACACCGGGTTCTAGTCCCGGTCGGGGCGCCAGATTCTGTCCCGGTTGCCCCTCTTCCAGGCCAGCCCTCTGCTGTGGCCAGGGAGTGCAGTGGAGGATGGCCCAGGTCCTTGGGCCCTGCACCCCATGGGAGACCAGGAGAAGCACCTGGCTCCTGCCATCAGATCAGCGCGGTGCGCCGGCCGCAGCGCGCCAGACACGGCGGCCATTGGAGGGTGCACCAACAGCAAAGGAAGACCTTTCTCTCTGTCTCTCTCTCTCTCACTGTCCACTCTGCCTGTAAAAAAAAAAAATTTATTTATTTCAAAGTCAGAATTACAGAGAGAGAGAGAGAGAGAGAGAGAATCTTCTATCCACTGGTTCACTCCTCAGATGGCTGTCATGGCCAGGGCTGGGCAAAGTGGAAGCCAGGAGCTTGGAACTACATCCAGGTCTCCCACATGAGTGGCAGGGGCCCAAACTCTTGGGCCATCTTCTGTTGATTTTCCCAGGCCATTAGCAGGGGCCCAAACTCTTGGGCCATCCTCTGTTGATTTTCCCAGGCCATTAGCAGGGAGCTGGATTAGAAGTGGAGCAGCCAGGACACAAACCAGTGCCCATATGGGATGCCAGGGTCACAGGTGGCAGCTTTACCCAGCATGCCACAACACTGGCTCCAATCTGTTAGGTTTCTTAGTGATGTTTTCCTTCTGCAGCTGTTTTGTGGTAGGCGCTCAGAGTTAGCCTTGAGGGCGTGAACCACAGTCTGCTTCTACTAAATACAAGCAGACAGTCAACACCTGCTGGTCAACTGTTGAGGTGACTGTCTTCTTTTTGTCTGTCTTCTGGCAGTAGCGTCCCCATCTGGGGACTTGTAGACTCCATGTCCCTGAGTTTGGGTTTAGGTGAGTTTGAGTCCCTCGCTGAGACTCCAAGGGCAAATTAGTGACCCACACGTGACTACTCCGAGTGTTCTATCACCTTGGCCACAGAGATTGGCTCAGAAAGAGACATGTGACCAAGGCTAGTTCCAGCTCTGGGGTTTCACTAATAAAAATGTAAGGACATATCTTTTCAGAGGGAGGTTGCTGAGTTGGAGACTGTTAGAGGGCCTGTCTGGGAGTGAGGGCAACATAGAGAGGTACAGGACACGGGGCCATGGGGGTGGATGTGAAGCCAGGATGTCGTCTCAGTTTCCAGTCCAGCAGTGGTGGCAGTGGGATAGCCCAAGGTCTGTCAGTCAAACATAAAATCTCCCTCTTTTACTTCTAGGCTCCAGTTGGTTTGACTTGGGTTCCCGTCACTTGCAGCTAAAGACACTGCTTAATCTGGGGCTCACATTGTGGTGCAGCAGGTTAAGCTGCTGCCTGCAAATCAACATCCCTCATGGGCGCTGGCTCAAGTCCCGACTGCTCTACTTCTGATCAGGCTCTCTGCTATAGCCTGGGAAAAGTAACAGATGCTGGCTCAAGGGCTTGGGTCCCTGTACCCATGTGGGAGACCCAGAGGAAGCTCCTGGCTCCTGACTTCCACCTGGCCTAATTCTGGCTTTGTGGCCACTTGGGAAGAGACTCAGTAGATGGAAAAATCTCTCTCTCTTAATCTGTAACTCTCTCTTTCAAATAAATAAAATAAGTCATTCTTTTTTTTTTTTTTTTTTTTGACAGGCAGAGTTAGACAGTGAGAGAGAGAGAGACAGAGACAGAGAGAGACAGAGAAAAAGGTCTTCCTTTTTCCGTTGGTTCACCCCCCAAATGGCTGCCACGGCTGGCGCATTGCGCTGATCTGAAGCCAGGAGCCAGGTGCTTCCTCCAGGTCTCCCATGCGGGTGCAGGGCCCAAGCACTTGGGCCATCCTCCACTGCCTTCCTGGGCCACAGCAGAGAGCTGGACTGGAAGAAGAGCAACCGGGACAGAATCTGGAGCCCCAACCGGGACTAGAACCTAGGGTGCCGGCGTCGCAGGTGGAGGATTAGCTAAGTGAGCCGCGGCCCCAGCCCCAAATAAGTCATTCTTTAAAAAAAAAAAAAAAGAAAGGACACTGCCCATTAGGCCGACGGCTGTTTCACCTGCCCCTTTAGTACAGGAAGGGAGAGGTTTGTGCTATTAGGCTGGGCATTTGATCTTTTTCTTTTGAAAGATTTATTTATTTGAAAGGTAGAGTGATGGGGCATGGGGAGGGGGTTGTGAGACACAGAGAGAGAGAGAGAGAAAGAGAGAGAGAGAGAGAATTTTCCAACTGCTGATTCATTCCCCCCAAATGGTCTCAAAGGTTGGGGCTGGGCCAGGCTGATGCCCAGAGCCTGGGACACCATCCTGGTCTCCCACATGGGAGGCAGGGGCCCAAGTACTTGGGTCATTTTCCACTGTTTTCCCAGATGCATTATCAGGCAGCTGGATTGGAAGTAGAGCAGCTGGGACTGGAATGGATGCTGGTGTGGCAGGCCACGCTTTACCCAACGCGCCACAGCGTCAGCCCCTGGGGATTTAATCCTCCTCTTAGGTATCTTGTATAGGCGATGACAAAGCAAGAACAACCTCAAAAACACCTGCTGCTGCCCAAAGTTGCTTCAGCCATACTTGCCCTCTTCCTGTTCTTTGCCTCCATCCCACCTCGGGGATCTCATCTGCCCTCTGCCCAAAGCATTCCCCAGGCCTCCGCCTGGCAGCTGCTTCGCCCACTCAGCTCAAACGCCACCACCCCAGAGAAGCCGTCTCTGACTTAGCAGCTCTGGAATCAGCTCAGGCACCCCAGGCTCTTGTGTTGTTTGCAGCATCGCCCTCTCACCATCTCACATGTTCTCATTCATGGCCCTCCTTTTGTTCTGCCTACACTGTGGTCTACCAGCTCCAGGATTCTCAGTGTACTTAGAGCAGTGCCTGGCACACAGTAGAAATGTGCGGAATGCATCATGTGACTGTCATCTCGGTAGGTACAGGTGGCTCACGTAAGCACTCAGTGTAGACTACCCAAGCCTCAAAATAAACCCCGGGTTAGATTTTATACACAGGAAGATTGAGTTTTGGAGAGGCTGAACCACTTGTCCAACACCACACACTTCTGTAATAGTAGAAGCACCGTTTAACTCCAAAATATGTGATCTTAACTTTTCAGTGACTCCCAGATTTCCCTCATCTAGACAGTCTTAAAAAATTCTAACAGATAAAATTCCTTGCTTGATCCTGAGTTGCAATTGAAACGATTTGTATGATGCAGCCATCACAGAGTGGACAGGTCCATACAGTCCCAGAGTAGATTTGAACGGCCGTGGACTTCCCGAGAGACTTGGTAGAGACAAGTTACGCCTGCAGTGCTTTGGTTAGAAATTATTGAGGGAGCTAACAGGTGCGAGAAAGGACAGTTCCAACCTTCAGAAGAAATATTTGGGACAAAAACACACAAAGAGAAAAGTAGAGAGACATCACGAGGGTGTCATACACAAGGGTTGATGTGGGTGGGAATACGGGAAGATGTGTGAAATGCAGGCCCTCTTTGGATGGAATACCAAATGTGAAAAGAAATAAACTCAAGGTTTAGAATTACTATAATTGATTTGTGAATATATTGTTAGTTGTTAGGAAGGAAAAGTACAATATGACAAAATGACAACATGTAAAAGAAATTGAAAGACTCATTTGAAGTTCCACTGTGTAAAACATCCAGCTGTCAGAGATTCATTTCTCATATTTTTAAAGTTTATTTAATCTTTAGGTAGACTTTTACAGGTACCAATACAAACTGAGCGAAGGAGAATGCTTTTGTTCCCTTCTTTCAGAGCCTGAATCCATCCTTTTCATCATCAGGCATTCAAGAAGAAAAGCCCATGGGATATTAAAATACGGAAAGTGAAAACACCACTTTTAATGCCTGAAAAGGCTCTAATGGGCGATGTAAGAAGGACCCATGTGTCTGTGTCAGTTCCTGGTGTTCTGGAGCAGCTGCCTGGCTGACACGGAACCCTACTGCTCTGGGTGGAAACGAGAACCCTCTTGTTATTTTGTGTCCCCGCCCCCAGTTCAGAACATTGGCTACCTGAAAGCATTCATACTTATAAATATTTTGTCAATGGTCGTAATAGTCCTCAAATTGGAGTTAATTCGCTATTGTAAGACATGGTGAAATGCTTTAAAGCAGTTCTATTAATTCCATGTGAACCTATTTTTGTCTTGAAGAAATTTTAGACTCACCAAGAGTTTCAAAAAACTAGACAGAGAATTCACTGAATTCTTTGAATGTTATCATTTTAAGTAAGGAGAGTGTGGTGACCAAAACCAGCAAACTGACATTTATGTAACACTACTGTATTATACATTTTTAGCTATAGACCTGATAGAAATTTCACCAGTTTTCTGTTTCTGTCTTTTTCTGCACCAGGATCCTATCTTGAATGGAGCTGTCGGGTCTCCTGGGTCTCCTCCCGTCTGTGAGTCTGTGCCAGGTCGTTCTTCCATCTTTACTCTTCTCGTCACAGCGCATCATGACACCTACCATGCAGACTTACGTTATCACTGGGACGACGCTAGCCTTACCCACTCACTCAAGGTGTGTCTGCTGGGTTTCTCTGCCGTAATGTGTGAGTTTCCCTCTTTGTCATTAATCAGTATCTTGCGGGAAGTTACTTCGAGAGCGTCTTAGTCTATTTTCTGTTGTTATGGCAGAACACTCGACTTGGGAGTAATTTATAAGGAAAAGAGGTTGATTTTGCTTCCTGGTTCTGGAGGCTGGAGAAGTTCAGAACCATGGCGTGGGCATCTGCTTGGCTTCCGGCGAGGGTCTTGCGCTGTGTCAACTCGAGGCGTAACCTTGGATGGAAGCCGGCACAGTGGAAGACATGAATGAGGCTCTAAGGGCAGCCCTGCTTTTTATCAGTCAGCTCTCCCAGTAGTGAACGGAGTCCTGAGAGTGAGAACTCACTCCTGGGAGAAACGCATTCGTCCACTCAGGAGGGCTCCATCCCACACACATGAGCCCTGCACTGGACCCTACCTCTCAACACCGCCACACTGAGGAATTAGGGTTCCAACACGTGAACTTTTGGGGAGCACACTCAAACTACAGCAGGGACTATGCAAATATCGGTCTTCTCACCATTCTTTCTCCACTGCAACAATTAACAGTGGTGTTTGCGTTACGGCTTCGTAGTGCCCTCATTCCTTCAACATTTTTATATGGGAATTGTGCAAAAAAGATTTGTACCTTCTCTCTCATTTACTAGGTCACTCAATTATTTATTTGTATGTGCTTAGACTCATGGATATTTACTTTATTCTATGGGTTATAATCCAATGCTAGCATTATTTATTTTGTTGCTCAAATTGTTCCAGCTTTGGTCGTTGGCAGCTCTTTGAGCTTGGCTCCTGCGTGCTGTTGACACACTCTCACCATTCTTTTGGGCACTTCCTTGCTTTTTGGCACTGTAGGGTCATCTTGTTTTTTTCCTGCTCCAGTTCTGAGCTCTGGTTCCCTGTGTTGGGTATTTATGATAAACGTGCAGTAGATGACCAGTGTGTAACAGTCTCTTCCCGCACATGGACACTAGTATGATTTTGACTCTATGGAACCTACAAAATACTCCACAAAGTGGACCATGTTTTTATCTTTATGGCTAATTTAGTATTTGAAGTTTTGATTTTCTGAAATATCTGGCAATGATTAGAGCCTGTGTCAGGCTTAACTCTACAAGTAGGATGTCGTTTCTCTTATCTGTAGCATTTCCCAGGAAGATAGACGCCCTTGCGCAAAGCTAGATTTGCAGAACTTGCCAACAGCCTTCCGGTTCTAGTTATGTATACACCTATGAATGCAGACAGCGTGAAAAATACTGATACTCCCCGATAGCTTTTCATCGCTGTAGGGAAATACCTGACACAGGCCAACGCTATCAGTAAAGACGTTCAGTTAGCCCTCAGTTTTGAAAAGACTGAAAGTCCGAATGGCACACACAGGCTCTGGTGAAGGCCCCACGACAGACAGCAGATGGCAGAGTGAGTGTCTGGGGTGGATCAGAACTCAGACCAGGAGGCAGAGAGGGCTGTTTCCAAGGATTGCTCCTTGTCTTACAGGAGCTCAAGGATCACAGGAGAAATACTCGACTTCCTTTCGAGGGCAGGGGCCTTATTGATCAAAGACTTCCCACTAAGCCCCATCTTTTTTTTTTTTTCTTTTTTTAAAGATTTATTTATTTATTTGAAAGAAAGAGTGAGAGTGAGCGAGATGTTTCCATCCTTGCCAAAGTGTTGCAATGGCATGGGCTGGTCCGAGTGAAATCCAGGAACCTAGAGCTCCGTGCACGTCTCCCACGTAGGTGCAGGAGTCGGAGCACTTGGGCCATCTGCTGCTGCTTTCCCAGGGAAGCTGCATTGGAAGCAGAATCAATGCAACGTGTGGGATGTGAGTGGCTACCTGTTCTGCCTCTAAGCCCCACCTCTTGAAGGCTCCACAGCACCCCCCAGTGCTGCCACCCTGGGAGCCAAGCCCCCAGTCACATGCGGATACCCAAACCGTAACACCATCTTTAAACAGCTCCTGAGCTGAGACTCCTCTGAGGCTCTGTCACCTCCACCACTCACTTGCTCTGATCTCCCCACTTTTTCCTCTGTGAACCCATTCTCTGACCATCCCTCCGTCACCATTCTTCCGTTCCAAAGTCATTCCCTTCCATCTCCAGCTCATACAACTCAACTTCAAAATTCCGCTTAGTTCCTCCTCCTCCAGGAAGCCTTCCCTGAAGCATCCAGCTTCGCCTCGGTGCCTCCTCCGCCAACTCTGAGGCTAAGGTCTCCCACTAGCTCTCAAATCCAGCAGAGGCAGAGAGGAACCCATCACAGCCCTCTGTCCAGCACCCCCCGCCACCCCCCGTGTTTCCCGCTTACATGGTACTGCGAGCGTCCATCTGGGAGCCCAAACCAGAAGCCACCGGCTGACTGCAGCTCCTCCACCGCCCCCGAGCTCAGGCTCAGGTCCCTCAGTTGTAACTTCTCAACAGCTCCCTGTTCTGCCTCCCGCTCTCTCTTTCCCGTCAGGCAACTGTCTTCATTCAGGTCTTCTCTCTTCCTTATCACAGGTACTATCTGCTCTAAAAGGGACTCCGAGACGTAGATTCTAAAGCAAGGATTGCGGTGCAGGCAGTTTGCTTGGGAGGTGATCCCAGGAAGTCAGGAAGTGGGGAAGGGAGACAGGGAAAGGCGGAAGAGAGAACAGCAGTGTGCCCATTGGGGGGTCACCACGGCAGGCAATGGGGGCCCAGCCCACTGGGACAACCCTCACCCCCAAACCCCGAGACTCCAGGAACTTGTCTTCCTGAGGTGCGAGGAAGCTGGGGCATTTACCTATCAACTCAAGCCCTCTCCAGGGCCAGAGCACGCCCTCAAATGGGGACCCAGGAGTCCCTCAGTAGGTGTGGGGTCCTTCTGCAGAGACCTGGGCTTGTGTGTATGCGTGCTGGGGATGGGGGTCTCTGGTGGCAAAAGCTGTACCATTAGTGCCTCCTCATGGTTGTCCCACCTGCAGTCTTGCTCCCATCCACCCACTCCCAACTCTTGCCCCTTAGGTGAGCTCTCCAAAACGCCAACTAGACAAGCTCTTCACCTGCTTACCATCTGTTGGCGGCTTCATTGCTTCGAGACCGAAATCCAAGTGGTCTGGCTTGACTTGAAGGCTCTGCCTGTTGTCACCCTCGCTCTTCTAGCCTCATCTCCTCTCCTTCCCAGGACTGGATCCAGACTCCAGAAACACTCCTCTCGCTGGGTGCCTCTGAGCCACACAGCAGTCCCGTCCAGAGCTGCTTACGAACATTTACAAGCATCTGTGTGACTGTTTACTGCACGCCAGTGGACAATCACACTGTGACTGCAGTGAGCAGAGGATCAGTTACCCCTTCAGGGAACTCAGCCTCTCAGGGGAGGAGAGGGACGTGCAGAGAGAAATACTTGCACTCGGACTAAAACACTAGGTTAGAGAAAGACCCTTGGGGGACAAAAGGACGTCCAAAAGGAGACTCAAGGGACATAAAGGGGTTAGCTTGCAGCAGGAGGCGCAGGTTGGTGTGGGTGAGAAGCTTCTCAGGGGTGACAGGCAGGACGAGGTGAGGTGGGGGGGTGGCCAGGTGATCAGAGTTCCTGGCTTCCCAGGGAGCTTGGGCTTTACAAGGGTATTTCAAAAAGAAAGTGGAAAATGAAATTGAGAGATCAGTTTATTTAAGTGCCAAAAACAAAAACAGAAATCCATGCAGTTTTTCTTTATATGTATTTTCCACGAATTCTTTTTTTTTTAATTTTATTTATTTGAGAGAGAGAGTAAAAGACAGTGAGAGGGAAAGAGAGAGAGGTATTCCATCTGCTGGTTCACGCTCCAAATAGCCGCAACTACTGGAGCTGGACTGATCCGAAGCCAGGAGCCAGGAGCTTCTTCTGGGTCTCCCACGAAGGTGCAGGGGCCCAACTTCTACTGCTTTCCCAGGCCATAGCAGAGAGCTGGATCGGAAGAGGAGCAGCTGGCACTGGAACCGGCACCCATATGGGATGCCAGTACTGCTGGCAGAGGATTAACCTACTGAGCCTCAGCGCCGGACCCACAAATTCTTGAAGACCCCTCATATTTTTCATATCAATACATAAAGAAAGTGGGCATCTGGTTTAGCAGTCGATAGCCCACACCCCGTATTGGAGGTCCAAGCTCTGCTCCCTATCCCAGCTTCCTGTCCATGCACACCCTGGGCAAGTGGTTGGACCCCTGCTATCCTCGTGGGAGACCCAGATTGAGTTCCCAGCTCCTGGCTTCCGTGGACATTTGGAGGTATGAACCATGGGATGGGAATTCTGTCTCTGCCTGCCATTCAAATAAATAAGCAAAAATGAAAAGCAATGAAGACAAAATGAGATGAAACTTCCTGGATTCGCTTGGACATTACTTCTTTAAGAGGCCTCCTGAAGTCTCTTCCCCGCGAGGCACCCAAGGCCCGTGCTCCTGGGACGCACTAGAACCCCCGTGGAAGCAGGGCAGCCCCCCTCCCCGTGCCCCGAGGCTGGCACGCAGCTGCACACCCACAGGCTGCTCCTCCGAGGTCCCCCCAAGCCAGTGGCTCAGGAAAGTGACAAGCTGAGTGCTGCAAGCCACTGGTACAGGTGCAGGTTCTGCAGATCGGAAGGGCGGCAGTAACGATTTCCTACAATTAGTTACTTTGACTGCAAGGAACAGCCGCTGTGTTCAGCTAATGTATTTCACGCCGCTGCCTCCCGCCTCCCGGAAACCTTAGGCTTTCCCTCCCCTTCCTTCCCTCCTTCCTTTGCTTCTTTCTCTCCGACCCGCAACCATTAAGGCTTTAGCTTTGAGGTGCAGGGAGCGCCGGGTGGGGAGAGAGGTGCTTCGTAAGGTGATGCAGACGCTCTCCCTGCCACGCTCTGGGCCCGGCGACCAGCCACACTGGGATGGGCAGGGGGTGGGCAGCCCGGGATGGCTCTCAGTGCCCCAGGAAGCTGCGGGGGAGCCCCCCAGGGGCACAGGCTGTTCTCCTAGGCCCTCCCCTCCCTCCAAGGCAGAGGCAGGTGGCAAGCAGGGCGGCGCTTCTTACTGTCGCTCGGCTCCGCGCCCTGAGGTTTGAAGAGAACCTATCCAACTCTCATTTTCCCGGAGTGCAGGCGCCAAATCCAGGAGACGGCGCAGCTTCTGGCTGGCTAAAAAGCACGCATCCCCACCTGACTTGGGATGCACACCAGGGTTCTATGTGTGCGCAAACCTCCCTGGGCCCCGGTGCTGGCTGCCCTGAAACACTGGGTTTTGAGCAGAGTCTGGTGTCGGTGCCGCCTTTGTGCTGGGCCCTCCCCAGCACATGGCTTTGTCGTCCTGGAGAGAGGAAGCCAGCGAGCCTCCGGCTTCCTTTGCAACTTCCCGGTTCCTCTTCCCCGCTGCCCACCCACCCCGTCCCTTCGTTTCTCAGTGCTGTGGGACTGGGCTTTGCCTCTTCATTGGAAAACAATCATTTGGCTCTGTGTCCACTGCTCAGGCACCTCTGGGCGCGGGTGCAGGCGGTGTGGCCCCGAAACGAGGACCGATAACTGCTCACCTCTTAAAGATCTCAATGGAACAAATCAGTAACCCCCCTCAAAACACCCAGGCGACTTCAACCACATTTCCAAACCTCTCTCTCCTAAAACTCGGGCCCGCAGCGCGGTTAGGAGTTCAAGTCCTCCGGGCGCCTCTCTCAAGAGCTGTGACCCTGACAGCTCACTTCAAGCCTCCCCTTCCCTGTCCTCAGCTGTAAAATGGGAACAGAAACTGGCTCTGCTCGCCCACGTCGTATCACCGGGGGCTTATCCTCTAGCTCAGCGCCGCGGGCACCCTAGGCACCCTGAGGAGTCAGGACAAGGGGAGCCCGGCTGGACGGGCGGAAAGGACCCCTGCACGTCCTGGGCTCCCCGGGGCTGGGGTCCCCCCGTGCTCGCCGAGCGCGCGCACAGGTGCGGCTCCGGGCACGGGGAGCGCGTGGGCGCGGCCGCCGCCAGCGGCCCCGACCGAGGGCGCGGCGCTGGCCCCGGCCCGGCCGCACTCCCGGACGCCGCCCGGCCCTGGACGCCGGCCGCGCGCCACCCGCGCCCCGCCCCCGACGCCCGGGGTTGGCTGCGCGCGGGCCACGCGCGGCGACCTGCCACGCGCCGCGTCACTAGCGCGGCTCCCGCGGGGCCGCCCCGCCCTGGGAGGCGCCCCGGCCTCGTCAAGTGACCGGCAGCCCTTCCAGGGGACCACGGTCGTTCGCAGGGAGGCGAGCCCCAGCCCGCAGCCCGGCGCCAAGCCGCCGTCATCTCCTTCCTGTGCCGGGTGAGCCGTCTCCTCAGCCACCCGGAAAACATAGTCCGCCCCTCACGTCCTTGTGCAAGAGCGACCGCTGCCAAAGAGCGTCCCTCTGGGCGCGGACCCTCGTCTTCCGCGCCGCAGGGCCCGCAGGACCTGCTCGGAGGCTGGGTCGGCCCTAAGACAGACACCTCCCCGGCGAGGCGAGGGGAGAGCGGCGGGCGAGCGCGCCGGGCCCGGCTGGCGGAGGGACACCGCGGCGGGGCGCAGTGCGCACGCGCGCCCGGGAACGAGTTCCGGTCTGGCCGAGGCCTGGCTCCTAAAAATAGCCCCGGTGTGGGGATCCGTGCGCGGATGTCCCGGCGAGTCCCGGGCTGAGGGAGGCGGCTCCGGGCGGCGCGGCGCGCTGGTGGCGGACCGGGGCTGCGGCGTGTGTGCGCCCGCCAGCTGCGCCGGGGACACGGTGAGGGCCGCGAGCGGCGGGGCCCCGTCCGCGGGGCCGTCCGCGCCAGAGGGGGCGGCGTCTCCGTGAAGGGGACCGGGCAGGGGTGAGGTGGGGGTGCTGCAGGGCGGGGGGCGGCGGGGCCGAGCAGGGGCGTCTGCGGGCGCCGGGGGCCGCCGGGACGAGCCCGAGCCCGGCAGGGAGGGGGCCGCGGCCGTGGGCACGCGGCGGCGCGGGGCGGCGCGGGGCGGCGGGGTCGGGGTCGGCGCGCAGGGGCGCGGCGCCGGTGCAGCCGGGGGCGCGGCGCCCCGCGGGCGGGCAGGCGGGCGGGCCCGGGGGTCTGGCGGGCGCCGCGGCCCGGGCGGACGGAGGCGCGGCCGCGCGGGGTCGTCGCGAGCCGCCACCTCGGGCCCGCGCCGCGCCTGGGGACGGGGGCCGGCGGTGGGCGCCGCCTCCCCGAAAGTTGACGGAGTTCCCCGGGGCGGGGGGCGCCGAGTTGGCGCGCTCGGCCGGCGGAGCGGGGTGGTGGTCGGGGCCGGGGCGGGACGCCGGGGCCGGGCTCGGCCGGTGCGCGGCTGTCAGCGGCGTCCAGGCGGGGGGCGGTGGTCGGGGCCGGGCTGCGGGGCGGGGGCGGTGGTCGGGGCGCTGCGGTGGTCGGGGCGCTGCGGGGCTGGGGGCGGTGGTCGGGGCGCTGCGGGACGGGGGGCGGTGGTCGGGGCGCTGCGGGACGGGGGGCGGTGGTCGGGGCCGGGGCGCTGCGGGGCGGGGGGCGGTGGTCGGGGCCGAGGCGTCCAGGCTGGGGGCGGTGGTCGGGGTCGGGGCGGTGCGGGGCGGGGGACGGTGGTCGGTGGTCGGGGCCGGGGCGTCCAGGCTGGGGGCGGTGGTCGGGGCCGGGGGCGCTGCGGGGCGGGGGTCTGCGCCCGTGGCCCGGGGGGACCTGCTCGCCGCCCGGCGCGCCGTGAAGGCGCTGTGTGCTGGAAACTTTGCCTTCTGGTTGGATTTCGGCTGTCTGAGCGGGGGAGGGTTAAACCAGGTGAGGCTGTGAGACAAGTTCGGGACCCGTGAGCGACTGTGAACTAGAGGATAATTTTTTTTTTTTTCCCTTGGAAGTGTGGCTGTAATGGTGTTGCTCAGATCCGAGGTAGATCGCAGGGCTCTGAGCGAGCCTCCTGTCGTGGTCCGGCAGGGAGCCGAGTGTAGACGGACCCCGGGCCGGTGTCAGCCTAGGAGACGGGGTTCCAGTAACTGCTGTTACCAAGGCCCGTGTTAACAGTAGTGCGTGCATTTTTAAATAAACGCTAACACGTCTGCAGGCTTTAGCACCACACGTTTGCCTGTGTCTTGTGTCATCTGGTGCTCTGTGCAGGCAGGGTTCTCCAAAGCTGTAATTAGGTGCACACTGCGCAAGAGTACTTTCCCTTTAAGAATCCAGCTGTGTTGTTTTGGCAACTGTTAAGTACTCCAGTTGTCAGTGTTAAAATCTATGTTACCTTGGCAGTACTTGAACAGCCTGTGGAAAAGGTAAACAATGTTTTTTTTTAAGCATACAAAAATGACATTTCTCTTAATATGAAGTTAAGTGAGAGTAAAAATAACGGTATTGTGCTGTTGTAGCTTTTGTTTGAACTTTTTTTTTATTTTGTTTTTGGGTATTTTTGCAGCATTCAGCCTTTATTCTTTTTTTCCCCTGTAAGTGGCAAATTTTAAGGGAAGAGTCAAAGGTGCTTTGATAAAAGCGGATGCCTATTTAAATTACGATTTATATTAAGTGTAGTATTTATACAAATGTAATATTTGTAGACATGTCTTTGTCGCATCAAACAGTGGAATAAGTATTGATTGCCAAGATGATGCATTAATTGACACTGGAATCACCTTTTATAAATTCTCAGTGAATACTGTTGCAGAAACTTGTGATAACTTGATGACTTGTAATAATGAAAGTCGTAAGAAGAGCTGAAATTAGTGATTTGCATGTTTGTAGGCTCTAGGCTCTTTAGAGTAACAAATCTGTTAGAAGAGTACTTCCGGCATATACTTACTAAAGCAGTCAGTGAATATGAAGTAAGGTAACCTATAACCACAAATATTTGTTTGTTTCATCTAATTCGTACTGTATTTATGTTTTTTTTTCATATTGGAACAAAGGTGCTAAAATCATACCCAACACTTAACTTTTTTCTTTAAGAAAAATACGTTGGAGGTGCTTAATGGCAGGAAAACAACTCATTGAGGCTCAGGAATAATTGTTGTGTTGCCATGTGGAATTATAGAGGGAGAATAATTTCTTTTTGTATTCCTAGAGTTTTTATGTTTCCATTAATAGGTAGGTATGACCAAGACTTTTTAAAATAAATGGGAACTGTTAATATTTTAAAGTGTTGAGTTGTTTCAAATGATGATGTTATATTTTTTCAGTTCAACTCAATTTTATTACAGCTTTGTAGTTTCTATTTAGAATGCGTAACAGGTTAATATTTAATAATCAAGCACTAGGAATGTCATCCATTAATTGGCTACCAAACAGAGAAGTTGAATTATATATTGAGAGTAGCTAAGTAATTATGGAAATATTCATTAGAACATGATTTTGAGATTTGTAATAGTACAGTTAAATCTTTGCTGTGGATTTGTGTTCTAATTTAGGAGCAGGAAACAATAAGCAAATCGGTTATTGGAAAGTAGCATACTTGTCACTCAGTTTTGGAAAGCCATCTTTTTTCTGTCCCTTGCTGCTTTGAGTCGGGCCAGAGAAGTTTAATGAAACATATAACAGTGATGGCCCTAGGTTTTTTGCTTTTAACTATTCTATCTTTTAATCAGGCAATGTCCTCATTTGTTGTTTTTGAAAGATATACTCACCTTACACGTGTGTGTTACACAGTCTTGCTGAAGTGTTATGAGTGATTGGGCAATGAGAATATTGCTTTGCATGCTGGAAGTGGTCGCTGTTGCTTTTGTCTAGATTAAAAAGAAAGTCTGAATATTCTTGGTAAATTGAGGATTGAATACCTTCTTCCATTGTTGAAGTAATAAGAAAAGTGTAAATATGGAAATCAAATCAATCTTTTTTTTTTTTTTTTTTGGACAGGCAGAGTGGACAGTGAGAGAGAGAGACAGAGAGAAAGGTCTTCTTTTGCCATTGGTTCACCCTCCAATGACCGCCACGGCCAGCGCGCTGCGGCTGGCGCACCGCGCTGATCCAAAGCCCACAGCCAGGTACTTATCCTGGTCTCCCATGGGGTGCAGGGCCCAAGCACTTGGGCCATCCTCCACTGCACTCCCTGGCCACAGCGGAGAGCTGGCCTGGAAGAGGGGCAACCGGGACAGAATCCGGCGCCCCGACCGGGACTAGAACCCGGTGTGCTGGTGCCGCAAGGTGGAGGATTAGCCTAGTGAGCCGCGGCGCCGGCCGAAATCAAATCAATCTTTAAGCTAGATCACCTCATATAGCCAACCGGATGCTTTGAAATGTTATACTGATTTGCAAGCCCTTATAAGACTAATTGCCTTTGTGGTCAGAGCTTGACTCAGATCCCAGCTCCACAGCTGACAAAGTTAAGAGAAATCTTTTGTAAAGACAGGGAAGAATTACAGTACCTGCCCCATGCAGTTAGAATTAAATGAGATAATATGTGTAAAGCTCACTGCCTATGGGGCCAGTGCTGTGGCATATTGTGTAAAGCCTCTGCCTGCAGTGCTGACATCCCACATGGGCACTGGTTTGAGACCCGGCTGCTCCACTTCTGATCCAGCTCTCTGCTATGGCCTGGGATAGCAGTAAAAGATGGCCCACGTCTTTGGGCCCCTGCACCCACGTGGGAGACCCGGAAGAAGCTCCTGGCTTTTTGGATTGGTGCAGCTCCGGCTGTTGCAACAAGTGGGGAGTGTCTCTCCTTCTCTCTGTGTAACTCTGCATTTCAGATAAATAGATAAATCTTTAAAAAAGAAAACAAAACTCACACTGCCTAAGGCTTAATGTACAAAAATGCATATGGTCTGATCTCTTTATCCTTTCCTGCCCAGTACCTGTGTATTCAGTGTTTGTAACCAAAAAGATGAAAGGGTGTCAAACAGTGTATCAACACAGGAGAGCGCTCTTTTACTTATTTTGAACAGAATACTCTAGTGCCTTAAATTCATTGTCAAGTTATTCATAAAATGTTGTGTTGGCTGTTCTACATTAGATTTTTACTCTGCAATCTTAGCTTATTTACAGCCTTTGTAGTCACTTCCAATGTTTTGTTTGTGTTTTTTTAAGCTATTTATTTTATTTATTTGAAGCACAGAGTTACAGAGAGAAAAGGGGAGAGCTAGAATGATCTTCTGTCTGCTGGTTCACTCTCCAAATGTCTGCAATGATTGAGATTGGGCCAAGCAGAAGACAGGAGCCCTCTCTGGTTTCCCACATGGGTGCAGGGGCCCAAGGTACTTGGGTCATCTTCTGTTGCCCTCCCAGGCACATTAGCAAGGAGCTGGATGGGAAGTGGAGCAGCTGGGACTTGAACCAGCACCCGTATGGGATGTCGGCACTGTAGGCCACATTAACAGGCTGCGCCAAAGTGCTGGCCCCAGAATACATAATTTTTTTTAAGTTTATTTTGGTGTAAAAGACTTGAAATCCATGTGTAGTTTTTTAAATAATACAGAATTTTCATGAACTTTTTTAAGTATTCTTGTATTTTAACCTTGACTTATAACAGCAGGTGATTTACTTCATCAATTCAACTGATGATGCTAAAGGGCAGAAGAAGTTGTAACATGAGTTGAAAATAGATGTTAATCAATCCAGCTTCTAGGAAGTGTCAGCCATGGCACATTTGTTTCTTTTCAAAGATTTATTTATGGGGCTGGCGCTGTGGCTCAGTAGGTTAATCCTCCACTGTGGCGCTGGCATCCCTTTAGGGTGCCACTTCTAGTCCCGACTGCTCCTCTTCCCATCCAGCTCTCTGCTATGGCCTGAGCAAGCAGTAGAAGATGGCCCAAGTGCTTGGGCCCCTGCACCCATCGGGGAGACCTGGAAGAAGCTCCTGGCTTTTGGCTTTGAATTGTCCCAGCTCTGGCCATTGTGGCCATTTAAGGAGTGAACCAGCGGATGGAAGACCTTTCTCTCTGTCTCTCCCTCTGCTGTCTGTAACTCTGCCTCTCAGGTAAATAAATAAGATCTTTAAAAAAAGAGATCTATTTATTTATTTATTTATTTTTGAAAATCAGAGTGACACAGAAGGAGAGACAGAGGAAGGCTGTCTTCCATCCAGTGGTTCACTGCCCAGTGGCTGCAACAGCATGCTGGGTTAGGCTGAACCAGGAGCCTGGAATTCAATCCAGTTCTCTAATGTGGGTGGCAAGGGCCCAGCACTTGACCGTCAGCAGGGAGCTGGAAGTGGAGCAGCTGGGACTTCAACCGGCACTGGGATAATATGACATACCGATGTCACAAGTGTTGTTTTACCCTGCCATGCTGTGGTCCTGGCCCATTATGTTTATTTTAAACTAATGTTAATTTTATTTTCTTACACAAAAATACAAACTTTAATCTGTGGGCCTTTTTTGGAGTTAACTCATTATCAGTAAAGTTGCATCTTTAGAGTAGCGGGTGGTAAATTTATACTACATCTACTGGACCTTTTTACCTGTTTCTTTTTGTGTCCAGCAGCATGTATATATTTTGTGATATGATTTGTGACCTTGGAATAAAGGGCTGCTTCCTGTTTGACCTGGTAAAATAACTTGCCATTTTGGGGCTATTAAAACAAGATGTTCTTACACTGAGTATACTGTGTTTTGCTTGTCTTACCTCTCATCCTCACTGTCAGTTCCATCTTCTACATAGAGATTTGAATTACATTTCTAAAATTCTGATCTGTATCATTTCTAAAAAAAAAAAAAACAGGCAATGTGAAGGCATACAAGAGCAGTAGAGAGGCAGTGATGTGAATGGTAGAGATACTGACCTCTAAAAGAATACCCGCTTTACTTATCGACTTAGCACTCTGTATTCTTTGGCAAGATCTCAGTGTTTTTGAGGCTCAGTGTGTAAAATAGTGGTTATAATGTTATCTATTTCATAGAGTTGTTGAGAGGATTAAATGAAATGTATAATATAAACTACAGTGTCTGGTGCCTAGCATGTTGTAATTTCTCCCCCTACTGTTATGGTCACTATTACTGTTGCTGTTGCGTTTATGAGTTGTGGTTCATTTCTTAATTTGATTCCATGCTATTCTCTCAGGCTCTTGGTCAACTACTACCCTTCAGTTTCTGTGCCAGAGTCAAAGCTAGCTGTTGTTATTCCCTGAAAAGGCCATGCGTTTTCATGTTAATGACTCCATTTTTAAGAAAGTTCATTTATTTTTATTTATTTGAAAGGCAAAGTGATGCAGGGAGAGATAGAGAGATCTTCTGTCCACTGATTGACCTACCAAATGCCCACAGTAGCCAGGGCTGTGCAGGCCAAAGCCAGGAGCCTGGAACTCCACCCAGTTCTCCCACGTGGTTGGTTGGACCTCAGGCCCCTAAGCCATCACATGCAGCCCCCTAAGTACCTTAGCAGGAAGCTGGATTGGAAGTGGAGGCTTGACTCAGATATGGGATACTGGCTGCCCAAATGGGGCCTCAGCCACCTGCAGTTCCACAATGCCTGCCCAGCTACTACTAAAAATCTCCAGTCCAGAATTCTTTTTTTTTCTTTAAAGATTTTATTTATTTATTTAAGAGTGTTATAGTCAAAAGGAGAGACAGAGAGAAAGGTCTTCCATCTGCTGGTGCACTCCTCAATGGCCAAAACGACTGGAGCTGGACCAGTCAGAAGCCAGGAGTTCTTCCTGGTCTCCCATGTGGGTGCAAGGGACCAAGCACTTAGGCCATCTTTTACTGTTTTCCCAGACCATCAGCAGAGAGATGGATTGGAAGAGGAACAGTGGAGACATGAACCAGTGCCCATGTAGGTTGGTGGCACTGCAGGCTAAGGCTTAACATACTGTGCCACAGCATTGGCCCCAGAATTCTTTTCTTTTAAAGATTTGTTGGTTTATTTGAAAGGCAGAGTGATAGAGGGAGAGAGCTAGAGCTAGAGCTTCCATCTGCTGATCTACTCCCAAATGGTCCCAATGGCTTGAGCTGGTCCAGGCCAAAGCCAAGAGCTCAGAACTCCAACTGGGTTTCCCATGTGGTTGACAGAGGCCCAAGCACTGAGCCATCTTCTGCCTTCCCAGACACATTAGCAGGGAATTGGATTGGAAGCAGAGCAGCCGGGACTTGAACTGGTGCTCTGACATGGGATGCTGGCCCCCAGGAGTATTTTGAGCTTGAGTTTCGTTTGGAGATCTAGGTCTGAAGCTCGTGCTGTACTAGCCATATGGCTACACTACAGCTGTTTTCCTCTCTTCCAGCCTTCTTCCCAGTGATAAACCCTGGTGTGTCTGTTGACCTCCACTATCTCAGTATCTGACAGATCTCAGGCCAAAAACTTAGTGATTCTTTCCTTTTCTCTTAGTCCTGTCCATCCACACATGGTATTTTCCCTTTTTGGTTATCTTGAGCCAGTCCACTGCTGTTAGTTTTTGCTGCCATCTCTTTGTTCTAAACTGTCATTATATCTTGCAGTGATCTCCTTGTTTCTTTCTCGGTTCCATGCAAGTTCTTTTTTTTTAAATTATTTTTAATTTATTTGACAGAGTTAGACAGAGTTTTCTTTTTTTTTTTTTTTTTAATTTTTAATTTATTTGACAGAGTTAGACAGTGAGACAGAGAGAAAGGTCTTCCTTCTGTTGGTTCATCCCCCAAATGGCCGCTATGGCCGGAACCACACTGATCTGAAGCCAGGAGCCAGGTGCTTCCTCTTGGTCTCCCATGCAGGTGCAGGGTCCCAAGCACTTGGGCCATCCTCCACTGCTTTCCTGGGCCACAGCAGAGAGCTGGACTGGAAGAGAGCAACCGGGACTAGAACCCGGTGCCCATATGGGATGCTGGCGCCGCAGGCGGAGGATTAACCAAGTGAGCCGCAGCGCCAGCCCCGGCAAGTTCTTTCTTAGGGATCACTTTATGAGCCCAAATCAGATATAGCATCAATTTAAAGTCTTCCAGTAAAGCCCTTCCATTTCTAAAGGCATGGTCTGGTGGTCCTGAATGATCTGTATCCTCATTCTTCTTTCCTTCGTTACTATGGCCCTCACTTCTTAGACCCTTCACGCTCTTTCTTCTTTAAGAGCCTTTTATACATGTGTAATCCCTTCTTAGGATGCTCTTCCTTGGATCTGGCTGGTTCTGCCAGTCCCTTTGGAACTTGGCTCAAATCTCATTGCTTACTGAGAGGCCTACTTTGACCATCCTGTTTAATGCTGAACTCCATAATTTATTCTCACACACAGATTATTTCCTTAAAGACACTTAACTTTAATTGGCACATACCTTGTTTGTTTAGTAATTGTTTATTTATGGTCTTTCTGCACTACCTGAATGTTAACTCCATAAAGGCAGAGGCCTTGTATGTTTTGTTCATAGCTGTATCCCCAGGCATTAGCACACTGCCTGGCACTTGGAAGACAGTAAATATTTGAATGCTTCTGTCTCTCTGTTCTTTTTTTTTTTTTTTTTTTTTTTTTTTTTTTTTTTTTTTTTGTCAATGATTAGAATATATTGTCTTGCTTATACACTTACTGAACTACTTATCCTTTAAGTCCTAACTCAAATGTCATCTCATCTGTGATACCAATTTTAATCTCTCTAAACAAAGTTTCTCTCTCCTGCTCTTGTGTGCTTCTAAAGCCCTTGATACACGCACTGTTTGCAGGGTAAATCCCATTGTAAAGTATTTAGGGTATTAAAAATGATGTCACTTTTCTGCTAGACTGAGTTCCTGTTAGTGGCCAGTTTGTTCATTTTACGTGCTCAGTACCTACCGTAAGTACATAGTGAATTCTCAGTAAATGCTGAAATGAGGGAAAGTTGTCCTAATCAACTGAATAACCAAATACAGATCAGTTTCCCCAAGTTAAACTTTAAAGTATTTTCCCAATTATAAATTTTACCTTACATATTTTCTGTGCATATCAATACATTCTAAGACTAGACATCGAAGAGCTGTTGATCCCACGTGGTATTTTCAGAGACTTCATTTTGCTTTCGTACTGGGCAGTGAGTAGCCATCTTGGCTCAGGGCTATATCTCTTCAGTTTGAAATACATATCATTGTTTCTTTTTTTTTTTTTTTTTTTTTGACAGGTCCTATTTGCTGTTGGTTCACCCTCCAATGGCCGCCACGGCTGGCATGCTGCGGCCGGCGCACGGCGCTGATCCAACACCAGGAGCCAGGTGCTTCTCCTGGTCTCCCATGGGGTGCAGGGCCCAAGCACCTGGGCCATCCTCCACTGCCTTCCCGGGCCACAGCAGAGAGCTGGCCTGGAAGAGGGGCGACCAGGACTAGAACCTGGTGGGCCGGCACTGCTAGGTGGAGGATTTTCTATTGAGCCGCTGCGCCGGCCTCATTGTTTCTTCCTAACCAAAAACCCCCCTGTCCCATTCCCTCCTTCCAGTTTATCCAGCCAGTTTCACATGTTATTTCAGAAAGGCTGCAAGTGCGGGAGAAATGTTGTGCAAGTAGATACAGTGTACATGAAATGTCTTACTAATTCAGCTGTATTGCTATGATGATTTCTCAAAGAACTTTTATGGCCAACATTAGGAACCTAGCCATCATCTTTAACAGTGAAAATCATTCCACATTTAAAAAGGGGCTTTGGAACATGCTGTTGGCAAGTTGGGGACTAATGTTTGTTTTGGTACTGAAGCCTTTTCCTTCGTGGTATTAAGCATGATTTGATGACAAGGATTATGAAGGGAAAGGAGAGAAGATTCTAGGCATTAAGGTTTTGTTTTCACACTCCCCACCCTCACCCCAAAATGGCTTCATTTCCCTAAAGTTAAGTCTTAAGTGTTGGCTAGAAGATGTTTTTAACTTCTTATTTTGGAAAAATTTAAAACTTAGAGAAAAGTTATAAGAGTAATATAATCATAATTGTTAAGATTTGCTGCATTTGTTTTATCACTTTTTGTATTTGCAGAGCGGCTACAAAGTCTGGCCACTGTTTTATTGAAATTTGAAGCTCCTTGATTGCATCTTTTGGAATATGCCAAAAGATGCAGATTTATTCATTTAAAGTTAGGCATATCACCCAAAGCCAAAGCATAGCAGATACATGTATGGCAGTATACGGAAGTGCTGCATTAATGCACTGTATACTTGGCTGACAAGGAAATCACTTTCTAAACATATTATACAAATATAATGTCATTGAATATATTGTGTAACGTATTATAGTATCAGGAATCTATATAGATCCCCATTTTTTCATTTCCTTCTCTCTCTCTTTTTTTTTTTTTTTTTTTTTTTGACAGCCAGAGTTAGACAGTGAGAGACAGAAAGAAAGGTCTTCCTTTCTCCATTGGTTCACCCCCCAAATGGCCGCCACGGCCGGCGTGCTGCGCTTATCTGAAGCCAGGAGCCAGGTGCTTCTTCCTGGTCTCCCATGCAGGTACAGGGCCCAAGCACTTGGCCCATCCTCCACTGCCTTCCTGGGCCACAGCAGAGAGCTGGACTGGAAGAGGAGCAGCCGGGACAGAATCCGATGCCTCAACCGGGACTAGAACCTGGGGTGCTGGCACTGCAGGCGGAGGATTAGCCAAGTGAGCCACGGCGCCGGCCTCCTTCTCATTTTTTAAAAAATATTTTAATTTATTTGAAAGGTAGAGGTACACAGAGAGGGAGAGACAGAGATCTTTCATCCACTGGTTCACTCCCCAAATGGCCACAATAACCAGGGCTGGGCCAGACTGAAGCCAGGAGCCAGGAGATAGGTGCTTCCTCCTGGTCTCCCATGTGAGTGCAGGAACCCAAGCATTTCTGATGTCCCAAACATCTTCAGAGCTTTTCCAGGTGCATTAGCAGGGAGCTGGATAGGAAGTGGAATAGCTGGGACTCGAACCAACGCCTGTATGTGATGCCCACGTTACAGGTGGTGGCTTTACCTGCTATACCACAGCACCAGGCCCCACTTCTAATTATTTTTGTTACAATTATGTGGGAGTAGGTTATATATATTATGATCCTTTACCTCTAAATGCTTCAGCCAATATCTCCTAAAACCAAGGACATATTTTTAAGTAACCCCTGATGGATTAGAGAAATTTAAAATGTTTTTGAAGTTTATTTTTATTTATTTAAAGATGGAGAGACTTAGAGATCTTCCAACTGCAGGTTCACTCCCTAGGTGCCTGCAACAACCGGGCTGGACCAGACCAAATCCAATCTGGGTCTCTGATGTGGTTGTCAAGGATCCAAGTACTTGAGCCGTTATCTGCTGCCTCTCTGGGTACACGTTAGCAGTAAGCTGGTTTAGAAAGCAGAGCTGGTACTTAAACCTAAACAATCTGATAGGGGATGCCAGTGTCCCACGTGGTGTCTTAATTGCTGTACCCTCTGCCCAGTTCCACCCCAGGAAATTTAATATTGGTAGTATTATTTAATATATAGTAGTTCATGTTGAAATTTCTGCAGTTGTGCCAATAGGATCCTTTAATAGCATTTGTTTTGCAAGCAAATATTTTGCATTGCATTTTAGTTGTAATATCTCTTAAATTCTATAATTCGACACATTTGTTCAGCCATTTTTTGGTCTTTCCTGACAATAATTTTAAAGATTACGGGCTTTTTGTCTACTAGTTTGGACTTTTCCTGTTGCTTCTTTGAAATTAGATTCAGGTTTTGCATTTTTGGCAGAAATAACATGTAAGTGATTATGCATCCTTGGCGTATGGCATCAGGAGGCAGTATGGCGGCAGTTTGACTATGTTAGTAATGTTTGTCCTGATCTCTAAGATTTTGCTTGCATGTTGTCTGCATTATAAAATTTTAATTGTCCCCTTTTTATTATTTAATTATCTGTGGAAGACACTTCAAAAGTATAAATATTTGTCCTCTCCAAAATGTTCACATAATGGCCTTAGTATTCATTGATAATTCCTGCCTGAATTACTTAGTACACAATAGTGGCAAATTGGTGTTTTTTCCTATCATTCCTTCTACATTTATTAGTTTGCATTCTGTTGTAAAGAAGAGCCTTTGCTTCTCATTTGGTTGTTAGTTATCGATATGAATTCATAGATTTTTTTATTATATAATTCTCTTACCTATAAGTATTCATTTAAAAAATTTTAATTTAAAATTTTTTTTGGTATTCATTTTGATGTTCCAGATTAACCCAGGTTTGGAGAATGGGAACTCCTTTGATTTAACTCTTTGATTGTTTTGACATGTTTCCTTAATTTCTTCCAATTTTAGTGTATGTGCTACCAAAGCGAGTACAATGTCTCCTTAATTTCTCGAGCATTTCCTTGCTTTCTGGAACAGTAAGATTTTCAGGCTGTCCTATCATTAGCCATTAATTCCTGTTTTTTTAATTGGGTAAATGTATAGAAAGCAAGAACTGGGCAGAAGGCTGTAGATACTGGACTTTCATTGTTTCAGAACCTTTTCAGTTTTATCAAGCTAAGTAATTTTGCATTTGTGCTGATTTCTCAGATGGTAGAATGTAATTTCCGTTTACACTCCCAAAATTCCTTTTCCTTTGACAGGGTTAACAGTTTTAGTAATTGTTTTTTTTCCTAAAGATTTTTTAAAATTTATTTGGAAGATGGAGTTACAGAGAGAGGTAGAGACAGAGAGAGAGGTCTTCCATCTGCTGGGTCACTCCCCAGATGGCTGCAATGGCTGGAGCTGCGCTGATCCGAAGCCAGGAGCCAGGAGCCTCTTCTGGGTCTCCCACGAGGGTGCAGCTTGGGCCCATCTTCCACTGCTATCTCAGGCCATAGCAGAGAGCTGGATCAGAAGAGGAGTAGCTGGGACTGGAACCAGTACCCACATGCAATGCGGGCGCTTCAGGCCAGGGCTTTAATCCGCTGTGCCACAGCACCAGCCCCAGCGATTTTAGTAATTGTTTTAATTTACCTTTTCTATTTGTATCTGCGGTGGTTGGATCTTCTTTTTCAAAACATCTGTCAAGCTGCTTGGGAATAGGAATCCCATTTTACAGTTTTTAACATACTGAGTGAATATGTGCAATAGTGCCTTGAACATGGTTGTTGCTATATGTTTATCATATGTAATTATAATAATGACTCAGTATTATCTTTTTAAATCTCATACTGTAATTAAATATTTTGCTATAACATTTTAGCTAATTTTATGGAAACCTTTCTTTTAAGTGAATTGCTGATTCATATGTTATGTTTTAATAATTTTGCTGTTCTAGAAGATATAATATACTAAAAAAATTTTCAGCTTTTAAAAGCTTAATTTCTGAGATTAAAGTGTGTAATTAAAGAACATCAAAGTGACTAATCTTGGCATTGATGTTTTGTGTTTTGTTCTTTACCTTCCTTGGCATCACTTTAATTATAAAATTAGATGATAACTAGACCCTTTTAAATTGTGTGTTACATACTGTATATTTAATTAACATTAAATGTTCATGAAAGTAAAATTAAGTGTTACAAAATACAACATAGAGAATATTGTAGTCCCAAACTAGGAGTCATTGTGTTCAGATTCTTTGTAACCATTGCATTACTTTGGTGATTTATTTCACTGTTTGATCTTCATTTCACTGGGCTAGATGATGGGGAATGCCATGAACAAGGTCTGACTTTGAATTGTGGGGCTATGGACATTCGTGTGTTTGTAAGCCACTTTTCGTTTGTGCTTGATTGTGATGTGTGCTTGATCTGTACAGAGTGCCATAGGAGCCCATAGACGGGGCAGTTAACCCAGTTTCAGGGAGACCAGGAAAATTAAGACCACAAGGAAGTGAATAAACTTAACTTTGTGAAGAGGGAGGATAGATTAAAAGGTATTAAGCTTTGGAGATACTCTATACAATATGATGAATCAGAAAGTGTAGGAGAGGGAGGCATCCATGGGGTAGTGAAAGATGAAACTGAAGACGTAAAGAGAGACCAGTTTATGAAGAACCCTTAAGTTTATAAAGAGCCCTTATGGTATTAGGGAATTTATGTTAAGGAATTTATCTTAGGGAAAATTGAAGCATCTTAAATCTGGGAGGAAATTAAAAAGATAATACCAGGTTCACCTGGTGAATTATTTGGAGACAGTTAAGACTGGTAGCTAGGGAGAGTGATAACCACATGAGGAGAGTATTAACCACAGATTATTTGAAAATGGTAAGGTGGCTAGATTATGGGAGGAGGTTTAAGAAATAGGTAGATCTATGAGGTGGAGTTAAATGATTCAATGACAGAAAATAGTTTGTCAGATGAAAGAGAGGGTGGTAAAGGTTAGGTTTATGGCTTGGGCACTTGGGAGAATGGATGGGCTGTTTGTTGAAACAGGAATCATAAAATGAAGAGAAAATTTGAGAGACAGTGATAAGTGTGGGAGAGCACCCTGGAAGGATAAAGAGATAGAGAGTGGGATGTCTGATGTCTGAATTCATTAATAGAACTGGAACATGTCATTCCTGGTAATGATATGGCCCAGAGTTTTGGTCTTAGAATGGGTCTTTGAAGAGGAGTAAAAGTAAAGGTATAAAATGTTCAAGGAACTGAGAGGATTGGCTTGATAAAAGCCCAAGGACATGTCTGCCCTAAGGCAGGGGATCCTGTTTTAGATGACTTAAAGGTTTTCAGTTTTTGGTTTAGAAAAATGAAAAATGTAAAATATTGTACGTAATAATGTCATCAGTTAAAAAATCCACACAAAGTAAAGAGAATTGCTTTTTTCCCCTCCCCTCCTCTCCCCCTCCCCTCCCCCCTCCTCTCTCCTCCCCTCTCCTCCCCTCCCCTCTCCTCCCCTCTTCCCTCCTCCCCTCCCCTCTCCTCCCTCTTTCCTTTCTTTCCTCTTTCTTTCTCTCTCTCTCTCTCTTTCTTTTTCTTTCTTTCTTTCCTTCTCTTTCTCCTTCCTCCCTCCCTCCCTCCCTCCCTCCTTCCTTCCTTCCTTCCTTCCTTTCTTTCTTTTTCTTTTTCTTTTTCTTTTTCTTTTTCTTTTTCTTTTTCTTTTTCTTTTTCTTTTTTTCGCAGAGTTATACAAAGGAAGAGGCTGAGAGAGAGATCCTCCATCTGCTGGTTTAATCCCCTATGGCAGCAACAGCCAGAGCTGGGGCAATCTGAACCCATGAGCGTGGAGCCTCCTCTGGGTCTCCCACATGAGTGCAGGGGCCCAAGGACTTGGGCCATCTTCCACTGCTTTCCCAGGCCATAGCAGAGAGCTGGATTGGAAGTGGTGCAGCTGGGACTCGAACCTATGTCCATATTGGATGCTGGCACTGCAGGTGGTGGCTTTACCTGCTACACCAGAGTGCTGTCCCCACGAGAACTGTTTTTCTAAACAAAGCAGGAAACTATTTAATAACTCCCATGTTAAAAATGCTTCTCAGTATCAGCTAAATTGCCCAGATTTTAAATAATCCTCCTCAGTTGTCACCAAAAATTAAGCAATATATCAGGTATATAATACATTAGAGTGAATAACAGAATGAATACTTAGCAGTATGAATACAGTCAACATCTCTCAGTTACCTTATTTTTTTGTCATCAGAAGTAATCTTAAATTTGGTTTTACCTTTCTTATTTTTAAATGATATACGTCTGTCTCTTCCTCTCTCTTTGTCACCCTGCCTTTCAAATAAATGAATAAATCATAAAAGATGGCCACACTAGCCAGAGCTGGGCTGATGCAAAGCCAGGAGCTTGTTCCGGGTCTCATCAGTGGGTGCAGGAGCCCAACGACTTGGGCCATCTTCCAGTGCCTTCCCAGGTACATAGCAGGGAGCCAGATCAGAAATGAAGTAGCAGGGTACTCAAATTGGTGCCTATATGGGATGCTGATCTCAAATATGGCAGCTTTACCCTGTATGCCGCAGCACTAGCCCTGCAGAAATCCTTTTTTTAAAAATCCCCTCGGGTCCGGTGCTGTGACATAGTAGCTCTGCCTGTGGCTCTGGCACCCCATCTGGGCACCAGTTCGAGCTCTGGCTGCTCCACTTCCAAACTAGCTTCCTGCTGGTGGCCTGGGTGAGCAGCGCTAGTTGGCCCGAGTGAACGAGCCCCTGTACCTGTGAGGGAGACCTGGAAGAAGCTCCTGGCTTCAGATAGGCTCCGGCTGTGGCTATTTGGGGAGTGAACCAGTGGATGGAAGACCTGTCTCTGTCTCTCCCTCTCTCTGTCTGTAACTCTGCTACTCAAATACATAAATAAATAAATCCCTCAGTAAAAGACAGCATTACGCTTTTTTTTTTTTTTAATGGTGAAATAATACTAGATAGGAAAAAGTTACAAAAATGGTATGGACTGTCTGCAGGTTTTCTTTACTTGGCTTCCTTTAATGTTGGACAACTACATAAGTGTAGTGTGACTGTCAAACAGTAAAATAATTTTGGTATGTTACTATTAACTAAACTTGAAGACCTAATTTGAATTCTGTCATTTTTCTCTAATGGCCATTTTCTGTTCTAGGATCCAATCCACTTGTTGGTGTCTTTTTAGTGTCCTCTAATCTGTGATATTAACTCATTCTTCCCTTGTATGTATGATCTGCATGCTTTTAAAATCTAGTAATTATTTTGCAGATTTTTTTTTTCAGTTTGCACTTCTCTGATGTTTTCTTATGATTAATTTGGGATTATATATTTTTGGCAATAATACTATTGAAGTAATGGGATTTTGTAAGGAGGTACGTTTTATATCAGCGAGTATATGATATATGGTAATGTTCATTGTGTTTCCTTAAGGTGGTGTCTGCTGGTTTCTCCCCTACTGGTTTCCCCATGGTTTTATTTTATAATTGATAAATATATTTGGGGAGATACTTTGAAACTATGCTCATTCCTGGTTTCTCTCTCTCTTTTTTTTTTTTTTTTTTTTTTTTTTTGACAGGCAGAGTGGACAGTGAGAGAGACAGAGAGAAGGGTCTTCCTTTACCGTTGGTTCACCTTCCAATGGCCACTGTGGCCGGTGCACCACGCTGATCTGAAGCCAGGAGCCAGGTGCTTCTCCTGGTCTCCCATGCGGGTGCAGGGCCCAAGCACTTGGGCCATCCTCCACTGCCTTCCTGGGCCACAGCAGAGAGCTGGCCTGGAAGAGGGGCAACCGGGACAGAATCTGGCACCCCGACCGGGACTAGAACCTGGTGTGCCGGTGCCACAAGGCGGAGGATTAGCCTATTGAGCCGTGGCGCCGGCCCTTCTGGTTTCTCTTAAAACTTTCACATGTTCGTTTTAGTGTCAATCAGTGTAATTTATCTGTAACATAGAATGGTGATTTTGTTTCTTTATTTGTATCAGTGTAGAATCAGAAGATGTTTTGTAGGTTATAATGTGATGTTATCACTTATTTTAATTGTTCAGATTATCCTGCTGTGTCATTGAGAGCTCCTTCTGGTTGGTTCTTGTGATGTTTTGATATGCCCCATCATTTTTGAAGCTTTTCTTTTTGGTACTGTGATAAATCCCAGGCTCATCTTGTATTTTATCTTCTGCAACTCTGGAATCATTCCTTTTCCTTGTTATGTAGGATAGCATTTAGAAACTTAAGGTCTGGGTGCTAGGTGCGCTCCCTTGCTACTGAGCAGTTTTTATCGTCCCTGTCAGCAGACAGGGTGGAGAAATACGTATGTGTATGTACTGATCTCCACACATGTGCACATCTAGAGTCAGTTCTGCAACACAGCGTGTGTATTTTTTTTTTTTTTTTAAGATTTATTTTTTTGAAAGTCGGAGTTACACAGAGAAGAGAGAGAGAGAGAGAGAGGTCTTCCATCGACTGGTTCACTCCCCAGATGGCTGCAACTGCCGGAGCTGTGCTGATCTGAAGCCAGGAGCCAGGAGCTTCTACTGGGTCTCCCATGTGGGTGCAGGGGCCCAAGGACTTGGGCCATCTTCTACTGCTTTCCCAGGCCATAGCAGAGAGCTGGATTGGAAGAGGAGCAGCCAGAACTAGAACCGGCACCCGTATGGGATGCCGGTGCTTCAGGCCAGGGCATTATAGCCTGCTGTGTCACAGCGCTGGCCCTGCAGTGTATGTATTTTAAAAATCACTGTGGGCCGGCGCCGCGGCTTAATAGGCTAATCCTCCGCCTAGTGGCGCCGGCACACCGGGTTCTAGTCCCGGTCGGGGCGCCGGATTCTGTCCCGGTTGCCCCTCTTCCAGGCCAGCCCTCTGCTGTGGCCAGGGAGTGCAGTGGAGGATGGCCCAGGTGCTTGGGCCCTGCACCCCATGGGAGACCAGGAGAAGCACCTGGCTCCTGGCTCCTGCCATCGGATCAGCGCGGTGCGCCGGCCGCAGCGCGCCGGCCACGGCGGCCATTGGAGGGTGAACCAACGGCAAAGGAAGACCTTTCTCTCTGTCTCTCTCTCTCTCACTGTCCACTCTGCCTGTCAAAAAAAAAAAAAAAAAAAAAAAAAAATCACTGTGTTCTGCACAATCATGCGGTGAATTCCTCAGGGTTCACAAGATTAGTGAAGTCAGTGAGACAACATTCAGAAGCGTTGTCAGTGACACATTAACAGAAAGAATCGGAACTTAATAAACCTCCATATAATAGCATGGTTTTAGACATACTAAATTGTTAGGTAATAGGCAAGCATATAATAAATATGACACTTTACCATGAAAAAGATGTGAAGTTTGCTTATGTTAAGTCAGTGTTCTAAATATTATAGCTAATGAGTTACTGTGAAATGGTGGAAGGACAGTTATCAGAAATCAGATGAAAAATAACACCAGATGTGGATGGATGTGGATCATAACACATGCAGTGGGCTGTGGAGACTCGTTTTCATTTGAGTCAGTTTTCCCTGATGCCTTGGCATCAGGTCTTGGATGCCTTGGCAACATGGTCTTCATTTCTAGAAGAATAATGTGTCTTTTTCCAGTTCTTATCTGCATTTAGTCAGATTCTTTTTTTTTATTTTGTCCATTTTTGTTGAGTTTTTGGATTTCTGATTCAGGGTAGTTTTCATATCCTCAAAAGCTTGTTTGAATGTATTTAGTTCTGTTTGTAGTGTTGGCTTATAGTTGTTTTCTGCATCGGGGTGCTCTTTTGCAGGAGAAGGGGTCGTTAGTTGAAATATGTCATTCTGTTTCCTGATTTGCTGGACTTTACATTTTTATAGCATTGGGGTGTTCTGCAGGATTCTTAGTGCAATGATTTCCTCTCTGTCCATCTAGAATAGTCTTGTCGCTTCAGTGATTTCTGTGTTAAATGGTTGAAGAGTTGTGAGGCTTCCAATTTTGATTCTCTTTAGTCTTGTAGGACCTTTATTTTCTTATCTTTTTCCCTTTATCATTCAATTTGCGATGGACATTTTCCCCTTCCTTTTGCTCTTTTTATACCCCTAGAAACTGTGTTTCCAGGAGTCCCTCTTTTCCTAGCTTTGTCATTGGTGTCTGGTCCTTTAAATCACCAGGAGTTGAAATTCCTTCCCTGTAGGCTGTGTTGTGATCTGCCCAGATATTTCTCCAATGTGTTCAGATTGAGGGTATTTAATATTTTTGGTGATCTTTCCAAATGACCTTTAGGCCCCCTTTGCTGCTAGTTTCTTGGCCACAAAGCCTTGTGTCACTTGGAGTGAGTGACAACTTGAAAGATCAAGTTCTGGGCTTTGGTGATTTTTCTGTTTTCATGCATAGTGTTTTGCAGTAAAAACACTCTTTGTCCTTAAGTTCTACACTGGGAGTGTGGTTTTCTGTAGAATTTCCTTACTTTTCCATATGATTTAAGGGGAATACTTTTATATTTAGATAGACTGCACCATTGTCCTCATTTTCTAAAGTCTCTGCTTGTGAAGGTTAAGGGAGGAATCCTTTGACATAGGCTATCAATGCTTTTAGTTAAGAAAGCTCTCAGTAAGGAAAAGACACCAGTAAGCCGAGACTCTGGAAAGTTATATTGGAGAAGGAGAAATAAATTAATCAAGTTAAAATGTTCTTTGTTAATTTTAATGAACAATGAGAGGCAGAGAGGGGCCAGCGCTGTGGTGTAGCTAGTAAAGCTGCTGTCTGTAGTGCCAGCATCCCATATGGGCGCCTGTTCAAGTCCTGGCTGCTCCACTTCCCATCAAGCTCTCTGCTATGGCCTGGGAAAGCAGTAGAAGATGGCCTATGTCCTTGGGATCCTGCACCTGTGTAGGAGACTTGGAAGAATTCTGCTCCTGGCTCCTGACTGGATTGACGCAGCTCTGGTATTTGTGGCCAGTTGGGGAATGAACCAGCGGATGGAAGACCTTTCCCCACTCTGCCTCTCCTTCTCTCTCTGTGTAACTCTGGTTTTCAAATAAATAATAAATCTTAAAAAAAAAAAAAATTCTTTCTCTCCACCTCTACCTCTGTAAGTCTGCTTTTCAAATAAGTAAATCTTTAAAAAAAAAAAAAAAAAAAAAAAAAAAAGAGGCAGAGAGAAACCGGGGTGGGGGGTATCGATTGATTGAGAGATCTTCCATTCGCTGGTTCACTTCCCAAATGGCTGTGGTGCCATAGCTGGGCCGATTTGAAGCCAGGAGCCAGGACCTTGTTCCGGGTCTCCCATGCAGGTGCAGGGGCCCAAGCACTTGGACCATCTCCCACTGCTCTCCTAGACCATATAGCAGAGAGCTGGATCAGAAGAGGAGCAGCCAGGTCTCGAACCAGTGCCCATATGGGGTGCCGGCCTGCAGGTGGTGACTTTTACCAGCTATGCCACAGTGCTGGCCCTCAATTATTTTTTATAGTTTCCACAAGTTTTAAATAATGACTTGCCAGGCTTCGTTAACTTGACATACCTTCATTTCCTCATTTGAATGAACATTTTTCAAAATTATTTCTTTTTTCTGCCTTCCTTTTTTCCTTGGTGTTGAGATTTCTAGATAGCCCCCAAACAGTGTCCGTGTCTCTCCTCTTACTTCTTTTGCTGCTTTAACTGTTACTTGAGGATTTAATTTTTTTAATTAATTAATTAATTTGAAAGGCAGAGTTACAGAGAGAGGCAGAGAGAGAAAGAGGTCCTCCATCCGCTGGTTCACTCCCCAGATGGCTGCAGTGGCTGGAGCTGAGCCGATCTGAAGCCAGGAGCCAGGAGCTTCCTTGGTCTCCCACACGGGTGTGGGGCCCAAGGACTTGGGCAGTCTTCCACTGCTTTCCCAGGCCATAGCAGAGAGCTGGATGGGAAATGGAGCAGCCGAGACTCCAACCTGTGCCCATATGGGATGCTGGCACTGCAGGCAGAAGCTTTACCTGCTATGCCACAGTGCTGATCCCTTAATTATTATTTTACATTGAGTGATTCTTAAGTAGAAACACATATAAGATAGAACTCTTTTTTTTCTCAGAGACAATGACTTAGAGGTTAAAAATCCCATTAATTACTATGCTGATTTAATTATTAATTGGCATATAAATTTAAGATATAATGATGGATTAGAGACTTGAGCAAAGGAAGAGTTCAGGAGTGGTCATTGGATGCTTCATGAAAAATTGACATTTCAGCTGGATATCAGGCTTTATTGTCTGAGATGTAGAAAAGATATTCCAGATAGAACAGTTTGGGCAAAAGAGCCAAAACAGGAAAATGAGAGTTTGACTAGATTGGAGGGCTTTTCAGTTGTAGAAAATGGTAGAGATTGATAAAGAGTTTAGAGCTAGATTGTACAACTGCAAGATGTTCAGGAATTGGGACTTGGTTCTTAGATGAAAAAGAGCCATCGAGATTTTTTAAGTGATCAGAAACTTCTTAATATGCTTGCATAAGTAATGACAGTAATATGTATTTTGTTTTTATTAATAAAGCTTGACTTCTTAAAGAGTAATGCTCAAAACATTGTTTTCCAAAGTGTAGTGCTAGGCTCATTGTTTAATTTGGTTGTTGGCAATACACGTCTTTCAAGACATATAGATTGTCCTTGGGACCAGCATTGTGGTGCAGTGGGTTTAAACTGTCATGCTAGCATCTCACATCAGAGTGCTTGTCCAAAACCCTGCTGGTCCGCTTTCAGTCCAGCTGCCTACTGATGCACCTGGGAAAGGCAGTGCAAGATGTACTGAGTATACTTGGGCTCCTGCCATCCACGTTGGGAAAACTGGATGGCGTTCCAGCCTCCTGGCTTAGGCATGACTCAGACTCCTAAGGGCTGCGGCCATTTGGGGAATGAACCAGTAAATAGAAGATCTCTCTCTGTCTCTGGAGCCTCTCTTTGTAACTCTGCCTTTCAAATAGATAAATGCATCTCTCTCTCTCTCTCTCTTTAAGATACATTGTCCTTTTCTCATTTTTTCTATCTCATTTTCTTCTTGCTCTTGTTTTCAAGACCGTACGACTGTGCTGCTCATGAGAAACTGATTCCTTCCAAGATATTTTTCTCTTTTGAAATATTTTAGTCTTTTATGTCTTAAAGTTTGTATTATGTTAGCTTTTTATTAAGTAATAGGCACATACGCACTACATTGAAGGTTTTTGTGCTTGTGTCTTGTTCTCAGCAAATATTTCGTAATGTTAAATTGCTATTTTATAAGTGACTTTGGATCTTGCATTTTACAAAGTTATTACTGACCTAGGATTTGGTTTGAGCCAAGGCCTTGAAATGGCTGCAACGGTCTGGGCTGTGCCAGGCTGAAGCCAGAAACCAGGAGCTTCTTCCGGGTCTTCCCTGTGGATGCAAAGGCCATCTTCTGCTGCTTTCCCAGGCGCATTAGCAGGGAGCGGGATCGGAAGCGGAGCAGCCGGAACTTGAACTGGCGACCATATGGGATGCTGATGTCGCAGGCATCTGTTTTACCTACTGCACCACAGTGCCAGCCCCAAAATGATGATTTTTATTTTTAATTTTTGTCTTTTATAATACTTTTTTTCTTAAAAAAATATATTTGAAGGAGTTACACAGAGAGAGAAGGAAAGGCAGAGAGAGAGAGGTCTTCCATCCACTGGTTCACTCCCCAGATGGCTGCAACTGCCGGAGCTGTGCTGATCTGAAGCCAGGAACCAGGAACTTCTTCTGGGTCTCCCATGTGGATGCAGGGGCCCAAGGACTTAGGCCATCTTCTGCTTTCCTAGGCCACAGCAGAGAGCTTGATTGGAAGTGGAGCAGCTGGGACTCGAACCGGTGCCCTTATGGGGTGCCGGCACTGCAGGCGGTGGCTTTACCCACTACGCCACAGTGCTGGCCCCAGTATAATATCTTTTTAAAAATTTATTATTTTTTAAGGAATCCAGATTTCATAAGTACAACTTTAGGAATATAGTTATTCTTCCACCCTCCCACCCTCCCACCCACACCCTACTTTACCTCTTGCTTCCTTTCCCCTCCCCAGTCCCATTCTTCATTAAGATTTATTCTCAAATAATTTTGTACACAGAAGACCAACACTATACTAAGTAAAGATGTCAACAATTTGCACGCACACACACACACACACACACACAAAATGTTTGAGAAATAGTTTTACATTTACCTCTCATAATACAACTCATTGAGGACAGAGGTCCTGCATGGGGAGTTATTGTGCAGTGACTCCTGTTGTTAATTTAACAACACTCTTATGCATGACATCAGAGTGATGACTTTTAGAGTCATCACTTTAGATCAGTAGTTCTCAATGTTTTTTCCTGCTGTGAAATACAGTAGGTGAAATTTTGACATGCAAGAACACTCCCATGGATTTTTATAGTAAAAAGTTTTACAGTAGTGTATAGTTGCTACAGCTATCCTGGGATTTATTATAGATTTAACAGGTAGTGGGTAATATGCGATTCTTAGGCAGTAACTGTAATAAGTCTCTCCCATTATTTTCTCTGGAAGACTGGCATATTACAATATAAGCAGAGGGGATGCTGTGAGGATTATCTGAAATTCCTTTTTTTCCCCCAAAGATTTTATTTATTTATTTGAGAGGTAGAGTTACAGAGGGAGAGACAGAAAGGTCTTCCTTCCACTGATTCACTCCCCAAATGTCCGCAACGGCCAGAGCTGCGCTGATCCGAAGTCAGGAGCCAGGTGCTTCTTCCCGGTCTCCAACATTGTGCAGGGGCTCAAGCACTTGGTCCATCTTCTACTACTACTTTCCCAGGCCACAGCGGAGAGCTGGATTGGAAGAGGAGCAGCCAGGACTAGAACTGGCGCCCATATGGGATGCCAGCGCCTCAGGCGGAGGATTAACCTATTGCACCACGGCGCCAGCCGCTCTATTTTCTTTTAAGGTTCAAAGCAGTACTTTAGAAATATCAAATTACCTGTGAGAGAACTCCCAAGTTATTGTGGTATCTTTTTCAAGATAGCTTTAAGACATTTTGGAGTTCTCATTTTCCACTAGTTCAGATGCTTTGTTTATTTTAAATAGATAGTACTCTACCTTAATGTGGATTAGATTGTAGTCTAAAGTGTCTTCTGAATTCCACTTCATTCTGAGTTTTAGAGTTTGCCTTCCTAGGAAGTCCTCTGAGACTTCCTCCAGTTTAAAATTTTAGGAATTTAGTGACTGTCATGAGTAGAATGTCAGAATTTTTTCTAAATTTTAGCTAAAAGCCTTAATAATATAGTAATCTATTTGATAGACTTTTGACAGTTTAGTATTTAGAATGACTTTTGACAGTTTAGTATTTAGAATGTTTAGCCATAATGATATGTATTTGACTATTATGTTCTCAGTGTTATAAAGTGTGCTCATTTTAAAATTTTTTGTGCATGTGGTCAAAGTAGTCTTCTTGTTTGAAGTATTTAGATACTTGGGAACTGTAAAAGCGGTGGATTCCAGTAACTGCCCGAGAAGGAATACTGGAAATGTTAGCCCTTAAGATGGAGTTGAGAGGTAGAGCAAACGGAACTTTAGCCTTTGGGAAGTCACATTTTCCGCTTGAGGAATTCTAGCATCCAAAACATATAATAAATATTCAGATAAATATGAAAACTTTCAGTACGGTTGCTGATTATAGATGTGGTGTTCTGATGGTGAGTTATTTGGGAGAATAAAATATTAGGTGCCAGTGTTGTACCCAAAGTGCCTAGTTAACTGTGGCATAACAACAGATACACATCTCTCTACAGGGAAAGTGTTTACATACCCTGAGGAATTGATATTAATATAACAAATGCTGAAAAGAAAAAACCTGAAATTTTTGATTGTAAGAACAGAAGCTAGTAACAAACATATAAGTGCATTTTAAAATGTTACCAGTGTTCATAGCAGCAGCATTATTCATAATAGGTAAAAAGTAGAAACAGTCCAGATGTTCATCAGGTGGTAAATGAATAAAGTGTGGTATTTCCTTACATTAGTGTATTATGAGGAGACTTCTAAAAGTTCGTGGAAAATGTAATTAATTTTATTGGGGTTGGCACTGTGGCTTAGTGTGGTGAAAGCTGCTGTCTGGGGGGCTGGCCTCCAGTATGGGCACTGGTTCATGTCCTGGCTGCTCCACTTTCTGTCCAACTCCCTGCTGATGTGCCTGGGAGAACAGTGGAAGATGGTCCAAGTACTTGGGCCCCTGCAGCCACATGGGAGACCAGAAGGAAGCTCCTGGCTCCTCTCTTCAGAACACCTTACATCTGGCTGTTCTGGCAATTTGTGGAGTGAGCCAGCGGTTGGAAGATCTCTCTTTCTCTCTGCTTCTTCCTCTCTCTCTCTCTCTCTCTCTGTAACTTTGCCTTTCAAATAAATAAAATACTTAACAAAAGAAGATACTTCCATTTTGGTGCAAAAAATTTTGAAATCTATGCATAGTTTTTTCATAACATTAATTTTTTTGACCTTTTTGAAGGCCCTAAATATGCAAGACTTTCAAAACTTTTTGCAACAAACATATCTCTTAATTCCACTTTCTGTGAACACATTAAAGTTCCACTGTGATGGGATGGAAAGTAGGTGCCCACTGACTGGAGCTGGGGCAGGGTGGGGCGGTGCCAGAGTGGGAGTAAGGAATGGGAAATGACTGCTGATAGGGTGGGTTTTCGTTTCAGAGATGATGAAGATGTTCTGGAATTAGATAGTGGTGAGGGTTGCGTATCCGTAAGGATTAAAAACATTCAAGTGTTTAAGTGGGTTAATTGAATGGCATATGAATTAGATTCAGTAAAGCTGCTATTTCATTTTTCAAAAAAGGAACATAAGCTGAAGAGATGTTTGGGACCTTTTGCCAGGAGTTCAGGTGGTGTGGATGGAGGTAGAGAGAGTGAGGGAAAATTAGCATTTTTTGGCTTTAGTGTACTATCACATCATGATATAAATGCTACCTTCTCCAACCACTAGCCAAGCGTGTAATTGGTTGTGTTTTATTATTCATTTTATTTTAAAAAAAAGATTTATTTATTTATTTGAAAGGCAGAGTTACATAGAGAAGGAGAGACAGGGTGTGGGGGGAGGGAGGGAGAGAGAGCAAGAGAGAGAGAGAGAAAGATATCTTTCACCTGCTGGTTCACTCACCAATGGCTGCTTATCCGAAGCCAGGAGCCAGGAGTCTCCCATGTGGAAGCAGGGGCCCAAGCACTTGGGCCATCTTCCACTGCTTTCCCAGACCATAGCAGAGACCTGGGTAGAAAGAGGAGCACCTGGGACTCGAACTGGCACCCATATGGGATACTGGTGCTGCAGGCCAGGGCTTTAATCCATTGTACCACAGTGCCGGCCCCATTTAGTTCTTACAGTTAAACTTAATGACGTATAGAAACTATATATACTGTTTTATAGATGAAACTGAGACCCAAAAGGTCTGGTTTTTGGTCTTTATGAAATCAGAGAAATCTTAATTGTGGTTAGCCTTCTACTGTTGAAGAGCAGCTTTCATAATGTGTGACTTGTGGATCTTTGTGTATTCTCTGGTGGTAACTCAAAATTTTGCAAGTTTATATCTAAATGGAATCATGTGGTATGTGTCTCTATTTTTCCCATCAGTCATTTTGCTTTTCAGCCATGTTTTGTGTCTATTAGTAGTTTGTTCCATTTTACTGACTAGTGTTGCATTTATGTTTACACCATGATTTCTCTGTTCACTTTTCGTTGATATTTTGGTTTCCAATTTGAAGCTATTATGAATAAAACTGTTACGAACATTGGAGTATAAGCCTTTGAACACAGGCTTTCACTTTTTTGAAGGGAAAAAGCAGAGTAGGATGTTGGGGCCACATGGTGTTTGTTTTACTTTGTAGGTTACAAACTATTTTCCATAGTAATTGTTATGATTTCAGTCTTAGTCCTATCAGCAGTGAATGAGAACTCTAGTCTTTCCACAACTTCACCAACACTTTGTATCGTCAGCCTTTTAAGTTTAGCAGTTTCAGTGGACATGCACTTTCATCTCATTTTAGTATCCTTTTTTTCTGAAGAATAATGATTTTAAACATCTTTCATAATTCACATGTTTTCTTTGGGGGGGAATATCCCAGTCTTTTGATTGCTTTTAACTGGATGGTTGAGCTGTAGGTGATTGTAATATTTGAATATTCTGGATGGAAGTTTTTCTTCTTCATTTTATCTTTCATTTTTATTCCTTAATAGTATTTTTCAAAGAGCAGAAGATTGCGATGTTGATTCAAGTGCTACTTGTCAATTTTTTCCTTTATGGTACCTGCCTTTTGTGTCCAGTAAATCTTTCATAAATATTTTTCTATTTAAGCGGAATTTCTATCTTGTACTTACTTTGGAAAGTTTTACAGAATTTTGAGTTAACTTTTGTAAATGGCATTAGATAATGTCAAGGTTCATCTATTTTATTAAGCATCGTTTGTTGATAGGGTTTTCTTTCCCAGTTGAATTACCGTTTCACCTTTGTTGAGGAGCAAATGGCCATGTGTATGGAATTATTTCTAGATTGTCTTCTATTTTTCACTGATTTATATGTTTTAAAAATGTTTTTTATTTTTTTTTCTTGAGAAAGAAATAGAGAATACTTGCATATGCTTGTTCACTCCTCCAATGCCTCAAATGAAGTTGAGAACCAGAAACTCAATCCAGGTCTCCAATGTGGGTAGCTGGAACACCATGTATTTGAGCCATCACCACTACCTCGCAGGATCTGCATTATTAGCAGGAAGTTGGAGTCAGTGGCTGGAGCTGGGAATTTAACCTACAGTGGGTCATGGGCCTCGTAACTGGTGGTTTAACTGCTAGGCCAAATGCCTACCCTTGTTTTTGTTTTTTGTTGTTGTAAGAGTATGTGGTATTAAATAGTCTTAAAATCAGTAGTGTAGATCCTATGATCTTTCTTTACAAAACTGTATTGACTGTATTCTAAATGTTGAATTACCTTGCCTGTTTTGACATGAAAGCTTGCTGAGATTTTGATTGTGATTGTGTTGAATCTATAGATCAGTTTGGGAACAGTCCCTTTTTTTAAAAAAAGTATTTATTTATTTGAAAGTCAGAGTTACACAGAGAGAAGAGAGGCAGAGAGAGAGAGAGAGAGAGAGAGAGAGGTCTTCCATCCGCTGATTCACTCCCCAGATGGCCGCAACAGCCAGAGCTGCGCCGATCCGAAGCCAGGATCCAGGAGCTTCTTCCAGGTCTCCCACACAGGTGCAGAGGCCCAAGGACTTGGGCCATCTTCTGCTGCTTTCCCAGGCCACAACAGAGGGCTGGATTGGAAGTGGAGCAGCCAGGTCTTTAACTGGCGCTCTTATGGGATACGGGTGTTTCAGGCCAGGGTGTTAACTTGTTGTGCCACAGCGCCAGCCCCAAAGGAATCACTTTTAAAATAGTACTGATTGAGTATTCTCATCTGTGTATTTGATATATGTCTTTGTTTATTTAAATCTTTCTTAATTTCTTCAGTGATTTCTAGTATTTCATGCTTTGGAGGCCAATGTAAATGATATTAAAATTAATTTTGTGTTATTACTAATACACGGAAATACAGTTGGTATTTTAATATCAATTTTGTATCATCTAATTTTTTTTGGACGATTTACTTATTTATTTGAAAGGCAGAGTTTCAGAGGCAGAGAAAGAGGGAGGTCTTCGATCTGCTGGTTCACTCCTAAAATGGCCACAATGGCTGGAGCTGGGCTGATCCGATGGCAGGAGTCCAAGTACTTGGACCATCTTCCAGTGCTTTTCCCAGGCCATCGTTGACACGAACCAGTGCCCATATGGGATGCCGGTGCCGCAGGTGGAGGCTTAGCCTTCTACACCACAACACCAGCCCCATATGTAGTGTACTTTCTTTTTAATTTTTTAGTTTTTTTTTTTTTTTTTTGACAGGCAGAGTGGACAGTGAGAGAGAGAGACAGAGAGAAAGGTCTTCCACTGCCATTGGTTCACCCTCCAATGGCCGCCACAGCCAACGCGCTGTGGCGGGCGCACCGCGCTGATCTGATGGCAGGAGCCAGGTGCTTCTCCTGGTCTCCCATGGGGTGCAGGGCCCAAGGACTTGGGCCATCCTCCGCTGCACTCCCTGGCCACAGCAGAGAGCTGGCCTGGAAGAGGGGCAACCGGGACAGAATCCGGCGCCCCGACCGGGATTAGAACCCGGTGTGCTGGTGCCGCAAGGCGGAGGATTAGTCTAGTGAGCCGCGGCGCCGGCTGCAGTGTACTTTTAATCTATGCTGACAATCTCCGTTTTTTTTTTTTTTAATAGAGATATTTAGACTGTGTCTATTAATTATTGATATAGTTGGATTTAAGCCTATCACCTAACAGTTTGTTTACTACTAGTTTGCATTTCTTTTTCATACCCTTTTATTTCAATGGCAAATTTTAAAATATGCATATTCATTTTTTTGTACTTCTTTGGCTTTTTAGTTTTTTTACTTTTTTTTTTCTAAAATAGTTCTAGGGTTTTACAGCATGCATTTTGAATTATCACAATAAGCCACCTCTCTCCCAGTATCCCCTATTATTAACATCTTGAATTGGTGTGCCACATTTATCACAATTCATGAACCAGTCTTGATGATACATTAAGTCTGTAGTTGACATTAGGGCTTACTCTGTATTGTCCTGTTCTATTGTGTTATTTCTTCTTCATGAAGAACTTCCTTCAGTATTTCTTGTAATGCAGGACTGCTGATGAGAGATTATCTCAGCTTTTATTTGCCTGAAATGTCTTTGTGAAGGACATTTTTGCTTTATTTAGATTTTAGCTTATATATTTTTTCCATTCTACCTCTTTATGGGTGTTAACTGCTTAGTTTCAAACTTGTTCGCATTACTTTTGACAAGGAATGTGTGATAATTCTTAACTTTGTTTCTCTGTGTTGGGGTGGGGAACATCAGAAGGCCTGCCAAATCGCTTGGGTTTGTCTTTCCAAGGCAACTGTGGGACTCAAAATTCAATAAATCTGTATTAGGCTGATTTTTAAGTTGATAACTTTCTATGTCTCATGAATGATGTTCTAAAAATCCACATAGTCCTTGGCAGAAAAAAGGTTCCCCAGACCTGCTGTGTGTGTAATGTGTCCCTCAGCTCTTCAACTGTTTGACAGTCTTCAGGATTTTCTCTACATTGCTAGATTTCAGCAGTGTGATGATTATGTCTGAGCAGCTGGGTCTCAAACTGGCACCCATATGGGATGCTGGCACCACAGGCAGCGGCTTAACCAGCTACACCACAGCACTGTCCCCAGTTTTTTGAGATACTCTGTTTCATTTGATTCTTCTCGAAACACTTTTATCTTTTTTTGTTCCTGTTTATTTATTTTTATTATTATTTGAAAGGCAGGCCTCCCACCTGAATGGCAGGTGGCCAAGTACTTTAGCTATCATCCATTGCCTTCCTAGGTACATTAGCAGGGAACTGGATCAGAAGCGGAACAACATTCTGTTACGGGATATTGACTTGCAGTGCCACAATGCCAGACCCTGTGCCTAAATTCTAATCTGGCTTCACTACCAAGTGTATGACCTTCAGAAGTTGCTTGTTTAGTATTTCAGTTTCCCTTGTGGATAATAATAAGGTGGTTGTTGATCTTGTAACAGTTTATATATGGAATTAGTATACTGATTAGCATATGATAGATCCTCAAACATTACCATTTCTGCAGTAATTGCTGTCACTGCATTACTTTCCCTGGACACCTTGTGTGTGTGTGTGTATGTGTGTGTGTGTATATATATATATATATATATTTTTTTTTTTTTTTTTTGACAGGCAGAGTGGACAGTGAGAGAGAGAGAAAGGTCTTCCTTTTCCTCTGGTTCACCTCCCAATGGCCGCTGCGGCTGGTGCGCTGTGGCCGGTGCACTGCACTGATCCAAAGCCAGGAGCCAGGTGCTTCTCCTGGTCTCCCATGCGGGTGCAGGGTCCAAGGACTTGGCCCATCCTCCACTGCACTCCCGGGCCACAGCAGAGAGCTGGACAGGAAGAGGAGCAAGCGGGACAGAATCCGGCGCCCCGACTGAGACTAGAACCCAGTGTGCGGGTTACCTCAGGCTAGGGCTTTAACCTGCTGCGCCATAGCGCCGGCCCATAAAATGGATTTCAAAATTATTTTGTTGAGATCAAGGACCCATGAAAAATAGTTCAGTTCAAGTTGATAATGCAGGTTAATTTGAGAAACTGTATTTTTAACATTTCAGTGTGATCATTAAAAACCTTATTTATTAGAGATGGGAGAGCACACATGCTTGCTTCTCTCTGTTGATTGACTTCCCCAGTGATCACAACAGCTGAGTGGGGCTAGGCTAAACTGAGGAGCATGCTACCCATGTAGGTAGCAGGGACCCAAGTACTTGAGCCATTAACACTTCGTACTCTACACATCTCTAAAGGAGGAGGTGTTAATTTCTAAATAAAAACAAAATCACAGTATCACAGTAACTAATACTGCTGAATAAGATTCATAAAATTGATGTTTCTTTGAAGAAATGATTGTTTTCATTTGATAAAGCAGATTTAGTTAGAGGGGTTCATTGAATTACTCAGTAATGCAATCATAAATTGCTGTATTAGCATCCTGATTCATCCTGACTAGTCAGGGTGAGGAGAGGGTTATCTTTTACTATTTTTTCCTTTTAAACTAAATACCCTGATTCTTTCTCGGAGCAAGAATGTAGCAGGACTGGATTGTTCTTTATGTGCCCAATCTACTGGCTAGTGTTCACCAGTTTTTATTTATTAGTACAGATTATTGACAGTAATCATTTTTTTCTATTCATTTGGTAATTTTATGTTTGTTTTATTTCATTATTCCCTTGAGAGATAGCTAGTAAAAAGTATATTTATACATACTGTATTGGAATAAAGAGCTGTTTCAGCACAATTCAAATCACTAACCTATTATTGATAGTTTTCTAAAAGAAAAATCTGGCATTGTTGTATAGAATGCTAAGCTGCCACATGCAATGCTGGCGTCCCATGTTTTACTGTGTTTGAGAACTGACTGCTCTGCTTTGCATCCAGCTCCCTACTAATGCGCCTGGGAAAGTAGTGAAAGATGGCCCAGGTGCTTGGGCTCCTGTCACCGCATGGGGGACCTAGATGGAGCTCTGGGCTTCTGACTTCAGCCTGGAGTAGCCCTGGCTATTAAGGCCATTTTGGAAGTGAGCCAGTGATGGAAGGTACCCCCCCCCCCAACACACAATATTTATTGATTTCAAAGTCAGAGATAGAAGGAAAGACAGGGATATCTTCCATCCACTGGTTCACTCCCCAAATGGCAGCAACAGCTGGGACTAGGCCAGATTGAAGCCAGGAGCCAGGAGCTTCATCCAGGTCTCCCACATGGGTGCGTGGGCCCAAGTTCTTGGGCCATTTTCTGAAGCTTTCCCAAGCACATTAGCAGGGAGCTGGATCAGAAGTGGAGGGACTGGAACGTGACCTGGAGCCCGTATGGATTGCCAGCAGTGCAGTTGGAGGCTTAGCCTTGTATGCCACGGCGCTGTTCCCTGGAAGCTCTCTGTCTCTGCACATCTCTGTTTCTCTGCCTTTCAAATAAATAAGTCCTTAAAAAAAAAAAGAAATATTATTGAACATTTGTGTACTGCTTCTCAAAAAAAAAATGGAGTAGTGACATTAGAAGTATTTTAATTGGCTAATGGTTTGTTTTATCAGTAAGATAATTGCCCTTTAAAAATTAAATTTTCTGTTATTCAGCAAGTGTTTGTGGAGTTACCTGCCAGGCATGGTATTGAGTGCTAGAATTAAGATAATGAAAGTAACCAACGGCAAAAGGAAGACCTTTCTCTCTGTCTGTCTCTCTCTCGCTGTCCACTCTGCCTGTCAAAAAAAAAAAAAAAGATAATGAAAGTATATTTAATATTTTTAGAGAACAGTAACTCAAATCATTTTTAAAAAAATTTAAGGAATTCAATTTTTTAAAGGAATTTCACTTTGTGAAAAAGGATCGAAGAAGAATTTTCTGCAACAATCATATCTAAATGCACTTTTTGCTGATATTTCAACTTCTAGTAAGGCCTTTTCCCTTTTTCTGTGTTATGAAGTAAATAAGCACAATGAAAATGTTTTTCAAAAACCAGGCTCTTCTGTGAGTTGAATGATAGTCATTTAAAGTTTATTTGATGAATTAATGAATACTAATTAGGGAAATTTATAAAATCCAGTTAAATGTACAATATTGTATAATGATGGTTTCTCTTACATGTTGTCTGATGATAATACCAAACTTTTTGATCTTTTATACTTCTGGATTCTGCTTTAGTTAACTTTACTTGAAAAATGAAGAAAAAATCTAAAGGACAACGGGAGGGAGGGGGGGTGGAAGCATGAGTTACTGTAATACTAAGGTAGGCTGGCACCGCGGCTCACTATGGTTAATCCTCCGCCTTGCGGCGCGGGCACACCGGGTTCTTGTCCCGGTCGGGGTGCCGGATTCTGTCCCGGTTGCCCCTCTTCCAGGTCAGCTCTCTGCTGTGGCCAGGGAGTGCAGTGGAGGATGGCCCAAGTCCTTGGGCCCTGCACCCCATGGGAGACCAGGAGAAGCACCTGGTTCCTGCCATCGGATCAGCACGGTGCGCCGGCCGCAGCACGCCAGCTGTGGCAGCCATTGGAGGGTGAACCAATGGCAGTGGAAGACCTTTCTCTCTCTCTCTCTCACTGTCCACTCTGCCTGTCAAAAAAAAAAAAAAAAAAAAAAGAGGCTGGAATTTGAATCCAGGCATTTTGAAGTGGAATGGAGGCATGGGAAGCAGTGGTTAACCCCAGTGCCAAACATCTGCCCCCGCCCCCCCTCCCAGAATTGTTTATTTTTATTTGAAATGCTGAGAGAAAGATCAAGGAAAGGTTTTCAAGTGAAAGCTGATGTAGACAAATTTAACTGTATCTCATGTGGGGAGGATCAAAGAGAAAAATAAAGTGATTTTAAAGTAATTTTTAAAAATGTAGACTTTTTTATGATTTTGAATTTATTGTTTTACATCGAGATCCCAGATTTGTGGAGTTCTGGAGTTTGTTAATTTCAATTAAAAAAAATTACATTGGCTTAGGTTCACAATGTCAGTAAGATGTGTATTCCTCAGAAGTTTTCATGAGTGGAAACTCATCTAAATTTTACTTTTATTCAAAATGGTAAAGAAATGAATTATATTAATACATATATTTTAAAATAAACTTTTGAAAATTTTTAGGAAAGGCTATTCTTTGGTCTGTTGTGACATGTTAACATTAACATTTCAAATATTAGATATTATTGATTCAACTTAGTGATTATGTCAGTGAAAAAACTTGTGAGCAGTATCATAAAAAGTTTTTGGTTTTTCAGGAATACTTTAGCTCTTTAACATAAAGTCTAACTTTTTTGTTGTCACTGATAGAATTATTTTTATGCATCCACAAAATTAGTTGTTAAATATTCTGATAACCAAAATCAAGTTTTGTGTGACTGGTTTTCTTGTTAGAACTCATCCGAAGGACAGCACATTTATTGACGTCCTTTAATTGAGGAAACTAGGAAAGAAGGGGTTGTTTTTCAGTCTAGAACTTAATGTTTGTATAGATGGGATAAGAATAGTGAAGTCTAAGTCTTGCTCTCTCTTTTTTTTTTTTGAAAGATTTATTTTATTTGAAAGGCAGTGTTAGAGAGAAAGAGAGAAATCTTCCATCTGCTCGTTCACTCCCCAAATGGTCACAACTGCCAGGGCTGGGCCAGGCTGAAGCCAGGAGCTCGGAACCTGATGCAGGTCTCCTGCCTGGGTGGCAGGGGCCCAGCTCTGTAGACCATCGTCCACTGCGTTCCCAAGCACTTTGGCAGGGACCTGGGATCCAAGTAGAACAACTGGGACTCCTACCAGTTGCTCATAGGATACTGCTTGCAGCACAACTCTGGCCCCTAATTCTCATTTTTAAATTAAGTAAACATTGGTTAGTTTTCTACAAATCTTTGAGTGTTTGCTTTTTTATTTTCATCATTATTTGCATTTCTCATGTATTTCTTTTGTTCATTAGCAACTCAAAATCAAGTGATCTGAGGTAGAGCTCTACAGGAATTTAGCTATTCTCATTCTCATAGCTTGGAACTCAGTGTCTTAGAACCCAGATTATTGTGGACATAACTTCACTTGTTGCTTTTGGGTCATGTGAGGCCCAACCCTGGCTGTTGCTGGCATTTGGTGAGTGAGCCAGAGGATTGATGATTCTCTCTCTCTTTCCCTATCTCCCCCTCTCTCTCTCTGTTGCTCTACGTTACTAAGTATTGTCTTATTCATCATGGCAGGCCTTCTGTGGCTGTGTGGATTGTGCTTAAGTTCATAATGAGTTGCTTGGGAGTTACTCTAAGTACTTCTTGGGTGGGAAATGTGCTTCCCTTTTGAATAGAACTGGAGCACTTCACATTACGGATTTTCCTAATTCTATAATTTAGAGTAAAAATCGGAGGTTTTGGGCCAGATTTTCTTCAGTTATTTCTTTTATGTCTTGGAATTGCTTTGGAGTGTTATTTAGGTCTGTAATTTATTTTGATTTAATTTTTGTATAAAGTGAGGGGTAAGAGTTGAGGTTTATTTTTTTAACTATGGATATTAAAATGTTTCAGTAGTTTTTTGGGAAAAAATTATAATTCCTCTTTGAAGTTATCTTTGACTCTTTGTTGAACATCAGCTAACTAGGGTCTGGTGGTGGTGTTCAGTGGGTAGAGCTGCTGCTTGACACCAGATCCCATAGAGGCGCCAGCTGGACTCCTGGCTGCTCAACTTCTGATCCAGCTCCCTGCTCATGTTCCTGGGAAAGCAGCAGAGGGTGGACCCAAGTGCTTGGGCCCCTGCACCCAATTTAGAGACCAGGAAGAAGCTCCTGGCTCCTGGCTCCTGGCTTTGATCTGGTGCAGCCCTGGCCTTTGTGGCCCTTTGGGGAGTGAGCTAGCAGATGAAAAATCTCTTGTCTCTCCCTCCCTCTCTGGAATTCTGCCTTAGTTAACTATGTGAGTTTGTTTCTGGGCTCAGTTCTGTTGATCTGTATATCTAATTTATTACAATATTGAACTGTCTTGATTACTGTATCTTTATAGTAGATCTTAGCTAATGTAACTCCTCTAGCTTTGTTCTTCTGTTTCAAGGATGTTTTGTCTATGCTGACTCCTTTCCATTTCTCTTTGTAGATTAGAATCATCTTGTTAATTTACATAAAAGAACCTAATTGGATTTTGACTATGAATGCTTTCATTCTAGAGACCAGTTGGAAGAGAATTGTTGAAGGATGTTGAACATTCCAGTGGAGGAACTTGTTGACTTTTTCCACTTAAGTCTTTTCATGACTGTAAGACATGTTAAGGGGCCGGCACTGTGGTGCAGCGGGTAAGGCCGTCGCCTGCAGTGCCGGCATCCCACATGGGCACCAGTTTGAGTCCCTGCTACCCCTTTTGGATCCAGCTCTCTGCTATGTTCTGGGAAAGCAGTGGGAGATGGCCCAAGTCCATGGGCCTCTGCACCATGTGGGAGACCTAGAGGAGGCTCCTGGATCCTGGCCTCAGATCAGCTCAGTTCCGGCTGTTGCAGCCATCTGGGGAGTGAACCAGCGGATGGAAAACCTCTCTCTCTGCCTCTGCCTCTGCCTCTCTGTAACTCTGCCTTTCAAGTAAATAAATAAATCTTTATTTAAAAAAAAAGACATTATAAGTCCTGACAGGTCTCCAGGTTCACTGATTTTGTCTTCTGCAGTATATGATATGTTTTTAATTTCATCCGGGATGTTTCTTAGTTCTGATAATTATCTTTCATGTCTTTTGTTTGTTTCCTCATGTTCTTATTTTTCCTGTATCTTCTCTAATTTAAGTTTATTTATAATCATTGTTTTAATGGCCTCATCTGTTAATGCTGTTAAATTTATCTCTGGTTCTCTTTATAAATGTGGTGGGCTTGATTCTCCTTACTATGGGCTACATTTTTCTGCTTCTTTCTATTCCTTGTAGTTTTTATTTGGATGCTGGACTTTGTGGTTTGACATTGTGAAGGACTTTTTTTTTAGTATTTTTTGTATAGTGTTAGATTTTATTTTTGTACTCATATAAGTTAGTTGGCAACAGTTAAATCCTTTTGAAGTTTTTTAAGCTTTGTCAGTGGTAGCCCAGAGCAGCCTTGCCTAGTAAGGTTATGTTTTTCAGAGGAATGTACTGCATGCTCTTCTTAGGATTTTTCTTAAAGTAATCCCAATCAATACTGCAGAAATTTGGTTAGTTTGTCTTTTGTGAGGGAAATTTCATGGCCCAAGAATAGCCCAAGTAGTATTGAAAGTAGAAGGACCTTTTCTATTCAAAACTTGTATAAATTTTTAACATTTAATTCTGTGAAATAATGCCAGAGATAAAGTACTGAAAAGTCTGGAAAGTGTTGTTTACACATTTATGAACATTTGCTTTATGACAAAACTTGTTCTTCCATGAAGGAAGACTTACTGAATGAATGATATTGGATGATTGATCCGTATGGAAAGAAATGGCTTGTGTTCCATACCATATATAAAAATCAACTTTAGGTTGTTCATTTCAAGATGAAAGGTAAAACTGAAACTTTCAGAAACTAATATATGAGAACAGTAATAGCATAACATGTTCATGAGCTTGGGTCAGGCAAAGATTTTTTTTTAATTTATTTACTTACTTGAAAGAGTTGGGGAATGGGAGAGACAGAGAAATACCTTCCATCCCCCGTCTTACTCCCCAGATGATTGCAACAGCCGTAGGTGAGCCAGACAGAAGCCGGGAGCCTGGGATTCCATCCAGGTTTCCCACCTGGGTGGCAGAGGCCCAAATACTTGAGCTGTCTTTTCGTGCTTTCCCAGGTTCATAAGCAGGGAGCTGGAATGGAAGTGCAGCAGTCCGACTTCGAACTGATGCTTGCTTATATGGGATGCCAGCAGCAGCTTAACTCACTGGGATACAGTACTGACTTCCAAAGTTTTCTTTAAAAATAAATGAAAACCTCTAATATTTAAAAAATAATAATTTGATTACACTAAGATTAAGAAATTTTGTTCCTGCGAGGTAATTAGCAATGGAAAGGCAAACCAGAGTGCAGAGATAGTTGTAATTCATTTAACTGCCTAAAGACATGTACCACAATGTTTCAGACACTTCTGCAAATGAATCTGAGAGAAAGAATCTGGTGAAAAAATGTACAAGAGACATAAGTAGACACTTCATGAAAGAGATTGAAATATTTAAGAAGTATGTAAAAGGAAAAGTGCTTGACCTTATTGGTCATCTGGAAAATGTAAATTAAAACTGGCAGAGAGGCTCCATCATAAGCTCACTGGAGTGGGTAAAATTTTAAAAAGTGATTGGCACTTAGGGGATAATATTATGAGAATTCAATAATATTGCTGAATGTGTGTTGTTACAACCAGTTTAGTAAACAATTTGACATTTACGTACCCCATGACCCAGTGACTTCTTTCTAAGGGTAAACCCCAGAGTAATGTGTATACATGGAGATGTGTTAAGTAACGCTAGTAGGAATGCTGTTGTGATAGCCTCAAAAGCAATACAGTGTATACCAGCAGTGAACTGCATAAATAAAATAATGATACATTTATTTGATGGAAATGCTTTATAGCTGTAAAAGTGGTTGAACCACAGTGATACATAACACAGATGAATTTTTCTTAAAAGCCAAAAACAAAACAACTTATGTATGATTCCATTGATATAAAACAGAAACAAAACCCAAAATAAAGTAGGAAGAATAAGCTAAATGTTTAGGGATCTGTGCTTATACTATAAAACAAAATCATCAACAAAAAAGAGATACTGCTACAAAAATCAGGAAACTTTTTCATTTTGGGAAAGTGCATTTTTGGGAAAATGCAGGAAATTTTGCATTTTGCTTGGAGTGGGGGCAGGATAAATGATTATTAGGGATAGTACTGAGTCAGGAGTGCTGATGTTCTCTTAGATCTGATTTGTAATCATTTCAATTTAATAAATCCTTGAGCTGTGCATATTTTATATATATATGTATGTATTTTATGTCTGTTTCGTAACTCAAAATAAAAAAAAATACCACACACTTAAATTTGTTCATGTACTTATATGTTAAATACCCAAATTCCGAATTCCATTGCATGCCTTTCTGTGCTCCTGTAGTCCTTCCCACATTCATGTAAAGGTCTCTGCTTCTCAGTATATGGTGTACGCAGAATCTTGTTTGTCTGAATAAACAGGGATGATCAGACATGGAGCAGCAGTTATTTACAGGTGTGATTCATATGATAGCCGGCTAAAAGGTTGTAACATTTAAGATTTAAATCATAATAGAATTGAGATAATCTCTGGTAATGATTATTTACTTTCTGTAGGATTTAACTATTTGTAAAATAGTTTTTCCAGAAATCATTAGGACATCCTGTAAAGTATTTAGGATAAATGTAAATGTCTGAATTTTATAAATAAGAGGGCATAAAATTTTGAGAGTGCGTTTTTGAAGGTGGATGAATAGAGTCTTAATTTCATTTCTATACCTTCCCTTGCTGTGTCTTTTATATCTTATGTGTCGCATTTGAAGATAGGACAGTGCTCTTTATGGAGGTGTAATTAATTTGGAAATGAAAAGTCATGTATGGATGGGCTTTAGAATTAACAGAGGCAACTTGCAAAATTTCTTTTCTAGTAATTTTAATAACATTGTGCCTATCTCTAAGAGCTTAAGGTGTCCTTGGCTGTATCCTTAATTTTTACAATTTTGTGTAAGAGTTTTAAATATTTTGTTCCACTTTGTACAAATGAGTTGAGGTAGTAAAAGGAGTCACAGAAAATCATGCAACAATTCATTAATATTTGTAGAATTATAAGTTTGATAGGTTAGTCATTCTGATGAATATTTTGAAGTCTTCAGGAAGTAGATTATGATTAATAATTTCGTAGTTTTTTAATTTTAATTTATTTTGACAGGTAGAGTTATAGACAGAGACAGATAGAAAGGTCTTCTTTCTATTGGTTTTCCATCCGCTGGTTCACTCACCAGATGACCGCAACAGGCGGAGCTGCGCCCATCCGAAGCCAGGAGCCTCCCCCGGGTCTCTCACATGGGTGCAGGGGCCCAAGGACTTGGGCCATCTTCTGCTGCTTTCCCAGGCCGTAGCAGAGAGCTGGATTGGAAGAAGAGCAGCTGGGACTAGAACCGACGCCCATATGGGATGCCAGTGCTTCAGGCCAGGGCTTTAACCTGCTGTGCCACAGCGCCGGCCCCAACATATTGTATTTTTAAATGTGTGATTATACAGCATGTACAAGTTAGGCTAATATGGAATCCTTTAGTCATTTCCATAAAACAATAGCTCATGAATGTCTTAAGTTAATTTAGAGTTGTAATTTCTGCCAGATTTAATTGTAAACAGTAATGAAAACATTCTAGTTTAGCGAGAACAAAAAACATTCTTACATTAAAAGTAATTAGAATATAATTTTATAAGGGTAAAGAAACTCCAAATGTATTGAAAGTTACAATAGAATAATTTTCCTGAAGTGTCTGACAAAGGTGCTTTATGTATAAGTGGGACTTTTATTTATATAGTTTTGGGATTTTTTTTTTTAAAGACTTATTTATTTGAAAATTTTCAGAGAGAGAGTGAGAGACAGATCTTTGATCCAATGGTTCAGTCTCCAAATGGCCACACGGCAAAGCTGAAGCCTGAATCTAGTAGCTTCTTCTAGGTCTCCCAGGTGTCTGCTGGGGCCGAAGCACTTGGGCCACTGTTTACTGCTTTCCCGGGCACATTTGCAGGTGCTAGATCAGAAGCGGAGCATTTGGGACCTGAACCAGCGCCCATATAGGATACTGGCATCTCAGGCAGCAGCTTAACCCTCCAGACCGCATGAATTTTAGCATCTGCTCTTCAATTTCTGTTTAAAAAAAAAAAAAAAAAAAAAAAAAGCCAGCTGGGATTTTGATATGCATGGTGTTGAATCTGCTGATTAATCTGGATATACTGCCATCTTGATAATACAACCCACCAATTCATAAACACATTCTATATTTCCATTTATAATCAGACACAATTCTGAGTATCAGCATTTAAAGAAGTGATTAAATAAGAAAATATATAAACTGTATTGAATATAAAACGCATACACAGCGGTGACACTGCTGGTACTGTTTAGGGGGCTGTTGCAGAACCGTGACTTCAGATGGCAGTGACTGTTACGGAACAGGAATAGACTTGATAAGTTTGGTTTAAAGAAAATGCCGGGTCTTGAGACACTTAGGTAGAGAGATTGAGAATGTGGTTGGAAATAGGAGGCCTGTGTTTAGGTTAGTGGGATAGCTCTTGTGCCAAAACTTTTGTAATAGGCTGGTAACCTGAGTTCCTATATTTGTCTTTTATGCACATTTCACAACAATTTGAGTGCACATGCTATGATTTTCATAGTATTTATAAATTTATTTTACTGGTACGTGGGCTTTGAAAAATATTTTAAAAAATATGATTGTTTTTATATTAAGTTAGCAATAATAACATTTATTGAACATATACTTATTCAGGATACTTGATTAAATACATGTATTATCTCCATTACACTTTACAAGTCTGTGAGCATTATTATTATAATATCAGTATTTTTAAGATTTGGCACCTGAACCTCAGGGAAGTGGACTGATTTCCTCAGGGCTACATATATAGTAAGTTGCAGAGCTGAGGTTTGCATCCGGTGGGCTTGCTGTGAGCCTTTCCTCTTAACCGCTACCATGTGTTACTTCTCTGTGGTCTTTGAACCAACCAGCCATACTAAACTGAGAATGACTGAATGAAAAACTGTTTATGGAACTTTGGTGGAAGACCTGTGTTTACTGTACTTTCTATTGTAGGTTCTTTAATGTACTTTCTCATTTACATGGCTTGTGAAGTGTGTAGTATCTGCTTCATTTTAAAAATAAGAAAATGTGTGTGGAAGATTAAATGACATGGTCAAGATCACAAATAGCTAGTTAGTGGCATAGCAAGGATTTTAAATTGGCTTTTTGGGGGTGAGTGTTGACGTCGCTGTTAAGATGCCTTTTGGGATGCCTCAATCCCATATCAAAATTCTGGCTCTACTACTGAATCCAGCTTCCTGCTGATATGTGCCTTGGGAGCAGCAGGTGGTGGCTCACACATTTGGGTCTATGCCACTCATGCAGGAGACTGGGACTGAGTTCTTGCCCCTTGAGTTCGGCCTGGTTTAGTCCTGGCTGTTGCAGGCACTTAAGATGCAAAAAATTTTTAATTGGCTTTTAGACACCAAGGCTAGTATATTTTCTATACTATATAACTTGAAAATAAGAACTATGTTATTAAATAAATTTTTCCCTGGGGGACATGATTTAATGGTTCTGTTACTCCAAATTACAATCTAATTTTTTTAAATTTTCTTTAAAGATTTATTTATTTATTTGAAAGGTAGAGTTACAGAGACGTAGACGCAGATGCAGAGGCAGAGAGAAAGGGAGAGGGAGAGAGAGGGAGGGGGAGGGAGGGAGGGAGGGAGGGAGGAAGGAAGGAAGGAAGGGAGGGGTCTTCTATTCACTGGTTCACTCCCCAGATGGCTGCAACTGCCGGAGCTGCGCTGATCTGAAGCTAGGAGCCAGGAGCTTCTTCTGGGTCTCCCATGTGGGTGCAGGGATCCAAGCACATGGGCCATCCTCCATTGCTTTCCCAAGTACATTAGCAGGGAGCCAGATTAGAAGTGAGCTGGGACTTGAACTGTCTCCCTATGGGTTGCCAGCGCTGTAGGCAGTGGCTTAACCTACTGTGCCACAGCACTGGCTCCTCAGTGTCTTTTTAAAAGAAGAAGCTCCTGGCTTTGGATTGGTGCAGCTCCAGCCGTCGTAGACAATTGGGGAGTGAACCAACAGAGGGAAGACCTCTCCCTCTCTCCCCCTCTCCCCCTCTCTGCCTCTCTCTGCCTCTCTCTGCCTCTCCTTCTTTCTGTGTAACTCTGACTTTCAAATAAAGGCAGAGTTCACACACACACACACACACACGCCCTGAACCACTCCCCAAATAGCCTCAATAACAGGGCTGGGCCATATCGAAGCCAGGAGCCTGAAATTCCATCTCGGTCTTCCATGTGTGTGACAGTGACCCAAGTACTTGGACCATCTTCTGCAGCTTTCCCAGGCACATTAGCAGGCAGCTGGATTGGAAATGAAGCAGCTGGGACTCCCATATGGGATTCAGCAGTGCAGATAGTGGCTTCATCCACCACGTCACAGTGCTGGCCCTATGATTGATTTAGTGTCACTAAGAAAAAGCCTGTAACTATGCCAACAGAACCTTTTTGAAACAGATACTAGATTTTGATTGATTGCTTGGATGTGAGAGAATTTTAAAGTGTGTTGTAAGATTTTTTTGATTTTAGGAAGTAGTGAGTAGCTAAATCACAAGGTTACTTTTCCATTATCTCTTGCTTTGTGCTTGTTAAAGCAGCATATTTGTCTTGGTTTGCAAATGATTATGATCTATGCGTATTACAAGAGTTTTGTAATTTTGTAAGTTTGTTGCTCTTTTTTCTTTAAAGATTTATTGATTTGAAAGGGTGGTGGGGGGAGGAGAGAGAGAGAGAGAGAGAGAGAGAATGAATGAATCTTCCATCTACTGGTTCACTCTCCCAAATGATGGCAACAGCTAGGCCTGGGCCAGGCTGTTGTCAGGAGCCAGGAATTCTATCCCAGTTGTGCATGTGGATAGCAAGGAATTATTCATTGTCTTCTCAGGGGTATTAGCAGGGAGCTGGATTGGAAGCAGAGTAGCCAGGATTTCGTTTGGAACTCTGGCAAGGGATGCCATCATCATAGGTGGTAGTTCAGTGTGCCAGAACACTGGCCCCCATTGCTCTGTTTTGAGTGCCATCTTTTATCACTCAACACTGCTGTCGGTTAGCAGTTTATTTTAGTTCAGTACTTGTTCACATGTCTTTTTTTTTTTTTTTTTTTTTCCCTAGGATTTATCTACCCTTCTGAGAGTTAGAGAGGAAGACACAGAGAGATGTCTTCCGTTCTCTGGTTTGCTCCTCAGATGGCTGCAATGGCCATGGCTGGGGCAGGCCAAAGCCAGGAGCTTCTTCCAGGTCTCCCAGGCAGGTACAGGGACGTAACTTGGTGCTGCAAGCAATAGGTTGATCAAATAGGAAGAATTTTACCGTCGTACAAAACAAGAAGTGTGGCTGGTTGGTTCCAGGGTAGGCTAACTCAGACCCCTTTCTCATTTTTCTTTGTTGTTTTCATATTCTGCTTCATTCTGCATTTCTTTGTTTAGCTGCGCTTCAATAGTAGGGGAGTCCCTAGCAGTGTATGATAGATCTAGACTGTTCATGCCTGGGCGAGGAGAACATGCAGTATTCACTCTTGGGCTTCTTTGCTCTGGATTGCTTCTAAAGGTTCTAGTTTATTTTGTTTCATCTTTTATTTGCATATTTGAAACCAAAGGAATAAGTATCTAATAATGTCTTTTTAATTATACATATGCATATAATAAAATAAATTTAAAAAGAACAGAGAATGAGTATAGTCAGAAGCCCTTCAGCAGGCAATAAAAAAACCCAGAATAAATCTGGTCCATTTACTGTGTTGTTGCTGAATTACAAAACATATTAATCTTTGTTCAACAGAGATTATAATCTTCAAATGATATGTTTTATTTTTACAAGTACTTTGGCTGGTGCTGTGGCGTAGCATGTAAAGCTGACGCCTGCAGTGCTGGCATCCCATATCTTGCTGGTTCGAGTCCTGGCTGCTCCACTTCCAATCCAGCTCTCTGCTATGGCCTGGGGAAGCAGGCCCAAGTGCTTGGGCCCCTGCACCTGTGTGGGAGACCTGGAAGAAGCTCCTGGCTTCAGATCAGCACAACTCTGGCCGTTGCGGCAAATTGGGGAGTGAATCAGCGGATGGAAGACCTCTCTCTCTCTCTCTCTCTCTCTCTGCCTGTCCTTCTCTCTCTGTTTAACTCTGACTTTCAAATAAATAAATAAATCTTTAAAAAAAAAATAAGTACTTTATGGGGACTGGTACCATGACGTAGTAGGTAAAGCCACCGGCTGCTCACTTCCAATCCAGCTCTCTGCTATGGCCTGGGGAAGCAGTATAGGCTGGCCCAAGTCCTTGGGCCCCTGCACTTGTACGGGAAGACCTGAAGGAGGCTCCTGGCTCCTGGCTGCTGGCTTCAGATCAGTGCAGCTCTGGCCGTTGCAGCCATCTGGGAAGTGAACCAGAGGATGGAAGACCTCTCTCTCTGCCTTTCCTTCTCTCTCTATGTAACTCTTTCAAATAACTAAATCTTTTACAAAACGTACTTTATATATATTAGAATCATGGACTGTTAGAGTGGAAATACTAACGTTTATAGAACACTTGATACATGTTTGGCACTCAGTTTTATATACATCCTTGTATTTATTCTTCAGAACACTCATATGTCCTTACTTTATATAGAGAAGTCAAATGATATTTCCAAAGTCACACAATAACAAAACCAGTATAAAAGTGACGATGGCTTCCCTTCCCTTCCCTTCCCTTCCCTTCCCTTCCCTTCCCTTCCCTTCCCTCCCCTCCCCTCCCCTCCCCTCCCCTCCCCTCCCCTCCCCTCCCCTCCGTCTTGTCTTGTCTTGTCTTTTTTCTTTTCTTGTCTTGTCTTGTCTTGTCTTGTCTTGTCTTGTCTTGTCTTTTCTTGTCTTTCTGTCTTTCTGTCTGTCTTTCTGTCTTTCTGTCTTTCTGTCTTTCTGTCTGTCTTTCTGTCTTTCTGTCTGTCTTTCTGTCTTTCTGTCTGTCTTTCTGTCTGTCTTTCTGTCTTTCTTTCTTTCTTTCTTTCTTTCTTTCTTTCTTTCTTTCTTTCTTTCTTTCTTTCTTTCTTTCGGTCTTTCTGTCTTTCTGTCTTTCTGTCTAGAATTCTGTCTTTCGGTCTTTCTGTCTTTCTGTCTTTCGGTCTTTCGGTCTTTCTTTCTGTCCTTCTTTCCTTCTTTCCTTCCTTCCTTCCTTCCTTCCTTCCTTCCTTCCTTCCTTCCTTCCTTCCTTCCTTCCTTCTTTCTTTCTTTCTTTCTTTCTTTCTTTCTTTCTTTCTGTCTTTCTTTCTGTCTTTCTTTCTGTCTGTCTTTCTGTCTGTCTTTCTGTCTGTCTTTCTGTCTGTCTTTCTGTCTGTCTTTCTGTCTTTCTGTCTTTCTGTCTTTCTTTCTGTCTTTCTTTCTGTCTTTCTTTCTGTCTTTCTTTCTGTCTTTCTTTCCTTCTTTCCTTCCTTCCTTCCTTCCTTCCTTCCTTCCTTCCTTCCTTCCTTCCTTCCTTCTTTCTTTCCTTCCTTCCTTCCTTCCTTCCTTCTTTCTTTCCTTCCTTCTTTCTTTCTTTCTTTCTTTCTTTCTTTCTTTCTTTCTTTCTTTCTTCCTTTCTTTCCTTTCTTTCCTTTCTTTCCTTTCTTTCCTTTCTTTCCTTTCTTTCTTTCTTTTCTTTCTTTCTTTTCTTTCTTTCTTTTCTTTCTTTCTTTTCTTTCTTTCTGTCTTTCCAGGCAGAGAGTTAGAGAGACAGAGAGAAAGGTCTTCCTTCCATTGGTTCACCTCCCAAATGGCTGCTACGGCCTGCACACTGCGCCGAGCCGAAGCCAGGAGCCAGGTGCTTCCTCCTGGTCTCCCATGTGGGTGCAGGGTCCAAGCACTTGGGCCATTCTCCACTGCCTTCCCGGGCCACAGCAGAGAGCTGGCCTGGAAGAGGAGCAACCGGGACAGAACCGGTGCCCCAACTGGACTAGAACCCAGCCAGATAATGGCTTTTCACTACATTTATAAAAGTCATGTTTCTTCAAATCTGACCTACCTTACCTGTCTAATTTGCCTACAAATGGCCTTGTGTCCCAGCTATTGCATCTTTTTATGCTTTTATGAAAAAAAAAAACCCTCATCCTATTCTTTCTTACAATTTACTCTGTATTGCAGTAAACATTTAACATCTGAAATAAAAAAAGCTAATAAAACATACTTGCTCCCTTCTTTATTATGTTTGTAAATTATGTGTGTGTTCCTCACTGAGTATAGAACTATACTGACATAGATTGACATGGTTCTCTTGAAAGTAGATATTTTTAGAAACTTATCTTTATTTCTTTCGTATTTATCATGTGTTTAAGACTTAATACTTATTACTCACATGTTTATTGGACTGAACTTTGTGGCTTTGTGACAGTTACTTCTGAACATCAGTTTCTCTTGTTTGTGAAATGTGAGTAATTTGAGCAAAAATCTGCTTTTTTTTTTTCCCTTTAAAATTTCAGTATATGAGTTTTCTTCTGTGGAGTGTATAAGTATGATTTTTGTTTTTTGAAAAAAGATGTATTTATTTGAAAAAGTTAAAGGGAGAGGTAGAGACAGAGGGATCTTCCATCTGCTAGTTCATTCCCCAAATGGACACAACAGCTGTAGCTGAGCCGATCTGAAGCCAGGAGCGAGGAGGAGCTTCTTCCAGATCTCCCACATGGGTGCAAGGGCCCAAGAGTTTGGGCCATCTTCCACTCCTTTTGCAGGCACATTCGCAGGGAGCTGTATTGGAAGTGGAGCAGCCAGGGTTTTAACCTGCTGCACCACAGCACCAGCCCCATAAATATGATCTTACCAAGTTTTAGATTGTAAGTCTGCTTTGATAATGTTCTGTTAATAAATAGTAGGCTTTATAGTGAAATTCAATGAAAAGAAATTTTTACAGATTAGCTATATGAGTAATAAGTGAAAAAGCATGGTTATAGAAGAATATAGTATGTTACTTCTGTGTAAGAAAGGAGGATAAATAAATGATACGTGTATTTTCATTTGCAGGAAAGAAACACAGGAAGCATAAATCAGTAAACATTAGAATTGGTTGTAAGAGAAGGTAGGGGAAAGGAGGCATTCTTTGTATGTTTTAGTAGAGTATTTGAGTTGGAGAAGCATGTAATGTTCTCCATATTTTTAAAACTAAGAAAATGAGGGTAACAAAATCCTAAAGTGGAATGCAAGCAGAAATGAGTCCAGTTGTATGAACTTATCGTAAGTGAACAGCGTCCACTCTGAAGGAGGTGGGGTGCATGGGCCATGTGAGAAACAACTGATACAGGCAAGGTTCTGTGACTTGGCAGGTTAAGCAGCTGCCTGTGTTGCTGGCATCTCATATGGGCACCAGTTCGAGTCCCAGCTGCTCTATTTCTGATCCAGCTGCCTGCTAATGTGCCAAAAGCAGCAGAGGATGGCCCAAGTGGTTGGGCCCTGCACCTATGTGGGAGACCTAGAAGCTCCTTGGCTCTGGCTTGCCCAGCCACAGCCATTGGGATCATTTGGGGAGTGAAACAGCAGATGGAAGATCTGTCTCTCCCTGTCTCTCTCTGTAACTTTGCCTTTAAAATAAAATAAATCTTACAAAAACAAAAAAACAAAAAACAACAAGGGCTGGTGCTGTGGCATAGCGGGTAAGGCCACCGTCTGCGGTGCGGGAATCCCATATGGGTGCCGGTTTGGGTCCTGGCTGCTCCACTTCCGATCCAGCTCTCTGCTATGGCCTGGGAAAACAGTGGAGGATGGCCCAGGTCCTTGGGCCCCTGAACCCGCTTGGGAGACCTGGAAGTAGCTCCTGGCTCCTGGCTTTGGATCGGCGCAGCTCCAGCTGCTGCGGCTAATTGGGGAGTGAACCGGCAGATGGAAGACCTTTCTCTCTCTCTCTCTCTCTGCCTGTCCTTCTCTGTGTAACACTTTCAAATAAATAATTTAAAAAAAAATCCAGACAACTTTTGGATAAATTACTTTGACTCTGTCCCCTAATTTGTGGAAAAAGAATTAGTAGAAACAAATATAAGAGCTTTTTTTTTTTAGTGATTTATTTTCTGTGTTATATAAATGAGGTGAGTCTGAAATTACTTGATGTGCATTATAAACAGTCCTCAAAACTAGAGATCATTTTCACCTTCAGAGGATACTTGGCAATGTCTGAACTTTGATTATCATGACTAGAGGAAAGGTGGAATCCATAGAGGTCAGGTAATAGTACTAAACATCCTTTCAATACAGGACCTCCTAGCACACCCCTAAGCAGAGAATTATTATATGCTCCAAAATGTCATCCATGCTATAGTTGAGAAAATCTGAAATAAGGAAGGGAATAAATACATTGCTGTTATTGCTATCCAGAGTTCTTACTTTGGAAGAAGATAGATTTAAATACAAAATGGGGAAGTCGGGGAAGAACCTTCTGGCAGTGGAAGTATCAGTATGAACATCCTGTATCAGAAGGCCGGTTCTGAATTCTGGCTGTTCCACTTAAAACCCAGCTCCCTGCTGATGCACCAAGGAAAGCAGGCCTGAAGTACTTGGCCCCTGCCACTGCATGGGAGGCCCAGGTGGAGTGCCAGCCTTCGGGCTTTACCCTCGCCCAGCCCTGGCCTTCAGCCACATGAAGAATGAACCAGCGGATGGAAGATTTCCCTGTCTCTGTCTCGCTCACTCTACCTTTCAAATAAGTAAAGCTTAAAAGAAAAACCCAATATATTATAACCTATTGAATCAAAGAGGAATATTCAAATCTATTTTAATAATAAATATCTAAATAAAGTAGAAGAAAAGAGAGGTCTCTTACAGTTATTAAAAAGGTAGTGAGACTGGAAAAATCCATTATATTGTAATCATCATTGTGTAGATTGTTTAAGCAAAATTAATCAGAGTTCTAAATTCAGAGGGAAAGTTTGATGAGTAGGGTATTTAAACTGGCATTGAAGTATCTTCCCACAGATTGCTTATTTGTAAGGGGAGGATGAATCTCTGCAGCAGACAGATGACTCCTTGATGAAGTAATCCAGATTGACTGTCAGTAGGACACCAAGATGGACACCAAGTGCTCTTGAGTGAGAGGCCCTAAGAAGGATACAGGGTCAGAAAGGGGTCTTCAGGAAGTTCATAGAAAATACATATTTTGGAAAAGCTGCCTGGATCTCATAATTTTTTTGCTCCAGAATAAAATTAATTCCATTTTTCATAAAACTTTTGAAGTACCTTTGTATTTCGGTTGGGGTAGTCCTAAGCTGAGAAATGTTCTGTAGAATAACTAGCTTATAGTTTTCAAAATGTCAGTGTTATGAAGGTAAAAACCAGGAAACTGTTCTACATTGAAAGGTATTAGAGATACTGACAATGAAATGTAATATGTGATTCTGGATAACTCTTGTTACTGAAGAAAGGGTAAATGCCTTTAAAAACCCGTAATGGGACAGTTGACAACAAAATTGAAATTATGGTTTATATTTTAAAATATTGCAGCAGTGTTGTATTGCCTGAATTTGTTCTTCTTTTGATTGGAAATTATGTTTATGTACTCAAAGGAGATTATGCAAACCTTTCCCTTTTCTGTTTACGTGCACATGTGAGATGGGATTCTGTGATTGGCTTCCATTAAGTCTAAAATTTGGAGTTGTGTTCTTGAGTAAAATGGGACTAAATTCCTCACTGAGATTATCTTCAATATTCATTTTTATAAAAAAGATAACATTTGTTATTACTTTCATTTACTCTAATTTGTGTGTGCATATATATACACATATATGCAAAATATGTATATTTTTACTATATGGTTATGGAAACATAATACCATGATGCTCATATATACACACATAATTATAGTAAATTGCTTTAATCTTCATATTTTCATTATTTCATTTATTTATTTTTTGATAGGCAGAGTTAGTGAAAGAGAGAGAGAGAGAGAGAGAGAGAGAGAGAGAGAGAGAAAGGTCTTCTTTCCGTTGGTTCACTCCCCCAAATGGCCACCACAGTTGGTGTGATGAAGCCAGGAGCTAGGTGCTTCCTCCTGGTCTCCCATGCGGGTGCAGGGTCCAAGCACTTGGGCCATCCTCCACTGCCTTCCCGGGCCACAGCAGAGAGCTGGACTGGAAGAGGAGCAACCGGGACTAGATCCCGGGGTGCCAGCGCCGCCGGTGGAGGATTAGCCAAGTGAACCGCAGCACCGGCCTGTTAACGTTATTTTAAAGGCTGTATTGTCTATTCTTGGTAGATTATACTAGTTTTTCTATTGTAACAATAATAAAGTTTCATATTTAAATACAAAGCAAAAGAAATTGATGTAAACAAAAAAATTCTTAATATTATACAGAGTATTATTTAATTAGTACACAGATTAAGAAGTTTGTGAATGTCTGAAGTTCAGGAACAGTGCTATCCTATGGTAGAAAAGTTCCTGAATGTTTTAACTAAAACTTTGGTAAGTTCACTTATCTTTATTTCAGTTACTTTGCTGATGGATTAGAGGGTTACGGTTCAAGATGATTTCTAGAGAGGAAATTATAGCATGCTACCATTCTTTGCAGCTTGATTGAATTCTTTTTTTGGAAGATTCAGATTAAAATGAGTCTTGGAACAGTATTGAGTCAGTGGCCTTCTTTCTTCCCCTTCTTTAATTTGGTAGACTATTTACAATAAATGGAAAAACGTTTTATAAGAATATCTACTTTTTAATGAAAATGTTGTAAAATATACTACTTAATTCTATTTCATATTTCTTTTTTTGTGTGGTATAATCTTAAAGAACAATTCCACATTCAGTTATTGAAAATTAATTATACAGTTTTCTGTTTTCTCCTAATTTCCATTGTACATACAAAAATAGTAATATGTTTGAAAGGAAATAAGTATAAGAAATAGTATGCACAGAGGAAGTATTGTTTTCAGATTATAAATATTGCTAACATACCATGCTTGGAAATGTACTTGTTAGTAGTAATATCTTTTTGGGCTAATTCCCTCCACAAATATTTTCAAATGATAATATTCTATTTTAACCTCATATAGCACATATAATGCATGTCATTTCCAATTTTTAATAAAAATTTCTTAGAAATAATAAAGTTTTGCAGCTAGTTTAATGTATTGTTTGAGGCTGCTACAATCTAGATTTTTCATTCAGCTTGCAATAAACCTTCTTAGGCAAGCTAATACTTTGAAATTCTAAACATGTTGTGGAGAAGGAGTAAACTGGAAATTGCCTCAGATGAGGAATTAGAAGGAATATTTCAGTAATGTTTAAAAGTTCATTCTTGGGGCCAACGTTGTGGCCTAGCTGCCACATATGCGTGCTGGTTTGAGTCCCAGGTGTTCTACTTTCCATCGAGCTCCCTGCTAATGATCTGGGAAAAGCAGCAAAAGATGGCTCAAGTATTTGGACTCCTGCCACCAATGTGGAAGACCTGGAAGAAGCTCTTGGCTTCTGGCTTTGGCCTGGCCCAGCACTGGGGAGTCAACCAGTGGATGGAAGATCTCTCTTTGTCTCCCTCTCTGTCTGTCTCTCCAATTCTGACTTTCAAAATAAATCTTTTTAAAAAAACTTCATTTTTGAATGCTTTCTGGCTTTCAGAAGTTGTTTTCCCCTTAATTTTAAAAGCAGCTATTAGCTGTTTTTTAAGATTTATTTTCTTATTTGAGAGGCAGAGCTATTGACAGAGAGGAAAAACCAAAGATCATCCATCTGCTGGTTCACTCCCCAAATGGCCACAACTGCTGAATATGGGGTGATCTGAAGCTAGGAGCCAGGAGCCTCTTCTGGGTCTCCCATGTGAATGCAGGGACCCAAGGACTTGTGCTACCCTCTGCTACTTTCCCAGGCCATTAGCAGAGAGCTGGTTTGGGAGAGGAGCAGCTGGGACACGAACTGGTGCCCATGTGGGATGCTGGTGCTGCAGGCAAAGGCTTAACCGACTATGCTACAGTGCCGGCCCCTAGCCATTAGTTTTTGTTGCTTGTAATAACCTTTTTCTTTATCATACTATGGTATAGATTTTAGGAGAAAATTTTTTAAACTTCACATGACAATTACTTTGTTACAAATATATGATACTAGTCATCTGTCTGCTTATACAATATCAATGGAATTTTTAAAAGCAAGGAGAATTTATTTTCTACTCACAACATGTTGCAAACATTTATTATACAATAGTCAGCCTTCTTAATGACTGCAGTGTTTATTATAGGGACAGGTCATTCCTGTATGCTGGTACATTTTCGCCCCTACCCCAAATATCTGCCTGCTTTGATTGTGTTGGAGTGAACATCCATATACATGTATCTCTTGTCATAGTCTTATTATTTCCTTGTAATAAATTCTTGAAAATGGAATAGATTTTTCAAAGGAAACAAAGTCAGATTTCTTTTTGAAATGTTTATTTTTTAATGTTGGCCAAATTGTTTAAAAATCTCATGTCTGCAGATTGATTTGTGAAGATTTATTTGCAGCAGTAAGTATTTTTCTTCCTTGGGACTGTCCTTTTCATTTTATATTTCTCTCATTAGTACTGTCTGTATGCACAAGAATCCCAAATACATATTTTTAGCCCTGAAATCTGAGTCTTAGATCTCCCTTCTGATTTGACATTTTTACTTGTGCATGACCATCACAAGTTTAATATGTGCAAAAAAGTTCCTGTTTTACCTGAAATGATGTCTCATTAAAGATTTTCTTGATAGATAGCTTGTTTTTGTTGTTGTTTGTTTTTTTAAAGTTTAGCTTTTGGGGGTCAGTTACTTTTATTACAAAGTTTATTTCAGTAACTTTTGAAAAAATGTATTATGTAAGTGATTTACCAGAATCATCAAAATGGGGAGTTCTGATGAACTCAGTAATTGTTAAGAAAGGCCAAGTTTGGTAAGTGAAGTTTACTTCCTGGTTAAAGTCCATGCTCTTAAAATATTTATTTACTTAACCAACAATGATCTTTAAAACAGTAAACAGTTAAAAGATAGTGTTTATGATCAGCGTTACTATTTTTATTTTTTTATTTTTTTGACAGGCAGAGTGGACAGTGAGAGAGACAGAGAGAAAGGTCTTCCTTTGCCTTTGGTTCACCCTCCAATGGCCGCCGCGGCTGGCGCGCTGCGGCCGGCACACCGCGCTGATCCGATGGCAGGAGCCAGGTACTTATCCTGGTCTCCCATGGGGTGCAGGGCCCAAGCACTTGGGCCATCCTCCACTGCACTCCCTGGCCACAGCAGAGAGCTGGCCTGGAAGAGGGGCAACCGGGACAGAATCCGGCGCCCCGACCAGGACTAGAACCCGGTGTGCCGGCGCCGCAAGGCGGAGGATTAGCCTAGTGAGCCGCGGCGCCGGCCCAGCGTTACTATTGAATTGATCTAAATCTAAGTACTAGTTTCTTTGTTATCTTTTAAGAAAATTCAAATTGGGTATCTAAAAAGAAATCTAGTTCCTAATTTTTATTTCTTTTCTAAAGATATATTTATTTGACAAACAGGGTTATAGAAAGGGAGAGAAAAAGAGAGGGAGAGCTCTTCCATCTGCTGGTTCACTTCCCAGATGGCTGCAATGGGTAGTGGAAACCAGGAGCTTGGAACTCCATCTGGGTCTCCCAGGTGGGTTGCAGAGGCCCAAGTGCTTGGGTCAGCTTCCACTGCTTTCCCAGGTGCATTAGCAGGGAGCTGGATTGGAAGTTGAGCAGCTGGATCTCCAGCTGGCCCTCATATGGGATGACAGCAGTGCAGGTGGTGGCTTAACCTGTGGTGTCACAATGCTGTCTTCTAGTTTATAATATTAAAAAATCGACATATTAATTCTGAGAGTTCAGTTCGTTTTTTTTTTTTCCCCTGGTGGTAATGTTGCCTGAAATCAGATAGAGGCCTTGGGATTTAATTACAGAGATTCCTTTTCCCCAAAGAAAAAATATATTACTTTCTTTATGTGCAAAATGCTGATCTGTGTTTTCTAAAGGTAGGTTTTAAATGCCGCCATTTTTGGCAAAACTCCTTTAGCAGTACTCTGTAGAAAAATCAGTTTGCTGTAAAGAGTTAGCAGTTATCTAGAATTAATAAAATCTTTTGTAATTGTTTTCAGTTCCTTTGGATAGTTTTAGGTGGCTCTTCAAATGGCCTCGGCACCTTCAAGGGCTGCGGGCTGCGGGATTTGGTAGTAATGAATAGCTCAGGTAGCTGCCATGTGAATGGTGACTGCCTGGGGCCTCCTTACCATTTGCCCACTGAAGGTCCTCTTGATTCGGAGTTGGTCTTGGGAGATGGAGAGTAAATGCTGTATGTATAGTTCCTTCTTTCTAAGGCCATCCTGTATGAGCTGAGACTTCAAAAAATTTGTGGAAAATTGGAGCGGGTGTTTAGCCTAGCCTAGTGGTTAAGATGGTTGCATCCCATATGGCAGTACCTGGTTTCAATCCCTGGCTTTGGCTGCTGCTGCCTTTTTTTTTTTTTTTTTTCTTTTTAAAGATTTATTTTATTATTTGAAAGGCAGTGCTACAGAGAGACAGAGGTAGAGGTATAGAGAGTCTTCCATCTGCTGGTTCACTCCCCAAATAGCCACAATGGCTAGAACCTTGCCGATCCAAAGCCAGGAGACAAGGGTCCGGCGCCATGGCTCACTTGGTTAATCCTCTGCCTGCGGCACTGGCATCCCTTATGGGTGCTGGTTCTAGTCCCGGCTGCTCCTCTTCCAATCCAGCTCTCTGCTGTGGCCTGGGAGGGCAGTGGAGGATGGCCCAAGTCCTTGGGCCCCTGCACCCACATGGGAGACCGGGAGGAGGCTCCTGGCTCCAGATCGGCACAGCTACGGCCATTGTGGCCATTTGGAGGAGTGAACCAGCAGAGGAAAGACCTTTCTCTGTCTCTCCCTCTCACTGTCTGTAACTCTACCTCTCAAATAAATAAATAAAATCTTTGGGGAAAAAAAGAGCCAGGAGCCAGGAGCTTCTTCTGGGTGTCCCATGTAGATGCAGGGGCCCAAGGATTTGGGCCATCTCCTGCTTTCCCAGGCCAAAGCAGAGAGTTGGATTGGAAGTGGAGCATCTGGCACTTGAACTGGTGCCTATATGGGATGCTGGCACTACAGGCTGAGCAGCTTTACCTGTTATGCCACAGTACCAGACCCAGCTTTGGCTTCTGGTTCCAGCTTCCTATCAATGAAGACTCGGCCTGGGCTGATGGCTCAAGTAATTGGGTTCTTACTACATGGGAGACTGGATTGTGTTCCTGGCTGTTGGGAGTAAATCAGCTGTTAGAAACTTTCTGTTTCTCTTTCTCTGTCTTATAAATAACTTTTTGTGCATATTGAAGCTGCATTTGGGATCTTTTTTTCCTTGAAGTGTCTTAAGCGTTTCTTAGTGACAAGTTCTTTATTTTTTTTCTTGTTTTGCCTTCATTTTTTTATTAAGATTTTGACTTAAGATTTTTTATTTATTTTCATTTATTGACAGGTAAAGAGAGAGAGGTCTTCCATCTCCCACTTAGGTGACAGAGATCCAAATACTTGAGCTCTCACTTTGCTGCTTCCCAGGGTGTTCATTAGTAGGAAATTAGAATCAGAAGTGGAGCAAGACTTGACCCCAGGTACCCAAGTCTGGGATGCAGAGGTTCCCGTTAGTGTCTCAATCACTGTCCCACGTACTCACCTTTCCCTAATTTCTGAAGGGTATGTGTGTGTTTAAGAGAGAGAAACAGAGACAGAAAGGTGCAGTGTTGTAGTTTGTCATTTTCCTGCAAACATTCTAAGATTTTTTTTCACCTATTCTGGCATTTTATTTATGCAAAGAAGTTGACTGACTAAATGTTACTGTTGCTTTTTCAAGTTCACCTTTTTCCATTGTTCTGGCTATTTTAGGATCTTTCTTAGGATCTTTCGACCTCAGGGCACTTGCCTGCCTACCCCACCTCCCTCCATCCTTTTGCATTCTGGTGTGCCTTTATCATTTTCTCTGTGTTTGCTCTCTTGGGGGATACATAGAGCTGCTTGAATCTGGGTTGAAGGCTTATTGGTCAGCTTTGAAAGTCCTTAGCTATTACATCTTCCAATATTTCTTCTTCCCATATGTTTTCTCCTTTTCTGGGACTCTAATTGCGTGTATTTTGGATCCTTTCTCCATATTTCTTACTTTTCCACAGGCTTTTTCCCCCTATTCACCAGTCTTGTGTCTTTCTGTGTTGAAAGTGTGTTTCCTTCTTTCATATTGTTAGGGTCACTGATTGTTTTTTCAGCTGTCTCTGATCTGTCAAATCTGCATCAAATTAATTTTTGTTTTCAAAGTTGTGTTTTTTCATTGTTCATTTTTATTTTCTGCTAAAATTATTTTGTTTTAAAATTCTTTAAATACTTCTGCATCTTAAGATTGTTTTCTAATAACATTGTTACCTAGGTCTATTTCTATTGCTGTTTTTAAATCTTGGTTTTCAGGCTGGTTTTTGCTGTGTCAGGAGAGCGTCACCTGGTTCTTGGCTTCCCGCGGTATAGAAATAAAGAGGAAAGGCGTAAGTGTGAAGTTTATTGAGTGAGCGAGCAGGAAGAAGAAATTTCTGACTCACGGAGCCGAGTAGTGCAGGGAAAGGCCCCAGAGCTGGAGTCCATTTACCCCAGCGGCACTGGCCTCTTTTTATGTTGTCTCCTTCTCCCTTTTGGCTGGATCTCTCTTTGGTCCAACTGTTCAATGCTGGCTTGATTGAACCTGTCAATCCTCCTTTAAAGATAAAGAATCTGACCTGTAAGCCTCCTGTATTGGGCAAAGCTAAAGTCCCCTTTTACTTTTTCCTTATTTCATCGGGTGTGGCCTCATGGCGAGAATGACACTCGCTCTTGCACCTAACACGTGCCTGCTGTGTAACTCCTCATCTGAAATGTGGCTTTCCTGCTAAGGGGTGGAGGCCCCCAAAGGGTACATTGCTTTGACCACAGATGTGTGCTTTTTACCCGTAGTGCCAAGACACCTAGGTGCCTGGAAGAGATGGAGGAGGGTTGCAAACAAGGATGGGAGTACAGTGTTGGGAAGGGCAGCCAGCTCTCTGTCTCAGTGCCAAGCAGGCCCTGGTCAGATGCTGGGAATGAGAGAGAGAACATACACCCCCGTTACCCTCACCAACACATGATGCACAGGGCAAGCTATGTCTGGTAAAAAAAAAAAAAAAAAAAAAAAAAAAAAAAGCTGTGGAGGATGACTAACCCCAGCACCCCAGCATGTTAAACATTGGACCTTTATATAAAAGCATAATATAAGTTTGTCTTTGCTTTATAACCTTATATTGCATTTTATATAATTTAAGTTAACTGAAACAGCTATTACTTCACCAAGTTGAGCATCTTATTCTTTGAGAGTTCCAGGAATCGACTGGAAGCCCCAAGATCAGAAAACTCAGTTTAGAGTTCTGAATCTAAAGTGTCATCAGAGGCTCAAAACATTCGGTCAAAATAAAAATGGGCTGATGGGCTGATAATGTACATTTAACAGCACTTTTATGAAAGCTGTGGGCCAAATCTAATCAGAATTAAGGTAGTCACTCAGTCATCAAAAATAGGCAGATAATATTAACTCATTTAAAACTCAGTTTTCCCAAGTAATCAAGGCTCAGTATCAGCAACAGAGAAACACATGAAACTTGCCCCAAGATGCATAAAATTGTCATTATTTAGGTCAGTTACGATGGAACAGAAAAACCTTGATTAAAAGGGTTAGCACATGGCCAGTTCGAAGTCCAGCAGGTGGTGGCTTTACTCTCCATACCACAATGCTGGCCTCATTGTTTCTATTATTATATGCACTGAAAAAAATCTCAGATGTTTGAATTGAATCAGTTTAGGCAGAAGTAGAGGCACAGTAGCAGTTCAAGAGATATTTTAGGAGAAACGCAACAAAACTTTTGTCTTCTAATTTTATATAATCAAATTTCAGCTAACCTCCATGTGCAGCATAAAAGCAGATTTGAAGCTTGTATATTTATGACTTGTAAATTTACCAAACTTAAAACCTTCTAATTTGTGTTTTCTTTCAGATCTTACAGAAAATTTCAGCAGTAGCCCTGGACTAGAAGCTGAAATAATAGAAACTGTGTACGATGTATTAGAATATTGAAGAATATTAATTTTTGAATAAAGTATTTGGAATATAAGGAAGGAAAGGTGCTTGAAAATGGGGCGGAAGAAAATACAAATCACACGCATAATGGATGAAAGGAACCGACAGGTAAATGAGAATTTTAATTACTTAATTGATACAACTAGTTTTTAAAAGTACATTTTATAGAATGGTTGAATTTTTCTTTACTTTCATGTCTACATATTTTTAGTTCCAGACTAAAAGAAAAATCCTAGCAACCATAGAATTATCTTTTTATTATATGGTTTAAAGAAACCTTTTTAAAACTTTTTACAGAAATCATATAATAAAAGATAAGCCAAAAAGAAAATCACTACAATATCACCATTACTATCTGTTGTTTAGATTCTTCATATTTAGTCCTCTCTACATTTGACTATATGTTTATTAGTCTTCTGTGTGTTGATTATTTTTAAATGATCATTTTTATAATTAGGAAATGTCTAAGTTAACTGCAGTTATCAATAAATATATTCTAGTCAGTTAAATTTTCTGGTTCACCAGTAAATAATGAGAATATTCTTACAATTCTTATTACCACAGATACTTCTAAAACATTTACATATGTACATCTCAGATTTAATTGATAAATATGTTGAACTTAAGAGTATCAGTATTTATTTTTCTTAGAATTTCAGGATTATTATAATGATGCTGATATATGAAGAGACCAGAAATTGTGTTTAGAGCTTTGTTGGTGAAACTCATGGGCAATCAGCCTGGTTTTGCAAATAAAGTTTTATTAGAACACTATTACCCATCCAATTATATATTGTCTCTGGTTACTTTCACTTTACAACAACAGAGTTGAGTAATTGCTACAGAGAGCCCATTGGCCTAAAATCTCCAGCTGTTCTGAAAAAGTTTGTGAAGCCCTGGGATTAGAGGGAAGAAGAAAAGTGATTTGCAGGAGGGAGAGATGCTGTTTCTGTGCATATGAGAGTAAGTTTAAAGTATAGCTGGTTTCTGAGCGCTTGCCAGAACAGAATACTGAAGACTGTTCCACAAAGTCTGAGTGGTAGTTCACTTGAGTACAGGTATAAATGGGGACACTGGAAGAGAAGTTAGTGGAAGTGATTACGCTTTTCCCTAGATTGGATTAGGAGGATTCTTGTTTCAGTCATGAAGATGGCTTAGCAAAAGTATAAGGCCCACACTGTCAGTTCATTGTTAAGGTTGATAAGATAGGGAAAAATTGATCAAATAATCATTCTACCATTCCAAAGAAATGATTCCAAGCAAGGGTGCAAGTAGACTTTGCTTCATTTGTCTGAGGATTGTGACATCAGAAGAGACATGCTTAAATAGAATTCTGAATTGCAGATATGAGCTAGCCAGATAAAAAAGCACTCTTCAAGTCATTGGAACAGCTCACAAAGAATCTTGAGGGTGGCAGTGTCATGCACTTAAGGAGATGCTTCATTTTATTTCATTTTCTCTTGGAAGGGAAGTTTCTGTTGTAACCTTGAATATTGGTCGTCTTCTCATCATGACAGTAAATACTGAGAGTAACTGCTTAGGAAGGAAGGTCTATCTCAGCTCTTGATCCACGAGGTTTACACTCCAAGATTGGAGGATCCTTTTGGTCTGGTGTCTGAGGAGAGCAGTGGATGATTGAAGAGGTATAGAGAAAGAATCACATGTGGAGCCAGGAAATGAGAGAGACATGTGCCCATGTGTGGTGGCCTTTTCCTATAAAACCAATATGATTCCATCATGGGCCCCCCTCTCCTTGAAATCTAATCTAATCATTTTCCAAGTCTCCCCCATCAGGCATCATAATTGAGCTAAGTTCCATCCTTAATCCATTAACATGAGAACAGGGGTGGAGAATGTCTGACTGGAGGACTGTGTAAGGCCCATGAAATAATTTCACCTGGCCCTGCCACAGGTGGGACTCAAAATTCAGTAAATCTAGTAGGCTAATTTGAAAGTTGATGATTTTGTATGGCCTGAAGATGATGTTATAAATACCCCAATGGCTGTGGGCAGAAAAGAGATTCCCCACCTCTTCAACAGATAGGCCTTTGGGGGATTCCCAGACTATTATCTAAACAGTAACACCTTGTATTTCTCTTTCCTTGTTTAATAAGCTTTTTTTAAAAAATTAAATTTTGGGTATTAAATTATAAAGAAAAACTCACAAATCAGTGAATTTGATCTCTAATCGATTAAAACTCACTATCAAATTTATAAGAGTATGATCTTTTTGTAAATGTTGTGTCTGTGAAATTTGCCAATTGTTGCAAGCAGATACCTGCTTTGTACATTTTCATTGATGTGTGAATGTAATACAGTGTATTTTTTTATTATAAATGGACATTTGGGTTGTTTTCTACTTCAGTATTTTGCTACTTTATGAAGAGTGCTGCTTTGGGTATTGTTATATGGCACACATGCACACCTGGGTATATACTTAATAGAATTGCTGAGTCATAGGGTGTTCATGTGATTGGCTTTAGTAGCAGTTGACAAAAGCTTTCTAAATTGATTGTACTAATTTACACTCTGCTGGCAGTGTGTGAGTTCCAGCTGCTCCAAATCTTCACTGTCTATTCTTATTTTAGCCATTTTTGTAGGTAAGCAACAATAATTAATTTTAACCTTAAATTTCCATGATTGTTGATGAAATCATTCACCTTTTCACAGTTTCTTGTTTTTCATTCATTTAAGTACTTTTATAACTTGCCTGTTCATTTCCTGTTTTTTTCTAAATGGCTGCTTGCCTTTTTCTTATTAATTAATATATATTCTATATTTATATATATAACCTGATGAGTGTTTTGTCCATTGTATGCATTATAAATATTGTATGGCGCTTTTTTTTTTACTTTAGTATGCTTTTAAAAAATAATTTTAGTGTGGTTTAGTCCTTTTACACTCAGTGTTGTGTTTTTGAGATCTCTCCGATTCTCATTCATTCATTATAACCAGTTGTAAGAATGAGTAATCCTCAGTTTATTCCTAAATTTTTTTAATCAAAGAATATTTATATTTCCAATTTTTGAAAAACTGTTACAAGTGGTATTTCAGCATACATTCATGGACAAGTCTCCCTTATACATGGATGAAAGTATATGTGACAAATGTTTACAGAAGGAATTGCTGGGTTGAGTTTGTTCATCTTCAGTTTTCCTATGATTTCAAGTTGATTTCCAAAGTGGTTGTACCAGATACACTGTCATAATTTGAAGAAATTCCTATTTTGCCATATACTCTGTCTGCCTTTCATTCATTCTTTCTATTCTGTTTCTCTCTGTTTTATAAATAGCATTTTGTTTACTTTATCCAGTCTGATAATATTTCTTAACTTTCCAGTTAGTGTTTATTATTTGTCATCTTTTTGTATATTCAGACTGCTTTATACCATACTAGTCAGTCATTTCAGTTTGTTAGAGGGACCCAGGCATCAAAAACAAACAGACAAAAACTAAGAAAAACACACAAAAACTACCCTTAATCATATCACTCTTCATATTTTGAGCTTCACATTGACACCCCGGGAATAAGAAAATTAAAAATAAAAAGATCCTTTTCCTAGATGGTAAACAACCTTGGAGGTTTTGAGTTGAATGGGTGGAAAGTCACTGACCAAAGTCTGTAGACCTCTCCATTTCCTGGACCCCATTCCCAGCAGAGCATCCATGCTGCCCTGGTTTTACCCTGGCGGACATCTGTCCACACCAGCACTGCTGCCAAGTCCCTGCTGTGAGGAGGCAGGCACTGAGTTTCCCAGGCAACAGGAGGTGAGAAGCCCACGCTGAATCCTAGCTGCTTTTTGACAGTTTATCTTCTCTTAACCCTATCTGCTGTTTTCTCTAGTGTTCATACTCCTCACCCCTAGACATATCATAGAACAACGGGGGCTTTCTCATACTTTCCCCATTATTCCTTAGGATTCATAATACCTTTGCTTCCCCATAGACTAATTCTTAGGGATGTAGATGTAGATTCTGTGTTAATTCAGCATCTTGTCAGAAATCTAAACTTGCTATTTTTATTACTAAAATTAGTAGTTTTATTCTGTTCTATAATCATAATTTCCGATTTTTCAATCTTAGTTCTAAATTTAAAGGATTCATTGACTACTACCAGGTCATTACTGTGGTTTCTTCATTATTTTGTTGTAATCCGTTTCTTGGTTTATGGATTCAGTCACTAAATTTTTAGCACCTATCCAGTGCCAAACAGAGTTTTAGAAGCTGAGAATGCAGCATTAAACAAAATCAGGGAAAAAAGTTTCAACTTGTTTCAGTTTTTATTTTGCTTAAATGAGTAGATTTTTTTTTCAACAAGTAGTATTTGTATTTTTTCCCCCAAGGAGGGCTTATGGCTGCTTTATTTTTTGTTCGTTTGAAAGTACTTTTTGCCTTTATACTTGAATTATGACTTGCTAGGTTGAACATTGTAGGCTCTATTTCTGTTCTCCAAAACATTGCAGAGGTTTGGTTTTCTGGTTTTGAATATTGCCAGAAAGGTTCTTAACACCAAACAGAGCCCCCATTCCATATCTTTTTTTATTCTGATGTGTGTATAGCTATAGATTCATATCCATGTTTTTGGAGTAGTAACATGGAAACATGGCTTTATTCTCCTCTGTAATTAAAAACTAAATTTTATAATTTCTCTTGAATTTTATAATATAAAGTTTACTTAGGTAGGAAGTTAGAAGTTAGCCTGTGTGTGTGAGAGAGAGAGAGGCCTAAGGAAAATGAAGTACCAGCAGAAGCTCATCTTGGAAGCAGCCCAGTATTGTACACTACAAAGCCTTGCCCATACCCAGTGACTTTACAGGTGGTCTCCGCCTCCCCCCAGGAAAGCTCCCAGGGATCTTCCCTACTCAGCAGCAAGCTGGCTTCCTGGCCTGGTAACACTGGGCAGTGAGACCTTCACAGCCTTCCTCTCAGGAAGGCCTCCTTGGGGAAGCTCCTCTGTCCTGTTCCAAGTGGGCTGCCCAGTCTGATAGCACTAGTGGTGAAACCTTGGGAGGAATTTTACCTAATTCACACCCTTTGTCCTGGAGGAGGAGGAGGGCAAGGAGAAAGGGAAAGAACTGGACGCCATTCCCTTACAAGCCCCAGTCTGAATAAAGACTAAGTGGTCAGCTCTCAGGTCTTCCCTGAGCCACCTGCCTGGCCTGTCACATGTTCCTCTGCATTAAACCATGTAACCTTGCTTTCCCCATTCTGAGTGACTGGACACTCTCCGATTCTGGTGGATGCCTTACCCCATTACACCTTGCTGCCTTGCTGACCACTTCTCTGTCTCATGTTTGAATTCTTTCTTGCACGAAGACAAGAACCTATTTCACTCATCTCCACAAGCAACTTCAGCTTTTTCTTTCTTTTTTTTTTTTTTAAGATTTTATTTATTTGAGAGGTAGAGTTAGAGAGGGACAGAGAGAAAGGTCTTCCACCCACTGGTTCACTCCTCAAATGGCCACAAAAGCTGGAGCTGAGCCAGGCCAAAGCCAGGAGCCAGGAGTATCTTCCATGTCTCCCATTCAGGTGTACGTGCCCAAGCACGTGGGCGTTCTTCTACTGCTTTCCCAGGTCATAAGCAGAGAACCAGATAGGAAGAGGAACATCCAGGACACGAATGCTGGCACTGCAGGCAGAGGCTTAGCCTGCTACGCCACAGTGCCAGCCCACAACTTCAGTTTTCAAAATATAACAAAAATCTTAGAATAGTAAAACTAAATATTAATGTAGTTAATATACCCTAATTAGCCTAATTTTAGGTTATGCTACTGTGTCACATGAAATTGAATTTAAATGAGACTGTTGCAACTTTCACTGATTTTCACTTTTGGATATGTTATAGCTGATGTTTAGAAGGAAATGAAGCATGTAACAACCACAAGTTTTTTTATTGTTGAAAATACTAAAATCAAGGCAAAATTTAGAGAGTCTAATGCAGGGGTGGGGAACATGTGGCCTGTAGAATGCCTGTGAGATCTTTTGGTCTGGACCTGCTGAGGCAGCTACAGGTGGTCCTTGAAACTCAGTAAATTTAAAGCAGGCTAATTTTTAAGGAGATAATTTTGTATAGCTCACGAATGATGTAATAGATGACAAAATGACCCTTGGCAAAATAAAGATTCCTCACCCCTGCTCTAATGGCTTATTTTCCTTTTGGTGTCATGTCATGTTTTGTTATAATCTGCTCTTTTAGGCAAAATATTAATTTCTTTAGCTGTAGTTAAGTGTCCTTTCATTCCTTCCCTTGTTGTTTTCCTCCATTGTATTCCATTATGCTCTTTGTTCCCAGGATCTATTTATAAAAGCAGATATTTGAATGATGCTGTCACTTCTTAATGTTTCATTTGAGAATTTTAAAGTATCAGATATAGACCAGTATTGAAAGATACTTTATGAAAGGTGATCTGGATGTGTAGTACAGTTTCCACATAAATATATACCATAAATGACTCTATTATGACTTTTCTAGTTGAGAGCAAATTTAAAACCTTTTCTCAACCCTATTTTCTGTCAGTTTACTAGCCAGAAGGGTTGTTTTTTTTTATTTCATTTATTTTTTTTAAAGATTTATTTATTTGAAAGGCAGAGTTACAGCGAGGCAGAGGCGGGGGTGGAGCAGGCAATCTTTCATCTGCTGGTTCACCCCCCAGATGGCTGCAACAGCTGGAGTCATGCTGATCTGAAGACAGGAGCTTGTTCCAGGTCTCCCATGTGGGTGAAGGGGCCCAAGGACTTGGGCCATCTTCCACTGCTTTCCCAGGTACATGTCAGGGAGCTGGATAGGAAGTGGAGCAGCCGGGACTTGAACCGGTGCCCATATGGGATGCAGGCAGAGGCTTTACCTGCTGTGCCACAGCGCTGGCCCGTTTTATTTTTAAAACATTTACTCATTTGAAAGGCAGAATGACAGGCAGAAGGAGAGGAAATGAAGTATCTTCCTTCTGCTGGTGAACTCTCAAATGCCCACAAACAGAGCTGGGCCAGGTTGAAACCAGGAGCCAGGAACTCCGACTGACCGAAGCACTAGAATCATTTGCTGCTTCTCATTTGTGTTAGTGGGAAGTTCATATGGAAACAGAGATGAAACTTCAGTCCCAAGGCACGCCATTTCAGTTGTTGACTTAACCCACTGTGCCTGAATGCTCACCCCTGACAGGATGTTTAAATGGTCAAATAATATGTGGAATATTGTGCTTTGTGTATTTGAGAAAGAAAAAGGAAGTATAGGGCTTTAAGAAATATGAAGATTAGATTTGTGTATGATTCAGAGAATAAAGTTAAATGCTAAGAAGTATAGATATTAAACACGATTGGTATTACAATAAGGAAGAAAACAGGTATCTTGCCTAAATTTGGTAAAAGCTGTTGGAACAGCTGTACTACCTTTTTAATTTTTATCATGCTACACAGGGGATGAAACATAAAAACATATCTTTGTGTGAAAAGCATTCTTAATGGCCGGCGCTGCGGCTCACTAGGCTAATCCTCCACCTAGCGGCACCGGCACACTGGTTCTAGTCCTGGTCGGGGCGCCGGATTCTGTCCCGGTTGCCCCTCTTCCAGGCCAGCTCTCTGCTGTGGCCAGGGAGTGCAGTGGAGGATGGCCCAAGTGCTTGGGCCCTGCACCCCATGGGAGACCAGGAAAAGCACCTGGCTCCTGGCTCCTGCCATCGGATCAGCGCGGTGTGCTGGCCGCAGTGCGCCAGCCGTGGCAGCCATTGGAGGGTGAACCAACGGCAAAGGAAGACCTTTCTCTCTGTCTCTCTCTCTCACTATTCACTCTGCCTGTCCAAAAAAAAAAAAAAAAAAAAAAAAAAAGGCATTCTTTGTAGTTTCTCTTTTACATGCACATTTTATATTTATGACTAAGAACATTAATTTTAAATCTGTGGAAAAATGTACAGTGGAAACAGTTACTTTCCATCATGCTAGAGCTCTCTGGTTCTAATGGAGCTGGAGCTGCTGTAATTACTGATCTACGTATAGGCCAGCGGTAAGACACAGATCATCCACAGGAGAGCATATGATAGGTACTGACGGGGAACTTCATTTACAGTTTCACAGTTCCAAACTCTGTTCAAAAGTGCATTCTTACAGACTTTTAAAAATTATTTATTTAAAAAGGATTTATTTATGCACTCGAAAGGCAGAGTTAAACAGAGAAAGAGGGAGAGAGACACAGAGAGATCTTCCATTTACTTGTTCACTTCCTAGATGACCGCAGTGGCCAACGCTGAGCCATTCCGAAGCTAGGAGCCAGGAGCTTCGTTTGGATCTCCTGCATTGGTAGTAGGGGCCCAAATGCTTGGGCCATCCTCTGCTGGCATCACATGTGTGGTTTTACCTGCTATGTCACCATGCTGGTCCCTTAAAAAACTGTTTTTAATAGACCATATTTTTTAGAACAGTTTGAGTTTCCAAGTAAAATTGAGTAGAAAGTGCAGAATTCTCATAGCCTTCACACCCAAATGCTTCCCCCTACTGCCAACAGCCTGTTAACAGAGTGATGTGTTACAGTGGAGGAACCTACGTTGATAGATCGTGATCTTCCATGGTCTACATTTGAATTCATTCTTGATATTGTGCAGTCTGTGGGGTTTTGGCAGATGTGTAAGGACATAAGTCTGCCATTATACTCTCATCAGAATAGTTTCACTGCCCTAAAAATCCTCTGTGTTCTGCTTGTTCTTTCCTCTCTCCCCAAACTCTTGACAACCTGTCTTCTATCCACAGATTGGCCTTTTCCAAAATGTTACAGTGTTGAAATCATATAGTATGTAGCCTTTTCAGATCAGCTTTTTCCATTAGTAATATGTTTATGGTTCCTTGTCTTTTCGTGGCTTGAGAGCTGAATAATATTCCATTGTTGGATATACCACCATTTATTTATTCATTAACTAAATGAAGGACATCTTGGTTCCTTACAAGTTTGGCAATTATGAATAAAACTGCTATAGACATCCGTGTGCAGTTTTGACTACACGTGAGTTTTCAACTCCTTTGGGTAAATACGAAGAAGTGCAGTTGCTGGATTGTGTGGTTAGAGTAGGTGTAGTTTTTCAAACTGTCTTCTAAAGTGGCTATACCATTTTGTATTTCCACCAGCAGTGAATGAAAGTTCTTGTTGTTCCATATCCTCGTCAGCATTTGGTGTTGTCAATGTTTGGGATTTTTGCCATTCTAATAGGTATGTAGTGCTATCTTGTTTTAATTTGCAATTCCTTAATGAAATATGATGTGGAAAATCTTTTATTATGCTTATTTGTCTTCTATGTATCTTCTTTGGTAAGGTGTCTATTCATGCTTTTTGTTCATTTAAAAAATCTGATTTTTCATTTTTTGGTTGCTGATTTCTAGGAGCTCTTTGTATATTCTCAGTAACATTTCTTTCTTTTATGGATTATACCTTAGGTGTAGTATTTGCAGTGCCATCACCTGATCTCAGGTCATCTAGGTTTTCTCCTTTGAAAGCTTCTAGTTTTATCATTCTATGTTTTTGTTTAGATCTGTTGCGCATTTTGAGATATTTGTGGCTATTCAGTTGTTTCAGCAACGTTTGTTGAGAAAGACTGTTTTCTCTCATTGTCTTGATTTCAGTCCTTTGTCAAAGACAGTTTTCATATTTGTTTGGGTCTGTTTTCTGGGATCACTTTTCTGTTTCATTGTTTGTTCTCTCACAAATACTACGCTCTCTTACAGTGAATTTTGAAGTCCTTCAGATTTATTCTTTTCCTTTAATATTCTCTTGACTGTTATTCTAGATCTTTTGCCTTTGCATTTAAACTTTAGAAAAGCTTGTCAAAGTTAACAAAATAGTTCCCTGGGATTTTTATTTGGATTTTGCTTAAACTACAGATTAAATTGGAAAGAACTGATGTCTTGACAATATTGAATCTTCCTATCCACTAACATAGAATATCTCCTCATTTATTTAGTTCTTTGATTTCTTTATCTAAAATGTGTGGTTTTTCTTGTCAGTTCTTTGGGATTTTCTACATGGGCAAATATGTCATCTTTGAAGATTGTTTTTTTTCCTTCCCATCTGACATATCTCTTATATCCTTATTTTAATTGTATTGGCTATGACTTCTAATACAGTGTTGGAAAGTAACAGTGCACAGGGGACACCCTTGGCCTCTCTTGGATCTTAACAGGGAGGCTTCTGGTTTCTCTGCATGAAGTATGGTGTTAGCTGTAGATACTGTTGGTAAATGTCCTTTATCGAGTTAAGGAAGTTTCTTTCTGGACTTAGTTTTCATTTAGTTCTAAGTGTTTTCTCTTGAGATTCTTTTCTTTGATCCTGTGTCATTTAGAAGTGTGTTATTTGATCTCATCAAGTATTTGGGAATTTTCTAGACATCCTGTTGATTTCTTACTTAATTCCATTGCTATCTGAATACTTATATTGTAGGATTTCTGCTCTTTTACATTTGTTAAGGTATGGTTTATGGCACAGAATGTGATCTTCCTGGTGAATGTTCTATGTGGGTTTGATAACTGCTATTATTGAATGAAGTAGTCTAAAGATATCAATTATGTCCAGTTGATGGATAGTACTATCAAGTATAATTACACACTTACTGGTTTGGTTTTCTGCATGTTAGTTCTGTCAGTTCCTTCCTCCCCTCCCCTCCCCTCCCCTCCCCTCCCCTCCCCTCCCCTCCCCTCTCCTTCCTTCTCTCTCTCTCTTTTTAAATTTATTTTGCAGGTAGAGTTATAGACAGTGAAAGAGAGACAGAGAGAAAGGTCTTCCTTCAATTGGTTCACTCCCCAAATGGTTGCTACGGCCGGTGCTGCGCTGATCCAAAGCCAGGAATCAGGTGCTTTCTCCTGGTCTCCCATGCGGGTGCAGGAGCCCAAGGACCTGGGCCATCCTCCACTGCTCTTCTGGGCCACAGCAGAGAGCTGGACTAGAAGAGGAACAACCAGGACTAGGACTAGAACCCGGTGCCCATATGGGATGCCGGTGCTGCAGGCGGAGGATTAACCAAGTGAGCCACGGCGCCGGCCCCTCTTTTTCTCTTTCTTTCCTTCTGTTTGTCCCCCCCCCTTCTTTCCTTTCTTTCTATATTACTTGAAAGATAGAGTTAAAGAGATAGAGGTAGAGACAGAGACATCTTTCATCCGCTGGTTCACTCCCCAAATGGCTGCAATGGTCAGGGCTAGGCCAGACTGAAACCAGGAGCCAAGAACTTCTTCTGTGTGGGGAGCAACCCGGACTAGACTAAGTTACTGGAATTAAGACTTATTCTATGCATCTGCTCTCCCACATTATGGCCCTGAGAAGGGAGAAACAGCTTCTACACAGCTGCCTCCAGTTCAACCAATAAACTGTAGGACCTGCTCCTGATTGGAGGAGAGCAGCAGGCTGAGGCGGAGACGGAAGCCAGGTTGGAATTCTTCAAGTCAGCCTGGGGAGCAAAAGGCAAAAAGCTAAAACCAGAGGAGGAGATGTAAGCCAGGTTGGAATCCGTCAGATTAGCCCGGGGAGCAAAAGACGGGAAGCCAAACCATAAGGCAGAGACGCGTAAGCTAGGTTGAATTTGCCAGGTTAGCCCGGGGAACTTAGATTGAATACTGGTGGCGGAAACGTAAGCTACGCTGTGTGACTCACAGAAGCGGCGTGCAGAGAGAGCGCGCGGGGCGTGAATAGATAGGGAACGTAGGGCTAGCGCGAAGGCCTTGGTGCAGGCGCGAAGGGGCGCGGAGACCGCGGAGAGCGCGCGAAGTCGAGCCGCGCAGAGCCGGGAGCCCGCCGCAGGGCGGGCGCCGGGAAGCTGCACAGATGAGAGAAGCGTGGGCTGAAGCGGTGCAGAGCCGGGACGCCGCAGTGGGGGGAGGCGCCGAGAAGCAGCCTCGGGGCGGGCGCCGGGATGCCGCAGGGATAAGAGAAACAGAAGTTTAGAAGTAAAATGAGAGAAATAGGAATGCTGGCAGATAGAAGTAAAATAGGAGAGATAGGAATGCCCGGAGATAGAGAAATAGAGAAAAATAAGGCCTCCCCACAACACGGCAATGAGAGAGCTTGGATTCGGTCTGCCTGATTAGTAAGACGATAAGCACCTGCTGGCGGCTAGCAGCTTATGCGCCGCAGGTCACCGAAGACAGGCACGTTATCAACACCAATAAGTCTCCCCACAATACGGCAATGAGAGGGCTTGGATTCGGTTTGCCTGGTAGGGCTTGTAAGCACCTGCAGGCAGTTCTAGCAGAGCAGAGCATGCGCTGCAGGGCACCGAACACAGGCACGCACCAGTGCCTAAAAACCTCCTCACAACATGGTGAAGAGAGGACCCGGATTCGGTTTGCCTGATTGGTAGGGCTTGTAAGCACCTGTGGGCAGCTCTAGCAAGCAGAGCAGAGTGTGTGCCACGGGGCACCGAAGACAGGCGCGTATCAACGCCAAAAAATAAAAAGAAAGGGGGATCTGTGGGGAGCAACCCGGACTAGACTAAGTTACTGGAATTAAGACTTATTCTATGCATCTGCTCTCCCACAATATGGCGCTGAGAAGGGAGAAACAGCTTCTACACAGCTGCCTCCAGTTCAACCAATAAACTGTAGGACCTGCTCCTGATTGGAGGAGAGCAGCGTACTCGGCGTGTGGGTAGCAGAGTTGGGATTGGCGGAAGAGGACTATAAAGGAGGAGAGAGACAACATGCACCAGGAACATCTATCTGAAGGAACACCTGTGCAGCCCCCGAGAGAGCCGGCGGGCGGTGTGCCACTCCCCCGCGGAAGTGGGGAAAGTGGCTAGGGGGAACCGCCCTTCCACAGAGGTGGAAGGGTCGGTAGCCAACCCGGGAAGAACCAGCAGCAAACCCGGGGAGGGCCGAGCAGACAAAAGAACAACGCAGGGTCCTGTGTCGTTCCTCCACGAAGAGGGGGAGCGACACTTCTGGATCTCCCACTTGGATTCAGGGGCCCAAGCTCTTGGGCCACCTTCTGCTGCGTTCCCAGATGCATTAGCAGGGAGCTGGATTGGAAGTGCAGCAGCTGGAACTCAAACTAGCACCCACATGGGATACTGGAGTTGCAGATGGAGGCTTCATAGCTGTGTGACAGTGACCTGTCCCTTTCTAATTGAGGACTATTGAAATTTCTCAGGTTAATAGTGGCTTCATCTTTTCTCCTTGCAGTTTTATCAGTGTTTGCCTCATTTGTTGTCCTGTTACATACAGACACTTAAAGAATTTTAATGTCTTCTTGGAGAATTGATCTCTTTATCCTTTTTTTTTTTTTAAAGATTTTATTTATTTATTGAGAGGTAGAGTTACAGACAGTGAGAGGGAGAGACAGAAAGGTCTTCCCTCCATTGGTTCACCCCCCAGATGGCCACAACGGTCGGAGCTGTGCCAATCCGAAACCAGGAGCCAGGAGCTTCTTCCAGGTCTCCCATGTGGGTGCAGGGGCCCAAGGACTTGAGCCGTCTTCCACTGCTTTCCCAGGCCACAGCAGAGAGCAAGACTGGAAGTGGAGCAGCCGGGACTGGAACTGATGCCCATGTGGGATGCTGGCGCCGCAGGCAGAGGATTAACCTACTGCGCCATGGTGCTGGCCCCAATCTCCTTATCCTTATGTGTCACTTTTCTTTGTTCCTGTAAATTTACTTGCTCTGGTCTGTTGAAATTAATATAACTACTTATTCAGTTATCTTTTGATTAGTGTTAGCAGCATATATCTTTATTTGCAATCTTTTTTTGTATTTGAGGGGTTTTGGTAAACAGTATATGGTTGGATTTTATTTTTTGATCCATTCTGACAATGTTTTTCCATTTGCATATTTTGCATATTTTCTATTTGCATATTTTGTACCATTGATGTTCAAAGTGATTATTGATACTTGATTAACATCTACAGTATTTGTTGAGCTTATTCTTTTTTCCTGTTTTTGTCTTTAAATTTTGTCTTAGTCAGCGTTTTGTAACTTTAACTAAAATACCCGAGAAGAGATTCTTGAGAAGGCTGGTTTAATTTGGCTCACAGTCCGGGCGTTCACAGTTAAGAACAGCCAGCCTCAGTAGTCTGGCTTCTGGTGGAGGCTGGTGATGGCGGAGCGTGTGGGGGAAACTGGGAAGCAGAGGTTGCACTCGGTGTAAATAGCCAACCCTGTGGCTGGTGTTGGGGTGCAGATGGGCAGTCCTGGCTGTGCTGCTTCAGGTCCAGCTTCCTGCTGATGGTAGATTTAGATGGAGGTCTTGGCACCTGGTTTGGCCTGACCCAGATATGGCCATTGTAGCCATTTAGAGAGTGAACCAGCAGATGGAAGATCATTTCTCTCTCTCCATCTCCCTCCTCCTTTCTCTGTCAGTCTGCCTTTCAAATAAATATACAATTAGTAAAAATCAACCCACCCAGCCAGAGCCATCTTCCAAGGTCAAGCCTTCAGTGACCGCTGGGCCCACCTCCTAGCCAATCACCCTAACCTGTATTAATCAATTAACTGCTAACAAAGACTTTGGGGTTTGAACATTTGCATGAATCTGAGGAGTCAAGTCCTATTGAGTAACAGCCTTTAAAAAAATAGCCCCTTACTGGTGCCGCGGCTCACTAGGCTAATCCTCCGCCTTGTGGCGCCGGCACACCGGGTTCTAGTCCCGGTCGGGGCACCGGATTCTGTCCTGGTTGCCCCTCTTCCAGGCCAGCTTTCTGCTGTGGCCAGGGAGTGCAGTGGAGGATGGCCCAAGTGCTTGGGCCCTGCACCCCATGGGAGACCAGGATAAGTACCTGGCTCCTGCCATTGGATCAGTGCGGTGCGCTGGCCACAGCGCCCATTGGAGGGTGAACCAAAGGCAAAGGAAGACCTTTCTCTCTGTCTCTCTCACTGTCCACTCTGCATGTCAAATATAAAAAAAATTTCAAAAAAATTAAAAAAAAATAGCCTTTTAAAAAAATTCTTTTTACCTTTTCTGGTTTTAATTGAACCTTTTATTTGATTCTGTTTTTTTTTTTCCTTTCTTAGCATTTTGGATACTTCTTCCCTTTTTTACATGGTTGCTTTAGAGTTTGTAATATACATTTACAACATCTCCAAATAGACTGTCAAATCATGTTGCACCATTTCACAGGTAGTGTGAGTACCTATGACAACAGAGTATTCCTAAGTCTTCTCTACTGCCCCTGTATCACTGCTGGCGTTCTTTTCCCTTTTACATAAGCTGCGGTTATCTAATGCGTTGTTGCTCTTACTGTGAACAAACTGTTACTTGTTAGGTCAGCTAACAAAAGGAAAAATAAGTTTTTGTTTTACCTGCATTTACTCTTTCTCTGATGTTCTTCCTTTATGCAAATCCATGTTTCTGTCTTGTAAGACAGTCCAAGAAACAACAAGTTTCCTCAGTTTGTGTCTGAAAAAGTCTATTTCTCCTTCATTTTGGAAGAATAACTTTGCCAAATATAGAATTTTAGCTTGGTAGAGTTTTTCTTCTTGACACTTTAAATATGTCAGTCTACCCTCTTTTTGTTTGCATGATTTTTAAGAAGTTGGGTATAATTCTTATCTTTGATCCCCTGTATAAATACACATATTAAAAGATGTGTTTCCCTTCAGGCTTTTATTAAAAAAAATTTTTTTTTTTGACAGGCAGAGTGGACAGTGGGAGAAGAGATAGAGAGAAAGGTCTTCCTTTGCCGTTGGTTCACCCTCCAATGGCCTCTGTGGCCAGCGCGCCGCGCTGATAGGAAGTCAGGAGCCAGGTGCTTCTCCTGGTCTCCCATGGGGTGCAGGGCCCAAGCACGTGGGCCATCCTCCACTGCACTCCCTGGCAACAGCAGAGAGCTTTCCTGGAAGAAGGGCAACCGGGACAGAATCCGGTGCCCCGACTGGGACTAGAACCCGGTGTGCCGGCGCCGCAGGTGGAGGATTAGCCTATTGAGCCATGGTGCCGGCCCTCTATTAAAATTTTATCTTTGATTTTTCTGCAGTTTACATGAGTATGTGAAAAGAATAGATCTTTTTCTTTTTTCTTTTCTTTTCTTTTCTTTTCTTTTCTTTTCTTTTCTTTTCTTTTCTTTTCTTTTCTTTTCTTTTCTTTTCTTTTCTTTTCTTTTCTTTTCTTTTCTTTTCTTTTCTTCCTCCCTCCCTCCCTCCCTCCCTCCCTCCCCCCTCCCCCTTCCTCCCTCCCTTCCTCCCTTCTTTATTTTCCTCCCTCCCTCCCTCCCCCTCCCTCCCTTCTTTATTTTTTCCTTTTTTACATTTGTCCTGTATGGTGTCCTCTGAGCTTCTTGTATCTTTTTTTTTTTTTTTTTTTTTTGACAGGCAGAGTGGACAGTGAGAGAGAAACAGAGAGAAAGGTCTTCCTTTGCCGTTGGTTCAACCTCCAATGGCTGCCGTGGCCGGCGCACTGCACCGATCTGAAGGCAGGAGCCAGGTGCTTCTCCTGGTCTCCCATGGGGTGCAGGGCCCAAGCACTTGGGCCATCCTCCACTGCACTCCCTGGCCACAGCAGAGAGCTGGCCTGGAAGAGGGGCAACCAGGACAGAATCTGGCGCCCCGACCGGGACTAGAACACGGTGTGCCGGCGCCACAAGGCGGAGGATTAGCCTAGTGAGCCACGGCGCCGGCTTGTATCTCTGGTTTTTGTGTGTGACATTAATTTGGGGGAATTCTCAGTTGTTACTGCTTTAAATATAGTTGCTCTCTAGCTTAGAATGGTTTGACTTCAAAAGTTTTTGAGTTTGTGATAGTCCAAAAGTAAAACTCATTCAGAAGAAACCATACTTTGAATTTTGATCTTTACTGTCATGCTGGGCAGTGACACTGAACCACAGCTGCCAGTGATCCATGTTGTCACCTGGGTAAACAGCTGGTGCTCCACAGTATGCAGGCATTTTAACTATAGTATTTCTAACTTAAAATGGTTTTATAAGGATGTAATCCAACTGTAGGTAGGAAACATCTGTATTTTGTCTCTCCTTTCTCTGTTTTTCTCCTGATGTTCCATTCCTCTTACTGTACATCTTTTTAGCTGTTCTGCAGTTCTTGGGTAGTCTGTCACTTTAGTCTTTTTTCTCTTTGATTTTCAGTTTAGGATGTGTCTGTGGATATATTCTCAAGCTCAGAGATTTATCCTACTAATGAACCCATCAGAGATTTATTTATTTGTTACAATGATTTTGCTCTTTCACATTTTTTCTTTCTTAGAATTTCTGTATCTCTGATTATGTTTACTGCTCTGCTCTTATATATTCTCTTTTCTTTCCCACTGGCACCCTCAGCATATTCATTGTAGCTGTTTTCTACTGCTGGTCTGCTGATTGCAGCGTTCCTGTCCTGTGTGACTCTGACTCTGGTGCTTGCTGTGTTTCTTCAGACTCTGTTTTCTTCCCTTTTCGTACACCATCTGATCTTTTGTTGGAAGCCAGGCACGATGTATTTGGGAAAGGGAACCTGTGGTAACCAGACGCTCTGTGATGTGGTTGGGTTGAGGGTGCTGAGGAAGCATTCTGTGAACCTGTGATGACCCTGGGCTCCTGGAGTGTGACCTTGCCAGCCAGTGGCTTCTCAGTCAGCCTCACCACCCCAGCAGGTGGGGCACGCTGGCTTGTGGGTAGTTGAGTTGTGTATTTCCCTTCCACTAGATAGTTAAGCTCTGGTGAAACAATTTCTGTTGGTGGCCCAGCTCTTGGCCATTTACCCTAGTCCCTGCTGAAGCCCCAGGGGGATTTTCTGTCATCTTCACTGTGAGAACCTGGTAGAAGTTCTAGAGACAAAACTCAAAAAAGCGTGGGTGTGTCCTCCAAGACGGATTCTTCCTTGGAGTTTGTAACTTTCAGATTTGTCCATACTGAGCCTCCAGTAGTTAAACCAACTATAGTTCAGGTTTTTGATGCTTTCTTACAAAACACTAAACCTACTGTTAATGTGCAGTCCATCAGTTGCACTCCTTAATTTTAACTCAGTGGAGTTGAAAACTTGTGTGTGTTTAAAACCAGCACATGGATGGTTACAGCATCATTATTCATAATTGTGAAAACTTAAGAATCAACCTGACGTACTTCATTAGATGAGTGAATAAACAAACTGGTGCATTCAGACAATGGAATATTCTTGAGCACTAAAAAGAGATGAACTCTGAAGCCATGAAAAAACATGGAGGAACTGTATATTCCTATTACTAAGTGAAAGTAATGAATCTGCTAAGGCTACTGACTATCTGATTCCAACTAGAGGACATTTTGGAAAAGGCAAAACTGTACTGTACAGTAAAAAGATAATAGTTGCTGGGGGTGGAGTGAGGAGGATGGTGGTAAGGGGGATGAATAGGCAGAGAACAGAGGTTTTATTTATTTATTTTTTAGATTATTTATTTGAAAATTAGAGTTTACAGAGAGAGGAGAGGGAGAGAGATTGTCCACCCACGGGTTCATTCCCCAGATGGGCTCAATGGCCAGAGGTGCGCCTGTCTGAAGCTGGAAGTGGGTGCAAGGGCCCATAGACTTAGGCCATCTTTTGCTGCTTCCCCTAGGCACATTTTCAGGGAGCTGGATCAGAAGTGGAGCAACTGGGACTTGAACTGGCGCCCATACGCCAGTTGTCAGAATGTCAAGAATTGTCAGAATGTCAAGAATTGCAGAAATTCAGAATTGAAAGCAGCAGCTTTAACCGTTATGCCACAATGCTAAGCCCCATGAACAGAGGATTTTTAAGGCAGAATTTACATGATGCTGAAATAGTGGATGCATGTCATTATACATTTGTCTAAACCCTCAGAATGTGTGCAATACCAAGAGCGAACCCTGTTGTAAACCATGGACTTTGGCTGAAATGATATATCAGTGTAAAGATTGTAATAAAGGTACTGCTCTTCGTGGGATATTGATAATTGGGCAGCCTAGGCATGTGTGGGGACAGAAGTCTATGGAAAAATCTCTGTTACTTCCTTTTAACTTTTCTCTTATCCTACAGGTAGTATAATAGAAAGTTTTCAATTAAAAAACAGACTAAACACTAGAAAGAAAAAGTTTTAGATTAGAAAGCTTGAAAGTGCTATGTTTATATAACTTTAAATTTTGATGCCATCATTGAAGCATAAGTGTATTTTTGTGCAAATTGGTTGAAAAAGCTCTTCCTGATCACGCTCTAACCGGAGCAGATTGGAGGAATACAAGGAAACTTGATGTAGTAGAAGCTAAATCCCTTCTTCCACAACCCTTCCTTTATCTTCAGCTTCCTCTGAGTGTTAACTTCAAAAAAATATTTTTGAATTAATGGTTTTGGAAAGGACAGCAGGACTGTACTGTTTATTGATAATGAACTATTTTTTTAAAGATTTATTTTATTTATTTGAAAGAGTTACAGAGGTAGATACAGAGAGAGAAAGAGACAGAGATCTTCCATCTGCTGGTTCACTCCTCAGATAGCCGCAACAGCTGGAGCTGGGTCGATCCAAGGCCAGGAGCCAGGAGCTTCTTCCAGGTCTCCCACGTGGGTGCAGGGGCCCAAGGACTTGGGCCATCTTCTACTGCGTTCCCAGGTCATAGCAGAGAGCTGGATTGGAAGAGGAGCAGCCGGGACTGGAACCGGCACCTATATAGGATGCCAGCGCTTCTGGCCAGGGCTTTAACCTGCTGCGCCACAGCGCCAGCCCCAATAATGAACTATTTTATAAAAATAATTTTTTAAATTATGCTTAATGCATTTTCTGAGGAGATGTTGCCTATTTCAGTTTAATACTGTCTGGTTAATATTTTACTCATTTTGAACGTGTTAGGTAGAGCAATCTTCATCTTGATTGTCATTTTTTCCCTCTGCTTCAGTGCTGAAGAATAAACATTTTCTAAATGACTTCACCTCCTTTCTCTCTCTCTCTCACTGTCTAACTCTGCCTGTCCAAAAAAATAAATAATTTAAATGACTTCACCTGGTGCTAAATTTTTATTTTTTTTTACTCTTAAGATTTATTTATTTAAAAGGTAGAATTACAGAGAGAGAGAGAGAGAGAGAGATTGGTTCATTCCCAAAGGACTGCAGTAGCCAGAGCTGGACCAGGCCGAAACCAGGAGCTTCTTCTGGGTCTCTCACATGGGTGCAAGGGCCCAAGCACTTGGGTCGTCTTCTGCTGCTTTCTCAGGCACATTAGCAAGGAGCTGGATCAGAAGAGGAGCACCTGGGACACAAACCAACACCTATAAAGGGTGCCAGCGCCAGTGGCAGCTTTTCCCACTACACCATAGTACTGGCCTCTGTGCTAATTTTAATGTAGCAAATACATCTAGGTACATCTCAAGACATAAATGATTCAGATTTCTATATCTTAACATAGCATATTTTAATAATGGTATATTCTGATGATAAATATGGTTTCCACATTCTGAAAATCAGTATTACAACTGATAATAAAAATGGAGAACTTAATGGCAATGATTCATAAGTAAACTCCATGCATAAATGAGAAATTTCATAAAAGTATTTGTAAACTATGTTTTGTATCTGTAAGGTTTTTTTTACTTAGATAAAGGTAAGTAGTTCAGAGGAAAGAAATCCCAAATGACAACAAATACAAGAAAAAGTCTAATTTAACAAAATGAGATTTTTATTTATACCTATCATACTGGCAAAGATTAAAAAGTAATAACATTTATATAAGAATATTACAAAGCTATTTAAGGGTGCCCTATAGTTGTAGCATTTGACTCAGTTCATATCCACAAGATGTGGTTGAATGAGTAAATCAAACAAAAATAAAAGAATATTGATGAAGTCTTACTTTGTAAAACATAAAAATTCCTTATGAGTATGTCCATATATATTATAGGATTATATGATCTTGCACAAAAATACGGAATGAAAGATGCTGTTTTCCTGCAAAAGTATGTTAGGAGTTTGTATAGGTGCAAGGGAAAGTAGTATGACAAGTAAAAAAAATTATATTCTGTATATGTATTTATATAATAAGGGCTTTTTCAAAAGATTAAATAATATAAGGTTTATTTTTTATAAAGATTTATTTATTTTATTTGAAAGAGTGACAGAGGGAGAAGGAGAGAGAGATAACTTCCATCTGCTTGTTTGCTCCTCAAATGACTGCTGAGACTGGGCCAGGCTAAAGCCAGGAGCCTGAAATTCTGTCCTGGTCTCCCCTCTGGGTGACAGAAGTACAACTACTTGGGCTTCTCCACTTCCCTCCCGAGGTCCATTAGCAGGGAGATAGATCAAAGCGGAGCAGGCACATAGTGGAGTTTGTGAGCTGGAAAGTAGCTGGTATCTAAGGAACAGAGGCACCCCACATATATTTCCACACATCCCTTCTAGTGTGGCTTAGTGGGTATAAGGGAGGAATAAGGTCCGATAGAGAGTAAGTTCAGATCATTTATTTTGTGTGCTCAGTGAGTTTGAATGTTACTTTCGGTGCAGTGAAGAACTCCAAGCTCCCACATAGACAATTTGATTTGCATTTCAAAATCTCTCTGGCAGTTACTTGGCAAGTATTCTACAGGATGTTTCAAGTGAAGCAGGAAATCCATTACGTTCAGTATATTAATAATTCAGTTGATATATTACGTAATTTAGTTTGGGTGATAGTAGTATAGATAGTAGATTTTTTTTTATTTTTAAAGATTTATTTAGTTGTTTGAAAGAGTTACAGAGAGAAGGAGAGATAAAGAGGGGTCTTTTATCTGCTGGTTACTCCCCTGATGGCCACAACAGCCAGAACTAGGCCAGGCTGAAGACAGGAGCCAGGAGCTTTGTTCCATGTCTCCCACATTGGTAACAGGGGTCCAAGCACTTGAGCCATCCTCTGCTGCTTTCCAAGGGCCCCCAACAGAGAGCTGGATCAGAAGTGGAGCAGCCAGGACATGAACCGGCACCCATATGGGATGCTGGCTTCGCAGGCAGTGGTCTTACCTATTACGAATAACACTGCCCCTGAAAAGAATTTGAGGATATTGGGGAATTTGCTAATCCTAGACTGAATTTCAGTGTGTGCGGTAGAGAGTTTGGGAGGGAGAAGGATGTACTTAGTTGTTTAGAGCTTAAAGTCTGTGATGCTGGATTACTTGAGGTACAATTTAGCATTTTTAATGGTGAATTTAAGATGGATAATAAGAGACCTGTATTTCTTCTCTGGTTCTTCACCTTTTGTAGTAGAAGGGAGGCCCATGTGGATGAGGTTCGGAATCTTTTCCATCTTTGCAGTCTGACTGAGATTTGCACTTCTAATAAAAGTATACTGGTTTTTCTTTTTGATTGCCTAGGTCACTTTTACGAAGAGAAAGTTTGGACTGATGAAGAAAGCCTATGAACTTAGTGTGCTCTGTGACTGTGAAATAGCGCTCATCATTTTCAACAGCTCCAACAAGCTGTTCCAGTACGCCAGCACCGATATGGACAAGGTGCTCCTCAAGTACACGGAGTACAACGAGCCTCATGAGAGCAGAACCAACTCGGACATTGTCGAGGTAACACGACGTCAGTAATGCGTGAACTGGGCTAATGACGCAGTCCTCCATTTTAGAACATTAACTGTCAGATTGCTTTCTTTGTAATTAAAGATCTAGTTTATTACTTGAAAGGCAGAGTGATAGGGAGAGGCAGAGAGAGAGAAAGATCTTCCATCTGTTGGTTCACTGTCCAAATGCCTGTGAACACTGAGGCTGGGCCCAGCTGAAGCAGGGAGCCAGGAACTCCATCGAGGTCTTCTGAGTGGGTGCAGGGCCCAAGTACTTGGGCCATCTTCTGCTGCTTTCTCAGGCACGTTAGTAGGGAGCTGGATTGGAAGTGGGAAGCTGGTGTTGCAGACAGTGCCTTAACCCACTGTGCCATAATGCTGGCCCTGTTAGTTTGCTTTTTACTACAGAATATAAATTGGTTTATATATGTATCTCTTTTCTCAGTCATTTCATAGAAGAGTCTAATACTGCTCTATGATGACCCACTTGTCTATTATAAATATATCCTATTTATTCAAACAGTAAACTATTTTACCATGTACACTATGGTAGTCTCACTAACATAGTCTCACATTTCCTCTATGCTTACTTGTTCTGTGTAAATTTTAAAATCAACATTGTAAGACACTGTATCACTTTTGGACTGTATGAAGTTATAGTGTCACTATTAAGACAGTCATTTCATAATGTCAGTGACAGTTCAGAACTTTGAACACAGGGAAAGGGAAGAAAATCACATACATACTGCTGTTGTAGTAACGTGCTTTAATTTGTGGAGAGGGAGAAATCCTCATTTTCTTAAATCGCTACCCATTTAGTTCTGCCAGCCTTATTAAGTTAAAAATATTTTTATGGAGTGATTCATTGAGAAGTCATGTTTTAAAAGGAAAAGCTTCAAAAAGGAAAATCAATGCAATTTATCCCCTTTTTCTGCTTCAAAATCATATATTTCTAATGGCATTATATTTCTAATGGCATTTTAAATTAACTTCATAGTTGCCTTTGTCTTATTTATATTTGGAGGTTTTTGTTTCATTTTTATTCCAAGGGGTTTTCTTTCCTTCCTTGAAGCATACGTACTTTGGCTTCGTTTTGTAATATTAGAAAAATATTCATTGGGTTAGGTGTTTCCTTGGTGAAGCCCTGTGAAGACGATGCAGGACTAACGAACTTATAAAGAGTGGATGAATCCAACTCTAGAATTCATTTCTGCTAATTGAAATTAAGATAGAAGAAGATGCTCTACTAATTTTATTATAAAGATATTTATTAGCATCTGTGGGTTGTTAGAGTTCTGAAAATGTGTTTAACATTTCCCCATATTCTTTACCTTAGCTACTCTTTTTTGGACAATGATTGTTTTAATTTGTTACTGGGAAAAATTGTGCAATTTATATTTTAAAAGAAAACCTGTTACTTTTTAGCCATTAATAAATTGTTTCAAATGAGAAGTGAAAGGACAGCATAATTATAGCTAAAACTCTGCAGCTTGAATTACCCACCGTTTTATTAAAGGAGTCACAGCCATGAACCTAGCCTGAAATGGGTGTGAGCTTTTGATTTTGTTTTTGTGGAACACTTTGACTAACCTACATAATTTTTTTTTTCTGGACAGGCAGAGTGGATAGTGAGAGAGAGAGAAACAGAGAGAAAGGTCTTCCTTTTGCCGTTGGCTCACCCTCCAATGGCCGCCGCAGCCGGCGCACCGTGCTGATCCGATGGCAGGAGCCAGGTGCTTCTCCTGGTCTCCCATGGGGTGCAGGGCCCAAGCACCTGGGCCATCCTCCACTGCACTCCCTGGCCACAGCAGAGAGCTGGCCTGGAAGAGGGGCAACCGGGACTAGAACCCGGTGTGCCGGCGCCGCTAGGCGGAGGATTAGCCTAGTGAGCCGCGGCGCCGGCCATAACCTACATAATTCTATCTTTAACCAAACCCCTTTGTTGACTCTGCTTATGTCAGTTGTAAATTATTTTACCATATGAGAGACCTTCACAAAGTTAATGGAAAATGCACATTCTCTTTAATTTTTTTCTTCGTTTATTTGAGAAGCAGAAAGAAACAGACGGCCGTGTCTCGCTGACTCCGTCCCCAGATCTCCCGGCTGGGAGCTGGGACACTGTCCAGGCTTCCCCGTGGTTCACAGGAAACCACCTGTTTTGAAGCATCACTCTTTTTTTTTTTTAACTTTTATTTAGTAGATATAAATTTCCAAAGTACAGTTTATGGATTACAATGGCATTTTTCTCCCCAAAACTTCCCACCCACCCACCCACAACCCTCCCATCTCCCGCTCCCTCTCCCATTCCATTCCGTTAAGGACAGAGATCCTACATGGGGAGTAAGTGTACAGTGACTCCTGTTGTTGACTTAACAAATTGACACTCTTGTTTAAGGCGTCAGCAATCTCCCCAGGCTCTAGTCATGAGTTGCCAAGGCCATGGAAGCCCCCTGAGCGCTGAAGCATCACTCTTGCCTCCCAGGTTGCACATAAGCAGGAAGCTGGAAAAGCGAGTGGAGCCTGCCCTCAGACCCAGGCATTCTGATGTGGAATGTGGCCATCTGAACTGTTAGGTCCAACACCTGTCCTCATGTTATCAGAGATGGAGAGACAGAGATCTTCATCTGTTGGTGCACTCTCCAGATGGCTGCAACAGCCAGTCTGAAGCCGCAGGAGCCTCCATGTGGATGGCAGGGCCATTCTACTGCTTTTCCCAGGCAGGGAAATGGAGCAGCCAAGAAAGGAACTAGCAGCCATATCCACATGGGATGCTGGCATCAGATGGCGGCATTGCCCACTGTACCACAACACCACTCTCCCCCTTGCCTCCCACATTATCTTTTAATTCTATTTTCCCATGGACTTTTTGAAGTACCCATGCATTAGCATTTATGGTATATCTTATCACTTATTGGTAACAGGAACCATTCAGTGCTCTTTCCCTGTTATGTATTATTAATGCATTTTGTATTATAGTTTTGTAAATGGAGGATAATTTGAACAGGGTTTTTAGGAGACTTCATAACTGGATTTCCTTGAAATGGAGGGTGTGTGTGCTGTGTTTAAATGGCTTCTGTATGTTCTATCAAAAGCTACACTTTCAAAGGAGTTGGACAAAAATTAGACTTGACTTTGATAATGTCAACAATTAGATATTGTAGCTAGTTTAATTGTAGAAGGCGATCCTTCTCCTTAACCCTAATGACTCTGCTCTTTCATTACAGCAGTTGTTACTCTGGGCCCCTGGAAGTTGAGGGTACTTCGCACAGCATAAAGTTTTTACCTTAGAGAATGTGAAGAATGTAGTCTGATTTAATCCTCACAGAATTTTCAAACTACCTCAGTCTTCATCTCTATTGCAGTCGTCAGTTACAGTGTAAGAGAGTAAATCTCAGAACATTTTATAGTAGTCTCCTTTATCATGGTCTGCTTTGATATGAAGGAAAACTTGTAGTTGATTACCAAATGAGATTTTGCTGTTTTCTTTTTATTTGTATTTTTAGACATATGCTAATATGAATCATACCAGTAATATTTCAAATGAAGTTCAGAATTACATAATTACAGTGGATAGAAGATATATTGGATTATAAAGGATTAATTTGTGGTGATAGTGTAAGTTAAATGAGTTTATTCATGTTTCTTATGTATTGAAGGCTTACTTAGTTATCCTTTGTTATAGACGGTGGTTATTAAACTTGTGAGGTAGGTTTTCTTTCACATATGAAGATGATACAGTTTTATCCCTACTAGTAGTGCATACATATACCTGAATTCTTTGTTGGTTGTGGTAATGACTTATGCTGATACATGCACAAGAATTATTGTGGACCAGACTAAGTTTGTAGGAAAATCATAATGACAAATACTGAAGTAGAGATTCCTATGGGCCATTTTCTAAGTGCTTTACAAGTATTTAATTTAAATTTATTTTAAGGATACCATTACAAGCAATTTATCCTTTTTCATATTGTTTCCTTTTAATCAGTTAGAAACTTTTTGATGCCCATTTATTAATTTGACACAGATATTTGAGAAATTTCTGTATGTCTTGGGCTCTGCAAGATGTTATTAGCAAATTTCATATTCAATTCACAAGAATATTTTTCTAGTTTTGTAAATTGTTGATATATGCCTTTTTTAAAGATTTATTTATTTGAAAGGCAGAGTTAGAGAGACTCAGAGGCAGAGAGAACGAGAGAGGTTTTCCATCCTCCCCAGATGGCTGCAATGGCCGGAGCTGAGCCGATCCGAACCCAGGAGACAGGAGCTTCTTCTGGGTCTCCCACGAGGGTGCAGGGGCCCAAGTACTTGGGCCACCTTCTGCTGTTTTCCTAGGCTAGAGCAGAGAGCTGGATCAGAAGTGGAGCAGCTGGGTCTCCAACTGGCGCCCATAAGGGATGCCAGCACTGTAGGTGGTGGCTTTACTCACTATGCCCAGTGCTGGCCCCTGTTAAGATATACTTTTATCAACTGAGGTTTACATCTCTCTCTCTCTCTCCATATCTCCATATATATAAATATAAATACACACACACACACACACACACACACATACCCCACCCCAAGCAAACTGATGAACAGACTCTGGACTTCTTCAGCCATCTCACATGACTGACTGCATTAGGAGTTAACAGAGGCTAAACAGCTATCTGTGATCTAAGAATTTTATTTACTTTTATTTTATTTGAGAGAGCCAGCATGTACTCCTTTCCCCTGTTAAATCTCCAAATGCTCAGAATAGCCAGGGCTTGTCCTGGCCGAAGCTGGGAGTTGAGAACTTCAGTCCAGTTCTCCCAAGTGGGTAGCAGGGACCCAACTATTTCAGCAGTTGCCTACTGCTTCCCAGGGTTCCTATTAGCAGGAAGCTGGGACATGGAACAGCCATGACTTGAGACCCAGGCACTTTAATATGGGATGCAGGTATCCCAAGTGGCATCTTAACCTCTGTGCCAAATGCCCATCCCTGAAGTGGAGTTTCCTGTAGTTGTATTTCTGTTCTGTTGTGTCTTACACGCAAGCCCCCTTTTGGGATATACTTGAAAAAAGGATGGGTGCGCTGGGCTGCTCACCACTGCTGTGTTGTTTGTGGCATAGTGGCGCACATATGTTATGTGTAGAGTTAGATCTAATATATTTTCTGGGAGTACTGTATAATTTAACATATTATATCTTGTTGGTGTTTGAATCTTCGTAGCTATAAATAGAGGTAGACGTGGCACTTGTACTTTCCTACATTTTAACTCTGTGTAGCCACAGCTGTAGGAAACCCACCTACAGAGTATTGTTCTGTGTATTTAATTTCGTTATCTACTGTTTGAAACCAGTATCTTAAAATTTCCATTTAAAATTTTAATCAATTTTCAACATTTTAATTAGTTGATAAAATTTTAAAAAATATTTCTATATAGCTTTTTTGAATTTACATATTTTAGATTGCATTTAGGTATTTAAATTAATAAATATACCTCCTACACTAGGATAAGCTGTATAAAAGGCTTCATAACTGAGTTGAAGATTAGTAGTACTTCTGTGTTTAAAAATGGTATCTGAAAATGTTTACATATTACTATGAGTTTTACTACTTTATTTCCTGTATTTAATTAGATGATATTCCACAAAGAATATAACGAAAGACATAATGTTGTATCTTTTCATATTATTGATTGATACAAAAACAGGCAGCAGACTTCTTTTATAAGAATATTAGATATGTCCCAGAAACTAGGGATGGAAATCACCAGTGTAAGCAGTCATCATTATTCAGACACATGCATGTCTATATAAATTGGATTTATACTAAATAAAAGTTAGGCAGCAAAGTAAAATCATGAGGTAAGGATTTTAGCAGCTAGTGCATATGAAGCGCCTGAGATACTTTGTATCCCTGATTTTTCCTTCTTATTATTGCTGATATTCCTGTGAGTAATATTTTAAAATAGTTGTGACTTGGTGGCATTGGAGAACATCCAATCAATGGCTAATATGGTGATTCACACCACTGTACTGTTGATTAAGGATGTAAAGACATGGGGAAGGACATTCATCTGTCCTGTTAATACCTTGTGAACTGTTCCCAAATGCAACAATTGTTTTTTCACCACAGGAATACTACAGTGCCTTTCAAACAAAAATTCTTTTTTTGTTTGTTTGTTTTGTTTTGTTTTTACAGGCAGAGGTAGATAGTGAGAGAGAGAGACAGAGAGAAAGGTCTTCCTTCCAATGGTTCACCCCCAAAATGGCCACTAAGGCTGGCGCGCTGTGCTGATCCAAAGCCAGGAGCCAGGTGCTTCCTCCTGGTCTCCCATGTGGGTGCAGGGCCCAAGCACTTGGGCCATCCTCCACTGCACTCCCGGCCACAGCAGAGAGCAGGACTGGAAGAGGAGCAGCTGGGACAGAATCTGGCACCCCAACTGGGACTAGAACCTGGGGTGCCAGCGCCGCAGGCAGAGGATTAGCCAAGTGAGCCACGTCGCCGGCCTCAAACAAAAATTCTACTTGCCTTATCTTATTTGGTAAGCTTTCTCATAAACTAAAAATTGGGACTCATGTTAAATGATTTGCCCAGAGTCATGTAGTCATTTTGAGTGGTAGAAGTGAGGTTAGAACCTGTGTCTCTGATACACTCTTTCTTTGCTCACCAGTTTACTGAGTCCACTGGAGCTCTGTAACATTTCAGCATAAACAGATAAGTTTTTACACATACACTAATAAGGAGTAACATAGCAACCGTAAGAAAGTTCCTCAATAGGAACAGAAAATTAGTGTGGATAATTGTGGTAAGATTAATAGATAATATTTTTAAGCACTAAATGCAGTCTTGACTCTTCATCACTTTATTTGTATTATTGAATCCGTGTTTTTTTCCCATTTCAGTTTAGAAGTTGAGGCACATTGATAAATGAAGCAAGATGATAATTTGGGTTCTGAAGGAAGAGAAAAATCTGCCTCTTAGTTGTTCTCCTGGCTGACTTTCCAATTGCAAAGGAACCGGAAATAATATATGAAAGAAAGGAAGACAGGAAGTCAATAAGGTGCCTCTGTTGGAAAATAAAAACAGATGTAGTAAAAGGAATTGTAACAGGAACACATTATTTACAACAGCGGTTCTCAAAGTGTGGTACGATGCCCAGCAACATCAGTATTCCCTGGGAACATTGTAGAACTACAGCAGCTTTGAAGCAGCCCCTTCAGACCTTCTGGATTAGAAACTGAGAGGAGGACTGAGCAGTCTTCAATTAAGTGTCCTGAGTGCAGTTGTCAAGTAAAAGTTCCAAGTCAATATACAATCTCTTGACAGTGTTTATCTAGCTTTTAAAATATTTTTAATCCCCAAGAATATCCTCTGAAGTAACTTAAAACAGCAAATTACAAATTCGTAATAATTTAAGCTTTCTAAATGCAGTTCAAAATAGAATGCTGGTATTGGTGTGAGTTGCATGCAACTAGGGAAAACGTTTCTGACGCATTAAGCTTCGGGTCAGATCTACATGGTTATAAGAGCTTCTTTGGAAGGTCCATCTTTGAAGGAGATGGTGGCATGAGTAGGACGTGGAATCTGGTTCCTCAGGTGAGCAAACAGGAAAGCTAAGTGACTTGGCCATCTAGTGCTAGAATGATTGTCCTTAGGTTTTCTGGCAGCATCCTGTCTTCACAGAGGCTTTTGGAGCCAGTTGATTTCTCCCCATGGTACAGATGAGAAATGAATCAGACAGGGAGCGTTTTAGAGGCTTGCCTGATGTTTTACAGGGCTGCGGTGGAGCCGCAGGGGCAGGGAAACAAATAATGAGGCATCTGAGGAGGAGACAGAGCTTCCCTCCACCTCCAGCCCCTGCCTGCGCTTTAATTCCTGACACAGCCTGAAGCAGCAGGGTGGTGATTCTCAGGGTGAGGCATGCAGTCCTCGTGCCCCTCCTCCCCACGTCACTGCACCGTCACCTCACTGTCACCTCACACAGCAGTCCCGAACGCCTCTGATTTTAGCTTCACTATTCTTATTTTGCTTTGCATTTGAATATTTTTATTTATCATGCAATTATCAGTTTTCATTTATGTGGTTTTTATAAGGAACTATACATCTCTAAGTGTGGTTTTTCTGATCTTGGTGTCATATTTTTCTCCAGTAGAGATTTACATCATGGATATATAAATGAGAGTTCTTGGGGAAAAGGGTGATACATATCACTTCTGGAATACCTTTCTTGGGATTATTGACAAATACCTGCATGTCCTTTGTATTCCACATGTATCAGGAATTGAATATTTTGATACTTAGCATCATATGAAATATTCTTTTATCTCTATAAGATTTTTGATACATTGGTCAATTTTTTGACCAGTGAGATAAGGGGAGATAAAGGCACCTCCAGAGGTGATCTCGTCTCCAGGGTTCTCTAAAGGATGTGGTTGGAGAGGGAAAAGGGGTAGCAGAAGGTGTTCTAGATCCAGGGGGTAGTTTGTGTGATAATTGGGTAAAAGATGGTTTGTGAAGTTGAGACCAGCAGGTACAGCTGTAGTCTAAGTGTGAAGAATGGAAATGAGATCTGAGAAGTAAACCATATCTTCATGGATGTGTAATGCCCTTCACTTTACCCTAACGGTTTGGATAACCACTGAAAGGGCTTAGCAGAATAGCTGCCTGCGTTTCACCTGTTTCCCAAGCAATAAATGATATTAGAGATGCATGGTGATTTTTGAAAGGGATTGGAAGAGAAAAGGGTAAAAATATTGAATGCTTAGTTTTACATTTTAAGATTTTTTGCATTTTTTAATGTTATTTATCATATTCTGTACCATGTGTTCGGAATATAGTGGTAACTGGCCGTATTGCTGCCTTATTCCTAATAAGATTTGTTGGCCATTCAATTATGTGACTACAGAAATCCCTTTGCTGGGTACACTTCAGTATGAATTCTTTGCCACCACATAGTAATCATTCAACATATAAATATTATATTGCTGTTATAGCAAAAAAGTCATTTAAAGCCAGAGATGCTAGGTACTTACCATGTCTATCAGTTCTGTGTATGCCTGCAAAGAGATTTATACGTACAAATGACGTTTCGATTCTCTCACATGCTTACAATGAATTCATGTAGTGTTGTGAAACTTGGCATGTCAAACCTAACTTAAAATTAAGGAGACAGTTATCTTGTTTTTATATTTATTTTGAAGTTTTTTTGGTAGCTCATTCTGAGAGACTATTTAAGGATCTAGATTCTGCAGAAAGAAAGATATCTTTGCATAAAAAGCTCTACTTTTTACTTTATGATGATGCAAATAGTGCTATACCTGTAAAAACATTTCAGATGGCAGTATGGACTTAAATGTAAACATGCCTTACAACTTTCCAGGTTTTTGTTTGATTGGTTGACTCACCCTTCTCATACGTACCTTGATAATCGTGTATCATAAGGGTATTCTGTGAAGAATGTTACCATATGTTTAGGTATTTGATATGTGATTGTTTATTTAAAGAGTGTTTCTTGTAGTATTCATTTTAATTTTTTAGTAGTAAAACAAGAAGATAAGCCTTTCATGTTTTTAAAATGATTTCTAATACTTGGTAAATAGACTACATACTTAATTAAGCCTTCTGAAATAAAACTTAATTGCACATATTGTAATTTACCTCTTGAAATTCAGTGGAAAGCAGCTTTGTGTTTTTAGAAATTTTATTTTCACATAGCTGTCATTATTTTGTAGTAATTTCTGGGTTTGAGTTATTTCTGTAATCTGCTTTTTTTTTTTTTTTTTTTTTTTTTTTTTTTGACAGGCAGAGTGGACAGTGTGAGAGAGAGACAGAGAGAAAGGTCTTCCTTTTTGCCGTTGGTTCACCCTCCAATGGCCGCCACTGCAGCCGGCGCACCGCGCTGATCCGATGGCAGGAGCCAGGATCCAGGTGCTTTTCCTGGTCTCCCATGGGGTGCAGGGCCCAAGCACCTGGGCCATCCTCCACTGCACTCCCTGGCCATAGCAGAGAGCTGGCCTGGAAGAGGGGCAACCGGGACAGAATCCGGCGCCCTGACCGGGACTAGAACCCGGTGTGCCGGCGCCGCAAGGCGGAGGATTAGCCTATTGAGCCACGGCGCCGGCTTGTAATCTGCTTTTAAAATCTTAAAAACGTTTATGTTCTGAAAAAATAAAAACTTGGAAATAACAGCTTGTATTTATACAGGAATTTTAAAAAATCAGCTTATTTTTTATGCCACCAGTGTTTGTATAGGATCATGGCCTTAGTGTATACTTAAAATATTTTATTGCTGTTTTCCTCATATCTGTCATTGAATTAAGTTTTAAAAAATTACTCTGTTGCTTTAAGATTTAAAAAAGCTTATCAGTTGCATTCTATAAGCTGGTAGAAAAATAACATTTTAAGTGTGTGTATAAGGCCATTAGCCACATATGGCTAGTATTTTTTGAAAGGTAGTTGATACTGACTCTGAAATCCTATATGATATTTCACTTCGTAATTTAAATCAAATACCTGTAATTAGTATTCTAATATATTTGGCTATAATGATCATTTATTTATTGAATGCCTACCTTACCAGGTCATTAAGCACTGGGTTGTTGTTTTTTTGAGATACATAGGCACACAGATAGACTGACAAAGAACTCCTGTCCACGGGCTCACTCCTCGTATGCCCACAGCAGTAGGAGCTGGGCCACACTGAAGCCTCTCAAGTGTGTGGCAGGGACCCCACCACCAGAGGCATCACCTGCTGCCTCCCGGGACACACGCTCGCAGGAGCCAGCATCAGGAGCAGAGCTGCGACTCAAACCTAGGCACGCCTGCAGAGAATAAGCATCCTCACTGCTAGGCCACATGCACAGCCACGCTCTGTTTAAAGCATTCAGTAGGGCAGAGAGAGCATTGTTAAAGAGCCAGGTTTGTAGGTTGTAATTGTTAGTTAAGATAGTGTATATAAAAGCATTTTGAAAACTACTGTGTGAGGTTGTTTCTGGTTGCAAGTAACATAGGAGACTTGACCAAAACTAGTCTTTAAAATAGGGGTGTTTTTATTTTCACCTGACAGAAAAGCCAGCGGTGTGATAGAGCCAGATTCTGAAAGTGTCTGAGGGCTTTTCCTCCCCTGTGTATCTGCTGCATGCTCGTGCTGGCTTTTTCATGTTAAGTGGCCGTGGCAGCCGTAGGCCCTGCATTTGCAGAGTACAGTGTGAAACAGTGCTAACTGAACTTTCTGTGATGTACAACTGTTCTGTGTCTGCACTGTCCAACATATAACTGTTGAGCCCTTGGAATGTAGGTAGTGCAGCTGAGAAAGAGTTTGTAATCTTACTTGGTGTTAAGTAGCCGTATGTGGCTAATGGCTGCTGTCCTGTTAAGCACTGCTCTGAATATCAGACCATGTGTCCCAGAATTCCCAGGAAATGTTCCAGAATTCATTTTACTGGTTTAGATCACATGCATCCTCACATCCCACCCCCAAAATACTAATCACAGTGGGAGAGGACAGAATGTACTGATTGGCCTTTGCAAGACAGGTGTTTCACTTCTGGGACTTACTGTAAAGTCATAGGAATCCAGACAGGGAATCGCATCAGGAGAGATGTGTACCTCAGCAGAGCAGAGGGGTTCAGAAATAGACTCATACACTTATGATTATTTGACTTTTTACAAAAATGCTTTTTACAAAAATCAATGAGGAAAAAATCTTTTCAGTAACTGGTGCTGGAAAACTTGAATATCCATATAGAAAAAAATAAATTAAGTATTTTCATCATGTACAACATTTTTCTGGAGAGGTAAGGAAGGAAGAGACAAACTTGGTGTTGGTGGAGTAAGCGCCTTGAATACCGGGCTGTGGACGTGACGTTTGCCCTGTAGGCACTGGGCCTCTGCAGGTGTTGAAAGTTTAGAGACTTAAATCATTTTCACATGAATACTCTCTGGCAGCTGATAGCATTTTAAGAGAAGTTTATAGCTTTTAAATATTTTGTAATTATAATAGGTTTTTAGTAATACTGAGATTTATATGAAGAAGAAGGAGTGCTGTTAGATTTGGTTTGAATGGGAAAGGGAGTTTGAAGTGATAGTCCAGGCTGTGTTCTCAATGATAGCTTGGCATACCATACTTCAGTGGTGTGTAGAAAATTTAAAAGTGCATCATTTATAAAAAAAAATCTAGAATTGATGCCATGTTAATATTATAATTGTGCAAAATGATCTTCAGTATTGCAGCAATTTAAATAAAAATATTTTTACATAAAATTATTGTTACTGACCATGCAGAAATGGCTACAAGTTCAAATTATCATTTAAAAAGGTCTTTGTATTATAAAAAGGTTAGGAATTATTTTTAAAATTTATTTATTTGAAAGGCAGAGTTAGAGAGAGAGGGGGAGATCTTCCATCTGCTTGTTCACTCCCCAAATGTCTTCAACAGCCAGGGCTGGGCCAGGCCAAAGCCAGGAGCCAGGAGCTTCCTCCTGGTCTCCCATGTGGGTGCAGGGGCCCAAGCACCTGGACCATCCTTCACTGTTTTTCCATTGGAAGTGGAGTCACTGGGACTTGAACCAGCGTGCGTATGGGATGCTGACACTGCAGGTGGCAGCTTTTCCCGCTGCTCCACAGCACCAGTCGCAAGGTTAGGGAATCTTTACCTGGTTCTCTACTTCAGCCAACTAATAAGAAAGCTGAATCCAAAGCCAGTAAAAGGCTTTTCTCAGGTCATGTCAGTACATCATGACAACATAAGACTTAGTAATGTTCTCTGGGAGATCGTCTTTCTAGAAAGACTTTAGACCCCCAGAGGCAAAAGAATGCTAGTGTTTCTCATAGTACTCAGTAAAGATCCAGCTCAGTTTAATAATGACCTGTAGAATGGAACTGAAGGAGTGTTGTTGCTTACTTCATTTTTAACGCTTCTATAATATTCTTAATTGAAACTCCATGAAATAGTACAAAGGCTGATAGGGCCAAAAATATAAAGTGTATTTAAATGGAATGCAAGCGCAAGAATGAAGGCGATGTTATTCTGTTCGCTCTGTAAGACCAGCAGTGATGGCTTTTGTTTCCTTGTCTCCTCTTCTGTAATCTCTCTCTTTATTTTTTAAAGGATTTATTTATTTATTTGAAAGATGGAGCTGCAGAGGCAGAGAGAAAGGTCTTCCATCCGCTGGTTCACTCTCCAGATGGCTACAACGGCCAGAGCTGAGACAGTCAGGAGCCAGGAGCTTCTTCTGGGTCCCCCACGCAGGTGCAGGGGCCCAAGGACTTGGGCCATCTTCTGCTGCTTTCCCAGGCCATAGCAGAGAGCTGGATTGAAAGAGGAGCAGCTGGGACTAGAACCAGCACCCATAAAGGATGCCAGCACTGCAGGTGGTAGGTTTACCTGCTGCGCCACAGCGCTGGCCCCCACATCTACTCTTTTTTTTTTTTTTTTTTAAAGATTTATTTTATTTATTTGAAAAACAGAGATCCAGAGAGAAGTAGAGACAGAGAGGATTTCCATCCACTGGTTCACTCCTCAATGGCTGCCATGACTGGAGCTGCGCCAATCTGAAGCCAGGAGCCAGGAGCTTCTTCCGGGTCTCCCATGTGGATGCAGCGGCCCAAGGACTTGGGCCATTTTCTACTGCTATCCCAGGCCATAGCAGAGATCTGGATTGGAAGAGGAGCAGCTGGGACTAGAACCATCACCCATAATGGGATGCCGGTGCCACAGGCCAGGGCTTTAATCTGTTGCGCCACAGTGCCAGCCCTCACATATACTCTTTTTTTTTTTGACAGGCTGAGTGGACAGAGAGAGAGAGACAGAGAGAAAGGTCTTCCTTTTGCCATTGGTTCACCCTCCAATGGCTGCTGCGCCCGGCGCGCTGCGGCCGGTGCACCGCGCTGATCCAATGGCAGGAGCCAGGTACTTCTTCTGGTCTCCCATGGGGTGCAGGGCCCAAGCACTTGAGCCATCCTCCACTGCACTCCCGGGCCACAGCAGAGAGCTGGCCTGGAAGAGGGGCAACCGGGACAGAATCCGGCACCCCGACCGGGACTAGAACCCGGTGTGCCGGTGCTACAAGGCGGAGGATTAGCCTATTGAGCCGCGGCACCGGCTACATCTACTCTTAATATGTATTCCTTCAAACATTTAGAGAAGCAAACATAAAAAAGGAACCAAAAATGCAAGCTTTTGCTATTTTGTGGTTTCTGCATACCTAAAAATCTCATCAACAGCAAAACCCACACAACTTCGTGCTTTGAGTGTTAATAGAAACAGTAATTGGGGAGATAGGTGGAGTTGCTCAGTAACACAACTAAGAGTAGCAGCCAATCTGAAGACATTTTCCTTTCCTTTTGCTACTAACGGTTTTAAGATTGTAACTTTTTTTTTTTTTAAAGATTTATTTATTTATTTGAACGAGTTACACAGAGAAGGAGAGGCAGAGAGAGAGAGGGAGTCTTCCATCTGCTTGTTCACTCCCCAAATAGCCACAACAGCCAGAGCTGAGCCGATCCGAAGCCAGGAGTCAGGAGCTTCTTCCAGGTCTCCCACGCAGATGCAGGGGCCCAAGGACTTGGACCATCTTCTACTGCTTTCCCAGGCCACAGGCGAGAGCTGGATCAGAAGTGGAGCAGCTGGGACTTGAACTGGTTCCCGTATGGGATGCCAGCACTGCAGGTGGCGGCTTCAGCCACTGTGCCACAGCGCCGGCCTGGTAATGTTATTCTTTCCTTGTTCCCTTACCTAGGAAAAATGACCAGGAAACCAAAGTGACTTTAATATACTGACATCATTTCCTGCTCTTATTTGCAGGTGAGGTAATTTGCATTCAAAATACACTGTAGTAGAGCAGACTGTTTAATTACACAAGAGCTCTTCCCCCACTTTGGTTTTCCAGATAGCATTTGGTACACATTTGACCTAGTGGTTAAGATGAAATGTGAGATACCCCTGTCCCACATTGGAGGGCCTGCGTTTGAGTTCTGGCTCTGCGCCCCATTTCCCAGCTTTCTGCTGATGTGCACCCTGGGGTGCAGCAGGTGATCCCTCAAGTGGTTGCGTCCCTGCTGGTCCTTTGCCTGGCCCACACTAGCTTTGGTCTTCATGTGGGGAGTGAACCAGCAGATGGAGTCTTCTGTCTCTTTATGCCTCTAAAACAAAATAAATAAAAGCACTCATCAGTTTCTGTTCATTTGACTAAATGGCTGCTGTGTAAAAGAAAATTATACCAAGAAAGGAAGTTTTAGAGTTTTCAGGTTTCTTTTGAATACAAGGAAAGTTGTTTCCATAGGTTCTGTTGCATTTTATATTACAAAGTTCTGTTTACTGACAATATTAATACACCCAGATACAGTACTTAGAGTTACACATTCCAGAGCAAGGGAGTTATCACTTCTAGGTTTATTTTATTTATTTATTTGAGAAGCAGAGAGATAGATACAGAGTGGTAATCAGAGCTCTCATGTGCTTGTTCACTACCCAGATGCCTGCAATGGCTGCGACTGGGCCAGGCCAGAGCCAGGAACTTGGAACTCAGTCAGGCTTCCTACATAGGTGTCAGGGACCCAACTGCTTACGCCATTACCTACTACCTTTCAGGATGTTCATTTACAAAAAGCTGGAATCAGACTTGGAGCTGGGATTCAAACCTAGGCACTCAGGGAACGGGGACACCCCAGCCAGGTGTCTTAGCTGCTGAGCCAAACACCCGTCCCATTTCTAAGTTTGTGAGTTTAATCACCACCACCACCACCACCCCAATCAAACTGAAACCTTAGGAATAGGAATATCCACTGCCGCCTTCTGTTTCCAAATGATTACAGTGAGAGTTATTTAGTGCTGAGCAGAGGGGTGAAAAGGGAGAGAATAAGAGAGAGAGAGAGAGCGAAAGAGAACCCATCTCTGAGAGGTCACAGGACAACCACCAGTGTTGATTAGAACTGCAGGCCAAACGTATAATAACATAAGAAATCCAAAAACGCTAGTGCCCTAGATACCTACAAGAAATAGATTTATGTGCTGTTTGAAGAAAAACACCTTTTTTCTTAATCTTTACCATAAAAATCTTTTTTTGAGAGGGATGAGATGGGAGTTTGGCATAAGAGTTAAATTGCCGTTTGTGTTACCTGCTTCCTGTAGCAGAATGCCTGGGTTGGAATTCTGGCTCTAGTGTTGATTCCAGCTTTCTGATAATGTGCATCCTGGGAGCAGCAGGTGATGACTCAAGGACTTGAGTCCCTGCCACCCACACAGGAAACTTGGGTTGAATTCCTGACTCCTGATTGTTGGCAGATATTTGGGGAATGAACCAGTATGTGGGAGTCAGCCAGTCTCTCTCTCTCTCTGTCTCTTAACCTCTCAAGGAAATAAAATACAATCAAGTATAGAAGAAAGCAAGGCACAATATGCAAATGCAGCAAGAAGTGGCAGAAACTGACCCCAAACAGCTCAGATACGATTATTATGTAGAGTATAGATCTATTTCACTTATGTTTTAAGAAGGAAAACACAAGCTTGAAAATATCTGCAAAAACAGGAAATTACAAAGGAATTGACAAAACAGACTTTTAGGTATGAAAAAACACATAGCTCAAGTTAACTAAAAACTTAGTAGACATAATAGAAGTAGGTTTTCCATAGCTGTAGAGATTTTGTGAACTGAAAGATGGAAGACATTATTCAGGGTTCAGTACAAAGAGAAAAAGATGGAAAATACCAACAGAACTTCAGAAAGAAGAAAGACTGAGTTAAGACGTTTTAGCCTCCATTGTGATTGGCATTCCAGGAGAGTGGAGTACTTCTTTGTGGGTGGGTTACTCGAGCCATCATCTGTCTGCCAGGGTATGCATTAGCAGCTGTCATTCCAGTCCAGCACACGGATAGGGGATGCCTGTTATCCCATCCAGTGTATTTAACCACTAGGCCAAATATCTACCCCAAATCCATTTTTAAAGAACTTGACAACTGGTTCTGAAATTCAAACGGAAAAGAATGCCCTCCGAAGAGTAACAAGGTGATAGGGCCTTGTGTAGCACAGCAGGTTAAGCTGCAGCTTGCAGTGCCGGCGTCCCATATCAGAATGCTGGTTTTAGTCTTGTTGCTCCCTTTTTCATTCAGCTTCCTGTTAAAGTGCCCGGGGAGGCCATGGAACATGGCCTAAGTACCTGGACCCCTGCTATCCATGTGGGAGGCCAGGATGGAGTTCCTGGCTCCTGGCTTAGGCCTGGCCCAGCCCTGGCTGTTGTAGCTATTTGGAAGTGAATCAGTAGATAGAAGATCTCTGTCTCTCCTGTAAAGGAATACAAATGGTAAATTCGATGTTAAAATTCCAAACTCTTTTTCCCTCCTTCTCATACAAAGGCAGGAGTTAAACAACCATGCCAGACAATTGGAAAGACTCTTCTCCGTGCATAAAATTAGCCAAAGGCTTAATATTAATTTTGTGTAGAATAATTGATCTGTTAATAGGAAAAAGACAACTCAGTAAATGACAAAATACTTGAACAGGTACAATTCATATGAAATGTGCTTAATTTCATTTATAATCAGTGAAATGCTGATTAAATACTTTGCATAGGAATCTACATTGATACGACTGCTTAAAAAAATGAGTTTGGCATTTTGCTGTAACTGAAGAACCACATTAAAAATATTTATTTATTTGAAAGGGTGAGTTAAAGGAGGGGAGAGGGAAAGGGATAGATCTCTCTTTGATCTGCTAGTTCGCTTCCTGAATGGCTGCAGTGGCTGGTGCTGGGCCAGGCTGAAACCAAGAACTTAGAACTTCATCCAAGTCTCCCATTCGGGTGGCAGGGACTCAAGTTCTTTGGGCCATCTTCTGGTTTCCTAGGCAGGGAACTGGATCGGAAGTAGAGCAGACAGGAGTCAAACTGGCACTCATGTGGGGTGCTGGTGTCTCATAAAGAGGCTTAAGGCGAGCCGAGCCGCAGTGCTGGCCCCTGGGGCTGTGTTATGGGCAGACCACTCAGGCTGCCTCAGAGCACCACGTGCAGGTTTGCACCAGACTGCGCAGTGCTCACAGTGCTGTTGTCATGACGCTCTGAAGCAGCTCAGGGTCTAATGGCAGTAAAGTGGATCAGTGCTTTTCAAACAAATGTATCAAATTCATTACAGCAAATAAGCTATAACTGTGTAACCCTGTGGATAGATAATTCTCATACATAATGAGATAAGGCATAATAATATATTGTGTATGGTTCCATTTACATGACATTCAAAAATAGGCAAGCTAGGGTATGTGTCTACTTGGTAAACTACTAAAAAATTGTGTTTCAAAATGAGAAATTATTAAAATAAAGGAAAAAACTTTTTCATTTTTAAAATATTCTGATAGTCTAGCTCCACTTGGAACTTACGGCATACTATTCCTTTATTTTATGAATATTCACTTATGTCTTAATGCTAGATGTACTAATTATCCATTCAGCTAGTATTTACAAAGCTCACCTGCTGCACAGAAAGAAGATTTAAGGTGGGTGGTTAAATAGTGGATTGATTTAATTGACTAGCTTCTCTTACATTTAAAAACTATACTTTTTTTTTTTTTTTTTTTTTTGACAGAGTTAGAGAGAGACAGAAAGAAAGGTCTTCCTTTTCCGTTGGTTCACCCCCCAAATGGCTGCTACGGCTGGCTCACTGCGCTGATCCAAAGCCAGGAGCCAGGTGCTTCTCCTGGTCTCCCATGTGGGTGCAGGGCCCAAGCACTTGGGCCATCCTCCACTGCCTTCCCAGGCCACAGCAGAGAGCTGGCCTGGAAGAGGAACAACCGGGACAGAATCTGGCGCCCCGACCGGGACTAGAACCCGGTGTGCCGGCGCCGCAGGCGGAGGACATGCTTGTTACTCTGTTCATTTGGAATGGGTTTTGATAGTTGCCGCTATAAAGCTGAGCATATATTAAAACTTTTTCAATTCTTAGTAGGCAGTAATTAAAACCGCATGTTTACCGTCTATGGGCTAAGTGAACACCCAGGTAGTATAGACTCTTGAATCAAAAATTTAATAGCATATCTCGATTCCAGGAAATGTAAGTCCCTTGGGATATTTATCAGTTCTTGTTTGAGATTCCACATGGCTAAAATATTATGTAAACATAGTGAAAAACATTCTGCTTTATTAACTCTTTAAATGCAAAACTTGTAGTAATAGATCTATGTGTGTGAATGTATATGAGGGTACTTCAAAAAGTTTATGGGAAAAGAAGAATAAAAAGATTTTAGAAGGTGCTGTTGTGGTGCAGCAGGGTTAAGCTATTGCTTGCAATGTTGGCATCTCATATCCCACTGCCAGCTACACCACTTCAGTCCAGCTCCTTGCAAGTGCTACTGGGAAGGCAGTAGGAGATGGTCCAAGTACTGGGGTCTCTGCCACCCACATGGAAGACTCAGATGCAGTTCCAGGCTCCTGGCCTTGCCAACACCAACCCCTATCGTTGAGACCATTTGGAGAGTGAACCAGTGGATGAAAGATCTCTGCCTCCCTCCCTCCCTTCCCCTCTCCCTTTCTGCCCCCCAGCCTTTCAAATAAATAAATAATAAACTTTTTAAAAATATGTTTTGGTACAAAAAATATTTGAAATCCATGGATTTTTTTAATTGTATACATTTTCATGAACTTTTTGCAGATGTGTCTTATGTGTGGATTTCTTTGTTTTTTCATCAGAATTTTTAAGATTTATGTGAAAGGCAGAGTTACAGAGAGAGAAGGAGGGAGGGGATCTTCCATCCTCTGGTTCACTCCCCAAATGGCCGCAGCAGTTGGAGCTGGGCCAGGCCAAGGCTAGGGACCAGGAACTTCTAGGTTTCCCACGTGGGTGCTGGGGCACAAGTCGTTTGCCTATCTTCCGCTTCTTTCCCAGGCGCATTAGCAGGGAGCTGGATCAGGAATGAAGCCGCTGGCATGTGAACCAGTGCTCATATAGGCAGATGCCGCTACCTACTATGCCACAGTGCCAGCCCCAAAATAAACATCTTTTAACTGCCATTTTCCACAGATTTTTTGAAGTCTACTTGTATGTGCATATAATTGTACATAAACAATATATTTTTATTGTATATTATATTATAAACATATATATGTTTTAAATATATGTTTAATGATGCATATAAGCTAAATGAAGCCCAGTTTTATTTGGCTACCCCTGCCTAGTTAATAATCCATTTTGAATGTGTTAAATTTATTATATAAAAGAAAACCTGGATATACTTGAAGAAAAGTCTAAACAGCATTGTTTGTTCTCCTCAAGTCTTTTCCTTTCTTTCCTCTCTTCCCATTCTTTCCATCTCCATTTCACCAAGAAATTCAGCAGGCAGACTAGAAAACCAGACGTTAGGTGTACAGGGTCTTCCAAGCAATAGCATATCCTCCGAATTCTGTACCTGCTTCCTTGAAGTGGAAATGTGAGGTTGCTAGGACTCTGTAGGTACAATACTAGAACACATGACTTTAAAGATCTTCGTTAGAGCAAGTACATTATTTGAATTGGTTATCTTTAGCCAAAAATAGTGTAAATAATTGTCCCCTAAGGGTTGGGACTCGCTCTGGATTCTGGTTTGTGGAAAGACTAGCCAGACTTACTTTGAGAATTATATGACATTGTTAATACTAATTTGTGTGGCCTAAGAGAATTACAGTTTTTTTTTTTTCTTCATTAAGATTGTTTCACTATAAGAGACAGAAACCCTTAAATTTAAAGCAGCTCAAGTTAAAGGAAGGATTTATTGGAAGGATGCAAGCAAGTGGCACCCAGACAGGAAGGAATACTTGGCTTCCTGAAGGCCTGGCTCTATCGACTGTGTCCCACGGGCTCCAGGTCTTCTCATCTTTGCCTCCAAAGCTGGTTTGCAAGGTGACTCTGGAGGCACAACTGATGGTCTTCATGTAGAAATAAATTGAATGAGTTATAACTAAAGGGTGCTGAAATGAGTTTGTAGATAGAAACAAACTGATTAATGCCCACAGGCAGGAAATAATTTCTACAAACAAGAATTATTTGTAGCTGCAGTGAACATACTACAAGTTAACTGATGTCCACCTCTGTTAAGTTGTCAGGAAACAAAGGTGTATATAAAATAAATGGAGGTTCTGGTCAGGATACCCACTAAATCCTAGTGTTTTGCTTTTTGCTTAAATTGATATGGAAATTTGAAACTCAAGAGTGTACTTGTACATGTATTGAAGTATCACATTGCACCTCATTATTATATTCAGTTATGTGTCAATTAAAAATAAAAAATATAAAGTAATTTAAAAAAAATAGCCTTCCTAATGTGTTTTGGATTGATATATAGGAGGTTTTAAGCTCCTCTTCATTTAGGTGAAAGTGGTTTAATTAATGCCCAAAACCAAAATTCTGTCTTAGTTTTGAGTTTAATTTGGGCATTTCCAGCTCGGAAAGAGTGTGGATGTGATCTAGGGATGCCTCTTCTCTCAGAATGTTAACAGATAGAACATTCCTCCCCCCCTCCCCCCCCAGCCCCGGTCAGTTCCACTTCAGATCAGTAGCTTCAGATAGAAGGGAATCCAGCTTCAGGAAATTGTAGGGTTTGTTGTTTTACAGTTAACACTCTGAATGCTGTGATGTTAATAACATTTAATTCCTGAATTGTTGGAATTAAGCCTTAATCTAATTTCTTGCATATGAGTACGGAAAGGTCACAACTTTTCTGCCATTTTTAAAATGCCTGATGTCACCATGAGTGAATACAGATAATTAGATGATCATTTTCAAAAGCTTTAAATTTTTTAAACACATTTTTCTTTTAAAAACCAATACTTACCTCAATACTGAGTCTTGTCAGGGGTTCCTGGAAATCTTTTTTTTTTTTCCCCTAAGTATAGATCTGCTGTCTATAATAAGTCAGGGACAGTTTCACAACTTATAACTGATAACAGATAATTTTCAAAAACTATAAAATCATGATTCTCAGACACATGTAAAATGTGAGTCAAAGGCTTTAGCTCATTAATTACTAAGGGAACCTGCAAAAATATTACAGCTGGTTAGCGCAGAAATCAACTAAAAGGGACGCATCACTGAAATTTGAAATTGTCTTGCCAGAATTGAGTTTCTCTTTATGCTTGCCAGAACAGTACTGAAAAAGTGTTTGTCACATTACAAGAAATAAAGTGTTTCTTGTACAAGAAATAAAGTGTTTGTCACATTACAAGAAATAAAGAAGTTCTGTTTACTTTAGAATGGAGTACGATGATAATCAGCAGTCGCCAGAGAGTGTGGGAAACTAGTAATCCTGGTGCATTTTTTTTTTCCACTTACAAGCAGATTCCTCATAGTGGTGACCTTTTCAGACTGTGTTCTTCATTGAGCAGGTGTTTTTATTATGGCTGACTTGAAGCATGTGAGAAAACTGAAGCTGCCTGTTTCTTGTGTGCCCCACCCGGCTTTGTTAATGGTTTGCAGCATTCCACTTTCTAGTACCAGTGACATAAGAGAAACTTTCACTGTTCTGCTATTTGGTAATGATAAAGAGGACAGAAAAAGTCTTTTATGGTAGTTGGGTTCCTGTAACAACTCTTCATGTTTTGGTGATAAGGAGACAAAAGTTGGCTGTCAAATAGAGGCACATTAGCGGTTATCTGCAGGCTGATACAGCCTCTTAGGTCCCTCCCAGTGACAGGAGCTGTGTCTGAAGTGAAGGTTTGCAGGACTGGAGATAGCAGAATACTCTCCTTTCTCATAGTCCAACCAGGGGTAACCTTACTCACTCTCTCTCTCTCTCTCTCTCTCTCTCTCTCTCTCTCTTTTTTTTTAAAGATTTATTTATTTATTTGAAAGTCAGAGAGGCAGAGGTAGAGAGAGAAGGAGAAAGGTTTTCCATCTGATGGTTCACTCCCTAGATGGCCACAACTGCTGGAGCTGCACCTATCTGAAGCCAAGAGTCAGGAGCTTCTTCCAGGTCTCCCACGCTGGTGCAGGGGCCAAGGACTCAGGCCATCCTCCACTGCTTTCATAGGCCATAGCAGTGAGCTGGATCAGAAGTGGAGTGGCTGGGACTCGAACCGGAGCCCATATAGGATGCTGACACTGCAGGCAGTGGCTTTACCCACTACACCATAGTGCCGGCCCCTAACCTTACTCTTGTATAGTAAAAGTTTCATAGAATTATTGAACAAAAACTATATTCTATTTCCTCTGTAGATTAAAAAACAAAAAGATACATCCTTGGTGACTGCTATTCACGGAAAGTTTAGCGATAAGCATTTCAGTATTCCAAGAGCAGTTAACTAGCCTTTAAGATGCATAAAAATTAGGGGGAAGTACCCAGAGATTTAGGGCTAGAATAAATCTACAGCTTTATTGTAAGATTTGTGTGTAGGTACCTATTAAATTGTTGTTCCAGGGCTGTGTAGGTTCTAAGAGTGCACTGTGTTCCAGTATTCTGAGTGTTAACATTTTCACTGCTGATAGCAACTTGCAGAGATTTGGCAAGTAGAACTTGCTACCTTGGATAGGGGAGGGTAAATGTCTATCCTGTAATGTTCTGAATAATGGAACCTTTTATGGCTATGAACACATAAATGCCCACCAGATTAGCTTAGTGCGGGGGGTAGGTGTGGGGAAACAGGCGTAATGTTTGCTGTATGCTCAGGTTTAGTGTTTGTGTCATCGTGGGAGCTTCAAGCATTTTGTATGCACTTCCTAGTACATGCCAAGTGATTTGAGAATCTGATGCACTTAGATTAATGAATGTTTATGATTCCTTAAGCATGCAAAATAAAAAAATTAAATTTTAAAAATAATGTGACTTTAGAGTTACTATGAAAAAATTTTCAAATCTTAACATATTGTTCACGTCCTACTTTCTCTGTGAGAAAAAAGGGGTAAAATAAATATCTACAGTCATTGCAAATCATGTTTTATATTATGAAATAATGAAAAGCATACATTAAATCTAATTCAAGTAATCATTTATTGATTATCTTAGGACCAGTTTTTAAATCAAATTTTGCTTCCTTTGTTAGGTAGACTGACTTGGAAACTAGGAACTTCTAATAAACAAATCTCAAAGCTGGTTATGTTGTGCATTTCACTAACTCTTACTTAAAGTAACATTCATTAAGAATAAAAAAAATTTTAGACATTTTGAAGGTTTATGAGTGTTACATAAATCTTTGAGCCCTTGATTTTTAATTCTTTTGAATACTATTAGACAAACTATTTTGTGATGACTTTAAGTTAAAATATTAAATGTCAGTAAACTAACTGTTCCCTATATTTTTTACTCTGAAGTAAGGTGGGGAAGATCAACATGGTCCAGGAGATATTTTAATGATACTCAACAAAATTCTCTAGAAATTCGATTCAGTTGAATAAAGCAAACCAAGAAGGGGCTCTGTAGAAAGAGTTAGCAAAGAAGGAGGTAATTCATCTGAAAAACTTATTATCAATATGTTCATTCCTCATAGGAGTCATTACTGACATATGTAAAAAATACTAAATTTGAGCTTTTGTATTTCAAAATTATGTAGGAAAGTGATTATATTCAAGAACAATTGAGGAATGAAAATATTGGGATTTTTATTCTAATTTCTGGTGAGTAGGATAAATTCTCACAGGCAGAAAGTAATGTCAATATATAAAGTTACTCAAATGTTAAATCTTGCTTATATCTAACATGTTATTTGAAGAGTCAGTACATTTGTGATGATTTAAAAACTTTCAGTGGCTCTTGTTTAATTCAGTTCATTCAGTCTGTGCTCTCTTAATAAATTTTACAAAAAACACTCATGGCAAGTTAGTATTATTTGTATGTGAATTTTCCAATTGTATTTCAGACTTTAAGAAAGAAAGGCCTTAATGGTTGTGAGAGCCCTGATGCTGACGATTACTTTGAGCACAGTCCACTCTCGGAGGACAGATTCAGCAAACTAAATGAAGATAGTGATTTTATTTTCAAACGTGGCCCTGTAAGTACTTCTACTTTACCTCTACTTTTTATTTGTTGATCCTTTTTGTTAACTTCATTATTTAGGCTCTGAACAAGAAGGAACACAGAGGGTGCGACAGCCCAGACCCTGATACTTCATATGTGCTAACTCCACATACAGAAGAAAAATATAAAAAAATTAATGAGGAATTTGATAATATGATGCGGAATCATAAAATCGCAGTGAGTACTAAGAGTATGGTTTGTGCTTTTATCTGTGCATGAAGAAATTAGCTACACATTTATTTTTAGAATGGATGATGACCATAAGTAGAATGGAAAAGTATTTTTTCTTTTATAGAATTTTAAAATAAAACTGCTGAAATCTTATAATTGTGCATATTCATTATCTTCAACGTAGAAGTGAAGAGAAAACATCTTAGTCCAGGTTCTGCTTCTTATTACTCCATGCACTTTGCATACATCATGAATTCTTTTTGTCTTTCTCTGTAAAATGAGGATTTGGTTCATGCAGTTTTTAAGGTCCCTTCCAGCTCTAAAATTCCATGATTTTTTGTACAGAATATATGAGACTTCCACGAAACTCTCTCTCGTAACTTAAAAAAGGTTATTATATGTGTTCAAATAGATCTTCAGAATGTAAATTGTGAAGTAATTGGATTTGTTACAGAATATGGTGTTTTCTAAATTATTTTAATTATTGTATATGGTTGCTGTAATAGTAGTAATTTAAGTTTACTTCTGTTTGTCTCTTTGTAAATTTTCCGGAATCATTTGGTAGTGGTACCTTCAAATTCATATGCTTTGCTTATGCTACAGGTACTGAGAAAGAGCTTAATCTTAAATTAGAGAAGCAATGTTGTTAAACTGGTTGCTAAACAGTTACTTTAACCAGACATTTAAATATAGTGAAAAATTTCCTCGCTGAGCTCATACTTGTGAACTTGAGAATTCTCATTGGAAGTTCCATTTTGCAAAAGTTATTTAAGACTGAAATTCTGGATTTAATTTCCTTATTTTGTATATGTTAATGTAGCCTTCATGGAACAAATTACTTTAATATCAAAGCTAATTCCCTTAAAACTGTACCCTAAAGTATGTGTCATAGATCATTTCTTCAAAACAGTTCTATATTATAAGATGAAGCGGTTCACAGAAAATAGCTTTGAGGAGGTCCTTTTGGACTGCTACCATTATTGTTCTTAAAAACAAAAGAGCATCAAACAGAATCAATCCTTTCTGTGTCTTCACTGGGATGTTGTTGATGTTGCAGTTAATGTCAAGCTGAAAAATATTATGCAAATAAATTGTTCTACTTTTAGAAAAAAAAGATCCTATATCCATTATTTTATGTTTGTTGATGACTCATCATGATTTTTCTACCTGAAATAAACTGTTAAATAGAATGCATAAACTATATCTTTCTAACTTTGAATTAGCAGTGTTACCTTATTTTGGAAATCACTGTTTTAAAATGAGGGCAGGAAGGTTTTTGTTCTTCCACTTTAAATGATAAAGAGGACTGTTAGTTATCATTGTTAAAACTATATTGTAAATGGTCTGTGTAGTAAATGCAAGAGGAAAACAAAGTATTCCTTTAAAAGCGGGTATGGGATATTTTGGAGGGAAGGAAGATAACATTTAATAATTTAATTTACTCTATAAAATTTAAGGAAGTTACTAAAAATTCATTATTAGCTTGTAGGCAGTTAATTTTGTTGTATAGATTTTCTTTGCAGTTTCATTACACTGTGATTGTATACTTAGTGTATTTGTTTTCCTTTAGCTTTGTCCATTAAGAATATCCTCAGTTAAATCAAACTGGAGACTTATTTATAATGCCCCAAATTTGACTTATTAAGCTAATAGTAAATGTGTATTCTTTTTCTCTTTTATTATGTTTTTGATTTCCCTGTAGAAATATAATGTTACTAAACTTGTTTATATTGAAGTGCTAATTTATGCTTACTTGATAACAATGATACATTTTGTAGTGTATATGTATTTATAAAAATTTGAAATTCAGAGTTTCAGTATCAAACATATTCATGTTCAAATATAATTTTAAAGAAACACAGCTTGAACTTGAAGATTGATATAGTAACAACTTACCCTGTACTGTACTTTTAATTTTACCTTGTGAAATTAAAAGTTTATAAGTTACTTAATGTAGGTGAAAAGGAAGCTAACAGTTTTCTCCTTTTTGTTTTTTGTTTACAGCCTGGTTTGCCACCTCAGAACTTCTCAATGTCTGTCACAGTCCCCGTGACCAGCCCTAGTGCTTTGCCCTACAGTAACCCAGGGAATTCACTTGTGTCCCCATCTTTGGCAGCCAGCTCAACTTTAGCAGATTCGAGCATGCTCTCTCCACCTCAAGCTACGTTACATAGAAATGTGTCCCCTGGAGCTCCTCAGAGACCGCCAAGTACTGGTAATGCAGGTGTGTAGTGATGTTTGTTTGCTGATTCCTCAACAAAAAGGGTGAGAAACTAATTGCTAATTTAGCAATTTCTTATTCTGCTAGTCTTAATTTTGTTGCTTTGATGAATAAGAGTCACTGCTGTGTGACTAACTGCATTTTAAGATTTTTTTTTAAATTTGTACATCTGGCATAGTGTCAGCCAAGGTGGACAATGTGGAGAACCTATTATTCATAAGCTCTCCTTGTCATAAGAAAGCCACACTTTGACAAGGAGAAAATTTAATTAGAATGTTATAAACAAAGAAAAAGTTGAGTGTGGGCCATTTATGTTAGGACAGAGATAGACTTACCTGCTTAGAGTTAAACTATGTTGTTGTTTTTCTTTTCCATTTTTTCTTTCCTGAATTAATTAATTCAGCAAACATTTGGCAGTGCATTTATGGCTTTAGTCAGTGTAATGTAATGTCTCCTTTCCCTCGAGTCCAAGATTTTTTTTTTTAAGATTAATTTGTTTATTTGAGAGACAGAGTTACAGACAGAGGGAGAGACAGAAAGAGAGGTCTTCCATCCACTGATTCACTCCACAGATGGCTGCAGTGGCCAGAGCTGAATCAGTCAGAAGCCAGGAGCCAAGAGCTTCTTTTGGGTCTCCCACCTGAATGCAGGAGCCAAAGCACTTGGGCCATCTTTCACTGCTTTCCCAGGCCATTAACAGGAAGCTGGATCGAAAATAGAGCGGCTGGGACTCAAACCGGCGCTCATATGGGAAGCCAGTGCAACAGGCAGAGGCTTAACCTACAGCACCAGCCTCTAGTCCAGGATTTAATGGTACTGCATGCATGCTGTCTCCATTTTTATCATTAAATACATTTTAATGCCAACCTCAGTCTGATTTTTTTTTTAAGATTTATTTATTTGAAAGAGGGAGAGCCAGAGATCCTCAGTCCGGTGGTTCATGCCCGAGATGGCCACAATATCTGGGGATGGGCCAGGACAAAGCCAGGAGCCAGGATCTTTATCCCAGTCTCCCACGAGGCTGGCTAGGGCTCAAGTACTTGGGCCATCCCCTGGTGCTTTTCCCATACCATTAGCAGAGAGCTGGATTGGCAGTGTGGCAGCCAGGACTGGAACTGGAGCTTACGGGGGTGCCATTGTCTCCGGTGGCGGTGGCTTTATGTGCTTTGCCACCGTACCAGCCCCCAGTTTGATTTTTGTGGTTTCTGCGGAAAGGACTGACCGTTACCTCTGTTTACTTCATAATCAGAGAATAAGAGCTAATTCATATCCTTTCTCTGTCCTGTCCTCCTCTCTGTGACACTGTTAGGTGGGATGTTGAGCACTACAGACCTCACAATGCCGAATGGAGCTGGAGGCAGCCCAGTGGGTAAGTGACTTTTCTTTCACTTTGTAGGCACCTATGATACCTGAGATAAAAAAAATGTTTTCTCTGAAACAAGGGCTTTTACCAGATTTCCTTCAGAGGATTACTTTAATAGCTAACGTTTTTTCCACAGCGCTCCTATTTGCTTATACTTTGACCTCAAGTTCAGTTACTCATTCATTCAATAAATGTTACCACCTCCATACCACACATTATTCTTCTCTGTAGACTAAATTGCCTTAATGCAACATTAACATCAAGACATTTTCTTAAGGAGAAACTTTCTGTGTTTCCTGTCCTCACCAAAGTTAGACTATTAGCAAACTGCTATATCTAGAGATACAAACAGAATTGAGAGATTTGTCTTAAGTTTCAGCTTTGGTGGTAATATATTTAAAACACTCAGGCTTTGTCACAGTTGCAGACAAATAGGTTGTTGCTCTTAGGAACTTCTCAAGATGTAGCAGTTTAAACACATGTCTCAGTTTAAACACATGTCTTCCCAGTCCTGAAGTACCAGTAAACATAGATTGTGATGTTAACATTACAAAAGCATGGCATAGATGTCAACGAAGTTATGAAAGTGAACTGTAGCCTTTTTGGTTTTCATCACTGTAAGTCATCTTGGCCTCTGTAGTATGTGATCATCATTAATTACCATCATAGTTATATGAAAACAAGGGCAAGAATTCCTGCCTTGCTCAGATATAGCATGTTCCTTAGAGATATCTGGAAACAGATCACTTATAGGGAAGAATTCCCAACCATATATTCTACTCATTAATTCCACAAAAATACCAGGAGCTTCTGCCTTAAGAAAACTATGGAGGGGCCGGCGCCGCGGCTCACTTGGTTAATCCTCCTCCTGCAGCGCCAGCATCCCATCTGGGCGCTGGTTCTGTCCCAGTTGCTCCTCTTCCGGTCCAGCTCTCTGCTGTGGCCTGGGAAGGCAAGTGGAGGATGGCCCAGGTGCTTGGGCCCTGCACCCACATGGGAGACTAAGAGGAGGCACTTGGCTCCTGGCTTCGGATCGGCGCAGTGCCGGCTGTCGCGGCCATTTGGGGAAGGAACCAACAGATGTAAGACCTTTTTCTCTGTCTCTCTCTCACTGTCTAACTCTGCCTGTCTAATTAAAAAAAAAAAAAAGAAAGAAAAGAAAACTATGGAGGCCAGTGCTGTGGCATAGTAGGTTAAGCATCTGCCTTAACCTACTATACCTACTATGGGTGCTGGTATCCCATGAGGTTGCCAGTTCACATCCCGGCTGCTCCACTTCCGATCCAGCTCCCTGCTAATGTACCTGGGAAAGCAACAGGATGGCCCAAGTGCTTGGGCCCCTGTACCCACATGGAAAATCCAGAAGAAGCTCCTGGCTTCAGATCAGCCCAGCTAAGGCTTTTGTAGCCATTTGGGGAGTGAACCAGCAGATGGAAGGCCTTTCTGTGTCTCCCTCGCTCTGCCTGTAACTCTGCCTCTCAAGTAAATAAATCTTTAAAAAAAAAAAAAGGCTATGGAGATGATTGATTGACTTAATCATAAATGATGAAGTCAATGAACAATAAGACATCAGTGAATGAAATAAGTTATGAAATTCATAGAGACATAAAGTAGGACTAAATGCCTAATTCATACCTGTCACTATTCATGCTGTTTTAAAAGAAATCAACAGATAAAATCTATCATTGTATCTTATTTAACAGTTAACTGGAAAATACATAGAGGTTTTATTAATTATAGATTAGAGCTGCTACTCTTTTATCTAATTTTCTAAAGTTTATTTTCTTTTAACTATTTTAGTTTTTGCCTGTCCACATATCATTTTATGTATATTTTCCCATATGGTCCCTTAACTCCAATGAAATTACAAGTTCAGGGCCCACCAGGAATTGGGAGGGCCAGATATACTTCTCTCACATTGAACTGAGACCACAAAAGGCTGGGCTCTAAATGAATCAGAGGGAAATCGTTCCTCTTAGTTGCCACTTCTGATAATTACATCATCCCATTTCTTGACATTAGCTTGTGGGGTTCTGTTAGTTGGGGCCCCAGGAGGACTGGGAAGGCAAATCATCTCTAGCAGAGTAAGAATTAAACACCATCTCGGGACTTACTATTTCTGCTTGGCACAACGAAACTAGCTAGGTACACTCAGAAGCCTAAAACGTAAATGAAGACCTGCAGTAGAAGTGCATGATAGAAGCAATTTCCCAGGAGATCCAGAATTTGAAGGCACAGACTTTAGTTGTAACATAACATGGTTTACCGTGTTCAAGGAGATAAAGAAAGTATTGAGAATTTTGACAGTCAACCAGAAACTCTAAAAATGGAAATTTTAGACAAAAAAATGTAACATTAAGAACTTAACATGGATTTAGTAACATATTAGACAGTGAAAATAAGAGAATTCATAAACTAAAAGATAAGAAAATAATCCAAGATTTTGGAGACACAAAAGGATGGAAAATTAGAAAGAAGGGTGAAACATAGAGTATACGGTTAGAGGGTCTAAAATTAGATTGGAGTCACAAGAGGCCAAGACAGAGAGAACTGAGTGGAAGCAACATTTGAAGACATAATTATGGTTTTGCAGACCTCACAGAAAACAAGCCACAGGTTCAAGGAAGCTCTGCCAAATCCACATAATATATAGATAATGCTGTACTATGAGAAATTGTAAACTGTTAAGAGCAGAAGGCTAAGAAAAACTGAGCTAAGCCTGTATCTCAGGAAATTATAAACAAACAGCAAGTTAAACCTAAAGTAAGTACAAACAAAGTGCAAGGATAAAAGCAGAAATTACTGAAGTAGAAAAATATAGAGTTAAAAATGATTCCTTATAAAATCTAATGCAATTAAATATATTTCCATCAACATTCAATTCAAAGTGTTTTCTAATTTCTATTATAATTTATTTGACTTAGAAGTGTTTTGGAAGTGTATTTCTTTTTTTAAAGATTTGTTGTGTTTATTTGAAAGGCAGAGTGAGAGAAGAGGAGAGACGATTTTCCATGTGCTGGTTCATTGCCTACATAGCCATCATGGTGGAGGCCAGGCCAAAGCTAAGAGCCTAGAGTTCCATCTGGGTCTCCCTCATGGGTGTCAGGGACCTAAGTACTTGGGCCATTGTCTGTTGCCTTCTCAGGCACAGTAGCAGGGAATTGCATCAGAAGCTGGGCAGTTGGGACTGGAACCGGCACTCCAATGTGGAATGCCAGTGCCGTGGGCAGCAGCCTAACCTCTGGGCTGCACACTGGCCCCAGCAGTGTATTTCTTAATTCCAAATATCCAGTTTTCTTTAAGATACTGTTTTCTAGCTGAATTGTTTTATTACTAATTACCTTGCTGGGATTAAATTACCAGAAATGTCCTGTTACTTTTTTTATGATTCAACATGTATATCAGTTTTGCCTGTGTTCTTTGTGTAATGGAAAAGAATGCTTATTTGTCGTATAAACATGGATTTCTACTTCTAATTGTCTTAAGATTTTATATATAATATGCATAATAACTTAGTATATTAGTCTTGGTTTAGAAGGTTCTGGTAGGCCAGTTCTAGAGAGTTTCAATTTATCTTTAAACCGTATCAGTTTTTACTGATATTGTTAGGAAAAGCATTGAATAAACTCAGGATAAAAAAATATTAAATAAGAAATAAAGTAAAGTAAAATAAAGATTGATTAATTTGCCTGTGTTAAAATTATAAAATTTCATTCATTAAAAGCATCATAAATAGTTGCTTTTTGAAACACCCTAGAGGGCTTTTCAATGAAGAATACCTACTGACCAACAAGAAAAAGAAAACCCCAATTTTTTTTTTTTTTTTTTTTTTTGACAGGCAGCGTGGACAGTGAGAGAGAGAAACAGAGAGAAAGGTCTTCCTATTTGCTGTTGGTTCACCCTCCAATGGCCGCCACGGCTGGCGTGCTGCGGCTGGCGCACCGCACTGATCCGAAGGCAGGAGCCAGGTGCTTCCTCCTAGTCTCCCATGGGGTGCAGAGCCCAAGTACTTGGGCCATCTTCCACTGCCTTCCCAGGCCACAGCAGAGAGCTGGCCTGGAAGAGGGACAGAATGCGGCGCCCCGACCAGGACTAGAACCCGGTGTACCGGCTTCACTAGGTGGAGGATTATTAGACTATTGAGCCGTGGCGCTGGCCAGGAAACCCCAATTTTTAAAATAGGCGTAAGAACACACTCACAAAGGCACTTCAAGAAGAAGATATCTACCTGTCTAATAAATTTGAGAAGATGCTTATTTTCAGTCTTTTAAATGCAAAATTAGGGGCTGGCATTATGGCATAGTATGTTCAGTGCTACCTGTGATGCCAGCATCCCATAAGGGCACAGGTTCCTGACCCGGCTGCTCTGCTCTACTTCCCATCCAGCTCCCTGCTAATGCACCTGGGAAAGCCATGGAAGATGGCCCAAGTGCTTGGGCCCCTGCACCTACATGGAAGACCTGGAAAAAGCTCCTGGCTTCTGGCTTCAGCTTGGCCTGGCTCTAGTCATTGGGTACATTTGGGGAGTGAACCAGTGGATGGAGAATTGATCTCTCTTGTCTATCCCACTCTCTCTCTTACTGGCTTTCAAATAAATAAAAAATAAACCTTTAAGTAAATGCAAAATTAAAACCACACAGAGTTACTGTACAACTGTAAGAATGGCTAAAATGAAATAGATAGGGGCTAATGCTATGGTGCAGGAGGTTAAAGCCCTGGCCTGAAGTGCCGGCATCACATATGGGCACCAGTTCTAGTCCTGGCTGATGCTCTTCCAATCCAGCTTTCTGTTATGGCCTATAAAAGCAGTAGAAGATGGTCCAAGTCATTGGGCCCCCGCGTCCATGTGGGAGACCCGGAAGAAGCTCCTGGCTCATGACTTCAGATCAGCTAAGCTCTAGCCATTGCAGCCATTTGGGGAGTGAACCAGCAGATGGAAGACTTCTCTCTGTCTCCACCTCTCTCTGTAACTGTTTCAAATAAATAAAATAAACCTTTTTAAAAAATGAAATCGATAATATCAAAGTATTGAGAAAGCCATGGAAAAAAATCTTCTACACTGATGATAGGAATATGAATTGTTGCAACCATTTTGGCATTATCTACTGATGTTGCAGGTGTACATGTTCAGTGGGCCAGTATTTTGAATCATTTGCTGTAGAAAAATACAAGTATGCACCTTGAGTACAAAGAAATATGTTAAAGAATGTACACAACATTATTTGTTACAACCAACATTTCCATCAACAAGAGAATGGATAAGTAAATAATGCTACGTTCATGTCAAAGAGTACTATCCAGCAATGACAATAAAGAAACTGCCTAATTAACATGGATGCAAATACTGAATGGTTGTCTCTACATAAAGTCTGGAAAGCAGGCAAATAAAACAATGGAGTTGAGGATGCTTATGTAGATAGAGTACAAAACTATAAAGAAAACCAAGAAGTTAATGTAGAAGTCATGCTACTGCTCAGGTGGGACTCTGGTCGTGTTTTGGGGCCTAATTATGGAGATTCCTGGCATTCTGGGAATAGTTTTTTCTTGATCTGACTGGTAGTAATATGGATCATTTTATGACAAATCCTTGACTTACATGTTTTTGTTTCGTGCATTTTCTGTACATGCATTATTAGCAATAAGAAAGTTTAAAAATTTATACAGTACACTAAATATAATAAGAAAACTACAGCCACAGATATGAAGACAGTTAAAATTATAAGAGAATGTAATTTGCATTGTATTATTATTTATACTAGTAATTCCAGTATCTTGAGAGAGAACCATTGTGGACAACTCATACTCACAGAAAGACTCAGCACTCAACATCCTTTTTGAGTGTTTATAGACATTGTTGTCTACATGTGGCAGTACCTGTCGTGGAGATCAGGAAACAAGCCAGTTCAGACCAGCAAGCCACGGATGACAAAAAGGAAGTCTGGAAAGACTCTGGGTCCTCAGTGTTGGGCGACTGAAGCAACCATCTGCCCCCAGTTGTCTTAATGTGAGATAATCAGTTTTCCTCATAGAAAAACAAAATGATGAAAGAGATTAGTAATCCTTCACCTGGTTCACTCCCTAAATGCCCACAATGGCCAGACCTGGGCCAGATTAAAGCCAAGAGCCAAGAACTCAGTTTAGGTCTCCCATGTAGGTGGCAGGGACCCAACTACTCACTGCAGCACATTGCCAGGAAGCTGGAGTCAGGAGCTGGACAGGGCAGTGAAACCAGATATTCAGGTATGGGACTGCTGGCATTTCATCCAGGATCTTAACATCTGGGCTACCCACCCAGCTGTCTTCATTCTTAAGAGAAAAAATAAGAAAATATATAAACAACAGGGATATATTTAATAAATAGATGAATATTTAGTTATGTCTAAATATATAATTAAAAAAGAAACCAGACTTGTTGGTATTTTAAGGATTGAAAAGAACATGCATCATTGGTAGTAAAAATGAAGTTCAAATCAAAATAGCAAAACAAATTATCAGTTATTTATTAATTCACAATTAGCACCACTTTTTATGACATGTAGTGCTGATGAAGCCGTAATGAGCTCAATAACAGGCTTTCTGGAAAGGTTTTGGCAAGATGTTTCAGTATTTATAAAAATTTTTTTATAAATAATTCCATTTTCTGAGAATCCCATTTTCTGGGAATTCCTAAAGAAGTAAATTGGAGGACCTGGAGCTGTGGCTCACTTGGCTAATCCTCCACCTGCAGCGCCGGCATCTCATATGGGTGCCGATTCTAGTCCCGGTTGCTCCTCTTTCAGTCCAGCTCTCTGCTGTGGCCTGAGATAGCAGTGGAGGATGGCCCAGGTGCTTGGGCCCTGCACCCACATGGGAGACCAGGAGGAAGCACCTGGCTCCTTGCTTTGGATCGGCGCAGCGCGCCGGCCGTGGCAGCCATTTGAGGGGTGAACCAATGTAAGGAAGACCTTTCTCTCTGTCTCTCACTGTCTATAACTCTACCTGTCAAATAAAAAAAAGATAAGGGAAGTGAAAAAAAAAAAAAAGACATAGTGACTTGTTTCATGAGGTGATGTGGCAAAGTCTGGTAATTGTCACCTACTTTGCATCCTCCAAATCGTTTTTTGGGAAATAAAGATTATTTTAAAAAGTAAATTAGAATATATAAGGTTGATTGCAACTTTATTTATAGTAATGAATAATAGGAAGACATCAACAATTTCAACAGTATGAAAATTCAGTAAATAAAATTGGAATTCCTTTTTAGATGTGATTTTAAACTCTGCCAAAAATACGTACATGAAAGGTTTGAAGGAGGGATGAAATCCAAACCAATTATAGCAGGATGATGGGAATATGTTTTTCCCTCTCTTCCAGTTCCTGCACTTGCTGTGATGCTGTATTGACATGATGCCCCTAAAGTATAACATTATCATTGCAGTAAATTAAAACATTTCTCTATTTTCTCCATGTTACTTGATATTTTTTTGCATTCCTTTTATGATATTATCTGTGCAAATCAAACCTTACAGCTTTGTGTTTTTTTTTTTGGGGGGGTGGATAGGCAGAGTTAGACAGTGAGAGAGAGAGAAAGGTCTTCCTTTTTTCCGTTGGTTCACCCCCCAAATGGCTGCTACGGCCGGCACACTGCGCCGATCCGAAGCCAGGAGCCAGGTGCTTCCTCCTGGTCTCCCATGCAGGTGCAGGGCCCAAGCACTTGGGCCATCCTCCACTGCACTCCTGGGCCATAGCAGAGAGCTGGACCGGAAGAGGAGCAACTGGGACAGAATCCTGCGCCCAGACCAGGACTTGAACCCCAAGTGCCGGCGCCGCAGGTGGAGGATTAGCCAAGTGAACTGTGGCGCCGGCCATACCTTACAGCTTTATACAGGTTGTAAGTTGTATGGATCATTTATACTGGTAATCTGCTTTTTTGACCATGATTTACTAGATATATTTCTCTACTGAAAGTTTGCATTTAATACTCATTTTATGCAGTAGTTCAGATTACTTTGAGGATGCCTTTTAACTTATTTTAACTTTATAAATCATAAAGTAAAATCTTAGCAACTTCACTTTTATAAAACATGTTAAGAAAAAGGAAAATATATATTGAACTAGAAATGGAAAGGCTCAAGAAGCTCTTGGAACTGTTTAGAGTTTAATGAAGGTTAAAAAAGGATTTGCATTGTAAGCATAGCAGTCATAGTTAAAACAGGAGACAGATAAGTGGAAAGGCACTAAGAAAGTACAAGCAAAGCTCGATGGCGCTGTGCAGGTGGGGTGGTGCTAGTGGAGGAAGACAGTAGGATGCGTTTAAAACAGGTTGTGTGCAGATGACAGAAGGTATCTAGGGGCAAGTGGGCACCTGGTGGTTGAACATGGGTTCAAGATTAGGGGAGACAGAGCAGAAATCTAGTTTTAAGAGTCATTCACATTGAAGCCGTGCATGTGTCAACTCATGGTTTACAAGCAGGTAGGAAGTCTCTGAAATAGGAGAAGCACTGCTGCCTCTTGAGTGCTGCCTGCCTTGGGGAGGCTGAGAGAACACACTATTCAGGAAGCGGCAGCAGGATCCCACGGGTTTTATCTGTTTGGATTGTGAATTCTTTTTTTTTTTTTTTTTTTTTTTTTTTTTGACAGGCAGAGTGGACAGTGAGAGAGAGAGACAGAGAGAGAAAGGTCTTCCTTTTGCCGTTGGTTCACCCTCCAATGGCCGCCTGCTGCAGCCGGCGCACCGCACTGATCCGATGGCAGGAGCCAGGATCCAGGTGCTTTTCCTGGTCTCCCATGGGGTGCAGGGCCCAAGCACCTGGGCCATCCTCCACTGCACTCCCTGGCCATAGCAGAGAGCTGGCCTGGAAGAGGGGCAACCGGGACAGAATCCGGCGCCCCAACCAGGACTAGAACCCGGTGTGCCGGCGCCGCAAGGTGGAGGATTAGCCTATTGAGCCACGGCGCCGGCCTGGATTGTGAATTCTAATGCGCAGAATCCATTCTGTCATTCAGGAATTTTCAATAATTAAGTATTTCATCAGTTATTCAAAAGCATGGCATTTTTTAGTTTCAGAAATTTCAAGTAGTTCTTTATAGAAATGACAATTTAAAAACTTAAAATACATACTTTTGCTTATCAGCAGAATATTTCTCAGATTTTATGAAAGTTTGTCAAATCAAAGTATACTTCAGAGAGTTCATGCAAATGAATTAAAATTTTTCTAGGTCCATGCATAATTTTTTCATATAAATATTTTCTACAAACTTTTAAAAGTACCTTCATACGATAAAATCTGCTCTTGGCACTTGCCCTTGGATGAGGTTTTCAGAATCCTTTGAAGTTTGCATGTCAGTTTGAACTTCTGAAGTGGACTCATAGTAAAAATATTAATGACATCATTGTCTACAAGAGTGTTATTAAGGACAGAGAGTACTTGCATTATTTCAGTTTGATGTGATTTATATTCTGAAATTGGATCTAGACTGATAGAACTGAATGACTTCCCTTGTGACTGTAGGACTGTAATTGAGATAAATTTGTTAAGTTTCTCGAGGCGTTGATATACAGTTTGTGTGCATTTGTACCCCATTTGTATTAGGGTATTAAATTACTATGAAAACTGAAAACACAATAATAATCATAATAAACTGGGTTTATTCATTTAAAGTAAATATTTTAATTCCTAAATGTGTAAGCTGTAGCAGGATGAGTTATTTTCTGAAAGCATCTGCCTCAAAAGTCTGTCTCAACAGTACCTTCATCTGTGTCATAAAAATGGTACCGGAAGCAGGGATGGCACAGTACCTTACTACATTCAGTAGCAAAATAGCAAGTCATGCATGTGAGGTTCTGGCTTCCTCTTGGCAAGTTACCAAATGGTTACATCATCCTGTAATCATTATCTGCTGCAGACTGACCTTACCCTAAGAAATATTGTGCTTTTAGATCGACTTTCACTCTTTTAATTTGATGCTCACGGTTTCTATGGTAGCTAAGAAGTATCATAGACTTCACATGGAAAAAGAATACTCATGCGTCCTGATGATGGGTTATTTTTCAGGGGAAATACTGCTTTACCCTTGAGATTTGAGTGCAAATCAAAAAAAGAAATCTTCCAGGGGCTGGTGCTGTGGCGTAGTGGGTAAAGCCACCGCCTACGGTACCAGCATCCCATATGGGTGCCTGTTCAAGTCCTGGCTGCTCCTCTTCTGATCCAGTTCTCTGCTGTGGCCTGGGAAACCAGAAGATGGCCCAAGCACTTGGGCCCCTGCACCTGTGTGGGAAACCCGGAAGAAGCTCCTAGCTTCAGATCGGCTCCGTTCCAGCCGTTACGGCTATTTAGGGAGTGAACCAATGGATTGAAGACCTCTCTGTCTCTCCGTCTGACTGTAACTCTACCTCTCAAATAAATAACTGAAGTCTTTAAAAAAAATCTTTCTTCCTCATATTGCTATGCAATATGAAGTTTCTGATAAATCTTCCTATTTCTGCATACAGTTATTGCATACCTGGTTGGTACCTCTTGATGTCCGAGCAGTGACCTCTGCCCAGCTCCTGGATGAGCTTTCCTCCACAGAAGGTGGCCTAGGGAAGAGGGGGAGCTTCTCACAGCACTGCTTTCTGAAGTTTGACAGGATGCAGGAACTTGTCCTCTGGTGTTGTGAAGGGAGATTCAGTGAGAGTTAATACACACACACATCCCCTTCACAGTAATAGGAGCAGTAGGCAGGAAATGGCTTTGTAAGGGTAACTGAAATACACCAGCCCCCACAGCAAAATTAAATAAATGAATGAAAACTGGAAGGTCAGTTAGTAAAAGTTTTGGAGAAAGCAAGAGGAGCCTGAGAGAAAGGGGAGAACAAAACCACATGTGGAAGGAGTCCTGAGGTTCTGAGTGACAGCCTGGGGAGATACAGCTCCTCAGTGCCATGGCTGACCTCGCTCCTCTGTGCTTCATTGTATTTGAAAGTGTAATGGTCAGGATCCAGCAAAGTTAATTGTGTCATACTGCCAAAGCGTTAATTTTTAGTTTCTCCAATAAATAACTCACCTAAATACCTTTTCTTTCTTAAACTCTAGGTACTTTATAATCAAATAGATATATTGGAGCATCTCTTTTCTTCAGCAGCTTATCTTTACAAATATTCTTATCTCTTCCTAGTCCTATTTTTTTTTACTTTAGAGTTCATATGTATATTTATTAGTTGACGTTATTCATTATATAATAATGTTACTGAAAATGCTTTATAAACTGCTAGGTGTGACATAGATTGTAAATAGGCTTAATCATATTTCTGTTCCATTCAAGAGATTTACATAGAATTAAAATGAAAAAAATACAGTGATGTACATCCTGTTTTACTTGAAAAGCTTTTGTATTGCATTGTTCAAAAATAAGTATGTCATTTTAAAAAATGATTTATTTTATTTAAAGGGAATAGTGACAGAGAGAGGGAGAGAGATAGAGAAAGAGAGAGAGATCTTCCATCTGCTGGTTCACTCCCCAAATGGCTGCAATGGTTCAGTGTCGGGCTAGGCCAAAGCCAGGAACCTAGAACTTCATCTAGGTCTCCCATGTGGGTACCAGGGGCCCAAACACTTGGGGGCAGTACTCCACTGCCCTCCCAGGCACATTAGCAGGGATCTGGAGCAGAAACAGCAGCCAGGACTCAAACTGGTGCTCCAGTATGGGATGCTGACCTTGGAGGTAGCAGTTTAACCCACTGTACCACAACAGTAACCACCCCCCCCCCCCATCGTATTGTTTTCATTAATACATTCAGTTCTTGGAGCAAATCATTTCACTTTTCAGAATACAGTCGTCACAGAGTGAGATTATTAAGAATAATCTTAGGCCTGTGTTAAGCATACAGCTTTTTGTTAGTCCTTAACGTGATGTCTGTGTACATCTCACCTAGTGTGCACTTATTCTTGGTGATTTCTCAAGTTTTGTTTTTGCTGTCTGTGAGTAGTAAAGGGAAAAGAGCAGAACAGATAGAGCTGCCCTTTCCTTCAGTTGGGGCCTGGAGCTCTGGTTTCTTCAGGTTGATTTGCCTGCCTGTCCTGACTCGGGCCTTAGCACTCTTTTTTTTTTTTTTCCATGTTTATCCATTGTGCCTGACTTTGTTCTTGTGTCATTCTGTTTTCAAACTGCTCAGTAGTTGATCCTCAAATGCTTCCCTAATTAAGCTGTCACACCTGTGATCAGTGCTTTGTATTTTCTTATAAATTTTGCATGGTTACCCTTAGTTGTGTTGCTTTTGCCTATATCCTATACATGTCTAATGTTGGTATGTTTATGCCAGTGTGGTGTGTGTCTACCTTTGCAGTAGATAAAAGCTATTTTCCCCTAAAGATTGATTTATTTTTTTCCTAAAGCTGAACCTATGAAATTTATATTAAATAAAAGCTTTCTAAAAAGATTTATTTATTCATTTGGAAAGGCCAGAGTTACACAGAGAGAGGAACAGACAGAGAGAGAGAGAGATCTTGCATGTGCTGGTGCACTCCCCAAATGTCCACAACAGCCAGGGCTTGGCCAGGCCAAAGCCAGAAGTCTGGAGCTGCTTCTGCGTCTCCCATGTGAATGTAGGAGCCCAAGTAGCTAGGCCATCTTCCACTGCTTTCCCATACGCATTAGCAGGGAGCTGGATTGGAAGTAGAGCAGCTGGGTCTCAAACCAGCACCAAATGGGATGCTAGTGTCACAGGCAGCATCTTTACCCTTTATGCCACAATGCAGGTTCCTGTGAGTCTTCTCATGTTAAGGAATGATACTTCTTTTTTTTTCAGGTAATGGATTTGTAAACTCAAGAGCTTCTCCAAATTTGATTGGAACTACTGGTGCGAATAGTTTAGGCAAAGTCATGCCTACAAAGTCTCCTCCTCCACCAGGTGGTGGCAATCTTGGAATGAACAGTCGAAAACCAGATCTTCGAGTTGTCATCCCCCCTTCAAGCAAGGGCATGATGCCTCCACTGGTAAGTTTTGAACCTTTCTTCAATTCTTCTAAAAATGTTTATTTTCATCTACTGGAAAAGCAGAGCAAGTGAGAGAGTGAGAAAGTGTATCTTCTACCTGCTGGTTCACTCCTCAAATGCTACAGCAGCCAGGGCTGGGCCAAGCTGAAGTCAGGAACCTGGAACTCCAGCTGGGTCTTCCATGTGAGTAGCAGGGGCCTGAGCACTTGAGCTGTCGGTGACTGCCTCCCTCGTTGCATTACTGGGAAGCTAGATCAGAAACAACAGCTGGAACTTGAATCCACACTCTGATATGGGATGACAGCATCCCAAGCAGACTTAATCTGCTGTGCCACAGTCCCCACCCCCATTGTTTAAAGCATAATATATATGTGGTCTATATGTTCCTTTGAAGTTTTCTATACCTCAACATAATCCACAATTTTTCCTAATGATTATTCATACTTGGCATTTGAAGAAACAGGTATATTTTAAATGCCCAAAAATCAGAGTATGGGAAGAGAGGAAATGAATTTGCTTAATGGTTATTTAAAATTAAAGTTAAATGTAGAGAGGCTGTTATGCTTAATTTTAATTTTACTATGCTATAATCTTGGCTGCAAGAGCTCATTCCCAAATTTATAAATTAAACATGACTTATTTCTTTATTATACTTTACATACTTTATCACTAATCTGTTACATGCTTCTCTGTGAAACACTTATTTGCTAGAAAATTCTACATATCAAATAAACTCTTGTAGAATAGGGAAGAATGCATACAAACAAACTTGAATGAATTACTCTCCAAATAATTTTCTTTGCTTATTCCTTCTCAAATAACGTTCTATAAAGAATGCAAGCATACATATATACCTTTCCATCTCTGACAGTGTCATACAGTTGTAGCCTCATTTGCTTTTGAATCCTACATCTGTGTTCATGAAGAGTAGAATATGTTTATCTCTCTTAGACTCTTGTAGAAGAAAATTAGAATATATACAAGTTATAAAGTTGTTCTTAGTTTGGCAGCTGTTTAACCACTAGCCCACGAAGTGATACCCTGGAAGCTGTTCCTACTATGCAGCTGCTAAACTTGCCGTTTATGAAAGTCATGCTCTCAGGCTTAGAAATTAATTGTGTATTTGGATAGATGTTGAGGTTGATTCATTCTGAGAGGATTCGTTCCTGAGAGGAGGAGCGTGGTGGGGACAAGAGGCGCGGAGTCACCACACAGACCCCGGGAGTCGGGTGAAAGCAGGCCTGAGGCAAGCAGCCCGCAGACTCGTTTATTTCAGTTGCTACAGCTGCTTATATAGCCAAGGCAGCCAATCCGGTCAAGGGGCGGCCTATGCCCTAACCAATCACAGCCTGTTGCCAGGCAGTTTCCAAAGCCATCCAGTCACAGCCTGCTGTCAGTCAGGCTCTGTTGTCATGTGGTAGATGGCCACTGAGGTAAGAAGATCATGCCAATATGGCTGCTGACAACAGAAACTGCCTGGCAACAGGCCATGATTGGATGGCTCCAGAAACCACATGACAACAGTGCCTGACTGACAGCAGGCTGTGATTGGATGGTTTCAGAAACTGCCTGGCAACAAGAGCCTGACTGGCAATAGGCTGTGATTGGATGGCTTCAACTTCAACAGATAACTTCAACAGATAATGCTTATAGATTTCAAAATATCTTCAAATATGTATTGTTTCATTTGATTCTAAATTAGATTGTGATTATAGAAATGAGGAAACTTAGCTGCAAATTATTATTTCTTTAAGATGGTATGAAATACAGGCAGGACCTGTGTCTGTCTGTCTCTTTGTTAAAATTTATTTTTTTTTTTGAAAGGCAGAGTTACAGAGAGACAGAGGTCTTCCATCTGCTGGTTCACTCCCCAAATGGCAGCAAAGGCTGTAGCTGGGCCAGGCTGAAGCCAGGAGCCAGAGGGCTTCTTCCCGATCTCTCACTTGGATACAGAGACCTAAGCACTTGGGCCATCCTCCGCTGCTTTACCCAGGTGCATTAGCAAGGAACTGGATTGGAAGTGGAGTGTCCAGGACTCAAGCTGGCACTCATATGGGATGCTGACACTGTAGCTAGTAGTCTTACCCACTTCGCCACAGCCCCAGTCCCAGGACCTATGAATCTTAGTTTCTTTTTAAGTCTTATACTCTGCATCAAAAAACAAAAAGTGCTTTTTCATTCAGAGATACAGAAAGTTGAAAAATGTGTTGCTCCCAACTGTCTAATGAAAAAAATTTGGGCATGTGGCAGGTTCAGTTATCCTTGAACCTATTGTAGTAGGGAGATTTCAGAGCATCCAGCAGGCCCAGATGCTAGGGAGAGAGACATAGTGTGGGAGAGACTACATTTGGCCTTTGGGCAGGGCACAGGAAGAAGCAGGTGATGAGGTCAAGCTAGGGTGTTAGTGAATTACTAGAGGACAAGTGTGCACCAGCAGAACCATATGAGATGCCTGGGGGTAGAAATGTAAGGTGAGTCTTGTGTTTTCTTGTAGGCTCTTTCACTGAGTGTTCATGAAAGAAATTGGGAATGTCTTGAAAAAGTCTGCCTTGTGATATGCAATTGAGAAAGAGAGGAAGAGTAGTCACTTAGCATTAGAGGAAGCAAGTTTTGCTTCCTTTCTTTTCTGTACAACGAAGGCCTTAAATCTGTGAGGAGGTGACAAGAAGCATTGTTATTCTTAGGACACTGATGAAACCCTTTTTTCTGATGAAAGGAAAAATATCTAAACTACTGGTGAAGGAGCAGGAAGTCCAGCTGGGTGCAGAGCAGTGCCATGAGCGTGGCAGAGTAACTGAGGGTCACAGCCTGCAGCATAGCACAAAGGAAATGGCTTGAAATAGAGAATGCAGTAGTCACGGGGAAGGGATGAGGGAGGGGTGGGAGGATCCTTGACAAACTAATCCGTACCTCCAGAAGAATATGAAGTTTGTATATGTTGAAGGTGACCATTGTAAAAGTAAGGGTCAAATTCATTTCCAGGGTCCAGCGTTGAGGTGTAGCAGATTAAGTTGCTGCCTGCAGTGCTGGCATCCCATATTGGAGTGTCGGTTCAAACCCCAGCTGCTCCACTTGTGATCCAGCTCCCTGCTAATGAGCCTGGGAAACCAGCAGAGGGTGGCCCAAATACATGGGCCCCTGTCACCCATCTGTGAGACCCGGATGGAGTTCCTGGCTCCTGCCTTTGGCCTGGCCCAGTCCTGGCCGTTACAGCTATTTGGGGAGTGAACCAGTGGATGGAAGAGCACTCTTCTCTTTAATAATCTGCCTTTCAAATAAGTAAATAAATCAAAAAAAAAAAAAAAAGAGTGACAACAAAACAAAATACCTAGGAGCTGTGGGAGTTTATCAAATGGTGTGACTTATTTGTAATTAGAATTCCAAAAAGAAAAAGGAGAGAAAACAGAGCAAACATACTATATTAAGAAAAAAAATACCAAATAGGGTAAATATCACTACGGCAACTATTGCTTTGTAGCAATCTGTATATGGTGGTGGCAGTAGTGATATTTGCAAAAGGCAAAGAGAAAAATCTTTAACACAGCTGAAGAAAAGAAACATGTACATACAGAAAAATGTAATAATTAACATAATATTTCTCTTCAGAAATTATACGAACTAGAAAACAATGAAGTAACATTTAATGTGCTAAAATATAAAAAAAAAACCTCTCAACTTACACACAACAAAATACCTTTCAGAAATAGAGAAATAAAGACTTTCTTCAACAAAAATTACATGGTTGGGGTACAGGTAATGGTGTTGTCTCCTGGGACATCCATATCTCATATTCGAGTGCCAGGTTTAAGTTTCAGCCATTCTGCACTTCTGATCCAGCTTCCGGCTCATGTGCCTGATAGATAGCGGATGATGGCTCAAGTACTTGGGGTCATACTACCCACATGGAAGACCTGATGGAGTTCTGGGCTCCTGGCTTTGCCTGGCCTATTGTAGGCATTCAGGGACTGAATCAGGAAATGAAATCTCTTTCCCCCTCTCTGTCCTGCTCTGCCTTTCAAATAAATATTTTTTTTAATTGTGAGAATTTATTGCTATTAGATCTATTCTAAAAAAATATTCAAACTATTTTGGCATAGAGACAATAATATCAGGAAAAACTTGAGTCTTCACAAGTGATGAAGACTGGAATTAGAATAGAAATAAATAGAAGAGAAATAGCATGGTGATAGAATTCAATCCAGCTCTATCAATATTTATAGTAAATATGTTCTAAATATCTGAATTAAAAGATATTGTCTGCAGTACAGAAATGTTGCTTGGAGGACTCCAAGGTGGTGGAATAGGGAGGGAGCTTACTTCTCTAGTCTAGGGGAAGATACTTTAAAAAAAAAAAAATTGGAGAGTGTCCAATCTCAGGGAAGAGTTAGGGAGAAAACTGCAGAGGAAACTACACGCAAATTAGAGAGACACTGCAGATCCATGTGGAGGTTGTGGATGTGCACACCTTAGGACCCCAGCAGCCAAGAGCCTCAGCACCAGCTTTGGAGAGTGAAGTGAGACCAGACTGCAGCAGCCCAAGCCACTGGGGAAAAGCTGCAGAAAGAGCCTGGCATGAGTCCTGCTTGGAGCCATGTGGGAGGACAGTCTGCCTGCCAACCTAGAGGGGAAAAAAAGGGGGCACATTTCTCTCTTCCCCAACCATCCGGCACCAGCATACTGTAACTAGCTGAGAGAGTGTGGGTGCTATTTTGGACACACATAACAGCTATGCCAGCTTGTGTCTGGGTAGGAAAATTGACAGAAGGCTGGGTGCTTATGACTGTGGAAGCCTTGTGTACTAGGACTGTGAAAACACGGTGGCTGTTTAGGAGGGCGCAGGGTGTGGCTAGGTCTTTGGGCAGTCACTGTGGGCAGCTCCACACACTCAGGGCTCCTTGATTCCCTAGTGAGGGTCATTGCTGTGGAATTGGTGCTCACACCAAGGGCTGCACAGCTCTTTTGTGTGGTTCTTGTGGCAGTGCAGATGACTAGTATACCCACTGGGGCTAGCACCCACACATTGGTCTCCTTGGAGGAGAGGAGGTGAGCATGAGACTATACCAACAGAGCTGATCAAACCTCCCTTTGATTAAAAAAAAAGAATGAGAGATTTAACATGCCCAACTTGGGTGTCACCTTGGACACTCACCTCACCCTTGAGCACTGAACAGAGCTCCCTGGCCACACCCAGCACATGCCTCTGGGTATTCACTGAAACGCCAGATACTCCACTAAGCCACAGAAGCATACTTCAAAGATAAAAGTCATCACAGGGGGTAAAAAACCCCAACTTCTCAAATGCCAAGAAATAAACACAGCAATTCAAGAAACAAGGAAGAAAAAGTGATATCCGCAAAGCAACACAGCAACACTTCAGTATTAGAATGTCAAGATGAAGAAATTGAAGAAATGCTGGAAACGGAATTCAAAAAATTGATTGTAGGATTACTTAGAAGTAATCAGAAGCAAATCCACGAATTAAATTCATACATGACATGAATGAAAATTTTTTCCATGAAATTGAGATTTAAAGAGAAATCAAAATATTAGAAATGAAGAATTTAGGCCGGCGCCGTGGCTCAGTAGGCTAATCCTCCACCTAGCGGCACCGGCACACTGGGTTCTAGTCCTGGTCGGGGCGCCAGATTCTGTCCCGGTTGCCCCTCTTCCAGGCCAGCTCTCTGCTATGGCCAGGGAGTGCAGTGGAGGATGGCCCAAGTGCTTGGGCCCTGCACCCTATGGGAGACCAGGAGAAGCACCTGGCTCCTGCCTTCGGATCAGCACGGTGCGCCGGCCACAGCGCGCCGGCCGCGGCGGTCATTGGAGGGTGAACCAAGGGCAAAAGGAAGACCTTTCTCTCTGTCTCTCTCTTTCACTGTCCACTCTGTCTGTCAAAAAAAAAGGAAATGAAGAATTTAATAGATCAAATAAAAATTGCAGTGGAAGGCCGGCGCCGCGCCTCACTAGTCTAATCCTCCACGTGTGGCACTGACACCCCGGGTTCTAGTCCCAGTCAGGATGCTGGATTCTGTCCTGGTTGCTCCTCTTCCAATCCAGCTCTCTGCTGTGGCCCAGGAGGGCAGTGGAGGATGGCCGAAGTGATTGGGCCCTGCACCCACATGGGAGACCAGGAGGAAGCACCTGGCTCCTGGCTTTGGATTGGCACAGCGCACCTGCCGTAACAGCCATTTGGGGGGTGAACCAACAGAAGGAAGACCTTTGTCTCTGTCTCTCTCTCTCACTAACTCTGTAAAAAAAAAAAAAATTGCAGTGGAATACTATAACAACAGCTCTGGTGAGGCAAAAGAAAGAATATCTGAGTTAGAAGACAAATCTCTGGACGCTTTCCAGTCAGACTAAAAAAAAGAAAAGTAAAAAACATTGTTGGAGATTTATGGGATACTATCAAAACAACCCAACTTACAGGTCTTAGAAAGTTCCTGAAGGCATGGAAAGAGAATGGATTAGAAGGTCTTTTTAGTGAAACAATTACAGAAAAATTCTCTAATTTGGAGAAAGAAACTAACATCCAATTACAGAAAACACATAGAACTCCTAATAGACATCACTGGAAAAGATCTTCACCACGACACATTGTAGTCAGACTCTCCACAGTAAAACACAAAAGATTCTAAGATGTGCATGAGAGAAACTTCAGATTACTTTTAGAGAATCTCCAATTAGAATCACAGTGAACTTCTCATCAGAAACCCTGCAGGCTAGGAGAGAATGGCGAGATATATTCCACGTCTGAAGAGAAAAAAAACTGTCAACCTAGAATACTGTACCCTACAAAGTGCTCATTCATGAATCAAAAGTAAAATAAAGACTTTCCATAGCAAATAGAAATTGAAAGAATTTGTTACCACTTGTCCAGCCTTACAAAAGATGCTTAAGGATGTGCTACACAGAAACATGGTCATCACTATGAAAGAAGGTGAAAGCAGAAAATCTCCCAGTAAAAGTACAAAGGAAATCCAAAGTAAACAATAGGAATATTTATGGGAAAATGGTAGGGCCAAGTCATTATTTAACGATAGTCACCTTGAATGTACATGGCCTCAACTCTCCAGTTAAAAGATATAGACTGGCTGAACGAAACTAAATCCATCTATATGCTACCTACAAGAAGCACATTGTACCAACAAAGATTTACGCAGACTGAAAGTAAAAGGATGGAAAAAGATATTCCATGCTAACAGAAACCGAAAAGGAGCTGGTGTAGCCATCCTAATATCAGACAAAATAGAATTTAACACAAAAACTGTTAAAAGAGATGAGGAAGGGCACTATGTAATGATTAAGGGATCAATTCAACAGGAAGATGTGACTAACAAACATATGTACCTAATTACAGGGCTCCTGGCTATTTGTAATAAATGTTAATCGATCTAAAGGTAGACTTAGACTCCCATACAATAGTAATGGGGGACTTTAATACCCCATTTTAGCAATGGACAGATCAGCCAGACTGAAGATCAGCAAGGAAACAACACTATAGACCAAATGGATCTAACGGATATCTACAGAACTTTTCCTCTTACAGTTCCAGAATACACATTCTTTTCACCAGTGCATGGAACTTTCTCTAGGATAGATCACATGCTAGGCCATAAAGCATGTCTCAGCAAATTAAAAAAAAAAACTGAAGTCATACCATGCCCAGGACTGGATGGCTTCACTGCTGAATTCTACTAGGCATTTAAAGAAGAACTAACTCCAATTCTTCTCAGGCTATTCAAAACAACTGAAAGGGAGGGAATCCTCTCAAATTCTTTCTATGAAGCCAGCATCACCTTCATTCCTCAAAGAAAACTACAGACCAGTTTCCATGATGAACATAGACACAAAAGTCCTCAACAACCCTGGAGAAGCCACCTCTTGATGGAACCCTGTCTTGACTTTTCTTCCCAAAGACACCCCTTTTCAGCATGAAGCAATCAGAGTGATCATTGCCCAGTTCCCACTAACAGATGTTAGGGTTCCATCTTCGGGAAGAGGGAATGTGAGGAGTCAGATGGGTTAACAGATAGTCAGGGGATCCCAATGGAATTTGGGTGTAAAATATTGGCTTCCTTCCCCAAAACATCATCTTTAGCAAGAACACACAGGCTGCCCTCCTTCCTTTGGAATCTCCAAATTACTATGAGAATAGCATGAGCTCCTCCAGAGCTCACAAGTTATTCTGAAAACAAGTTATCTATCCCGCCCTTAGCAGGCCAGACAGGATGGAGAATTATAAATGGGGTCTTTTGATGGTTTTTGTCTCTGCCTGGTAATTGAATGCCAATCTGATTGTCAAGTTTTTTTCTCCTTCGAAATTGTACTTAAAGCCAACTGCCACAAGTTCCCTTTGGGTTTTCTTTCTTAGAAACCCCCTCTCCATGCTACTCTGACTGGAGGTCCTTGATTCTAATAAGTACTTTTAAGTCTCAAAAGAAAAAATCCTTAACAAAATACTAGCCAATTGAATCCAATAACACATCAGAAATGTCATTCACTCGTACCAAGTGGGATTTATCCCTGGTAGGCAGGGATGGTTCAACAGTCTCAAATCAATCAGTGTGATACATCACATTTACACACTGAAGAACTAAAAACTATATGATTATCTCAATAGATGTAAAGAAATCATTTGATAAAGTACAGCACCCTTTCATGGTGAAAACTTTAAGCAAGTTGAGTATAGAAGGAACATTCCTTAATGCAATCAAGGCAATTTATGACAGACCCATGGCCAGCCTCCTATTGAATGGGGAAAAGTTGGAAGCGTTCCCACTGAGATTCAGAACCAAAGATGCCCACTCTCAGCATTGCTGTTCAATATTGTTCTGGAAGTTTTAGCCAGAGACATTAGGGAAGAAAAAGAAATCGAAGGGATACAAATTGGGAAGAAGGAAGTCAAACTATCCCTGTTTGTAGATGACATGATTCTATATATAGGGGATCCAAAAGATTCCGCTAAGTGACTATTTGAACTCTCATTGAGGAGTTTGGTAAGGTGCCATGATATAAAATCAGGACACAAAAATCAGTTGTCTCTTTATACACAGACAATGCAATGGCTGAGAAAGAACTTCAAAAATCAATCCCATTCAAAATAGCTACAAAAAAAATCAAATACCTTGGAATACATTTAACCAAGGACATCAAAGATCTCTATTATGAGAATTACAAAACATTAAAGCAAGCAATAGAGGAAGACACAAAAATAATGAAAAAAATCCTCCATGTTCATAGATTGGAAGAATTCGTTATCAAAATGTCCATACTACCAAAAGCAATTTGCAGATTCAGTGCAATACCAATCAAAATGCCAAGGACATTCTTCTCAGATATAGAAAAAAAATTACACTGGAATTCATATGTAAATACAGGAGACCTTGAATAGCTAAAGCAACGTTATACAGAAAAACAAAGCCGGAGGCATCCCAATACCAAATTTCAAGACATTGTATAGGGCAGTTACAGTGTTGTACTGGTACAAAAACAGATGGATAGACCAATGGAACAGAATAGAAACGCCATAGATCAACCCACGCATCTGCAGCCAACTTACTTTTGACAGGAGCTAAAATCAATTCATGGAGCAAGGATAGTCTCTTGAACAAATGGTTCTGGGAAAACTGGATTCCATGTGCAGAAGTATGAAGCAAGACTCCTACCCTACACCTTACACAAAAATCCACTCAAACTGGCTCAAAGACCTAAATCTATGACCTGATAATATCAAATTGTTAGAGAACATTGGAGAAACCATGCAAGACACTGACATAGGCAGAGAGTTCTTAGGAAAAACCCCAGAGGTACAGACAATCAAAGCCAAAATTGACAAATGGGATTATATCAAATTGAGAAGCTTCTGTACTGCAGAAGAAAAGCTTAGCTAATTGAAGAGGCAACCAATAGAATGGGAGAAGTTATTAGCAAACTAACTAATAAAAGGTTAATAACCAGAATCTATAAAGAGCTCAGAAAATCAGCAACAATACAAACAACCCAGTTAGGAAATGGGCAAAGGACTTAAACAGGCTTTTTTTTTTTTTTTTTTTTTTTTTTGGACAGGCAGAGTGGATAGTGAGAGAGAGAGAGACAGAGAGAAAGGTCTTCCTTTTTGCCATTGGTTCACCCTCCAATGGCCGCCACGGCTGGCGTGCTGCGGCCGGTACACCACGCTGATCCGAAGGCAGGAGCCAGGTGCTTCTCCTGGTCTCCCGTGGGGTGCAGGGCCCAAGCACTTGGGCCATCCTCCACTGCACTCCCTGGCCACAGCAGAGAGCTGGCCTGGAAGAGGGGCAACCGGGACAGAATGCAGCGCCCCGACCAGGACTAGAACCTGGTGTGCCGGCGCCGCTAGGTGGAGGATTAGCCTAGTGAGCCGCGGCGCCGGCCTTAAACAGGCATTTTTCAAAAGAAGAAATCCAAGTGGCCAGCAGACACATGCAGAAATGCTCAGGATCAGCAGCCATCAGGGAAATACAAATGAAAACCACAATGAGGTTTCAGCTCACCCCAGTTAGAATGGCTTTCATACAGAAATCAACAAACAACAAATGGTGGTAGGGGAAAGGTACACTAATCACTGATGGTGGGATTGTAAACTGGTATAGTCATGTGGAAGGACAGCATGGAGATAACCTCAGAAGTCTGAATATAGACCTACCGTATGACCCAGACATCCTACTCCTGGGAATTTACCCAAGGGAAATGAAGTAAGCATATGAAGAGTTACCTGTACCCCCGTGTTTCTTGCAGTTCCATTTACAATCTATTGGATCAACCCAAATGTCCATCAGCTGAGGTCTAGATGAAGAAGTTGTGGGATATATACACCATGGTAAATCTACACAGCAGTTAAAAAATCCTGTTGTTTGCAACAAAATGGATGAAACTGGAAAACATCATACTTAGTGAAATAAGCCAGGCCCAAAAGGACAAATCTAATATGTTCTCCCTGATCTGTCGCTCCCCCATTTGCGGAGGAAGGACACTAGACCCTGCACTGTTCTCTTTGCCTGGCTCTTCCCGGGTTAGCTGCCGTTCCCTCACTCGCGGAGGAACGATGCTGTCCCGGGTTGGCTGCTGCCCCCCACCCTGCCTCCACGAAGAGGCGTCACCCCTGCCGCTTTCCCCGCTTCAGCGGAGGAGCGGCACACCGCCGGCCGGCTCTCTCGGGGGCTGCTCAGATGTTTCTCAGATGTTCCTGGTGCATGTTGTCTCTCTCCTCCTTTATAGTCCTCTTCCACCAATCCCAACTCTGCTACCCACATGCTGAGCACGCTGCTCTCCTCCAATCAGGAGCAGGATCAACTCCTGCAGCTTATCAGTCAAACTGATGAGGCAGCTGCGTAGAGGTTGTTTGCTCCTCCCCAGCGCCATATTGTGGGAAATCAGATGCATAGAATTAGTCCTAGTTCCAGTAATTTAGTCTAGTCTCAGTTGCTCCCCACATGATCTGTGGTAACTAATAGAGCACCCAAGAGGTCATCTATAAAAGTCAAATTACACTTTGAGATGCAATGACTCTGACCTCACCTCGACTGATGAGGAACATTTTTTTCCATAATGTTTGTTGTGGCAATGTATTGTATGACTATGGCACATAAAAAGTAAAAAATATGACAACAGAGAGTAGAAGAGAGAAACTGAAAATACACCATTGTAGGTCCTTGTTCTACACATGATACAATGTAATTACTATTTGAAAGTGAAATCCGTGTAAAATTATTTATTATAAACCCTAGAGTAACTACAGAAAAAATTTAAAAGCATAAATAATAAGTCAGTAGAGGAGATAAAATGAATACTAGGGGTGAGCATTTGTTGTAGTAGTTAAGTTGCCGCGTGGAATACCCACATCCACACTGCTGTGCCTAGCTTCAAGTCCCAGCTTTGCTCTAGATCCCGCCTGTCGCTCCCCCTCTTCGTGGAGGAACGACACAGGACCCTGCGCTGTTCTTTCGTCTGCTCGGCCCTCCCCGGGTTTGCTGCTGGTTCTTCCCGGGTTGGCTACCGTCCCTTCCACCTTCGTGGAAGGGCGGTTCCCCCTGGCCACTTTCCCCACTTCCGCGGGGGAGCGGCACACCGCTGGCTGGCTCTCTCGGGGGCTGCACAGGTGTTCCTTCAGATAGATGTTCCCCTTAGATGTTCCTGGTGCATGTTGTCTCTCTCCTCCTTTATAGTCCTCTTCACCAATCCCAACTCTGCTACCCACACGCCGAGCACGCTGCTCTCCTCCAGTCAGGAGCAGGTCCTACAGTTTATTGGTTGAACTGGAGGCAGCTGTGTAGAAGCTGTTTCTCCCTTCTCAGCGCCATATTGTGGGAGAGCAGATGCATAGAATAAGTCTTAATTCCAGTAACTCAGTCTAGTCCGAGTTGCTCCCCACACCCACCTTTCTGCTGATGTGTGTTCTGGAAGGCTGCAGGTGATGGTGGCTCAGGGGTTGTGTCTAGTCCACCCACATAAGAGACCTGGAGTGAGTTCCTGGCTCCTGGCTTGTCTTGGTCCAGCCCTGGCTGTTGAGGGGTTGTTGGGAGTAAACTAGACAGGAGATTCCTGTTTCTATCTTTATCTCTCTGCCTTTCAAATGAAATAAATAAATAATTTTAAAAATTAAATTACCAGAAAATGCTGCAATAGCCTAAGAAATGGAAGAGTAGAGAAAAAGAACACACAAAACAAATGAAAAAGTCAGTTTTATGCAACCACACAGGTAACAGATCAAACATGATTGGAATACACAGGTTAAAGAAAATATTATCAGATTTCTTTTGACCAACAATAATATGTTGTCTGTAAGCAATTCAGTTTTTTTAAAGATTTATTTATTTACTTGAAAGTCAGTTGCACAGAGAAAGAGAGACAGAGAAAGAAGTCTTCCATGTGCTGGTTCACTCTGCAGTTGGCCACAACGGCCAGAGCTGTGCTGATCCAGAGCCAGGAGCTTTTCCTGGGTCTCACAGGCGGGAGCATCTTCTACTCCTTTCCCAGGCCACAGCAGGGAGCTGGATCAGAAGGGGAGCAGCTGGGATTCGAACTGGTGCCCATAGGAGATGCCGGCTCTGCAGGCGGCGGCTTTACCTGCTACACCACAGCACCAACCCCAGCAGTTCACTTTAAAGGCAGTAGATAATGAAGAAAAATATACCATGCGAACAATAACTAAAATAGAAGTGTATTTATAACAATATAGATTTCACAGCAGGAAATACTATCAGAGACAGAGATACTACAAAGTCTGTTTTCCAAGAAATAACTATCCCTACTGAATATTCACCTAATAATTGACTTTCAAAATATGTAAGCTGAAAATTTATACAATTAAAAGGTAAAGTAGAAAAATCCACAGTTGTAGTTGGAGACTTCAACCTTGTTCTCCAATCATTCATCAAATAGGAAGGAGGCAGGTGATGTCAGCAGCACTCATGAATCCTAGATATCAAAATCCTCAACCAACTATTAGAAAGTAAACTCAACAACATATAAAATACACACACAGGTGGATACGGAAGTATGCATGTGTATAAATATGGATTAGTAAACATCATGTGTGTACCTTGTGTTTCCTAGTTCTGTCTGCTGGGATGTCTCTGAAACAATCACACCCATTAACAACATACCTTGGGTTTTGATAGTGGTTTCTAAACACCATTCTGTAATACAAGGAACCAGCATTTGATTGTAGAACTGGCACAGGGAAATAAGATAAGCCAGAGGTGTCAGAGAGTAAGGAAGTGCTTACCACAAGGTCATAGCAACTAACATTTCAAAAAAGCTGCCATTGGCTAAAAGTAGAAGAGTTTGAGAAACAAAGTAAGAGTAGTATTGGACTATAGCCCAAGGAAAAAGATATTGATTTAAGATTTATTGATATAAAAGATTTATTGATATAAGTGAAAGACTGAATAAATAAAGAAGAGGAGAAGTGACAGCTCTTCCTTAGGGAAGAATTCTAATTAGTAAATGCACAAAGAATGAGAGAAATAGTAAATCACCTTCAGAAATCCACAGCAAAGGGATAATTGTCAGAAGCAAGATCAGTAGAGGAGTGCTGAAATTAGTGGGTGAAAGTTTAAGGAGAACCACAATGTTTACATGTCCTCAAAATGTCTCTCCCCAAATATTTGTTGCTTACAGAGGCAAAAATAGTGATATTTTTTCCTACAATGGAGACTCCTAGAAGACACTGCCTTATCGGAGGATAAAGGTTATCAGTGGCACTGGGACATGAAGATAACTGGTGCCTTCTTATGTGATGTGCCAAGGTCATACCACTTCTAGAATCCTCCCAGAAGTCCCTGTACTCTGTTTACCTATGAATAGGCATCAGGCAAACCCAAATTGAGGGACATTCTTCAAGACACCTGTTAGTACTCTTCAGAAGTGCCAACGTTATGAGAAATACAGAGGAGCTATTTCAGATCAGGGGAGGAGACAACAGAAGAAACATGATGGCCAAATGCATGTGGTATCTTGGATCTGATCTAGGTCAGAGAAAGATTGGTATAAAGACTGGTGAGATCTAAGTCCAAAGCTTTGATTGGTGCTATGTTATTTTGTTAGTTTCGACAATTATATTGTGTTTCTCTGGAAGCTGGGTTAGGTATGTGAGGGAACTATCTTTTCAAGTGCTCTGTAATTCTGTAGTTACTTCAAAATAAGCTTAACACACCTAACAAAGAAGTATACCCACAACAAGAGCTGAGAATAAAAGGATAGTCTTTTGGCTTATCTTTTAGAAGATGGATGTTGTACCTGATGCTGTCTTTCAGAAATAATTTTTTAAACTAAAAAAAGTCATTTAAGGAAAAAATATTTTATTATAGTATATTATTATAATAGTGTAACAGCAAAGTTTAAAGAAACTTTTGAAACTTTTAGTGGTATTTAATAAAATTAGATCTGATCTTTTTGTAAGAAATCATGGTGCATATCCACGGAAAACTAAAAATTCGCCATATAAATCATTTACATTCTTATCCCTGTAGGGTAAAGTGAAAATTACATTTTATATGCAAACACATCATTGTGTTTGACAGTATTTCCATATGTATCTCATAGTTGGAAATGTGGACAATGCATATAACAGAACAGTTGACGAGAGTTTTACCCACATTTGAGATACTAGCGGTAAGCCAAGTGAGCATCTTTCAGAGTAAATGATCAGCCTCCCTCCTGTTTTACAACATTCATTGCAGGGAATCCTGCTTTGAGAGATTGGGACTTCATGCATGAGTGATGCCTATGACAACATTTTTCACAGATTGAGAGAGAAGTTTTACTAATGTAGATAAAATAAGAAAAAATTAACTAGTAGACAGTTTTGAGCATATTAGTATTTTCTAAATGTTTAGAAGAAAAAATATGTTTCATGTATTTGTTAACAGTTCATTTCTCTTCCAGTGTTACTCATATATACAAATATATATTGTTTTTATTATATATAATATTATGTTATATAAGCACAAACATATATGTTTTTCTCCTTTGAAATTATTTTATGCATGTAAAAACTATATTGGTAAAATGATAAACATAGGTAACATTTATTTATAACTTATGTATTTATTTGTATTTATTTATTTGAGATGCAGGAAGGTAGACAAACATAGGGAAAGAGCTCCCATCTACTGGTTCACTCCCCAAATGCCTACAGCAGTCCAGGGATAGGGGAGAACACAGGACCCAGGAACTCAGTCTGGGTCTCCTGCAGTGGGTGGCATGAGGCCGTCAGCACTGCCCTGTGAGATCTGTATCAGCAGTGAGCTGGGATCAGCAGCCTGAACCAGGTATCGCATAGGCGCTCTGGTGTGGGATACGAGCTTCTTAACCATTAGGCCAAATGCTCCCGTTGCATAACAGATGTGTGAGTTCTTGTTGTTTCATGACACTGTACTGGCAGTTTGGGACATAAAACATGCACTTACCAAGGGGCACAGAATCTGGTAAGAGGTAAAATGGACTTGTGTGACTGGGTCAGGTAGTGTGGAAGGATTGATGCAAGTGCATTGTGTTCTAGGAGTTCCAAATATAGAGTGGTATCGCAGTCCAGACCGCTTTTAAGTATTGTCACAGTAGTGTGGCCATGTGTAGGAGAGGCCAGCATAGCAGCAGACTGAGGGAAGGGAGGGGAGTGGTATCTTTAAATCCTGGTCGTAGTAAACTTAAAACAATTTTCCACTTTCTTGAAAAATCAGCTACAAATGTTGAGACAAGTTAATTTATATTTCTGTGTGTCATGTATATAGTTCTCTGTAGAGCTCCATACAGCTGCTGCTAGTGACCAGATAACATGTTTTTCTGAAGAAATATTTTGTTGTAAGTACGAACAGTCTTAGTAACTCTCTTATCCCTCTTATGTGCTGAGTGCAGTCGGAGGAAGAGGAATTGGAGTTGGTGAGTGTGGTTTCTGCTTGAAGGGAGTTGAAAAAGATGTTGCCAGTGTTCCTTTGTTTTATAGGGTTTTTTTTCTTTTTATTAAACTACCCAAACACTTTGAATCACTAAATAATCTATTGATGTTAGATTCCAGTTTTTCTGTTGTAAGTGTATATGTTGACCCATTTTATCTGTTTGAGAAAACATTAGAATAAAGTCTTTAAGAACAATAGCTGTCCAAGAGCACTGGATACTTGTTAAAATTTTTTGAAGGAAATATATTAAAAATACCTTATATAGCTCTCCATATTCTTAAAATATTTTTTAGAAAATGACTTCACCCTCAGAGTTCCTCAAATTGTAACACACGATCTTGTGTTATTTCTTTCTTTCAAAAAAGATGACATCATTTTTGGTGAGGTCACCTTGTTCAGAGTTGGAATTATTTCATCCTGCATGAGTCTGTCTGAACCACAAGAGGGTTCCCTGTTTACTCAGACACAAATTTACTTTTCTTTCAGAAAATATTCTTAAACGCAGCCATCACCTTTTTCTACCCCCAAAGAAATGTTTTCTGTTGGCTTTTCCTCTAGAAAATAAACTGGAATAAAAATAATTTGGAATTGATCTGTTCTTTGGGAACTAAAACCCAGCTTCCCAGAAGTAATCATGTAAATTAGATGACTTTAAGGAGAACAGAAACTTCAAGATTTCAGTTTTTAACAGGGACGGGTTAACAGTGCATGAAAGCATGGGGGAAAAGCTAATTTTGTTTACTTTTTTATTAAATATTTATGCATGCCGGTGTGTTTTGATTGATGACAATTGATCTTTTTAAATGAGGTTGTTTATGCTCTGTCCTTAAAATATGAAGCGCTTTATTTCGCTTTGTGGTCATTCTCACAATTGTGGATATTGTTGTAAATATGATGTGTTATTACTAGTGAAGTAGTTTACTTAGTGATAACTGTAAGTATTTATGAAGAGCGGGTTTACACTTCAGGATAATTCATTGACGGTAGAGCTCAACTACCCTGACGTCGTCCTTGATGCTTCCTTTAATTACCTAATGCTTTGTTGCCCTCTAGTGGTTCTGCAAGTCATTTACTCAAGAATATGATATTTGTGAGATAGGAGAGCTTTGATAAAGTAGAAGCAGTACATTGGGGTCTTGTGATTACCCCCACCCAGTCTTTGAAGTCCCATGAGGAGGTTGCCATGGAAATGAGACCATGGAACACAGGGATTCTAGGCCAAACTGTTTCACACTGTTCTTTGACCTTGCATTAGACTTCTGAACTTTCAGACCAAATATGAGAGAGCAGATTAAGTCCAGTCTATCCCTATCTCAGAAAGTCATCAAAATCATTACCTTTGTTGCTGAAACTGAAATATATTTCCAGTTGTCATATGACACTGACTTCCCACATTCCTTGAAGTATACCTATAGTTACAGAATCCCAGAGATAAACTCTGAAGTCTTTGAAAACTTAAAAATCATAAAAGTAAATGTTTGAAATTAAGAGATACTAAAAACTACAAACAGCTATTCATACTTTTAAAAACTTAGATGAATTCAGACTGTGAAAATTAAAAATGAAATGCTTTATCAGAACCAAAATATAATGAGAATCAGTCCACTAGAACTTAGAAAGTTCAAATTGGTTTGAACTCTACAGTATAATCGTAGATGGCTCTGATCCATGGTGGGAAGACCAGCACCTAGGGCCTGCCCAGCTACCAAGGTTCCTTTAGAAGCTTTGTAATTCTAGAAAAATTCTACTTCATGGCATCCCTAGTAGAGTAGCTGTGTATTGGAAGGAATAAATATGTTTACTTTTTTCCACTGGAACGTATAGAAATTTGGGGACAGAGGACTTCTTGAGACAGTAGTTTAAGAATATGATATTTGTGCAGTACTTCAGCTACCAGACGCCTCCAACACACGGCCCCGTTTGGGTCTCAGAAAGCCCTGCAAGGCAGAAGGACAGAGACTGCTGTCTTCCCTACTTGACAGGGAAGAGGTTCAGATGGGGTTAAATGATTCTCCAAAGGCTTCTGAGGTGGTGAATCTGGGACAGACGACAGGCAGTACGTCCACATACCATGCGATCTGTCTGATAGCCTCGAACTTTGAAGCTAAGGTAGAAATAGGACTTTTAAAAAAACCCAAACAGGATCTAGATCTTCATCAAATAACCATATTTCAGGTGTCTAGATTTAGCCAAAAGCCTCACTCATCTCATGTGCCCTTCTGAAAATGGTGACAGAGAGAATCAGCTCACATTCTGACACTTCATAATTTCAAGGCATTAGACTGCGCTTTCACTGATGCGCCTCGACCCCTGAACGTCAGTCATCAGCTGCAATCTTCATTTTAGAAAAAGTCCGAGCTGTGCTCTAACAGCGTGTCTGTTCTGCCCGTCTGGTCTTGGCCAGTCTGGTGAGAAACTGGTTCTGTCCTATGCCTACAGATAGAGGAAGATACTGTGTTGATCTTCATTACTTAATAGCTGACCTTTCTTTATTCACTCCCAGTGTGCATGGGAGGCCATGCAGAGTCACTGAGTCAGCAAGCATCTGATGTTTCTCATTCTCAGCCCAGTCAACAGGGCTTTATTCAATCTCTACTCAGAGCTTTCCTTTCAGAAGACCAAAGAGACAGACCTGAATGCACTGTTACAAAATAGGTCAACTGCAGGAGGGCAGGAAATAGGAATACAGGCTGTACCTCAACAAGTCATTAGTTCAAACCATGTTAAGATAGAAACGTTGCTCCCAAAAGCAGATTTGATTCTTAAACTTATGGATTTATAATCCCTTTATACACAGATGACTTTTGCTGTCATCAGGTATTTAAAATCTACACAAATTTCACTTAGAGCAACCTGGCAGCATTGGTAATAGCATCAAGTCCTAACTTCTGCTAACACAGAAAAGTGATGCTGTCCACAACATGAAGTTTGATTTTAAGGCTGTGTCCCTGACATTGTAAACTCTTTTAAAAAGAGAAAATGAATAATGTAAAAATACACTCCTTAAAAATCACACAGTTATTCCCACTAGTATTTTTCAGGTTTTCACATCATCACTGCCTCAAGAAATAATGACATTCAATAAAGCTGTGAAAAGTGTCACTTTTAAATTGAAAGTTATTTATAAAAAATTAAGTCTTAACATAAATGCCACCTAATAACACTTTCTCTTGTTTCTGTTCTCACAGAACCCTCAGAGGATAAGCAGTTCTCAAGCCACTCAGCCTCTCGCCACCCCAGTGGTGTCTGTGACAACCCCGAGCTTGCCTCCGCAGGGACTCGTGTACTCCGCCATGCCGACAGCGTACAACACGGGTGCGTCCGCTCCGGCGCCTTTCCCGAGTGGTTTTTTTCCTTTGCTTTTTGATCAAGCTGTCCTTTCGTAATTTTTCTAAAAAGCATATTTATTGAAATAAACTAACTTGCAAGTATTATGATACTAGCCTTGAACAATAATCACAGAGGTTACACTGCTAGTAGAGTGAGTTGAATAAGGCATTTTTGTTTATGCAGTGTGAACATTTAGCCTTGGAAAGAAACAAGCAGCCATTTCCAACATTGTGGCAGGTGTCAAGCCAAGAAGCGGCTGGCTTGGTGCTCAGGTGCTTTCTGTGTGTCCTGTTACACAGTGTGACACTCTGAGTCAGGGATTTGTCTCTGCTGTGTTGCCTCCCTCTCTGTGTGTCCTGTTAGACAGTGTGACACTCTGAGTAAGGGATTTGTCTCTCTGCTGTGTTGCCTCCCTTTGGACCCAGGTGAGCCCAGCACCTGGTGTTTCCAAGGCAGCAGGAAAGATAGCAGTGGTTAAGTGACGCCTCGCCAGGGCTCAGACTGCAGTGCAGGGGGTCATTCTTCAGTCCTCATAAATGGAGTGTGGTAGAGGTCATCCAGTCTTAGATTGGAGGAGAAATGCTTTGGCACAGTGCTTTCTGTCTGCTCTCAGGAGCTACTGGGAGGGACCGAGCAGTAGATACATCCCATTGCCATCTGAATCTGAATTCCAAGTAGTTCTTTCGGAACAGAGACAACTTAAAAAGATTTTTTGAAAAAATGAAGCCTCTTAGGGAATGTCCTTCCCCTTTGCCAACAATCAGTGTGAGAAAAATGCCCACATCCGGCCGGTGCTGCGGCTCACTAGGCTAATCCTCCGCCTAGCGGCGCCGGCACACCGGGTTCTAGTCCCGGTCGGGGTGCCGAATTCTGTCCCGGTTGCCCCTCTTCCAGGCCAGCTCTCTGCTGTGGCCAGGGAGTGCAGTGGAGGATGGCCCAAGTGCTTGGGCCCTGCACCCCATGGGAGACCAGGAAAAAAGCACCTGGCTCCTGGCTCCTGCCATCGGATCAGCGCGGTGCGCCGGCCGCGGCGGCCATTGGAGGGTGAACAACGGCAAAGGAAGACCTTTCTCTCTGTCTCTCTCTCTCACTGTCCACTCTGCCTGTCAAAAAAAAAAAAAAAGAAAGAAAAATGCCCACATCCATTAGTGGCAGACTGGCCTAGGGTCTGTGCACCATAGTCCATTGTTTGTCTTAGGAGAGCTAGGGGTTACTCACTCACAGCACTTCTGTTCAGTGCATTCATCACCTGGCTCGATGAGACACCACCCTAAGGACATAGCGTTTCTAGATCAGGAGACAGGACACACCTGAGATGGTCACTGTGGAGGGAAGTCCTGGGTTGTTTCAGTGACCTGTGTATTCTCTGAAACTCAGAGAAGTGGGGAAGGAGGGAGGTCTGAGGCTCAGCTGGCTGAGAAAGATGGCGCTTGAACTGGATGTCAAAGTTAGCTGCAGTTCACTAAGCATTTTATAATGGACTTTTTGATGTACTTAGAGATCCCACTATACTTACTTTTAGAAATGCTGTTGATTAGATAGATGTTTCTGAAACGTCTAGAAGGAATTACCACAACATAAAAATGGAGGCAGGCTCTCACAAAACCACCCATCGCTTAGCCTCGGTCTCATTCCATTTGTTGGCTGCCTCTGTCTAGGAAGGGAAGAATCCAGTTTGGACCCTGTTAAATTTGAGCTATTCAGAGAGGCACAGATGCACATGTCTAGTAGGTTGCTGGAAGGACCTAGAGGCACAAGAGAGTTGTAGACTGGACAGGGCACCAGAGAAGGCGTCCAGATGCAGGACCCTGCCCCAGCCTCCCTGGGCATGGCTGAGGCAGTCTTTGAGTGTTTAGGAGAATGTCAAGTCAGGCCAGAAGCCCGGATACCAGCTGTGCCACTGCTGTTCCGTCCCTTTTTAAAAATACCTCTGTTGAGACGGGAGAGAGAAGTTAAAAGTAGAGGAGTTTTTGCCACCTCTCTTTAGAATAAAATGGAAAAGACAAGTGTTAATGATAAACTGAAATAACTCAACATGTGAGTAATGTCTCATGTCCCACGTCTGGGTCACTGGGATTATGACTGAACCATTGATATAAAATGAGCTATGTTATACTCCTGTGACCAAGAAAGTGTTTTTTTGAACTTGAAATTATTTTCCACGTGGTCAAGAAGCTGTGGCAGTACGAGTACTTTTACATAAATGCAGTTAATCGTGTCACCGTGTGTTTATTGTCTGTGCCACTAAGCATGGCACCCCTGTGAGAGGAATTGCTTGTCTCTCCTGGATCCCTGTCTATCGTTCGGACTTGCTGGCCTAGACTCAGTCTGGGTGAGTCCAGTGTTGCTCCGGGTGCCAGAGGGTAGTGACAGGCTTGTTGATTTAAAATAACAATTATATAGGAGCATCCTTTAGCAATGGCTATTTGCTATTTCTATTTACTTGTTGGAAAACAGTATCTTTTGTGAATGAAACTATAAACATTTAGTACAGAATGGGAATTTATTTTGCTTCAATAATCCCAAATAAATATACAAGGAGCTAGATCTTACATACCTCTACAAAGAAAATTTGGAGGGGTTTAGAATACCCCTGATTGTGTTGTACCTGACTTCTCTGAACCTAGGGAGCTGCTGTTTGCAGCTGTTTTTTTTTTTTTTTTTTTTTTTTTAAGATTTATTGATTTATGTGAAAGGAAGAGTTACAGAGAGGCAGAGGCACAGAGAGAGAAGACTTCCATCTGCTGGCTCACTCCCCAAATGGCTGCCATGGCCAGAGCTTCATCAATCTGACACCAGGAGCCAGGAGCTTCCTCCAGGTCTCCCACGTGGGTGCAGGGGCCCAAGCACTTGGGCCATCTTGTATTGCTTTCCCAGGCCATAGCAGAGTTGGATTGGAAGTGGAGCGGTTGGGACTTGAACCGGTGTGCACATGGGATGCTGGCACTGCAGGCAGTGGCTTTACCCGCTACGCCACCGCGCCGGCCCCAACAGCTGCTTTGTTTGAAAATAAGATTGGCCTGGTCTTTGCAGCATGCACTGAGTGTCTCATCTTCCTTGTAGATTACTCACTGACCAGCGCTGACCTGTCGGCCCTGCAAGGCTTCAACTCCCCAGGAATGCTGTCTTTGGGGCAGGTGTCGGCCTGGCAGCAACATCACCTAGGACAAGCAGCCCTCAGCTCTCTTGTGTGAGTGACCAGAATTTTCCGGAACCTTCCTCCTGTGGGCACACTCCGTTCCTGGCAGTTGCGGTCTTTTGCTCTGTGGAGTCTCATGTGAAGAATTCCCCCGTGGTTTCTTTTTTGAGTGTACCCAAGCATTGGGAGATTTTCTGTTTCCATGGCCCCAGGTCATAACTTGGTTACCGAGTAAACTAGGTACTCCTACTCCTTGAACGGTCTCAGGGAGCAAGGAATCTCTTGAGGGGACATAATAAGGTATTGAGACTTGGCTGGTGTCTAAGGGGGGTTCCAGGTACAGATGCCACCCACATGCACCTCTTATACCCACTGACTAGGGCATGCGCCACCCACTCCCGTGTCTGCCACCCAGCACCTTCTCCGGGACCAGTGTTAGAGGAAATGGAGCTTGATGGCATTTGCACACACCTACTGCTTTCTCCTCCCACACCCACTCTCTCTCTTTTATTTTTTTACATTGGTGAGCCTCTGTAGACATTGAGAACAGGAAGATGAGCCGTGCCTTCCACCTTCTCCCAGGGTCAGAGGGTAGAAACCTGGGGATGCCGCGTGGGAATCAGCTCCCCAGGAGTTATGGGCACAGTCCCAACCTGGCACCCGTGCTCTGGCTCGTCAGCAAAGAGAGTGTTCTTATGGCAGAATGTGGGGCTGGAGGCAGAGGGTTCACAGTGGTACCCAGAACACTGGCTTTCCCTGAATCTTGGGGAGAAGGAGCAGGGCCTTCACAGAGCCAGGGCAACGTGGGCAAGTGGGCACATAGAGGAGAGCTCCCCTCTGGCCTCCCCGAGGGCCCCACTGACTCTCATGTACAGCTGCAGACACTGACAGAGTTCTGGATTCTTCAGGCGCAGAGTACCGAGGTTCCCACAGGAAGTAGAACTGGGTGACATAAGGACTGATTGACTTAGCGTTGCTCTTCCTCCCAGGGAGAGGTGATTTCTGTTAGTGCTGAGCGCTGCAGGAAACAAACCAGACCTGTCCTGGGGGGTGCTGAGAGGGCTTCGGCCTGGCTCTTTGCAGTGGGCAGTGTCTGTGAAGTCGTTACGGTTACGCATTGTGCACACAAACCATCTCATCTCTCGCTCTTTCACTCTTTTTTTTTTCCTCTCAGCGCTGGCGGGCAGTTATCTCAGGGTTCGAATTTATCTATTAATACCAACCAAAACATCAACATTAAGTCAGAACCAATTTCACCTCCCCGGGATCGAATGACCCCATCAGGCTTCCAGCAGCAGCAGCAGCAGCAGCAGCAGACGCAGCCTCAGCCGCAGCCGCAGCCACCGCCGCCGCCACCGCAGCCGCCCCAGCCCCAGCCCCAGCCCCGGCAGGACATGGGGCGCTCCCCTGTGGACAGTCTGAGCAGCTCCAGTAGCTCCTATGATGGCAGTGACCGCGAGGATCCACGGGGTGACTTCCATTCTCCCATTGTGCTTGGCCGGCCCCCAAACCCCGAGGACAGAGAGAGCCCTTCTGTAAAGCGCATGAGGATGGACGCGTGGGTGACTTAGGGCTTCCAGGCTGATGCTTGTCCTTTGTGTCGCTGCAGTGAACTGCCCTACATATCTACATTGGTAAATAAGGACATGCGCTGAGTCTATTTATGTGTACATACATACATATATATCCCTTTACGTATATATGTATGTGGGTGTGCGTGTGTGGGTGTGTGTATGTGTGTGGCTGGGTGTGTTGCAGACACAGAATCAGGCACTTAGCTGCAAACTCCCTGTAAGTCTGCAGATGTGTGTCCCACGGCAGACAAAGCACCCTGTAGGCACAGACCAGTCTGGCACTTCCTTGGACTACTTGTTTCATAAGATAACCAGATTTTGCAAACAAATGTATTCCCATATATAATTCTCCCACACTAGCTTGCAGAAACCTAGTGGGCCCCTACTTGTTTTATTTAACTGTGCGGTGACTGTGTAGTTACTTAAGAAAAATGCTTTGTAGAACAGAGCAGTAGAAAAGCAGGAACCAAGAAAGCAATACTGTACATAAAATGTCATTTATATTAATTACCCAACCTGGCATGGGTCTCTATTGCAAAGGGGTGCATGGGAAAGGGCTGTTGATATTAAAAAAAATACAAAAATAGAAAACAAAAAAGCCCCACACATAACTGTTTTGCACGTGCAAAATGTATTGGGTCAAAGAAGTGATCTTTAGCTAATAAAAAAGAGAGAGAATAGAAAACACGCATGAGATATTCAGAAAATACTAGCCTAGAAATATAGAGCATTAACAGTAAAATTAATATATTAAGTTATAATTGGAATATGTCAGAAGTTTCTTTTTACATTCATATCTTAAAAATTAAAGAAACTGATGATTTTAGCTCATGTATATTTTATATGAAAGAAAACACCCTTATGAATTGATGACTATATATAAAATTATATTCACTACTTTTGAACACATTCTGCTATGAATTATTTATATAAGCCAAAGCTGTATGTTGTAACTTTTTTTTAAGAGAATAGTTCTATCTTGTTTTAACTGTTTAGTTTTATTTTAAGAGGGGAAAAAAATATCTTGCAAGCAGAACCTTGGAAAAAAAAAGCCATGAACACTTATTATTCTATATGTAAATTAAAAGTTGAGCCAAACTTGTTGTGTATATAGCATCTTAAATATATTATCACCTTTGATGTAAGTACCTATGTATTGTATGGTCACCAGATTAAAAAGTATATTTTTGTGGATTGCCGCCAATTTGGGGGGAAAAGGCGAGATCCTTATTAAGTAGAGTATTCACTGTTTAATATTTACTATTTTGTTAAATATGCTGTACTTTGGATTTTAATTATTAGCCCAGTTGTTTTCAGAGGATTGTATAGGGGGGTTTCTCCCCTCACTGGTGGGGAGTGTGTGATGTTACATTGTAATCTTTGTGCTGTATGGGTTGAGCATCACTATATATTTTATATGTGTACATAAATAGCAAAGTGGCAAAAAATTGGTGTTAAGTTCATCCTGCATAAATATAAAAATGTGTTGTAACAGATTTTATAAGGCATTATTTAAAATTTGCCTTTTGTGAGGAAAAAATATATAGTAGAAAAAGCTGACCTAATTTAATATTACAGAAAATGGCAAAACAGTAGATGAGCACAAAGGTTTTCTAAGTGGTAAATGATTAGGGGAAGATGTCTGTGGGAAAGGGATCCATGTTTCCTTGACCCTCTCGAAGCAGAGTGACGCGGTGGGTTCCACAGCGCTGCCGTTACACTGGCGCTGTGTGCTGAAGGACACCTTGGTGTGGGGAGGGGCCTCTCGGATGGTGCAGATCCTTGGCCTGACTCCTGCTGTGCTGTTCGGAATCAGTGCCGCCCTCAGCTTGAATTCTGAACAAGGCCTTATTCTTACAGGAAGACACCTCACGGGGAAGAACAAGTTCATCTGTTTACTGGGCTTGTGCCATGAACAAAATTCAAAGTCCTGTATAGCTTTTATCGTAGGTTTTTTGAATACTCCTTTTCCTCAGAAACTGAAAAGAAGCGTTTGAAATGCTATTTTATATTTTAAACTTAATACTGAGCAGCTATCTACAGTTTCTACTTACATTGTTTCCCCCCTAAATTATGTTTCTTTTGACACTCTCCTCATCGCTGTTGTGACAGGTCGTCACCGGAGTCCTGACTGCTGGGGGTGTTTGTGCAGGACAACGCTGGGGCACTCGCAGGCTGCAGGGGGACTCTGCTTCAGCGGCAGTCTGGGCCATAAGTTTTGGTAGAGGCCAAAAAAGGGAGGGTGACACACACTGTCTCCTCTCTGTAGTAGCAATCAATATTTGGCTCTTAATCAGAAAGGATGGGTTTTTCTTTAAAAATGTACTTACTTCACTGAGCTACTTACAGGCACATTCTTCATAAGGTCACGCCTAATCGGAATGAGACAGCCTCCCAACACTGAATTTCTGAGATGATCCTTACCACTTTGTAAACCATTTATAGCTTTGAAGTGTTAAGTGATTCTTTCGTTATTATTTATGCATGTTCATGAACCTCTGCTGTATATTGGAATAGGAGTTAACACATTCACATTTACTGTCTATTTTCTTGTGTGCCTTATGAGATGGCTTTTCTGACTGTATCTCAATTGTCTTTCTTTCTATGCAGGTTTATAATCAGTACAACTACTGTTTTCTAAAATAATATTACACAAGGCTCGGAGTTTGTATTTAAATTACACTGACCAAGTAACGTGTATTCCGTTTTCAGGAACTGAATATTTGACTGTTAACCCTTGTCCCATGTGCCCCGTGTGACTGGGAGCACGTGGACTCGACAGACATCCCTCACCCAGACACCACGTGCGAACACATCCACATTCACACCTCTTGGCGGAAACCAACCTGCAGTGGGGAGGACACTAACTTTAGGTCCATCTTTTCTAACCCTTTTAGGACTCATGTGTTTTATATGAGACACCATGACGGGAAAATTGTATCCCTTCAGATGAAGTATTTTATTACTAAAAACAAAAGCAAAAAAAGCTTACACTGCACTGGCTCAGGTGCAGCGCCCCACAGCTGCACTTCCGTCCGTGCTCTCTGGAACTCCGCTGAGAGAGAGTCGCCATTATGTGTACACAGATGGTCCCGATCAGAACTCCATCTTTTGAGCCCTAATTACATCCATTGTGTTTTAGACGAAATCAGGGGTTTGTTCTAAAAGAACAATGTGTGTTTTACCATTTCCTTTAAATCTAAGGACAGCGTATAATGCATGAACATGACTTCTGTATTAACCATCATGCGCACAAGAAATACATAGTAAATAAGGAACCTGAGAACTCCTGGCATTGGGTCATAAGAAGCTAGATGATTAGAATGTGAAACAGATTTTACAAATGTAAAACTTTTATTTCTCTGTAGAAACTTTCTTCACTTTGCTGTGCAAGAAGACACTGCTTTGCTATATTTAAAATGGCTTTTCTAAAAGAGATTTATGTATTTGGTAAATGTTTGTAGTCAACAGTTCACACACGAAGCTGTACACGGTTTGAACTTGTAAAACCGTTTGGCGGCACAAGCTGGACTTTGTTGCCATCCTTGAGATGAATCTTTTAAGAAAAATAAGTTAATCTCAATTTTTCCCTGAATGTGTTGTTTTTTCTTCATTATACAATAAATATTATAGTGTACTTTTTATCAGAAGATGATACCTAGAGGTTGGTGTAAACTTTGTCTCCTCACGCCCGCGCATCCACTCTGCCAGGGAAACTGTAAGGCTCTGGCTCAGCCCCCAGGCCGCCCCTCCCCAAAGCCCTCCTCGTCCACTCCTTTCGCCAGGGCCTTTTTCATCTGAGGTCCCCTTCATACTGAGACATGGTCAGGGAAGCCGTCCCCGGGCCCAGCCGCCTCACCTTGCGTGGGTGCCTGTGCCAGCCCAGGCCCTTGACGCAGGCAGCCCGTGGGTTAGCCTGGCCGCACCGTGCACGCTGGTGTGCATCGGTGAAGTCCATCTGCCTTCAGTAAGTGCCTCTCACGGAAACGCAGATGCGGTGTGTGAGTGAATGGGCTTTGTGTGCGGGGGGCTGGACGGGTACCCCGTCCATGGCTGTGTGCTGCTCTGTGCTCATCTGCTCTGATCCTGTCGTTCAGCTGGAAAATGAAGTTAGTTCCCAGACTGCAATGGAAAGCGCTCTTTTTTCTGATCTGTTTCCTTGTCTGACTCCTAGCTAAGCAGATTCTTGTTGTCATTTAAGTTCAAAACGAAATTTTCGTGCTGGCTACAGTGGGGCTCTCACTAGATTCTGAAAGCTCATTTCCATGGCTAAAAATACCCTGATCACAGCTGCAGCTACTTAAAACCAATCCATTGCCTTTGCCTAGTTAGCACCCACAGTGCCTGGTTCCAGCTCTCGGCTTCGAAGCTGATTCTGGGTCTGACTGGCACTGCCTAGATGGTGATTGTCAGTTGGGGCCCTGCACCAGGCAGAGGGTGGCAGCCTGCCCCATCTTCCTGTCCCGCAAGCGGCTACTGGGAGTCCACTGGGGGGTGCCCTGTGTTTTGGACAGTGACCCCTCCCCACCAGCTGTCCCTCACGCACAGCTGTGCTTCCCGGTCCCAGTGCTGCATCAGCCGCCTCTTCAAGCACCCTGGTTCCTCTTATCCGAGAAGGGTGTTCTGAAACCACAGTCTGGGCATTCAACGTGCCTGTTGCTGGTGAAGTGGGCTTCTTCTGCAGACATCCGCTCCCACACCGGCTTTCACGGTAGCCTTGCCTGTCCTCACTGGGGAGAAACTGAGTCTCGTCATCTGCAGGGTTACTCGTTTGTTCGGTTCTAGTATACACAGAAAGTTACAGAGCCGCCAACCCAGACCCGTGGGAGCGACACCGTTGCCTGGCGAGAGCGTCCAGGTCTTACCCATCAAGGGTGTTCTCCTCGGCTGTCGGTAGATGCCCGCCCTCTGCAGGGGGGCTGTGCTGGTCACGGACAGTGAGGCCCATCCCTTGCTGTGTGACGTCCTCCGCCCCCGTTGGCTGTAATCCATGCTGGGGAGTATGAGTGGCATCTGAAAGAAACCTCACTGTCCCTTGAGAGCGACGTGTTCTGAGGACTGTCCCCGTGTCCTTGTCCTTGCTCCCAGCTCCCTTGCTCACTGGCCCTTGCAGACACACGGAGTTGCTGGGTTAATCTCGTTTCTCTCACACATGAGCAGCTTCCCTTCCCTTAGTGTATCTGGGGGTCACTCCTCAGAGCAGTCAGCGCCCAGAAGCCTTCATTCCTTTTCACGGCCGTTGGCCCTCCTGCTGTGGATGTGGCGTCCTCTACTAACCACAGGTAGGCATTTAGGTGGCTTCCAGTTGCAGTCATCAGCGAATATGCATTTCTGTATTGGCAGAGATTTACCTTCAAGGTAGGTCCTGGGTAAACGCACCAGCAGTTTCCTGAGGTCTCGCACAGTTCACCTCTGGGCTGCGGCTGTTTGCATTCCGTCCAGCAGCCTGGGCTGCTTCCCCAGGCCTCGGCGACACACTGTGGCGTCACAGTTTTTACTTTGCCAAACCTGATGCGTGAGAAAGGGCTGATCCATGTTTTCAGCTGCCTTTCCTGTGCGTGTGTTTGAACATGTTTATCTGTTCTCGGGCCATTTGCACTGCTCTCCTGTGTGCAGATTGTTCAGGTGTTCGTTCCCATTTGTCTACTGGGTTTTTTTTTTTTTGGTCTGCATCCCCCAATTTTCAATCTTTTTATACTGAGGATAACAGCCTGTTGTTTATATATGCTGTGAATTCACAGCCATCTGTCAGTCATCTTGACTTACTTTGTGTGTGGTGCTTTTGCCATGCAAAATTTTACGTAAAGTTCATCAATCGGCAGGGATTTTGAGTTGGATTTAGAAATCCTTTCCCTACACTCAGGTTGGAGAGGAATTCACGCATATTTTCTTGTGCTAGTATAGTTTGTCTTTCACATTTAGATCGCTACCCCACTTGGAGTGGATTCTTCCATACTGATAAAATCTTACGCTCATCTAAATGACTGTCTGGTTACCCTGGTGACCATTTATCACAAAGCACATCTTCACCTGTGCCGTAAGACGGAACCTTTATCACAGGGTACGTTTCCATATGTGTGTGAGTCTTGTGGGATTTCCTAGTCCATGACCACAAATTTTAAATGGCTCTCAACACTGCCCAGACGTGCAGCTCCCATTCCCTAGTCGGTTGGCAGCCTCACTTCTGAAGTAACTTTCACTCTGTCTCCTCTCCAAGACCCCAAGGCCATTTCCTCTCCTTCCTGGCCGATCACTGTCCTCACGTTTTCCATTGAGATAGATCCAGCGAGATGGTCCTCCTCCTCCTGTGGTGGTGTCCCCCAGCCTGCCTGCACGATTCCCCCATGCCCTGCCTCCCTGCTCCCCCCTCGCCCCCGCAACACACACACACACACACACACACACACACACACACACACGGGATGGACTGGCTGCCAGTACCCGAGCCTTCGATGCAGTCTGGGTCCAGCTTCTCTCTCCTAAAGGTCTTGACTCCTGTGGCTAGCCCTCTCTCTGGCAGCACCAATTGCTCCCTCCCTCCAAAAGAGCAGGAGCAAGGAGGAGCCAAGTGGCCACAAGGAACAAGGCCAGCACCGCCACTTTCCTGCTGGCGTGAGGACCACCGGGCCAGCTGCTCGACCGAGAGGACACTCGGGAACAGGGAGCCTCGCGCCCCACAGGAAGGTGCGGTCAGGTGCACTGCGCTAAGCCACCACACACCTCTGGTGCAGCTGTTTCTCGGGCCTTGGAATTTAATGGACTCATTCCCAGGCCCAGTCCATGAAAACTGCCCCTTCTGATCTCCTGTGTCCCTGGGCCAGTCCAGGCTACATGCATAGTCCACCAACAGGTCTGCTCCTTGGGTCGGTCTGCCTCTGAGCCAGTCTTGCCCCTCGCGCCAGCATTCTGATTGTCCCTCCCCTGCCCCTAGTGTGGGTGTCTGCTGTTGGCCAGAATCGGATCAGCTCTCTTCTTTCACCTCAAGGAATCAGGCAGAAGGGGCAGTGTGGGGCAGTGATCTCTGCAAGAAGGGGTAGAAGACCAGGTTACACTGACCCAGGGCACGGGAGGCTCCCAGGCTGACTGAGAGATGGAGTCTGGAGCTGAAGGAGGCCAAGGCGTCCAGTGTTTGAGGGCACGGTACTTGGGCGGGGGGGTGGGGGTGGGGGCGGAACAGAGATCCCCCAGTCTGGCTGAGTGCTGGCTGCTCATGGTATGAGGAAACCACAGAGATGTGGGAAGGAGCCAACAGGAAGAGCAGAACAATTCCCAGCGCCCACCGTGGCCAGGAGTACGTGTGCTCCCTCACAGGGGGAGACCCCCAACGAACACAGCATCTGGTAGACGCTAAGGCTCAACTAGTCTCACACTAAAGACAGCTCTGGGTCTGTACTGATCCAAATGAAAAGTGAGTCTCAAAAGGATCAAGTAACTATGTCCTAAAACAGCACAAAAATATTTAGCAGAAGGTAACAGAATCTAGCATTCAACAGTGTATAATTCATCATATCCAGTGTCCAACCAAAAACTTACCAGGTGCGCAGGGAAAAAGTGGCCCAGTGGGTTAGGCCAACACTTGTGCTGGCACCCACACTAGAGTGCCACACAAGCCTGGCTGCACTGCTTCTGGTCAGTTCCCTGCCAAAGCACTGGGAGAGCAGACAGTGATGGCCCACGTATTTGGGTCCCTGCCGCCCACGCTGAGACGGAGATGGAGTTCCAGGGTCCTATCTCCACCGTGGCACAGCCCTGGCTGTTGCAGCCATTTGAGTAGCGAACCAGCAGATGGAAGATAAATCTCTCTCTCTTTCTGCCTCTCAAACAAATAAAAAGAACACAAAATAATACAATCCATAACTAGGAGAAAAACCAACTAAACTAGACCCAGAGTGATGCGAATGATAGAATTAGCAGGTCAGGATGCTAAAACAGCTGCTTGCGACATACTCTATGTTCGAGAATATCTGAGTACAGCGTTCATGAAAGCAGTGGAAGACAACCCCAAGTGAACCTCCAAAGGCTAAAAAATACTTGAAGGACAGTTCACTGATGTGATGAACAGACACTGCAAAGGAAACGCCAATAGAATGTCCAACGGTCAGTGGAGAGAAAACAAAACACCAGGGGCCGGGGCTGTGGCGTAGCAGGTAAAGCCACTGCCTGCAGTGCCGGCATCCCATATGGGCGCCAGTTCAAGTCCTAGTTGTTGCACTTCCGATCCAGCTCTCTGCTGTGGCCTGGGAGAGCAGTGGAAGATGGCCCAAGTCCTTGGGCCCCTGCACCTGTGTGGGAGACCGGGAGGAGGCTCCTGGCTTCTGGCTCCTGATCGGCACAGCTCTGGCCGTTGCGGCCACTTGGGGAGTGAACCAGTGGATGGAAGGCCTCTCTCTACTCTGCCTCTCTCTAATTCTGCCTTTCAAATAATAAATCTTCTAAAAACAACCGAAAGAGTGAAGTGTAGGACAACATCAAACAGTGAACTTGTAATTGGAGAATAATCAGGACAAAAATCTCAGGAAATAATGGCTGGAATTTTTCCAAATTAGATGAAATTATTTAAAACCACAGATCCAGAAACGTGAGCCCCAAACAGAATTATAAAGGAAACCGCGCCAGGGTTTGTCATAATCAAGTCACCTATTTTTTTTTTTTTTTCTTTGACAGGCAGAGTTAGAGACAGAGAGAAAGGTCTTCCTTTTCTGTTGGTTCACCCCCCAAATAGCCGCCATGGCCGGCGCACCACGCTGATCCGATGGCAGGAGCCAGGTGCTTCTCCTGGTCTCCCATGGGGTGCAGGGCCCAAGCACCTGGGCCATCCTCCACTGCACTCCCTGGCCACAGCAGAGAGCTGGCCTGGAAGAGAGGCAACCGGGACAGAATCCGTCGCCCCGACTGGGACTAGAACCCGGTGTGCCAGCACCGCAAAGCGGAGGATTAGCCTAGTGAGCCGCGGCGCTGGCTTCAAGTCACCTATTCCAACCCGCGCCACGTGTGTTCTGAGATTGTATTTAGGCACATGCGTCGCAGGACCCGCTGCACCGACTGCACGTTCTTACTTCCTGTGTTCTTGCTGGCTGGAGAGACTGCCCCTCCCAGCCCTAGCCAGATGCCTGCTGCGTCCAGTTCTCAAGATTCAGGCTCTGGGTCAGTCCTCCTCCCACTCCAAGGTCGCTGCCCCGGTGGACGAGTTGAAACTGTAATTCTCTCCGCCCCTCTCCGAAGCCATGCCCGGCTCAGCCCCTCGGCGCCCCGCACCAGTGGACTGTCGGGCTCGGGGCAGACTCCGAGCAGCTGCATGAGGAGGAAGCTCCCTGCTCTTACACTCAGTTTTTCCATCTGTAGATGGGGACGAGGGCCTGCCTCCTCAAGTGGTTGGAAAGGATACACTGAGTTCCTGCAGGCAGCCCTTAAAGAAACCGCACGGCCTCCAGCGAGGACCGAGATGACCGGTTTTGCTCTTCCTGGAGACTTTCCCACACGCAACGCAGAGCAGGCGGGCGCAGCACGGGGCGAGGCCCCGGCCCGGCTCGGACCGGCCACCGCCGGCCCCAGCCCACCTCGCCTGACCGCAGTCGCCAACGCCCAGATGAACAAAGACGGAACCGCTTTTCCTTCACAGAAGATACTGTTTTATTCCACTGGGAAAGCCGAGAGCGGACCTTCGGAGTCGGCCGGGCAGCAGCGGCTCTCCCCCGGGCCCGGGCCGGGCAGCGCGGCGGGCGGGGGGAGCAGCCACCTGCAGGGCTTCTGCAGCCAAGGCGCGCGGCCCCGCCCCCCAGAGCGCCTCGCCCGACCAGAACACAGCCTGGCGGAGGATTTAGATTTGCAGACTGGACCTGGGGAGACGGCGTCACACACAGCGCAGAGGAGGGACCGCAGGTCCCCGCGGCCTCTCTGCAGCCCCCCCTCCTGCAGGGGGTCTTTCACACTCATCTCCAGGCCAAAGGCGTGCGATGCCACAGCCCCCGCGAGCTCAGCAGCCCCCCGGCACTGCTGCTCTCGGGTCCACGGCCCCGGGCCTGAGCCCCCAGCCCTGTCCCTCGCAGGCAGCGGCCGGCTCCCACTCCCACCCTGCCCGCTGCCTCGCTGGGCAGGCCCCTTCTCCCTCAGGCACCTGGCCCTCTGCCGCCTCCACAGTCAGGGCCACCTCGGGCCTCTCTGTGTTTGGTCTTTTAAGACAAGCCACACTGTAGACAGACGTCATTCCAGGGCACCCGCTGTGGCGCCCGGGCCCTCGGCAAAGTGGTGAGGACGCCCCAGGTCAGGTACGCACAAGGCTGCTACTCCGGGCGCACGCTGGGACCTTGGTGACAGACCCGTGTCCGCTTCCCAGAATGCGACTGCAAGCGCTGGGTCCCAGCACCGTGGGGACACCCCCGCGGGGAAACCAGGCAGTCGGCCTGTGAGGCTGAGCTGGGCGGCTCTCAAGACACGACGCAGGCATCGCTCCATGACGGCAGCTGGGATTTGGGGCTTCCCCAACCCTAGGAGCAGCACCGCCGCAAAAGGCAAACCGGAAGTGGGGCCTGACACACGGACTCGCCGCCCTCTCACCTGGGGACACAGCAACAGCAGCCCACAGTGCTGTCCCCTGGAGACACGGAAGACTACTCCGCGCCAGTCCCCACGTCACAGCGGGCAGGGGCGCTGCCGAGCCGACGCCAGGCGCTCCCGCGCTGCAGGTCCCTCGGCCAAGGGCGTGCCTCTCCTCGGAGCACGGTGACCTTGGGGCTGCCAGTCCGCTAGATGTCTTCACGACACGGCCACCTGTCACACACAGCTGCCTCTTGCTGCTCCTCTCTGGATACACGGGCTGAGGGCACTGGGAGTTTGGATCCGGCAGCCTTGGATTGGCAAAGCTGGTGCCCGGGGTCAGCGTGGTGTGCAACACGGTAGTGACTTCTGAAACATGTCTGTACATCCCAGCCACACCCGAGGACGTGGCCGTGACAGCTGGTGCGTGTCCGAGGCCACTGCTAAAGCCGGGCCTTAGTGCCCTGCCGGGGTGGTGTGACTTAACCGGCCGTCTGAAGAGGTGCCGGCCGGCACTGGGGTCGCTGGTCTGGGGGCCTGGCCAGGCGCCGCACTCAGTGCCACCGAGCTGCTGGGGGACGTCGTGTTCAGGCCACTCGGGGCCTCGCCAGAAGCCTGTATTCTAAAATAGACCAAATAAAACAGCGGCAGAACCACGCCAACGAGGAGCATGATGACCACAGCGTTCCACCACCGAAGGCCACAGTCGGCGCCGCTCGGCGGCGGCGCGGGGGGAGCCGGGAGCGGCGGCTGCCCGGAGGTCTCCAGGCAGCCGCCCTCCCTCCGGAAGGCTTGGGACTGCACCACGCGCTCGATGTTCCGGTCAATGCCCTGGAAGAAATCCGTCAGCTGGCTGGCCTGGGCGTCCGCGCGCGGCAGCTCGGCCAAGGCCGCTCCGGCCTCGGGGGACGGGCCTGCGAGGGGCTGCAGTTCTTCCCGCGTCTCCGTCAGGATCCCGTGGTTCCTCACGGGAATCTTGATCGATCTCACGGCATATAAATCCTGCTCTCTGATGAAGTTGTTGACTTTCTTGAGATCTGCGACCTAGGGAAGCCGTGAGGACAAACAGAACGTGTGAACGAGTCAACATCCAGAAAGCGCCTCAACCTCGCTGGGTGACGACCCGAGCCCAGCCCACCTGACACTGCGGTGGCACACGGGACCAGTGTCGGCTGTGTGGCCGTGTCCGGCTCCCACGGAGCCTTCGTGCACAGCTCAATGGCTGAATAAGCAGAATTTCCCAGGGATTTGTAAGTCTGAGCAATCGAGGATCAGTTTTGGAAAACAGATTTAAAACAGCCTTCGCGACTGCACCGTGTTTTGGGTGACACTCACGCCCCGGAAGCTGGCCGGAGCCCCTTCCTGCCACCTTTCCCTTGGGGGGCAGCAGTGCCACGTCTGCCTGGCCTTTGTCCCACCCCTGAGCCCGGGGAGAGCCGCCGCCGGGAATGAGTCTGCACCAAACACACGAGCTTCCACCAACTCCACTGGCACAGCCGGACCTGGTTCTCCCGCACTAACGTTTAAGGTTTACCACGTTTTCTCTCTCGGAAGCACAGTGGGACACACAACCTCGTCTTCTAAACAAAAGCGACCTGTGGCTCCTTCACCCCAGTTCAGAGCTGCCTGCTTAGGAAGCGCAGGGAGCGGGCACGCGGCCGGGGACGTGGGCTGAGCGCTTCCGTCCAGCTCAGGACGCGGCAGCGCGGCTGAGCTTCGTCAGGTGCCGGAAGGTTCCAGACCGACGCCTCGGCCCATCGAATCTTTCTTGGGACAGACGTGGGGGAAGTGGGCCCGCGAGGCCTGCGTGCGGAAGCTCACGGGAGACTTGGGAGCCTCGGGACGTGGACAAATCCCACAGGCCTCGGGGCCGCCTCATGCAAGTCAACCCCGCCCTGCGTTTACTCAATGAGCGACCACTTGCATCACGTGGCTGGACTGGCATGGGCCCACTTCTAATGTCCCGTGTCCTGAGACTGACGCCCGGGAGGCTGGAGGCCACTTGGTCTTTGTCCCCAACAAGCAGCGAGTGTGCTTATTTAAAAGAGGAAAACCCATCACTTTTCAGACACGTTATCGGAGTGTACTTCAAAAAGTTCGTGGAAAAATAAACTTCTCTTTTAATTCCATTTTCCCACAAACACTCTGCACATTCTTGAAGAATGTATCAGAAACCAGCACTCCAAGAAGCCAACGCCATCTCTTGGGGCCTCTGCAGGGCAGGATTCCCTCTGCGGCCAGGTCCTAAGACCCCAGGGCTGCCCACTGACAGTGACCCACGTGCAAACGTCCGCACCCCGGCAGGGCTGCAGCCCCGGGCAAGGCTGCAGCCCCCACACAGTGCCTCGTGACCTGGCCGAGGCCAGATGAACGACAGAGCCCTCAAGGAGGAAAGACTTTTTTATTAAGTAGCTTACACAGCCTTGAAGGCTGTGGAGATGGGCAGCACAGGGTCAGCAAAATGAAACGGCTCCAATCTGGAAGGAGACGCAGCCGCTCTACAAATACTTGCCTACTGACTTTGCCATTGTTAGTCACTCTGAATGCTGCAAACATAATTAGAGAGAAAAGCAGGGTTATACAGGTGCACAGCACACAGAGGCCAGATCATGCAGGTTTAAAGGAGAAATTTTACCAGATAAAGCTACCAACAAGAAAAAGCACAAGTAGCAAGGAAAGCAAGCATGCCAAAGCCGCCTCGGGTCCTGGATACACCCTGCCGGGGTGCTCCGCGGAGGGGGAAATGGGACGCTCTCAGAATCTCACCGCGGAGGGCAGAGGGCGGGCGGCGGCGCGGGCCATGCAGACAGCGCGTGCACGTGAGCCCAGGGCTAACAGGACAGGCACGCGCCCCAGCCACCTCGGGTGCCCCGCCCCGAGCCCCTCCGTGCAGTCGGGTCTTACTTTGCAGCCGTACTGGAGGGCCAGCTTGTTGAGGCTGTCCCCCGGCGCCAGCTCCCGCTGCAGCAGCACCGTGGGGCCCCCGCCCGGCGGCGGGGCGCTGCGCCTCTGGCGCTCCTTCCCCCGAGGCCGCAGGGCCCCCGGCTGTGCCTCGTCCTCCGAGGAGTCCCCACTGGCGTCCTGAAACACGTACACGTGGCTGGTCGCGGTCCTGCAGATGGCCGCCGGGCCTTGGAAGGGCTTGGCCAGCACTTCCTCCTGCCTCATCTTCGTCGCTGGAAACCGAGGCTGAGGGTCAGTTCCACGCAGGACTGCACCACCTCCCCTGGCTGCAGCACAAGGGTCCTGAGACAGCCCCTCCCCAAGTCACACGCCCCAGGACAAAGCCGCTGGCTCTGCCCGCACCCCTTAGAGGCCGGGTTCCAGTCCCGGCTGCTCCACGCCCATCCAGCCCTCTGCTCTGGCCTGGGAAAGCAGCGGAGGATGGCCCAGGGCTTGGGCCCCGCACCCGCGTGGGAGACCCCGATGAAGCTCCCGGCTCCCCCCGCCCAGCCCCCGCCGTTGCGGCCATCAGGGGAGCGAACCAGTGGTTGGACGCTCATGCTCTCTCTCTCTCCCTCTCTGTGACTGTGGCTTTCAAATAAATAAACAGATCTTAACAAAACAAACAAACACCAGGAACCGGCTCCGGCTGGCTGAGAGCGCAGGCGGGCGGAACACAGACGCCCTTTTTTCTAACTGTGCACTTTTTGTGCAAAGAACAAATGAACGCCCTACCCCCTTCTCCGCGGCTGTACCTCCGACACCCACGTCAGGACAGATTTCTCAAGAGGCGGCCGGGGTCCCGGCAGGGCAGGTGTGGCCCGCCCGGCCTCCTCACGCTGGGAATCCCCAACCCAGAACCTCGCTCAGGGCGCTCGGCTCACCACGTCCTCGCCAGCGGCTTGGCCACCGCACGGCTCACCAAGTCCTCGCAAGTGGCCGGACCCGCCGCCCTGCGCCCAGCCCCGAGCCACGGCACCCTCTCCCCTACTCCAAACTCCTCGGACAGACTCCAGGGGGGCTGGCATCGGGCGCCGGGGGCCGGCAGGGGCGGCCACTCCGGCTCAGCCCGGGGCCCGCCCCCGCTCCCCGCCGCCCTGCGCCCAGCCCCGAGCCACGGCACCGTCCCCCTACTCCAAACTCCTCGGACAGACTCCAGGGGGGCTGGCATCGGGCGTCTGGGGCCAGCAGGGGCGGCCACTCCGGCTCAGCCCGGGGCCAGACCCCCGCTCCCCGCCCCCCTGCGCCCAGCCCCGAGCCACGGCACCCTCTCCCCTACTCCAAACTCCTCGGACAGACTCCAGGGGGGCTGGCATCGGGCGTCTGGGGCCGGCAGGGATGGCCATTCCGGGTCAGCCCGGGGCCAGACCCCCGCTCCCCACCGCCCGGGGCCCGCCACCCTGCGCCCAGCCCCGAGCCACGGCACCCTCTCCCCTACTCCGAACTCGTCGGACAGACTCCAGGGGGGCTGGCATCGGGCGCCGGGGGCCGGCAGGGGCGGCCACTCCGGCTCAGCCCGGGGCCCGACGCCCGCCCCCTCCTCCCCGGAGCACCCGGGGGTCGCGGGCACGCTTCTCAGGCCTGTTTCCCCACAGCCCTGTCTGCGCAAGCAGAGGGTCCCTACACACAGAAACCCTAAAACCCAGGGCGGCCCACCCCCGGGCTGAGACCCGCGGAGGCCCACCATTCCACAAAGGCACGACCTCCGACCTCTGACCTCCAACCGCAAACAACCTGGGAGCAGCCCTCCGCGGACGCGGCCGCCGCCCCTCCCGCGGCAGGAGGCGCGCCTAGGAGACCGCGGAGCCGACTGGCGACGCCAGGCTGCAGCGCGGCCGTGAGCCCGCAAGGGCCCCGGCACGGCCACCGGCCCCCTCCTCCCGTCCCCGGTGCCTCCGGGACCAGGGCTCAGGCCCGCCTCGCCCCGCCGCCGCCGAGCCTGCCGATTGGCTGCGAAAATCAGCAGGCCTTCCGGGGGCGGGGCCACCGAGGCAGCCAATAAGAACGGCGGTGGGCGGACCCTGAGACGCGCGCGCTTGGCGGAGCGGTCGGCCCCAGAGAGGCAGAGCTGGGGGCGGGGCCGAGGCCAGGGAGCGGGAGGAGCGCGCGGGGGCCGGGGGGCGGGGCCTCAGACTGGGCCCACCCCCGCCCTTCCCGCCCCGCCCCGCCCCCTGGGCCGTGCTGGCGGCCGCTTGCTGGGAGCCGCTGCTTTCTCCTCGGTCGGAGGTGTCCGACCCCGCCCGCCTGTGAATTCTGAATTCAAGAATTCTGAAGTGAAAAGGCGCGGAAGTTACGTCACACACCCAGGTGTGAACGTGAAAAACTTGTACCCCGAAAAGGAAACCCACAAAAGGGCAAACTGCAGTCTGAGGGGGAGAATGGGACCCCCGCGGCCGGGGGTTGAAACCCTCGTGGGCAGAGGCTGGGGCGGCGCTAAACCTCACGAGCGATCAAGTGACCCTGTACCTTGAAACCAGACTTCGGGAGCTGTGTCCCTGTCCTGGCAAATCCGGCCCACGCGGGAGGGTGCGGGCGTCCGCGCCGCCTCCCGTCCCCGTGCCCCCGCGTGGACCCGCCTCCCGTCCCCGTGTCCCCGCGTGGACGCCGCCTCCCGTCCCGTGTCCCCGCGTGGACGCCGCCTCCCGTCCCCGTGCCCCCGTGTGGACGCGCCTCCCGTCCCCGTGCCCCCGCGTGGACGCGCCTCCCGTCCCGTGTCCCCGCGTGGACGCCGCCTCCCGTCCCCGTGTCCTTGCGTGGAAGCCGCCTCCCGTCGCCGTGCCCCCGCGTGGACGCTGCCTCCCGTCCCGTGTCCCTGCGAGGACGCCAACTCCCGTCCCGTGTCCTTGCGTGGAAGCCGCCTCCCGTCCCCGTGCCCCTGTGTGGACGCCGCCTCCCGTCCCCGTGCCCCCGCGTGGACGCTGCCTCCCGTCCCGTGTCCCTGCGAGGACGCCAACTCCCGTCCCGTGTCCCCGCGTGGAAGCCGCCTCCCGTCCCGTGTCCCCGCGTGGAAGCCGCCTCCCGTCCCCGTGCCCCCGCGTGGACGCCGCCTCCCGTCCCGTGCCCCCGCGTGGACGCCGGCTCACTTTCCCTAGCTCCAGTACCCAGCTAAGTGCCAGCACTCAGTACTGGCTCAGTAGGGCGGATGTGAATGTGACCTGATCCAGAGACACGGGGCGGGTGGCAGTGCCGGGTGCAAGTCCTGGGAATCCATCCCAGAGGCCAACTCTGGGCCGCCAGCGGTGCTCCTGCCCCGAGATGCGATGCGTGGCCGTGGCCTGGTGAGTCCCACAACCCGCCAGTCAGCATTTACAGTGTGGTTTGCGGTAGGGGTTGGGGCGCAGCTGGACACACCGTTACCTGGGGGACTTGCCCACATCCCGTAGCAGAAGGCTGACCCCAGTCCCAGCTAGTCCACTCCTGATCCAGCTTCCTGCAGTCCCGGGCCCCTGCCACCCACCTGGGAGACGCAGATGGGGTGCCAGGCCCCTGTAAATATCTCCAGAGGTGGGCAGAAGGCACTTTTCTCTCCCACAGGGTGGGAGCTGGGATGCGTCAGACAGCGGATCAGGCAAGTTCTCGTTGGCCAGCGGTTCTGTGCTGGGGTTGTCTGCTGTTGGCTCCACGGGGGGCTGGTGGAGGGTCCCGAGGCTTACGGTGAGGCTGGAGGAAGAAGGGACCTTGGGCAAAGTGTGTTTAAGGATTTTGTCCAGATCAGTCCCTGGGGACAAGCACTTGGATCTTGACTTGGTTCGACAAAGAAAGGCCTGAGTCAGGGTCTGGGATCCGGGCCTTGGGAGGCAAACAGGAAGGGGGCAGGGGCATCCGGGGAAAAGGGGCTCACTGCAGGGACACGAAGCGGGCCCATTGTGCAACCTCCACTGTTTTCCAAGAGCGCAGGGCTCGGGTGACTCCGTGGTGTGCTGGAGCTGAGGCGGGCAGCCGGGCAAGGACAGAGCTATGCTCAGACAGTGTGAATGGGGACGCTCGGTGCAGTGATTTTTTTAAAAGAAAAAAATATTTATTTGAAAGAGTTACAGAGAAGGAGAGACAGAGAGGTCTTCCATCCACTGGTTCACGCCCCCAAGTGGCTGCAATTGGCCAAAGCCAGGAGCTTCTTCCAGGTCTCCTGTGTGGGTGCAGGGGCCCCAGCACTTGGGCCATCTCCACTGCCCTCCCAGACATGTGACCAGGGAGTTGGACTGGAAGTGGAGCAGCCGGGACTTGAACTGCCGTCCACGTGGGATGATGATGTCGCAGGTGGTGGCTTTACCCGCTGCGCCACAGGACCCTCCCCTGCAGTGATTCTTAGAATGGGTGTATCTTTGAGCGTCTGCGTTTAGGAATTTGCCTGATTAGGAAGTAGTTGGACAGGTAAAAAGACTTGGCTACAGGACTCGGTGGTGAGAAATTGGGTGGGGTGGCGTCCTAGATGCCCCGCACGTAGCAGGGGATTCCGCGAAAGGAACTCCTGTAGCTCATGTATGCTCAAACACAGGTATGGCATGGTAGACTATTCAGGGAAAGGAAGCATTATTTTAAAAATCTCTAGAAAACAAAATACGGGATAAACCTCCAGACATCCAGCGTTTCCAAGCAGAATGCGCACTCCTGGGTGATTTTCCTGCCTTCCTTGCTTCTAGACGTTGTGTTTACTCTGTTGTAAGAAGGGAGTGTAAATAGGAGGAATACTTCTACGGCAGAGTGAGACACCTCTGGCTGACAATAATTAACTGAATATTTCAAAATAACGAGTAGGATTTTGAGTTTTCCGAACATAAACGATATGAGATGATAACTGCCTGTTCACCATGTCCGGTCATTACATGTATACCCGTATTGCAACATAACGCTGCATTCCATGTGCAATGTGCAATGTGCAATTACTGCATGTCAGTCGTACACAGACACACACATACATGTTTAAGAATGCAGAGTGCCACACAGCGGTTAAAACCACATGGTGTGAGGTCAGGAGTCCAAATTTGTATTTCTTGGTTTGCTTGTTTGAGAGGCAGAGAGCGATGCCGTCAGCTCCTTAACCCCCAGATGCCCACCACAACTGCGGCTGGGTCAGGCCGAAGCCAGGAGCCAGGAGTTCAGTCGGGGTCTCCCGCGTAATTGGCGGGAGCCCAGTCCTTGGGCCATCGCCTGCTGCCTCCCAGGTGCGCTGGGCTCAGGGGCAGCGCTGCAGCTCATGGCCAGGCTCCCTGGTGAGGGGCCTGTTGTCCTAACTGGCCCCTGAACTGCGAGGTGCAGCATCCTCCCCAGGTATCCAGCTCTGACCCCTCAACGCCCTGTGGCCGACGGAGGCCAGTGTCATGGGCAGGGAGGAGAATTCACTGTAGAACAGAGAGGAGTGAGCAGAGTTGGATCTACTGAAATCCAGTGCGAGGGAGCAGTGGGCAGGGGGGTCGGGCGGAAGCTGACGACTGCTGAGAGGGCTGTGACCGGGCGGTGCGCATCCGAGGCAGACTGCTGCTGGCTAGGGGCTTTCCCTCACTACCGAGTGCCTTGTTACCGGGATTTTCACGGGGGGCTTCCTTCTCGCCAGGGTCCCGGGTGACCTCCACGCTCTGTACCCACAGGAAAACTTGGTGATGTCCCCAAGCCTCAGTTTCCTCATGCGTAGAATGCGACGGGAGCTGGTCCCGGCTGCACTCCCGGTCAAGCCTGCAGCAGGTGCCCGGCATGCAGTGGGCATTCTGGGAATGTGTCTACCATTATTATCAAGGGAGAAAAATAAAATCAGCTAAGTTATTTTTTTATTTAAAAAAAATACACTTCTGCCTGTAGTGGATTCCATGTTTGTGTCCCCCCGCCCCTGACCCCCAGGTTCACATATTGCAGTCCTAACCCGCTAGGTGATGGGGTGGAGCCCTCGTGGGTGGGATTAGTGTCCCTCTGGAAGTGACTGTGGAGAGCGCCCTGGCCCTCCTGCCTTCCTGTGGCCACACAGTGAGAAGGCAGTGGTTTGGTTCAACCCAGAGGAGAGCCCTTACCAGAACCCACCATGCTGGTCCCCTGATCCCGGACTTCAGCCTCCAGAGCAGGCAGGAATAAATCTCTTTAAATGCACGAGTTACCCAGTCTGTAGTACTGTCACAGGTGGAGGCACTGTCCTAATTTGTGTAGCTGGAGGGGGTTGTGGGGCTTTTGGGGGACCCAGGTCTGCCCTGCTCTGGTAACAGTTTTGGTGGGTGATTTTAAGTCCGTTTGTCTGCTGTCCCCAGGGCCAGGGCATGGGCAGGTAGCTGCCAACAGGAGCCTGGTGACCTGGGCGGGCCATGATAGGCAGATGTAAGGGGTGGGGGGGTGTCACTGCCCTTCAGACCTGGGTGAGAGTCCACGCAGGAAGTCCAAGGCCCGCCCAGGCGTCCTGGACTCCCCCAGGCCACCTTGCCTGGCCGTCCCAGGCTGATGTCCTCTTGCCCTGGCCCTTCCTGAAGCCAGGACGGTCCTGTCATTGCCACCTCACTGGGGAATTCGGTCCCCTCTCAGCCTCCCTGGAGAGTCACACCCAGCACCCTGTTCAGAGCTGCATCTTCAAACCTCCACTTTGCTGTCTCAGCAGCAAAACCGCAGTCCGAGACGCCCCACCCCATTTCCCAATCTCCTGGATTTCGCCAGCACCGACCTTTCAACTCCGCTCTGGCTTCCCTGGGCGGACCCGGGAGCGGTGCCCGGCACTGGAAGGACTGACTCAGCTCCTCCAGGGGCTCCACCTGCTCCTCCGTGGCTCAGGATGGAGGCAGGAAACGTTCCGCAGTCACTCAGCACTCAGGAACTTAAACGGGTTTAGATGTTCAAGGTTGCGAGACTAAAGTCTCCGAGGCACCCTTGACATTGCGACTGAACCCCTGTGCGAAGCTCCCTCAGTGTGGAGGCCAGGAGTGACATCAGCCTCCCCTGGTGCCAGCTGTCTTTCAGGATGAACTGCTTATCAAAAGGAATCCACCGAGGTGGGTTAACCTTAGCCGATCGTTACTTGTAGTCACATTGAAACATGACGCTGTACTCTGTGAAAATGTACAATTACCACATGGCAATCAGACACACACACACACTATCTTAAAGAGTGCAGTGTACCACACAGTGGTTAAAGCCACAGGTCATGAAGGCAGGAGCCCACATTTTTATTTGTTTGGACCTACAGGGTTCTAATCACTGGATGCAAGAGGCCATTTGCTTCTCCAGCAGATAAAACCCTGTTGGCCAGCGCTGCCCGGAGCAGTTTAGGCGAAGTCCAGCTCCAGGCAGGGAAATCCCAGGTCTGGGACCTCCCAGCCTGTATGGAACCCCCTAGACTCACAGAAGCCCCCTCAGCCGCCGTAAAAACTCCCTAAGAAGCACAGCATTGCTGCCCATTCACAGGAAGATTACCGGCACCACGGGCCAACCAGGAACGTGAGCAGGAGCTGAACACACACCTCTCAGCCCCAACTTCAGTCTGTAAGAACCATCACCCCCAACCCCTTGGGGAGCCCAAGAATGAAGCCATCGCGGTCCAGCTCCTCGCTCTGCAGTTTGCAACTAAGCACCGACCTTCTTCCTCCACCTGGTGTCCGTGGTCGGCTTTCTGTGCATCAGGCACGCGGACCCACGTGTGCGGGTCTTGTTGCACCTTCACCTAGTTTGGGGGTTCCTTGGCAGCAAAATGACGTTGAAAAGTCATGGGGGGATCTCTGAGAATGTCGGACACACCAACAATCCCACTCCTGGGGATTTGCTCAAGAGAAATATGACATTCTGGAATCCAAGACCATAGGCACAGTCACCAGATCAGATCGGGGGTGTCAGGGTGCAGGGAATTTTCTAGAATGATGAAAGCGCTCAAATCTCAATTCTGGGAGTGGCCAACATGCACCAAAATAATACACAGTAAAGGGATGTGTTTTACTGTATGTGACTTAAACTCCAATAGGCCTGTGTTGAAAAGGGGGCTGGTATTCCTGAAAAAAAAAATAGAGAGTAAATAAAGAAAATTGCTATATGATCCAACAACCTCACTTCTGGGCGTGCAGAGGCACACAGAGATGTCCGTCCTCTGATGTCCACAGCAGCACTGTGCAGCACAACTGTCCACTCACCGGAGACTGGCTAAGCTGTATGCAGTCCATCCGTACAATGGAATAACACTATTCCGTCTGAAAAAGCCGCTTCCGGCACCTGCCGCAGCCTGGATGAACCTCAGGGACATCGGGCCAAGGCACAAAAGCACACGTGCACGATTGCACGTATCTCAGCTTCCCAGAGCAGCCGAGATCACAGACAGAGGCAGAATGGTAGTGAATGTGGCTGCGCTAAAGTTCAGGTGTTGCCAATGCGATGGCATTGAGCGGTGATTAGGCCACGAGGGCTGCTGCCTCGTGGGTGGGATCAGGCCCTTGTAAAAGGTGCCGTGGGCAGCTCGCTCCCCTGCTCTTCTGCCCTAAGGCTTCGGCCGTGAGGGGCCATCTTGGAAGCAGGGGCCGGTCCTCCCCAGCACCCACCCTGCTGCCTCCAGGCCTGGGAGAGACGAGCGTGTGCTCTGTGGAGGCCACCCCGGCTCCCGCGGCGTGAGCAGAGCGAAGCCGGTAGTTAGCAGGGGCTGTGCGGGAGGGGGGCGTGGGGAGCTAGTGTTTCATGGGGGCAGGGTTCAGTCTGGGGGGCTGAGACGTTGCTGGAGATGGACGGCGGTGATGACTGCCCGGCGCGGAGGATGTGCGTGGCCGAGTGGCAGCTGTTGTGTGTATTTTACCGAAGTTGGGGTGGGGGAGCGTTGAGGGCAGCGCTTTCCTGAGAGGCTCTGGGTGTGCTGGCCAAGTTTGGGAGCCAGTAAGCTAAGACGCTGCCTACAGGGTGAGACTCGCGGCTGTGGGGCAGCCCCTGCCCGCTGTCCCGAGCTGTGTGGCCCAAGAAGGCCACCCCTCACCGCGCGAGGCCACCAAGCCCTTGCAGTATGGCTGGTCAGATTCAGACATGCTGTGTGCAAACTGCACATTGGAAAGACAGCATGAAAAACGCCCAGCGTAATGCTTTTTACGTTGTCTACAAACGACAATGTTTTCAAAGTGCCGAGGGGACTTCAAAAAGTTTGTGGGGAAAAACGGAATTAAAGGTTTATTTGGGTGCGAAATTTTCGAACTCTGTGCATTTTTTTGTAATGTACTTTTTTTTTTAAAAGAATCCTCTATCTGCATGAACTTCAAATTTTTTCCCACCAACAAAACTTTTAATTCCATTTCCACCAACTTTTTAAAGTCCACCTGTGTGAGGTTACCAAGAAAGATGGTTGAAGTGACTCTCACCTGTTCCTTTAGCCGTTCTCCAGGGTACTTCCTGGGAAAGGTGAGCGCCCACGGTGCTTCCCGGTGTGTTTCTGCGTGGGTCTCCTGCAGGTGCCTGCAGTCCTGCTGATCAGACTTCCCGCGTGGGCTTCCTTGTTCTCCAGATGGGCTCTGGTTAACGTGCAAGTTCCCAGCCATCCACGCAGACCCAAGCGCGACCGGGGTGGACAGCTGGGAGGGAGCAGGAGAGCAGGTCCCAGCCATTTCACGGCAGCCTGCAACTGCAGGGCCAGCCCAGGTGCGCTCTCCAGAGCCCCTCTCAGAGCAGGGTCCCTTCCTGGCACGCCCCTCTTCCCATGTACCCCACCCCAGCCCTCCCTTGGCACCCCGGGGTGCTGCTTGCCCCAGAGCTGTGCTGCCCTTAGCAGCCTGCCCTGGGTGACTGCTTTGCGCAGGGATGGAGACCCAGGCCCCCTTGTCTAGGTTTGAGACACCGCTGAAGGCCAGTCCAGCACCGACTTCCTGTGGGTGGACGCCTTGGGTGAGTGCGCAGTCCCACGTCCCTGCCTGCTAGGGGGCGTGGGTCCCAGGATCGCCGCCCACAGGTCTGGAGTCTGACTCCCAGGCTGACCCGTGGCCGCGTGTGCCAGGGCGAAGCTGACTCTGTGGAATTTGAAGCCCGTCCTCTGACGCCCAGCAGGGAAACCTGAGCGCTGGGGGGAGGTGGGGCCCACCTTTACTCTCCGGGGTCTCTCTGGGGTGGCCGCAAGCAAGCCCACCAATGGGGCGGCTTATGCAACAGCCGTTTATTTCTCACTCTCCTGGAAGCTGCAAGCCCCAGCCAGGTTGGGCACCGCTGACCTGGTGTCGGGGGCAGATCGCTCCGTGGCTTGCGAATGGCCTCTTTCTCACCAGGTCCTCCCGTGGTGGGCACAGGCCATCTCTGGCACCTCGAGAGGACAGGGGGACAGTACTGCCCTTGGGAGCGTGGCCCTCGCTCCCAATCCCATCACACGGGGGCTTGGGCTTCGACACGCGAGTTTGGAGAGGACGCCAACATTAGTCCCTATTGGGTGGGACACTCATGGAACGAAACTTGGTGGCAAGTGAGGTATTTCAGGATGGGGGAGCTTCAGAGAGCGGAAGTGGTAAGGTTAACTGATGTGGCTGGCGCAAGGAGGGCACTGATGAAGGTGGCGAGAGGGGCGTGGGAAGCCCGAGCCTCCTCCCTGCCCAGGCAGGCTCTCGCCTCCTGCGGCTGATGGAAGACCAGGGAGTCTCCTACGGGAGCAGAGCTGCAGGGAAGGGGTACGCCAGCCCCCAGCTGGCCACGCCGAACTCAGCTCCCTGAGTCATGGGTCGTGGGAGAGCCGGGCTCACTCAGGATTCCTGGAACTTCAGGTTCTATGAGCCTCTGGGCCTGCCAGGGGCTGTCCCCCAGCACGCCCCCTGCAGGCCTGCAGTGTTCTAGGTAGGGGGTAGCTGGGGAAGTGCTGGGGGGGCCCCCAGGACTGGTGGGGCGTGGCTTAGACAGTGAGGAAGGGTGCTGTTGGATAGCAGGGCAAGTGAGCGTGCGCTGGGTCCAGAAGGGCGTTGCTTGGCACTTCCCAGGGCTGGGAAGCGAGCAGGTGCGGCGTCCATGGCCTGGGCAGGGCTGGCCCAGGCTCAGCAGACAGTCCCGGCTGAAGGAATCGAGAATGGGTTGCTGGAGAGGAGAGAAGCCTTGGGACCCGCTGCTTCCCTCCTGTGAGTTTCCCTTGGTACAGAGACCCAGCAGAATCCTGAACAAGTCTCACATGGAAATTCACAAGTTTGGAAAGTGTGGATTTCAAAAGTAATTCACATTTCAACAACAGTGGAATAGAGAACTCCTTTCTCTGAATCTTTGCCCATAACATGGATTAACACTTAATCTGCTTTTAATGACTTTACCCATGTTTAATTTGCATGTTTTTAGCTGCTGGTAAATCTGGGCACATTTTAAGGGCAGCCGTTTGGTTAATTGGATTAGGTTCTGGTGCATACAGTGGAGAAAGCACAATGGAAATCTAAATTGGATGACTGATTTCTGTCTCTTATCAAGGAGTCTGGAGGCTGAGCAGGCAGGATGGCTGTTGTGACTTTGCAAACTTTGTTCAGTTTTGCTCTCCCTAGAGAATGGCTGTGTCCTCTTCAGCCCTGTGTTCCAAGATGGCTGCTCGAGCTCCAGCCATCACATGCTCATTCCAAGCAGCAGGGCAGAGGCAGGTGCAGAGGAGCGCAGACTCTCTCTTTAAAGAGACTTCTCGAACGTAGCATATAACACCTGTGCTTTGTGTGTATTCCCTCAGAATTAACACATGGCTGCATCTTGCTGCAGGCTGGGAACCGTCTGAGCCAGGCAACCCTAAGTAAAACTGGGTTCTGTTCCTGAGAGGCAGGGAGGCGGTGTGAGCTGGAGGAGGTGAGGAGGTGGTGTGAACTGGAGGAGATGAGGAGGCTGTGTGAACTGGAGATGAGGAGGTGGTGTGAACTGGAGGAGATGAGGTGATGTGAACTGGAGATGAGGAGGCGGTGTGAGCTGGAGATGAGGAGGCGGTGTGAACTGGAGGAGATGAGGAGGTGGTGTGAACTGGAGGAGATGAGGAGGTGGTGTGAACTGGAGATGAGGAGGCGGTGTGAGCTGGAGATGAGGAGGCGGTGTGAACTGGAGGAGATGAGGAGGCTGTGTGAACTGGAGATGAGGAGGTGGTGTGAACTGGAGGAGATGAGGCGGTGTGAGCTGGAGATGAGGAGGCGGTGTGAGCTGGAGATGAGGAGGCGGTGTGAGCTGGAGATGAGGAGGCGGTGTGAACTGGAGGAGATGAGGAGGTGGTGTGAACTGGAGGAGATGAGGAGGTGGTGTGAACTGGAGATGAGGAGGCGGTGTGAGCTGGAGATGAGGAGGCGGTGTGAACTGGAGGAGATGAGGAGGCGGTGTGAACTGGAGGAGATGAGGAGGTGGTGTGAACTGGAGGAGATGAGGAGGCGGTGTGAGCTGGAGGAGATGAGGAGGCGGTGTGAGCTGGAGGAGATGAGGAGGCTGTGTGAACTGGAGGAGATGAGGAGGCTGTGTGAGCTGGAGGAGATGAGGAGGCTGTGTGAACTGGAGATGAGGAGGCGGTGTGAACTGCAGGAGATGAGGAGGCGGTGTGAACTGGAGGGGATGACCATGCGTTCTTGTGCTGATCCTTTCCGGTTGGTCGTGTGGCCTCTTAGTGGGGGCAGGAGTCCACGCTGTGCAGACTGAACCATGGGAACTGTGACTATTTTGCTCTTTGGCCGACAACGGCAGCCGTGCTGACACCGCCTAGCAGAGACGCACCCTTGCCCTGATGCCGCCAGCATGGCCAGCCTCCTGGTCCCGTTGCCGTGTACGTGTTGGAGTGGCTTGCGGACCTTTCACCTTCCAGAAACTTCAAGTCTGCCGCACTCGGCTGTGCCTCCTCTTCTTCCACAGCTTCTGAGCTGCCTGACTGGGCAGGGAATACTCCTATAATCTCGATTTTCTTCCAAGGTGTGAATTGCATTATTTTTTTTAAACACTTCGACCTTGTGTCATGGTGGAGCGTCTCTTTGTATACGGTATAAATAGGGCTCAGCTGGCTTGTCTCCCAGCTGCCGGCCAGTGCCGGACACACCAGTGTGCTTGAGCGATGTTCGGGAAGCTCGTAGAAAACGCACTTAGGGAAGACCTGTGCGTGGATTCCGGTATTTCTTCACCAGCTCTCGGAAGGACCCTCACATTAAGCAGCCCCGCCTTTCCTGCCAAGGTCAAAGTCCCTGTAAAGATGTACTCGCAGTAGGATCTGCTTGGGGGCTTTGCGGGGAATGTCAGTCTTTAACTTGACCAATCAAGGTTTTTTGCATTTTTAGCTATTTTATTTCTTTGAAAGGCAGAGAGACAGAGCCAGAGTGCCCGTCTGCTGGCGGCCGGGCCGGGCCGGGCCGGGCTGGGTGTCCCACATGGGTGGCAGGGACTCAAGGGCTTGTGCCGTTGCTGGCTGCCGCCCAGGGTGAGCGTGAGGAGGAAGCTGGAGTCGGGAACGGAGCCAGGTCCGGAGCGAGGCCCTCTGATACAGTGTGGGCAGCCCACGGTCCTCCTCACCATCGAGCGATTGCCTGCCCCGGGGACCCACTGGAAATTAACATGCTTCTTCCCCCTCTCCCGGCCCTTTCTACTGGTGGCTGATGTGTGACCGGCAGCACTTTGGGGAGGGTGAGCTCTGTGGAAGGGGTACCCACCCTCTCTGAACCACCACTTTTTTTTTTCTGCATAATCTGGTTGGAGCCCTCGCCCTGTGGCATCCTTAGTCTGGGGGTGTCACCTGTGGGCGGGTCAGGTGTTCAGCTCCAGCTGCCTTGCTATGCGTCCCATCAGCCCCTTCCTGCACTGGGCCATCTCTGGGCTCCGCTGTCGGAAGGCAGAGGGTGAGCCTTTCCCATCCCTCCACCCGCAGCGTCTACACTGCAGCACTGGACGTGGGTGCCACCCCTTCTCTTGCCCTGTGCCCGTGCTGTCTTCAGTGCCTCCCGCGTGCCCGCTTCCTCACAGCCCCACGGGAGGCTCCTGTTGGCGTCTCCATCCTGTCAGTGAGGAGTCTGGGCAAGGGGAGTACTTGTGGAGGTCGCGAGGGGCACAGCTGGACGTCGGGACCCAGTGGCCTCCGTGCAGAGCCCAGGCAGCTGACCCGCTGCACACTTGCCAGGGTCGCTGCTATCGGGGGAGAGTACAGGTGCGTTGGCCCCATGTGGTTCCGGCCACCCAGGCCCCAGTTCGAGTGTGGGTCAGGAACCATGTGGGAGGAGAGGAGGCAGAAGGGCTGCAGGGCCTCCAAGGAGACCCCACCCTGGCTGCTGGACAAGAAGTGGGGAGACAGAACCACAGGAGAGCAGGGGCAGATGTGTGCCGAGAGTCTACACATGGGAGGGCCTGCGTCCAATCCAGGCTTCCGCTCCCGACTCCAGATCCCTGCTGATGTGGGCCCTGGGGGCGATGGTGATGGCTGCAGCGATGGGGTTCCTGCCATCCACGTGGGAGATCCGGATGGAGCTCCTGGCTTTGGCCAGCTCAGCCCCAGCCACTGTGGGAGCTTGGAGACCATGGCCGTGACTGTCGCCTGCTTCTGCCGGGAGGCTGGTCTGTCAAACGGTTCCCCACCTGGGCCACGCCCTCTCGGGAGACTGTTTTGGAGTTGCATCCCACACCATCTTTCCAAGGGCGTGTCCAAGTGAGCAGTTTTGGAAGAGAGCTGCGATGTCTCCCTCTACGGAGCAAGGGCGGATTTATTTGCCGCTCAGTGTAACAGAGATGATGCCTCCCTGTGGGCAAAGGTTGGGCAGGAATGCCTGCAGCTCTTACAAAATGCGGGGCCCTCAGCACGGGGCCCCCGAGCTGTGACGGGGCCTGATGTGAGAACGTGACTCGAAAGACATGGGTCTCTAGGAAGAGCCAATCCAGCCAGCGCCTTGACTTTGGACTTCTGGTCTTCAGAACTGAGTTGTTAACCTTGACCCTTCGAAGCAGCCGAGTTGGTGGTGATTTGTTACGGCGGCCTGGGAAGTGAGCCCGGGGATGGGGGGCGGGGGTGGGTGTGAAGAGTGGCCGCCAGCACATGGCTCATGATGAGGTGGCCACGCGGTGGGCTGTGAAGCCCCCTGCCTGACCCTGGGTCTGCCGCTGGTGTCTGCGTGATGGGGGCAGGGCGCTGGGCCAGGGGCTGGCACAGGTGACCTGGCAATGAGCACGTGCTGCCGACCCGGACGTGGCTTTCTCAGAGGCAGGGCAAGGGCAGGTGTGAAGTCTCCACTCCCTGCCGGGGGTGGGGCGGGGGAGGCGTCCAGTCCTGCCGGTTCAGGGCTGTTACCATCAGGCTGAGCAGCGCGGGGCGGGGCGAGTCCAGGGATGCCTGGGCAGCTGCTGGCCTGCCTCTGGGCAGACAGGGACGCCAGGACACGGGGGTAGCAAAGCCTGCATGTGGGCCAAAGGCAGTGTGGCTGCACCTGCTGAGCCAAGGAACCCCCAACACAGAAGTGGCGTGGGCAGGACCCAAGCTGGAAGTCCCTTTAGTTGAGCCCTGGCCAGCATGGGCACTTGGACCCGAGAACCGGTGCAGCACCTTGAGTGGGCTGCCGCCTCCCTCCACGCCCCTCCCTCCCTTCCCTGTGTGCTGACCTCCATCACCAGGAGAAAGCTGGGATGCTGGAGGTCCAGGGAGGGGAGAGGCTCAAATTTTTGTGGTCCTCTAACGGTGCCCAGTTCATCTTCGTACTCTGTACTGTATTCAGCTGGTGGGTTTGGGGTCTTCCTCACTAAGGGAAGTGCCCTCCCCTGGGGGTGGTGTCCCAGCACCGAGAACAAACTGGGTGTGTGATCCCTCACCCGCCAGCTCTGGGCCCCCGGCTGGCTGCTGCCCCCACCCTTAGTCTAGCTCGGCGCCTCCACTTGTGGGCGGTAAGGGGCTTCCTGAACTCTGCATGTTCCGGGGGTGCTCTCTGCTGGCCCAGGGTGGGACGCCCCTCCTCTAAGATCGTCTTTGCATACCTGTGACCTCTGGTGCTCCGTGCACTTGACGCTAACGTGGTGCTATAGAGCAGATGGCTTGTTGCGGGTCTGGGGCTTTGCGTTGTTCCTGCAGAGTCGCTTTGACCTCAGGGAGGCTGAGCGGCTGAGGTCAGTTGCATGGGGCTGCCAGTGACAACCCTGGACGCCAGGGCTTGGGGAGCGTGCGTTGTCGCGCGTCGCTGCTGGCACTGTCGGGGTGACTCCCCGGGGAGGACACTTGGAGGCTCTGCTGTGTTTCTCCTGGAAGCGGCCCGCGTTCCTGCTGCACGGCTGGTGTGAGCTTGGCTCCTCCTGTGAACCGTGGCCATGAGCGCAACAGCTTGTCTGGCTTCTCCGAGCCCTTCCGGCTAATCGCCAGAACTGGGGCGGGGTACAGGATCTTGGGGGTCACGATCCCCCCCAGAGCACCTGTCAACACCTCCGGATGTCTTCCCTATCAGCCAGGGACAGGATACCCGAGGACAGCTGCCCCTCCATGATCGAGGACAAAGAGCCTCAGTTATTCAACGCGCAGGGCCGTGATGAGGCTAACCTGTGTCCTGGCCGACGGACATGTCACTGGGGTCCATAGCAGCAAACAGAAACAGCCCTTCCTTCCGGGGACACCACGTGTGCCCTGGGCGATGCACTTCCTGTGCAGACGGATGCTGGCCACTAACTGGCCCCCCTCCCCCAAACACAGTGTTTGGTGGTCCGAAGAGGTCCCACGTGCCTAAGGAAACACCTTGGAAGCTCATGTGGCAATTCGGGGACCAGGGATCTTGCCTGAACGAGCTGGGCGTGGGTCACTCAGGGCAGCTTCCAGGAGGGGTGGCGGCTCGATATTCGGGAGGCTGGGAGGGGGAGGAGGCTGCTCTGAGAGTTGTTCCTGGGGCGGGCTGCAGTGACGGGTGACAGCTCCGTGGCCCTGGAAGCGCGGTCTCAACGTTAGTGTGCTAAGTGACAAATGCAACCCAGGACTCGTGTCTGCACCTCTGAACGACATTGGCGCGTGTGTGAGAAAGGTTGTCCCCAGGGAGGCCCTCAGCATGTCACCAGCTAGAACAGGGTAAAGTCCCCGCCACCCATGGGTGGGCTTTTAGGAAACTGTGCCTGCCCTCACTGCACGCCATGGTGCCCTGTTTCTCACCCGTCCTCTCCCCTGTTGGAAGATGCTAGCCACGCCCTTCTCGGGCGATTCCAAGACCATGAGCTGGTTCTGGCCATCGTCACTGGCAAAGCGACACCCTCAGCTGACTGTGCCTGGCTGTGGGCCTGGCACGCAGTAGGGGCTCGCTGCAGCACTGGGAAACCTCAGTGGCGGGGTGAGGGAGGAGGAGCCGGCGAGGCGGCAGAAGTGAGGACTAGGAAGCAGGATGTGGCCGCTTCTGCCTCGGCTGCCAGGAAGTTCAGAGCAGAATCTGGAGCTCAACTCTGAGTTCAAGAGTTAAACGTAATCGAGCGTTCGGCTTGACCGGACAGTTTAAACGTGCTTATCGACATATCGCACGTCGATTTTGGGAGGTGCCTCCCGTTCTTTTTGAAAGAACCAGATATTATAAATACCCACACACCAGTTAGCAAACAGATACTTGCTGGTCTGGATGCAAATTCCTGGGCTTCTATTTGGATCTTTTCTTCATTCTTCCAAAGGCTCGGTTCCCAGGCCTCTTGCATAGAACAGGATCCTTCCGCGAGGCCCCGAGTGCCATCGGTGTTGGAAAAGGCGGAGCTAACTTCTATCAAACCCAAAGGTGCAAGCCCCAGCGAGGCTGCAGCCCTGACCACGAAGTTCTCGGGCCCTTGTGAGGCAAGGAATCCTGGCTGTCCACTGCCTCCAGCTGCCCCCCGTGGTTGGGAGCCGATTCCCCAGTGTTCCATGAGCCCGAGGCTGGGTGTGCCAGCCCCTCGTCCCACGTACCCAGCATAGCCCAGGTGGGACAAACCCCACAAGGTTAGAAGCGGGTCGGTGTCCCTGGGCTGCCACATTTGTCTTTCAGTGGGAGACAGCTGTGGACGTGACCCACAGGGGGAAGTTTCAGGACCGAGTGGCAGCTGGCGGCACCTGAGCACCCTGCTGCAGGAGCTATAGAAGTTGTAGAAGTCATGAATTAGGATGAGGCTGTCCTGAACTTGGTCCCTAATCCCAGGTGGCTGGTGTCCTGTGTAGGGGGGATGGACACCAGGAGGGTACAGGTGCAAAGGAAAGCGTGGAGTTGGGGACACCGGGCTAAGGAGCGTGGGCCCGGGCCAGCACACCCCAGGAGTTGGAGCAGAGGCAGAGGCTGGGAGTGCTGCCCGCCAGGACTGTCTGCAGGGGGCAGCCCTGCCCTTCCATTGCAATACTTACCTTCCGCGAGGTGTGACTGCCCTGCAGTGGCATCTCGGGACAAGTGCCTTCTCGGCTCACGGCTTTGACAGCTTCTGGAAGTTTCCCAAAGCTGCTGGACGTGGGCTGGGTCAGAGCTCCGGGTCTGCAGCCGGCCAGCCCCGCGTCCAACAGTCGGCCACGGACTCCTCGGGGCCCCGCCTCCCGCCTGTGCCGCGGCTGCGTAGGGACTGTTCTCTGACGGAGCCCTCTCTGCGCCGGTCCCTGTAGCCTTTTTTGGTTCTGTCTTACCTGTTTTTCTTTTAGCCTTCTTTGTGTGCTTTGTTTCTGTTTTTCTGATGCTGGTGAAATACTGAAGCTTCCCTTTCTTACAATGTTAGCTCCTGAGGTCGCTGTGTGCTTGGTGTGTGCTCTCCACAGAGATGAGAACCCCACGGGGGAGCAGCATGTGGCTGCGGAGGGGTCAGGGGAGGGAACGTGAGAAGGGACTCCGTGGGGGTCCCCCAGGACAGTCCCAGGGGCCAGCACCCCCAGGAAGTTGGAAAGGCAGGACTCGGAGCCCCGGAGCCCTGCGTGGGAACACTGCAGAAAGTGCATTTTGGCACCCACGGCCTGGTGTGCACCTGATCCCAGCTGAGGGCCCTGCTCGCTCGTCCCTCCACTGGGCCTGTGTCCCAGCTGCCCTGTCCAGGGGCGCGCCCTGCGCTGCTTTCCTGCTACCCTCGTTTGTGTCCCAGTCCCTTGTCCTTGTATCACCTCTGTCCCTGAGCAATGAGACTGGGCCAGGGGGAGTGAGGGGCGCCCAGTTCCTCCTGTGCTGGCCACGGGGCCGTGGGCGGGTGGGCGGGGCACGTGGACAGGGAGACTTGGGCAATTCTGGTGTGGAGGTTCCTGGAGTGAGGCCCACCCTCGTGTCTGAAGGGATGGAGACCTCCTCACCCCTCCCAGAAGGAGTGAGGGAACTCTGCAGGAGAGAGCTGGACTTGGGCAGAGGGACAAAACCATGGGCCACCAGGGCCGACGTCAAGTGGGGGACAGGCGCCTGCCTGGGGAGGCCAGGCTGTGGGGAACATGGGAGGACTGGCATTGCATGGACTCTGCCCCCCGAAGGCCCAGCCCCACCTAAGGGAGACGCGAGTGGAGGCTGCCAGCGTTATCAGGGGCCGCCTGGGGAGGCTCTGTCTGCTGTCCCCATGCACCGCACAGCAGAGGGCCGGGCCCTCGGGAGCCGCCGAGGGTAGCTGGGCTGCCTCCCCAGCCTACTTCCCCACCTCTGCGGCTCCCCTTTCTTTCTACCTAGCTCCGGGGGCTGCTGCACCCACCTGCCACGGTTTGCTCAAAGTGTTGCACCTCTCACCTACCCACGTCTTAGCTCGCACCGTTGTCCCATCCCCAAATGCCCCCCTCCCTCTCTCTACCTTGTGAAATGCTTAGAGATAGTAAATATAGAGCCGGTGGAAAGAGAGAGGGAAGCAGTAGAGAAAATGGATAAAACCAAAAGTTCCTTGAAATGATCAAAAAGTTGACAAATCTGTAACTAGACAAAAAAAAAAAGACTCAGATTATTAAAATCGGGGGTGAAAGAGGCCACTGCACTCCTCCCCCACTTTTGCAATCATAGATGAGCTGGTCTTCTCATACATATGGAATTTCAAAGGACTTGGAACAGCCAAAATCTTGAAAATAAGGATGAGGATAGAAGAGGCACAATTCCTTCAAAATTTACTACCAAGCTGCAGTCCTCAAAGCTGGCGCAAGAATAGCCATATAAATCAATGGGATCGAACTGACAGTTCAGAGAAATCCTCGTATTAAAGATCCATGGATTTCTGAGAAGGTCGAGACCAGCGCATGGATAAAAAGTCTTTTCTACAAATGGTGCCAGTTTAAATGGATATCAACATTCCAAAAAATTATATTTGCATCTCTACCCACACACCATATGTAAAAAGAACTCGAATATAAATCTGAATGTAAGGATTGAAACTAAACCCGCAGAGAAGAGTGCAGCTTGGAAATTCTGTGACCTGGGATTAGGTGATGGTTTCTGGGATAGGACGCCCAAAGCGCAAGCAATCAAAGCAAAAATAGATAAATTGGACTTTCATCAAAGGTATCAAATAATACTATCAAGGAAGCAAAAAGCCCACACGCTAGAAGAAATTGTTTACAAGTTGGCTCTCCGGGGAGCGCCTGGTTTCCAGGGCATATAGAGAATTCATCCACCTCACCAACAAAAAGACAAATGGGTTGAAAGTGGAGAAGGGATCTGAATAGACTTCTCCCCAAAGAAATGGCCAAGCGGAACATGGAAAGATGCTCGATACAGCAAGTCCTCAGGGAAGTACAAATCCAACCACCACGAGATGCCATTTCAGGCCCCGAGGATGGCGAGCATAGAGAACTGAAATAACCAGTGTTGACAAGGAGGCAGCGCAGTTGGAACCTCCCTGGGTTTCTGGTAGGAATGTGAGATGGAGCAGCAGCTGCAAGAAATACTTTGGCAGTTCCCGAGAAAGTTAGACACACAGTTACCATATGCTAGGACGGTTCCTCTACTAGGTGTGCATCCAAGGAAACTGAAAACATGTGTCCACGCCGAAATACCCACTCGGAGCTTCATAGCGGCTTTAGTCAGAGTCAAAGCAGAACCACCCAAATGGCCGTGACCTGGCTAACGTGCAAACAAAAAGCAATAAATCCATACGATAGAATATTACTTAGCCACGGCAAGATGTGAAGAACTGATCCATGCTACAACACAGTGAACCTTGAAGGCGTGATGAAATGCTAGTGAAAGATGCAAACACACGAGGCCACATGTTGCGCGATTCTCTGCACAAGACATCGAGAACAGCAAACCCACAAGGCATCCAGGGCGTCAGTGGCTGGCAGAGGCGGGGTGGGGGTGGGGGTGGGGATGTGCTCGGAGGAAGTGGCTTCTAATGCCGAGCGGGGCTTTGGGGAAGGTAGCGGTTGTGCAACTTGGTGAGCAAGCTAAAAGCCTCACTGCACCTTGTCCTTTAAAATGGCGAATGTTTTGATCATTAGATCTCAAAAAGATACCCGGAGTCCAATCCAGGATGGCAGGGGGCATTTCTTGTCAAGTTTCTTTAATCTCCTTTAGTTTAGAATCCCCCACCCCACCCCTTTCATGACTGACATTTGGAAGAGGAAGGGCCACTTCGTAGGATGCCCACCATTGAGATTTCACTGGCTTCCCTGTGATTAGATTCAGGGAAGCAGTTTTGGGGGGATTTTTTTTTTTTAGTAAAAGATTTGATTTGAAAGTCGGGGGTGGGGGGAGATGTAAACTTCAGCTGATAAACGTGTATCTTACAGGGGTCTTCCACGTGGGTGCAGGAGCCCAAACCCTTGGGCCTTTCCCAGCCACCAGCAGGGCGTGGAGTGCAGGTGCAGGAACTAGAGTCCAGGAATTTTGTTGCTTCATGTTTGCTGTTGGTTTATAGAAATACAATGGATTTTTCAGAGTGACCTGATAGCCATTGACCTTGAGTTACTGCATTCACTTTATTGTTTTTTTAAAGATTTATTGTACTTAGTTGAAAGGCAGAGTTAGGTCTTTCATCCACTGGTTCACTCCCCAAATGGCTGCCATGGCTGGGGCTGGGCCAAGCCAAAGTCAGGAGCGTCTTCAGGGTCTCCCGCGTGGGTGCAGGGGCCCAAGCACTTGAGCCATCTGCTGCTGCTTTCCCAGGCCACAGCAGGGAGCTGGATCGGAAGCGCAGCAGCCGGGACTCAGCTGGCGCCCATGTGGGGCCTGCAGCGATGCAGGCAGCAGCGTAACCGCTCCGTCCCTGTGCTGGCCCCGGTTCCCAAACTTGAATGCTTTGCTTTTTGTTTGCTTTGCTTTTCTTAGTCTGTCATCTGACATTTTGAGAGGTTGTGCTTCTTTCCAGTATTTTTCTGTACTTGCTTTTCCTGCCTTACTGTACAAGCTGCCTCCCAGACCTAACACTAACCCCAGGCACCCTTTAATCTGGTTTCTTCCTCTGTAACTACACTGTTTCCAGAATGTTGTGTATGTGGAATCGGAGTATGTCATGTCTTAAGCTGGCTTTTCTTTTTCTTAATTTGGCATCCTTGCCCACTATTCAACTGCTATTGTGTGTCAATATTTGTGTGATTTGAAGAATCAGATTACATCAATCTCTTAAGGAGGACTGAGTGTACCGATCCATGAATGTAGGATATTTTCTTATATCTTTACATTTTCTCTAAATGTTTATTAGCCTATAATTTTCTCTTCTCACCCCCATTAATGTGGGATAGAATACCTCTGGTTTTATTTTTTTAAGATTTATTTTATTTCTTCGAAAGGTAGAGTTACAGAGAGGTAGAGACAGAAAGAGAGATCTTCCATCCTCTGGTTCACTTCCCAAATGGCTGCAATGACCGGCACTGGGCCAGGCCGGAGGCAGGAGCTTCTTCCGGGTCTCCCACATGGGTACAGGTGCTCAAACACTGGGCCATCTTCTGCTTTGCCAGGCTCTCACTACTGAGGGAGCTGGATTGCAAGTGGAGCAGCCAGGACTTGAACTGGTGCCCATATGGCATGCTGGCACTGCAGGCCGGTGCTTTACCTTGCTGTGCCATAGCGCCAGCCCCATTTTCTCCTACACTCTGGAAGACAGGACTAGTGTCAAATGTTGGGAGAACTCACTGGCGAAATCCCACCTGATTTTCTCTCTGGGTGTGTTTTTAGACATGCACTATCCTTTCAATTTTTTCTACCGAGGGCACGCGTTTGGAGCAGCAGCTAAGATAATACATGGGATGCCCCCATCTCCTATTGGAGTGCCCGGGTCTGGCTCCCAGCTCCACCCCCAGTTCCAGCTCCCTGCTGAGTGCACCCTGAGGGGCAGCAGGTGATGACTCAAGTACTTGGGAACCTGCCACGCACTTGACAGACATGGACGGAGCCCCTGGCTGTTGGGGGAGTGACCCAGCAGATGGGAAAGGTCTCTGTTTCTCTTTCATTCAAGTAAATTAACTACAGTTTCCCAAGCTTCTCAGTGTTGCTTTAAGCCTCTGTTTCCCCTTCATTTCTTGGCAGTCTCCTCTGGGTACGGAAGTCCAGTGTGGCCGTTCCCGCATTTGCCGGCTTCCAGCTTGTCTCTCTCAGAGGTGGACTTCTCTCCGTTTTTATCAGCCCGCTGTGATGTGCCTCGCCCTGGTGTTGCTTGTTTTTCGTCCTGCTGGGAGTCAGGCTGCTTGAACCTGTGGTCTGAGGCCCTTGCACGCAGTACTGCCCCCCTCTCCTTTCCTTCGGGCTCTGATGCCAAGTGTGCCAGCTGTCTCCACCACCCCCGGCACCGCGGTGCGGCTCGCGTTCCTCTCCCTGGTTTCCGACCGTGTGTCTTCCTGTGTCTGTCTCCTCCTGTGTACTTTCAGCCCCTGTTCACTAATTCTTTCTCAGTTAAATTCAAACTCGTATCAAGCCCATCTATCTTGCTAATAATTTCAGGTTTTTTTTTTTTTTTTTAAGATTTATTTAGTTTACTTGAAAGTCAAAGTTACACAGAGAGAGGAGAGGCAGAGAAAGGTCTTCCATCTGAAGGTTCACTCCCCAAATGGCCGCAATGGCTGGAGCTGTACTGATCCAAAGCCAGGAGCCAGGAGCTTCTTCCAGGTCTCCCATGCAGGTGCAGGGGCCCAAGGGTTTGGGCCATCCTCCACTGCCTTCCCGGGCCACAGCAGAGAGCTGGATCAGAAGTGGAGCAGCCGAGACTCCAACCAGCGCCCATATGGGATGCTGATACTGCAGGGGGCAGCTTTACCCACTATGCCACAGCGCTGGCCCCATGGGCTCAGATCTTTTACATAGTTCTATATATGTAGAATTTTTACAATTTTTACATATTCATGCTGGGTTCCAGGAAGCACTGCCAACCTCAGGTCCCTTTAACAATTCTATCTGGAGTCCTTTAGTGTTCAGCTCACACCTGTGGGATTTTTATTTCAATGTGGCTTCTGCTCTCTGATTAGTTTCCTGGCCTTCATTTGTGTTGGTAGTGGTTTTATTTGCCATTTTCACAGGCAAAGAACAGGGAGGGATTTTTAAGCAGACTGACTCTTTGCCGCATGAATTTCACCTTATTAGTTTGTCACTTGAGAGCGTAACATTTTAAGCAACGACAGCGGTGGTTTCTCCAGCTCAGTATCTGCAGGGGGGCTCCGAGAGCACAGACCCCACAGAGCCACGTTTGCTTCCAGCTCCAGTCGGAAGAGCTGATGCCCGTCACCGGCTCCCCAGCGCAGCTCCGCCTGCTGCAAAACAGACTGTAAGCCCCGGGTCTCGGGAAGCTTAGGGGAGTGAATCAGGAGACAGTGCTGTGAGCTTCTTGCATCAATAAGCATCAGTAGAGCGCCTCCTATGGTGAAAGGCGACTTTGCGAAGTGCTAGGGACACAGCAGTGAGGGTGGGTGTGCATGTGCACACGCGTGTGGTAATGGCGCAAGAGTAACGTGTATTTCAGGCGGTGGTGAGTGCTATGGCAAGCAATTATGTGGATGCAGTAAAGGGGCCAGGAGTGAGTGAGTGTGTGTGTGTGTGTGTGTGTGTGTGATGTGTGTGTGTTCATCATCCATCCCTTTGACACCCCTAGCAGATGACTTGGCGCAGAACAGAGCTCCGTACATAACAGCTCGTAAGACACCTGCTGCTCTCGGAATGGGTGTAGGTATTCCTGGTTCCCCCTTCTCCAATCCAGTTGTTGGAGACAGGTGCACGGGTCCCTGAAGGCTCACAAAGCTGTGTTTGGCTCAGGAATTATTTGGACGAAAATTGGGATGGAAATTGATGCCCTGCTCCCTCCCGCCTCTGCCCACCCTGGGGGTGGGAGTGAAAGTGGGGGAGGGGGTGCCGCTGGAGTGCCCCAAGCCACTCTCCACCCAGGATTGTCCTGCTTCTACCTGGGAGCCCACACAGGCCGCCTGAGCGGCAGACAGGCCTTCTGTTTTCCGGCCTGGGCTCTCTTTTCCCTCTGGGGAGACTTGGGAGTGCCTGGGGTCTAGGGTGAGCACTGCAGAGGCCTTGTTTCACGCCCAGGTGTGCGTCCAGGTGCCGGCGAAGGCACGGGTGCTGAGGGGTGCAGCCGGGCAGCCGGGCGCCGTGAGGGCGGCCGGCCGGCAGGGGGCGCTGTGGTGTCGCCGTGCTCTCAGTGCCAGGCCGCCGACGGGAAGCACCGGGGTTCGCCCAGCTTGTGGCTGCGAATGACAGGGGTGGACGCGAGTGGCCACACGCACCCCGAAACACCCGATTTCCTTGGTGTCCCCAGGCCCAGGCTTGTCAGGCCAGCAACCCCAGGTGGCAGAGCTCGAAGGCTCCAGGCTGAGGCTGGGTTTGCTGTAAGCATCCGGGCTGGGGAGGGCAGGGTACTGAGCCCCAAGTGCACCTGCTCCCGCAGGACCCGGGGTACCTCCACGGCAGAGGGCGCTGCTGCTGCAGATGGAGTTCGGGCAGCTAAGCAGCTTGGAGGAAGCTTAGCAGGGGTCAGCAGGCCGGCCGGTGTCAACCCAGCGTCCGGGCAGTGGGAGGGGCAGTGGCCCTGGAAGGTGACAGCCGGGTTTTCTGGTTTGAAAATGGAGGAGGGGCTGCCAGTCAAGGCGTGCAGGTGGCTCCAGAAAGGAACGCAGCCTGGCCGATGCTGGGATCTGAGCCGGGGACACCCGTTTGGTCGATTTCTGTTCAAACCACAGAGTTCTGCGTCATCTCTTAGAGCAGCCCTGAGACAGAACACACCCACCCTGGGCCCTGTGTCCAGAGGCCTTGGCTGAGCTGTCCTGGGCAGGTGGGTGGCCTGTCCACCGGTGGAACTTTACTGATGAGCCCAGGACAAGGCTGCCGCCTCCTGGGCGGGTGAGGAAGTGCAGGGCCCCAGGGCAAGAGCCGGCAGGTACTTGCAGGCCCTGGGGCTTGGAGCTCCCGGGAGGGAGGAGGGTGGGGTAGCAGCAGCTTTGAGAGCCGTGGTTTCTGCCTGCTGCTGAGTGGGGGAAGCGACACCGTGCAAACCCGAGCCCAGCCCGAGGCCCCAGGCCCTGAGGTCCCACCGGCTCTGCCTCTGGCTGGCTGTGTGGCGCTGGGTGGGACACTTTGCACCTTCTCTCTTCGGATCTTTGTGATTCTGGCTGGAGATCTGCCCATTTTAGTGGCCGTTCCAGAGCGCCCAGTGCATCCATTCTCTGCCTTGTTGACTGCACACCATTCCATGGTCTCGTTCCTTCTGCCGCGTTTGGGTCTGGCTTGCTTTTCCCTCGTGCCGTAAGGCCGTTGATCTGAGGTCTTTTGTCTTTTATGTACAGCTGTCAGTCTCCCTGTGAGGGCTGGCTTGTTTTGTTTTCATTCTGCTCTATGTGTTTTCTGGTGATTGTCTCCCCTTGGCTCACTGGTTCAGTGTGTGTGGTTAGCGTCACATATTTTCTTGATTTTTCCAGTTTTCTCCTGTTACAGATATCTGGGGTTATCCTGTTGTGGTCGGAGAACATGCAGTGTCTGATATCCATCTTTTAGAATCTATCGAGGGCAGGTGTTTGGCCCGGGGCTAAGATGCTACTTGGGGTGCCCACACCCCTGGCTGCCCGAGTTTGAGTCCTGGCCCTGCTCCCAATTCCAGCCTCTTGCTGACGTGGGATCTGGGAGGCAGCAGGTGGTGGTTCAAGTGCTAGGGTCCCTGTTGCCCATATGGGAGCCCAGACTGCGTTCCTGGCTCCTTGGCCTTGATCTGACCTAGCCCTTGGCTGTTGGGGACATGCCCCCCATACTTCTCTAATGAACGACATTGTTAAAACCCTGTGGAGGCTTTGTTTTGGGACCTAATGCATGTCCTGTCCTGGAGAGCGCCCCTCCCTGTGGGTGTGAGAAGTGCGGGAGTGCTGCTGTTGTTGGGCGGGGAGCCCTGTGCACCTCTGCGGGGTCCGGGTGGGGAGCCCTGTGCACCTCTGTGGGGTCCGGGTGGGGAGCCCCACGCACATCCGCAGGGTCTGGGTGAGGAGCCCTGCGTTCATCCGCCATGTCTTGGGTAGGGAGGCCCACGCATCCATTGGGTCCGGGAACCTGTGGCCAGCGAGCCCTCCCCAGTTTCTTTCTCCCTTCATCTGTTCCTTTCCCCTCCCTCCCTCCTCCTCCCCCTCTCCCTCCCTCCTTCTCTCCCTCTCCTTCCCTCTCCCTCCCTCCCTCCCTCTCCCTCCCCCCCTCTCTGTCCCTCTCCCCTTCCTCCCTTTTTTTCCTTCCTTTCCTTCTTTCTTCCTTTTTTTCTTCCTTCTTCCTTTGCTTCCTTTCTTAGAGTTATTTATTTATTGAAAGACAGAGTTAGAGGAAGAGAGAGAGAGTCCTCCATCCGTTGGTTCACTCCCCAGAGGGCAATGGCTGGAGCTGTGCCAATCCGAAGCCAGGAGCTTCTCCTGGGTCTCCCATGTGGGTGCAGGGGCCCGAGGACTTGGGCCATCTTCTACTGCTTTCCCAGGCCACAGCAGGGAGCTGGATCAGAAGTGGAGTGGCTGGGACACAAACCTCCGTGTCCCAGCTTGCAGTGCCTGGGCCCAGTTCTTGGCTCTAGCTCCTGAATCCAGCTTCTTGCTGATGTAGGTCCTGGGAGGCAGCAGTGATGGTCCAAGGGATTGGGTTCCTGCTGTCCATAGGGGAGATCTCAACTCAGTCCTGGCTCCCAGCCCGGATGCCAAATGGGGGCTGTTGTGGGCCTTTGGGGAGTAAACCAAGCAGTGGATGTCAGCTATGTCTCTGTCTATGCCTCCCAAACAAATAAAAATTTAAAAAAAAGTTTTGCAATTGTTCTATTAAAAATGTACATATTTTTCATATACCTTGATCATTGCTGTGTGTTTATTCCTTTTATGTCTTTTCTACTCTTTTCATCATGATGGTTATTCTTTTATTAAATTTTTTATTTATTGGGCTTACTCTTTTTTTTTAAAAAGCTTTTATTTAATAAATGCAAATTTCATAGGTGGGAATATAGTGGTTCTTTCTCCCATAACCACCCTCCCACCCCCACTCCTGTCCCACCTCCTACTCCCTCTCCCATCCCACTCTTCATTAAAATTCATTTTTAATTTAACTTTATATGCAGAAGACCAACTCTATACTAAGTAAAGATTTCAACAGTTTGCACCCACACACATAACATATAAAGTACTGTTTGAGAACGAGTTTTTTTTTTTTTTTTTTTTTTTTGACAGGCAGAGTTAGAGAGACAGAGAGAAAGGTCTTCCTTTTCCGTTGGTTCATCCCCCAACGGCTGCTGCGGCCGGCACACTGTGCTGACCGAAGCCAGGAGCCAGGTGCTTCTCCTGGTCTCCCATGCGAGTGCAGGGCCCAAGGACTTGGGCTATCCTCCACTGCACTCCTGGACCACAGCAGAGAGCTGGACAGGAAGAGGAGCAACTGGGATAGAATCTGGCACCCCAACCGGGACTAGAACCCGGTGTGCTGGTGCTGCAGGCGGAAGATTAGCCTATTGAGCCACGGCGCCTGCAGAGAACAAATTTTGCAGTTAATTCTCACGGTACCACACATTAAGGACAGAGGTCCTACATGGGGAGCACAAGTACACAGTGACTTCTGTTGTTAACACTCTTATTTATGACATCAGTGATCACCTGAGGCTCTTGCCTTTAGCTGCCAAGGCTATGGAAGACATTTGTGACCATAAACTCTGTCAGTATTTAGACAAGGCCATAATCAAAGTGGAAGTTCTCTCTGCCCTTCAGAGAAAGGTACCTCCTTCTTTGATGGCCCCTTTTTTTCCACTGGGATCTCACTTAGATCCTTCATGTAGGATATTTTTTGCCACAATGTTTTGTATTTCCATGCCTGAAATACTCTCATGGGCTTTTCAGCCACTTCTGAATGACTGAAGGGCTGATTCAGGGGTCAGAGTGTTACTTAAAGCAATTGTCATTCTATGAGTCTGCTGTGTGGACTTCTCCCCATGTTGGACACTTTCTCCTTGTAATTCTGTTATTATTACCAGGCACTTGATGGTATTTATGTGATCTCTTTAACACTTAATCCTATCTACATGATCACTGTAACACTTAATATGGTCACTTTTACAATTAAGATGGCATTTTTACTACCAATTTTAATGAGATTTGGGGTCCCATGGCAAGTTCTTAAACTGTACCCTTAGAAGTAAGGCCATAGGACCATGTGCAGAACTATACGGCTTTACAGTTACAAACTTCCTCCTCCCTCTTATTCCCCCTCTTAATTTTTACTGTGATCTATTTTCAGTTGAATTCATACACATATAATTAACTATGTTAAGTAAAGAGTTCAACATACAGTATGAAGAAAAGAAAAAAATAAAAATAAAAAACTGTTCCTTGACAGTCAAGAGGAGGGCTGCTAAAGTCATTGTTTCTCAAAGTGTCAATTTCACTTCTACAGCTTTTGTTTGAGGTGCGCTATTAATTCTCACAGATAAAGGAGAACATATAGCATTTGTCCCTTTGGGACTGACTTATTCACTAAGTAGGATGTTTTCCAGATTCATCCATTTTGTTGCAAATGATCAGAGTTCATTATTTTTCTTACTGCTGTGTAGTATTCCACAGAGTACATACCCATAATTTCTTCATCCATCTTTGGTTGATGGGCATTTAGGTTGATTCCATGTCTTAGCTATTGTGAATTGAGCTGCATTAAACATGGGGGTACAGATAGCTCTTTTGTTTACTGATTTCATTTCCCTTTGTAAATTCCCAGGAGTTGGATGGCTGGGGCACATGGTAAGTCTATATTCGGATTTCTGGGGTGTCTCCACACTGTCTTCCGCAGTGGCTTTACCCAGTTTACATTCCCACCAACAGTGGATTACAGTACTTTTCCCCAGCATTTGTTTATTGATTCTGTATGAGGCCATTCTGACTGGGGTGAGGTGAAACCTCATTGGGGTTTTGATTTGCATTTCCCTGATGGCTGTGACCCAGAACATTTTTTTCATGTGTCTTTTGACCATTTGGATGTCCTCTTTTGAAAAATGTCTGTTTAGGTCCTTGGCCCATCTCTTAACTGGGTTGTTTGTTTTGTTGTTGTAGAGTTTCTTTGTTGATTTTCTGTCTGGTGGATCTGTCCATTACTGAAAGTGAGGTATTGAAGTCCCCTGTTACTGTTGTATTTGAGTCTATATCTCTCTTTAAACGCCTTAGCAATTTTTTTAATAACCAGATGCCCTTTAATTAGGTACATATACATGTATAATAGTCACATCTTTGTGTTGAATTGATCCTTTAATCATTATATAGTATCCTTCTTTGTCTCTTTTAATCATTTTTGTGTTAAAAGTCTATTTTCTCTGATATTAGGATGGCCACACCAGCTCTTTGTTGGTTTCTGTTAGCATGGAATATCTTTTCTATCCTTTCACTTTTAGTCTGCATGCTTTTGTTGGTAAAGTATGTTTCTTGTAGGCAGCAAATAGATTTTTTTTTTAAATTCATTCAGCCAGTCTGTGTTTTTTAACTGGGGAGTTGAGACCATTTACATTCAGTGTGACTATTGTAAAATACTGTCTTTGCCCTGCCTTGTTTTCTTTCCTTTTTTTTTTTTATTTGACAGGTAGATATATAGATAGAGTCAGAGAGAAAGGTCTTCCTTCCAGTGGTTCACCCCCCAAATGGCCACTACGGCCGGCGCTGCGCCAGTCTGAAGCCAGGAGCCAGGTGCTTCCTCCTGGTCTCCCATGTGGGTGCAGGGGCCCAAGCACTTGGGCCATCCTCCACTGCACTCCCAGGCCACAGCAGAGAGCTGGCCTGGGAGAGGAGCAACCGGGACTAGAACCCGGCACCCATATGGGATACCGGCGCTGTAGGCGAAGGATTAACCAAGTGATCCACGGCGCCAGTCCCAGCTATGTTTTCTTAAATAGTCCTGTGTAGTATTTTGAGTTTCATTTATACTTCTGCTGGGTCAATTTCTGCTTTCAACTTCTTTTGTAGGGCCGTGTGCCTAATTACAAATTCTTTGAATTTCTGCTTGTTGTAGAAGATCCTTATTTCTCCTTCATTCATAAAAGAGAGTTTTGCAGGGTACAGTATTCTGGGTTGACAGTTTCGTTCTCTTAGGGCTTGGAATACGTCTCGCCATTGTCTCCTTGCCTGTAGGGTTTGTGATGAGAAGTCCGGAGTGAGTCTAATTGGGTTTCCTCTGAATGTGATTTGTGGTTTCTCTCCTGTGCATTTTCGGATCTGTTCTTTGTGTTTCACTGAGGTGAGCTTTGCCACAATGTGTTGTGGTGAAGTTCTTTTCTGGTCGTGTCAGTTCTGTGTATTTCTTGCACTTGGATGTCTCTCCAGATCATGGAAGTTCTCGGTTATGATCTCATTAAGAAGGCCTCTAATCCCTTCTCCCTTTCCACACCTTCTGGAATTCCTAGGATCTGTAAGTTTGATAGAATCTGCTAAATCTCCAACTGTGATTTTTAATTTTCTAATTTCTTCTTCTTGTATTTGGTCTGACTGTATTATTTCCAGAAATTTGTCTTCTAGTTCTGAAATTCTTTCTTCTGTTTCATCTGTTCTATTGCTAAGACTTTCCACTGCATCTTTGATTTGGCCAATTAAATTCTTCATTTCCAGTATTTCATTCTGGCTTCTCCTTAAAAATCTCAATTTCTTGGGAGTGCTTTTCATTTAGCTCATGAATTTGTTTCTGATTGCTTCTAAGGAATCTGACCATTTTCTGAATTCCTTTTCTGGCATACCCTTGATCTCTTCTTCAGCCTCCATTACTGAAGATTTGTATTGCTCCTATGGCGAGTTCGTAGTCTGCCTTATTCTTATTGGGTATTTTTCCTTTGTTCTTTGGCATTCTGGTCGGTTTCTGGTTGATTTCCCTCTGCTGTGAGCTGCTGTGTGTCTGTGTGTTGCACGTGGAAGCACTCAGCCCACCTCCTGGAGTTCTGTTTCCTTCTGGATCCTGATGGAGGCTCACGCACTAGGGACTCAGTGCGCTAAGCCCCGCCTACTGGGGCTGGGCTCGCTTCTTACTGGTGCATGAAATGAGCTCGGGTTTTTGTTGTTTAGAGTTACTCCTGGTTGCACAGCTTGTGTGGTGGGGAGAAAACTCCCTCTGAAATGCTGGGATCCTCCTTCCCGGGTGGGGGGTGTTGTGAGGTGGCCCCTACAGTTGATGGGCGTGTTCACAGGAGGCACACACGGCAGTCCCCTGCTTACACTCAAAAATGTGAATAACTGATATGGCTTCTCCCCACCAGCTGTAGGGCCAGTTGAGGGGAGGGGGGAGACACAGATGGACCGTGGTGTGCGCAACCTAGAGCTTCAAATGCAGTCCACCAAGACTCGCCGCCCGCCACTGTCTGCAGCTCCATGGACTCGCTGCGGGGGTGGGACCAATCTCCTCGCTCGGTCCCCCTACTGCTCCTATGCTGCACGTCCACCCCTCTCCCTCCTCTCTGCTCTCCCTGCGTGGACCTGAGCAGTCTCTGGCAGACTCCTGGGCCACTCTGTGATTCTGCTGCTGTCTTGTATCCCCTCTGCTCACTAACTATCCGTTTTCCCTTGCTGCTATACTGCCATCTTGGCCCCCCAGTGGTTAGTCTTTTAAATTTTATTTATTTGAAAGTCAGAGTTACAGAGGGGGAGAGAGAGAGGGAAGGAGAGAGAGAGATCTTCCATCCATTGACTCACTCCCCAGATGGCTGCAGAAGCCAGGAGCCTCCTGCAGGGCCCCACGTGGGGGCAGGGGCCCAAGCACTTGGGCCATCCTCGTGCCACTCGAAGGCCATTGGCAGGGAGCCGGATTGGAAGTAGAACAGCCAGGACACAAACCAAATGGATGGCACCAAATGGAGGCCAGCAGCACAGGCAGTGTCCCCCCCTGCTTTGCCACAACACTGACCCCCTCAATGACTGTAATTGTACATATTTCTGGGGTACAATGTGATAATTTGATATATATATATATATATGATATTTACTGATCAAATTGGATGAGCACTATCATTTCCTTAGACTTTTACACTCAAATTTTTACTACTAAATAATTGTACATATTTTTGGGGGCACAGGATACTTCAATAAATGTATTGAATATATACTGATAACATCAACAATTAACGTCTCCCTCTCATTGTTACTGCAGGCCGGGAGGCTCCGAGCTCCTCTGCACTGATTCACCAGTCATGCAGCAGGTTACTTGAACGAAAGTCAGCCGACTGTGCTGTGAGATGCGAGAACCGGCTCCTCCCTGTGCCTTGCTGTCTGCTATCCAGCCTCCCTCCTTGCCCCGCCCACACTCCCCCCACCGGTAACAATTGCTATTCTACAGTCACAGTGGGTTTTATTCTACATTATAGGGACTTTTGTTTTTTTTTTTTTTTAGCTTCAACAAAGGAGAAAAAAATACAGAGGTTGTCCTTGTGAGCCTGACTCGCTTCAGTTAGCACAATTTCCTACTGCTCCCTCCATTGCACCACAGAGGATGGGATTTCACTGTTCATGGCTGAGTAGTATTCCATCATGTCTATATTTACCACTCTTTCTTCATCCATTCCTCCATCGGTGGGCATTTAGGTTGATTCCATAGCTTAGCTGCTCTGAGTACTGTAGTGGTATCCTTGGGAGTTGTACGTATCCCTTTTTTCCCCCAAAAGACTTATTATTTATTTGAAAGGCAGAGTTAAAGAGAGGCAGAGACAGAGAGAGAGAAGTTCACTCCCCAAATGTCTTCCTTGGCAGGAGCTGCGCCCATCTGAAGCCAGGAGCCTCCTCAGGGTCTCCTAGGCAGGCGCAGGGGATCAAGGACCTGTACCATCCTCCACTGGGTTCCCAGGCTACAGCAGAGAGCCGGATTGGAAAAGGAGCATCCAGGACTTGAACCAGCGCCCGCATGGGACCCCAGCAGTGTAGACGGTGGCTTTACCTGCTATGCCACAGTGCCGGCCCCCTGCAGGTATTATAAATTGTTTTTAGTTTTCTCCGTAACGGCTGTGTTAATTTACATTCTTGCCAGCTGTGTATAAGGGTTCCTGTGTCCTCTTTCCTCCACATCCTTGCAAGCATTTTTTTTTTTTGTCTTTGATAATAGCTGTTCTGACTGGGCTAAGATATCTTACTGTGGCTTTGGTTTGCATTTTCTGGACAGTTAATGGTGCTGAGCAATTTTTAAAATGTTTGTCATTTGACTTTCTTTTACTTTTTTGTAAAAATATTAGAAGGCAGAGTTACAGGGAGGCAGTGGCAGAGAGAGAGCATGAGAGCGCTTCCATCCGCTGCTTCACTCCTCAAATGGCCAGAGCTGCGCCGATCCGGGGCCAGGAGCCAGGAGCTTCTTCCGGGTCTCCCACACGGGTGCAGGGGCCCGAGGACTTGAACCATCTTCCACTGCTTTCCCAGGTGCATTGCCAGGGAGCTGGGCCAGAAGTGGAGCAACTTCACTCAGTTCAAGTTTTTTGCTGGAGTCTTCAGGTTTTTCTGTACATACAATCCTGTCATCTGCTAAGAGGGATGGTGTGACTTTCTCTTATTCTATTTGTGTGCTTTTCTTTCTTTCTCTTCCGTAGTTGCTCTAAGATTTCCAGTACTACAGTGAGTAAGAATGCTGAGCCTGGTTGTACCTGTCTAGTTCCCATCTTCGAGGTGATGCCTTCGGCTTTCCCGTTAGATACAGTGTTGGCTGTGTGTTCATCATATATCTCCTTTACTGTGTGAGGTACAATCCCTGTATATATAATTTGTTTTTTATCACGAAGAGGTGCTGAAGATCATCCAAAGCTTTTTCTGCATCTAATGAGATGACAGAACTTCTATTTGGTTATTTCAGAGGCAGAGAAATAGAGCCCCATCTGCTGACTTACTCCACAAAAGCCCAAAACAGCCAGGGCTGAGGCCAGAAGTCAGAAACGCAGTCCAGGTCTTGCATGTGGGTGGCAGCAACCCAGTTACTTGATCCCTCACTGTGGCCTCCCAGGGTCTGCATGAGCAGGAAGCTGGAGCCAGGCGTTGGGTCTGGGCACTGCAGTGTGGGCACCGTGACCACCAGGCTGACGTCTGCTCTCCAAACGCCGTGACGACCATCCTTCAATGTGTTGATGTGGTGTGCGTTGATTTGTTTACATTTAACCATCCCCGTGTCCTGGGGTAGGCCCCACGTGATCTTTCTGATGTAGTGTTGCTGATATTTTATTGAGAATCTGCATTTGTGTTCATCAGGAATATTGATCTGGAGGTTTGAATTTGTGTCTTTGTCCAATTTTGGTATCCGGGTCATCCTGGCTTTGTGGAATGGGCTTGGGAAAGTTCCTTTTTCTGGAATAGTTTGATACGAATCGGCACTGGGTCTTCCTTGAAGGTCAGATAGGACTCAACGGTGATGCCTTCTGCGTCAGACTTGTGTGTCTCGCAAGATGTCTCACTACCGAGTCGGTCTTGCTACTCCTGTTGGTCGGCTCTGGCTGTATTCGCGGCTCAGTTTTGGAAGTTACATGTATCCACAGACTTACCCACTTTTTCTAGGTTTTCCAGTTTCTTTGTGTACATTTTTTCATCATAATTATCCCTAATGACCTTCTGTATTTTAGTGGTATCAGTTGTAATATTTCCTTTTTCACCTCTGATTTTATTTGAGTCTTTTTCTCTCAGCTAGTCTAGGAAAAGGTTTGTTGATGATTATCATTTTTTAAAAACATTGGTTCATAAATATTTTATATTTTTTGTTTCAATTTCATTTATAAATATCTGCTTTAACCTTTGTTCTTTGTTCCCACTAATTTTGGGTTTTCTAGGTCCTTAAAATGCATCATTAGATTGGCTCTTTGAAACCTTCACCCCTCCCCACTTATTTTTTTTTAAGATTTATTTGAAAGTCAGAATTACATAGAGAGAGGAGAGGCAGAGAGAGAGGTCTTCTGTCCGCTGGTTCACTCTCCAGATGGCCACAACAGCTGGAGCTGCGCAGATTGGAAGCCAGGAGCCAGGAGCTTCTTCCGGGTCTCCCATGTGGGTGCAGAGGCCCAAGGACTTGGGCCATCTTCTACTGCTTTCCCAGGCCATAGCAGAGAGCTGGGTTGGAAGAGGAGCAGCCAGGACTAGAACCGGTGCCCATATGGGATGCTGGTGCTTCAGGCCAGGGCATTAACCCACTGTGCCACAGCACCGGCCCTTCCCCCTCCCCACTTTTTAAAATGTAGGTATTTATTGTTATAACCCCCATCTTAGCACTGCTTTTGCTGCATCCCCTAAGTTTGGTAGGGAGCATTTCCATTTTTACTTGTTTCAGGAATGTTTTTCTTTTTTAAGAGGCAGAGGGACAGAGACAGAGTGACAGAGTCGCCAGCGCTGGTGCACTCCCCAAATGCCCACAATGGCTAGGGCTGGGTCAGGCCAAAGTTGGGAGCCAGGAACTCCGTTTAGGTGTCCCATGTGGATGGCTGAACCTCCACCACCTGAGCTGTCATCGCTGCCTCCCAGGACGCTCATTAGCAAGAAGATAGAATTAGGAGAAGAGCCGGGACTTGAACACACTGTTCTGTTAGGGAATGTGGACGTTCCAACTGACAGCTAACTGCTGGGCCCAACAACTCCCCAAGCGTCAGGAAGTTTTAGAAACTTCCCATTTGCTATCTTCAATGACCCAGTGTTTGTTCAGAAGCAAGTCATTTGGTTTCTCTGTATAATTCCTAAAATTTGTTTTGTTGTTGATTTCTAATCTTATTCCATGTGGTCAGAAAAGATATGGGATATGATTTGATTGTTTGGAATTTGTTGATTACTTTCAAGTCTAACATATATGGTTTATCCTAAGAATGTTCCACAGCTGATGAAAAAATGTGGGCTCTGCAGCTGCTGGATAAAATACTCTGCAGACGTCTGTGAAGCCCACCCCACCTGCAGCTTAGCTCCGATGTTCCTTTGTTGAATTTTCCCCTTTGGATGATGTGTTCACTGGTGACAGTGGAGTATTGAAACCCCCCACTATTATTGTATTGGAAGCTGTCTCTCCATTGATGACTGATAATGTTTGTTTTAGAATTAGGTGTTTGGTAGGGCTGGTGCTGTGGTGTACCGAGGAAAGCCACCGCCTGCAGTGCCAGCATCCCATATGGGCGCCAGTTCGAGTCCCGGCTGCTCCACTTCTGATCCAGCTTTCTGCTATGGCCTGGGAAAGCAGTGAAAGATGGCCCACGTCCTTGGGCCCCTGGCTTCTGGCTTCGTATTGGCACAGCGCTGGTCGTTGTGGCCAATTGGCAAGTGAACCAGCGGATTGAAGACCTCTCTCTGTCTGCTCCTCCCTCTCTCTCTACGTAACTCTGACTTTCAAATAAATAAATAAATCTTAAAAAAAAGAGAAATAGTCCTTCTAAAAAAAAAAAGAATTAGGTGTTTGGTATTAGTTGCACATTTATAATCATGATTTTCTGTTGTTGAATTGATCCCTTGATCATAATATAATACCCTTCGTTATCTTTTTACACTTTTTGTCCTAATGTCTTTTTTCCCCTTAATGTAAGCATAGCTACTTCTGCCGACTTTTGGCTTCTGTTTGCATGAAATATCATTTTCCATCATTTCACTTTCAGTCTTTGTCTTTACCAGTGAAGTGAGTTTCTTAAAGGTAGCATATTGGTTATTTAAAAAAAATCCGTTCAGCCAGTCTATAGTCCATTTATATTTCAAAGTTATTGTTGATAAGTCAAGGCTCAGTCTTGCCATGTAACAACGTTCCGTCTGCATAACCTTTGTTCTTTCCTGCCTCTCCTGCTGTACATCTCTGTGGATTGGGGATTGTTCCGCTAGCTTTGGGGCCTTGCTACTTCGAGCGTGGTGGGTGTTACAGCTTCACCTGAATCCTGGTGGTTGCTACCTGCTTTGCTTCCGGAGGCGAGATTCCGGTAAGCATCTCTTGCAAGGCTGGTCTGGTGATGAACTCCCTGTGTTCACTTGTCTTGGGAAACGTTTCTCCTTCATTTCTGGATGGCCGCTTTGCTGGGTTGAGGTTGGTAGGCGGAGGTTTTCCCTTCACAACTGGGAGCGTGCCACGCCACCCCGCCTGGTGTGTCGTCAGTCTGCAGGCTTCTGTCCAGTGTGACTTGATGGTTCTCCTACAGCTTCTGGAATTCCCTTCGCTGTGCTGCTGACAGCTGTAGCACGTTGCTGTGAAGAACCCTCCTGCTCACGCCTGTCGGGACTCCTGTGGCTCTCCTGTGACCAGGCTCTCCGTCATTCCCAGGACTGGGGGACGCAGTCAGCTGTTACTTCATTTCATAGATTTTCTACGTCTTTTCCACTTTCTGCCCCTTCCGGGACCCCAAATTCCAGTATCTGTCCATTTACCAGTGTCCTATTGTCTCCATCTCTGTTGTTTTTTAATCTGTCTTCAAATTCTGATATTGTTTCTTCTGCTTGACCCAGTCTGCTTCCAATTCTAATTTTCATTGGGCTCACGGAGTGCTTCATTTCCAAGATTTCTGTTCGGTTGTTTTTTCAAGATCTCTCTCTTTGCTGGATTTTTCATTCGTAACGTGTGTTGTTTTCCTGATTTTGTTAAGCAGTGTTCTCATATCTCAGCGAATTTCCTTAGAATCATTGTTTAATGCATTATTAGGCGTTTCATCAATAGCCTTCTCTTTGGAGTCTGTTTCTGAACACGTTTGTTCCTTTGGAGGCATCATGTCACCTTGCTGTTCTATATTTCTTCTTATTTTTTTTTTTTTAATTTGAAAGTCAGAGTTATGCAGAGAGAAAAGGAGAGGCAGAGAGAGAAAGAGAGGTCTTCCATCTGCTGGTTCATTTCCCAATTGGCCACAATGGCCGGAGTTGCACCGATCCAAAGCCAGGAGCTTCCTCCAGGTCTCCCACGTGGGTGCAGGGCCCAGGGACTTGGGCCACCTTCTACTGCTGTCCCAGGCCACAGCAGGGAGCTGGATCAGAAGTGGAGCAGCCAGGACTTGAACTGGTGCCCATATGGGATGGCAGCACTTGAACCCACATACTCCAAAGTGGGATTCAGGCATTCCAAACAGTGCCCTACCTGCTTAAATGGGGGCTTTCATGGTAAAAGGCTTTTTTCAGAAGATGTTTCTTGGGGTATCTCTTTGGTGATTACTCTGTCTTTAATTCCAGTTGGATGCCATAACACAGTCTCCCCACAGACCCTCCTGCTGTAATCACTGGTGGTGGTGCCGGTGCGTGGAGCACGCGGCAGGATCACACGTGTGTGGTGGTGGCCTGGGGTGGGGGTAGGGGTCACAGCAACAACTGTCCTCACCCAGAGTTGTGTGGATCCCAGCAGTGGCCTGTGGTGGGCGGGTGGGGCTGGGGTCAGGGAGTGCCAGCCCACAGTCAGGGTGGGGTGTGTGATCTTGGTCACAGACTGATGGGGGAAGGGTCAGTGGGAGTGCCACCAGCCATTCTGGCAGGGTTGCACGGGTCCAGTGGCAGCTGTGGTGGCAGAGGTGGGACCAGGGATGTAAGAGCACTGAGCCAGCAGTACCCATGGGGGCGCAGGGGCCCAGCAGTGGCCTGGAGGGGAGGGGAGAGAAGGCAGGCCTCAGCTCTGAGGAGGGAGCTGCCCTCTTCTAGGGTCCAGGGGCAGGATGACCTGCTGTGCTGGGCCCTTTGTCCCCTGTAGTGCAGAGAACCGTATGGGCCAGGGTGCTGGGGTCCCTGTTGCCCTGCTAGGTGCAGCTGGACTTGTGAGGCTGCGGTTCTGCTTGCTGGTTTTGCTGGCCTGTGTGGGACCCAGGGCTGGGGATGCACCTCTCTCCGGATGGAGTCACGTGGCTGCAGCAGGGTGTGCTGGGAGCGAGTGCGCCGAGCCCTCAGGGAGCCAGGATTGCTGGGGCCCAGCATTAGTGAGGGTGGCCTTTGCAGGCGCTCTGCTGCCCACCCTCTGGGGATCCCCTGTGGCCGTGGGGCCGGGGTCACAGGTGCCAGTTCACCGCGTCCTCTGCCCTCCCAGGCCTTCGAGTCCCACAGGGTTCCCGTGTTCTTCCTCGGCCGCTCTCCTCCAAGCTCTTCTCCGTGGAAGGGGAGGAGACGTGGAACCTCTGTTCAGCTGTGTTGGAGTCCTGCCTCCATCATTTTCTCCTGACTTAGCTTGTAGTCTCTGACCGCTCATTGGCTTTGCATTTCTGTGGCCTACTGGCAGTGCTGCCTGTGTTTTGGGATTTGGGACTGGGGGCTGACCTTAAAGGGCTTCCCCTCTGGGAGTCTTGTGCACTTCACCCAGGGGTAGCTTCCTTCCAGTGCTTTGGGTTTGCTTCCCTGAGGGCTCGGGGTGTAACCAGCCTGGGTCTGCTTCTCATGCCCGACTTTGGCTTGGAGTTTTCTAGACTATGTAGGTCATATATGACCAACTCGACTGCCAGCACAGGTGTGTGAAGGCAAATCCTTTGTTTTTAAAATAGTCATTTATTTATTTGAAAGGTAGAGTTACAGAAAAGCAGAGGCAGAGAGAGAGGTCTTCTATCCGCTGGTTCACTCCCCAGATGGCCGTAACGGCCGGAGCTGTGCTGATCCAAAGCCAGGAGTCTCCTCTTGATCTCCCACGTGGATGCACTGTCAGTTTCTCATCGTGGCTCCTCCACCGCTAGGGCTCATCCCCCACCCCCGGCCCCGCACCCCTCGCCTCTCACCAGATTCCCGAAGCCACCATACTGCTGTCTGGCTGGCCGGCTCCCTGTGCTCTCCTGCCCGCCCCTCCCGCCCGCACTGCCATGTCTTCAGTGGGGAGGCCCGTGCAGTGGCTCGGAGGAGGACCAGTCCATGCACCAGGGAGGACCGTGGGCTGGGAAAAGATGAGACAGGATGTCATTCCAGGCCCTGCGTGTCGGGAGCCATTCTGAGAACGGTGGGTTTTCCTGGCTAACACTAGACAGAGGGCTGCTGGCTTCCTGCGCAGGCTGGGGTCACCTCCAGGGATGTGCAGAGATGACGCTGACCGAGGTGTAGCTGGACTTGGCCATCTGGGAGGTCAGCTCCTCTCTGCTGAGTGGCACCAGTGGCGTGTATCTCAAGGCCTTAGACAGTCTGCTCTTGGGTGCTACGTCCCAAAGACTTGTACACGAAGGGACAAAGGAGACTCAACACGGTAGTGTTTGGGGACAGTAGGGAGTTAGATGCAACCTGGCAGGCGTCCACCACGGGGTTATGGATGAATGAAATGACAGGCGGTCACAGAAGTTATTCACAGCCACACACCGGCAGCTGGCCACGGCCTTAAAAATAGTGCTGAGTAAGAGCAGTGCGCCAGAACACAGTACATAACAGCATGTTATTTATCTAAATGGACAGAACACGCCCAGAGGCCTACGTGTCAGCACAGAGGAGAAGGATAGACTGAGTTGAATTGTGGGGGTGGGGATGAAGTCGACTCACAGCAGCGGGACCCCGCAGGGAGAAATCACGGTGCTGCGTGAGCTGGACAGCGGGTCAACTCTCTGCTCCTGAACGCAAAGAACTAAAGACCTAAATAGCCAAGTGTAAGCTGTGGGTGTGGGACAGGGACGGCTCCTGACGAGAGCGTGAGCGAACCTTCCAGGCAGGGCCGGCTCCTCCCTCTGGCCCGCCCACGCCGACAGCAAACCCTGGCCGAGACTGGAGCAGAGGCCTCCTCCAGCCTGGGTTTTGTCCTGTGCTTGGGCTGTGGTCCAAACACAGGGCAGGATGCTCTTGGATGCCAGGATCCAAGGAGTGGTGGCTGTGCCAGGGCCCCGCCGTCCTCCCTCTTCGGACAGGAGCCACCGGGGGCCTCTCATCTCCATCCGTCTCCTGATTGAGATCTCGGCTCCTAGCCCAGGGCCTGGTGGACAGGTGATCCTCAGACGAGGAACGCACAAATGTTCTCATCTATTTCACACCTGCTGATCTCTGGTCGGTGAGAAGTGGAGCAACCATGTGATCGCTGGTGTGCTGAGCACCGTGAAGGAAGCACAATGAGGCTACTCCTCCCCCTCCCTCCCCCTCCCTCCCCCTCTCTCCCCCTCTCTCCCCCTCCCTCCCTCTGTGTTCCGGGAAGGCAGTGGAGGATGGCCCAAGTGCTTGGGCCCTTGCACCCACGTGGGAGACCAAGAGGAAGCACCTGGCTCCTGGCTTTGGATCAGCCCAGCGCGCTGGCCATAGCGGCCATTTGGGGAGTGAACCAATGGAAGGAAGACCTTTCTCTCTGTCTCTCTCTCTCACTGTCTAACTCTGCCTGTCAAATTAAAAAAAAAAAAAAAAAGAAGTGGAGCATCTGGGACTCAAACCAGTGCCCATATGGGATTCTGGTGTCACAGGCTGCGGTTTTAACAGCTACACTGCAACACTGGCCTCCCCAAACCATTTCTTACTCCAATATTGTAAAAGTGTTTATGTTTTATTTGGAGACTTTTATTTTTTACATTTAGGACTTTATTCTATTTTTTTAAAAGATTTATTTATTTATTTGAAAGAGTTACACAAAGAAGGAAAGGCAGAAAGAAAAAGAGGTCTTCCATCTGCTGGTTCACTCTCCAACTGGCCGCAACGGGTGGAGCTGTGCTGATCTGAAGCCAGGAGTTTCCTCCAGGTCTCCTATGTGGGTGCAGGGGCCCAAGGACTTGCACCATCCTCCACTGCTTTCCCAGGCCACAACAGAGAGCTGCATCGGAAGTGGAGCATCTGGGACTTGAACAGGCACCCATATGGGATGCCAGCACTGCAGGCAGCCAGCCCCATGACTTTGTTCTATTTGGAGTTAAGTTTTCATACATGGTGTGAGGTAGGGATCCAATTCATTCGTTTGCATAAATATTTAGTTGTCCTAGCACAATTTGTTGAAAATATTCTCAATTCAATGGATTATGATTGTTGAAAATCAAATGACTATACATGTTTGGGTTTATCCTTGTGCCAGTACTAACTAACCACACTATCTTGATTACCATGGAGAAATTGAACTTGATTACCATGGAGAAATCCACTTGTTGCCGTGGATTCTTTCTGAGAGGAGGAGCGTGGTGGGGGCAAGAGGTGTGGAGTCACCACACAGACACCAGGAGTCGGGTGAAAGCCGGCCAGAGGGGAGCAGCCCGCAGACTCGTTTATTTCAGTTAGTACAGCAGCTTAAATAGCCAAGGCAGCCAATCTGGTCAAGGGGTGGCTTATGCCCTAACCAATCACAGCCTGTTGCCAGGCAGTCTCTGTTGCCAGGTGGGTTTCGAAGCCATTCCTGAGTAACTGATGCTCGCTTGCCAGCGGCCATCTTGGCATGGCCTTCTCATTCCACCACATCCAATTATTCTTGTTTTTCTTTTTTAAGATTCTTTTGGCTATTCTTTGCCATATTTAAAAGGATATTTTAGAACTAGTTTTTATATCTTTGTAGAAATAGGTAGTTGAGATTTTATTAGGAATTATATTGAATCTGTAGACCAATTAGGGTAGTATCACCATCTTAATATTAAATCTTCCAATTTAAGGACAAGGGATGTCTTTCCATTTGTTTTGTGTTCTTTTTTCTTTTTTTTCCCCCCTCAAGGTTTGTTTATTTATTTGGAAAGGCAGACAGGAGAAGTGAGGGGGAGAGAGGGGGTGAGGCGGAGTGAGAGAGGGGGTGAGGTGGAGTGAGAGAGGGGGTGAGGCAGAGTGAGAGAGGGGGTGAGGTGGAGTGAGAGAGGGGGTGAGGCGGAGTGAGGGAGGGGTAAGAAAGGAAAAAGGGAGAGAGCGAGCGAGTTTCCATCCATTGGTTCACTCCCTAATGGCCACAATGGCTGGCTCCAGCCGAAGCCAGGAGCTTTGTCCAGGTCTTCCACACAGCTACAGGGGCTCCAACACTCAGTCATCGTCTGCTGTTTTTACAGGTGCATTAGCAGGAAGCTAGATCAGAAGTGGAGCAGCCAGGCCAGGACCCATATGGGGCGTTAGCATCACAGGCAGTGGCTTTACCTGCTGCACCACGATGCCTGCCCCTCTTTATTTTTTTTAGACAATGTTTCCTTGTTTTTAGTCTACACATCATTATGGGGTTTGGGTGTGATTGGTCCCCACCAGGACTTCTACTGAAGTTTGATTGCCATTGTAGCAGTGCTGGGAAGTGTGTCCTTTAAGGAATTAGTGCCTTGGTGTTTCTAAATAATGATGCAGTAAGCCTGGGGGCACAAATATCTTTGACTAATTTCTCTTTATTTGAGTAAATATCCAGTAGCAGAATTGCGGCATCATGTGGTAACTATATTTTTTTTTTGAGGACTTCCATACTGTTTTTCTTACTGGCTGTGCTAATTTACATTACCACCGACAGTGTATAAAGTTTCCTGTTTCTCCACATCCTGGTCAATGCTTCTCTTTCTTTTTTTTTATTTGACAGGTAGAGTTAGAGACAGAGAGAAAGGTCTTCCTTCCATTGGTTCACCCCCAAAATGGCCGCTACAGCCAGTGCGCTGGGCTGATCTGAAGCCAGGAGCCAGGCACTTCCTCCTGGTCTCCCATGTGGGTGCAGGGCCTAAACACTTGGGCCATCCTCCACTGCCCTCCCGGGCCACAGCAGAGAGCTGGACTGGAAGAGGAGTAACCGGGACTAGAACCCGGCGCCCATACGGGATGTTGGGATGCTGGCGCCGCGGGCGGAGGATTAACCAAGTGAGCCACGGTGCCGGCCCTATGCTTCTCTTTCATCTTTTTTGTAATAGCCACTGTTTTTACAGATTTCTTACTTTGAGGGAGGGAGAGAGGCAGGGGGTTAGGGGAGGGCACGCAGGTTCACGCCCCCACCTACTGGTTCATTCTCAAAATGCTCCTGCACCTGCTGGGACTGCGCTGAGATGCAGGTTCCGGAGCTCCGTCCGTGCCTCCCACAGGGGCGGCAACTACCCGACTGCTGGAGCCATCGCTGCTGTCTCTCGGGGTCCGCATGAGCAGGGAGCTGGAGCCAGCGGCTGGAGCTGGGGCTTGAACCCAGGTGGTCCAGTGGGAGAAGCTAGTGTCCTAACATCCAAACGCCTACCCCAGCCACAGCTATTTTAACAGATGGGAGGCGATACCTCATTGTGGTTTTAGATCTGTATTTCCCTGATGATTAGTGATGTCCACAAGCTTTTCATAGGATTGTTGGCCATTTGTATGTCCTTCCATGAGAAACGTCTCTTCAGGTTCTTTCCCATTTTTAAATCACATTATTTGTTTTCTTGCTATTGAGTTGTTTGGATTCTTATATATTTTGGATAGTAACTGTCGCTCCCCCATTCGCGGAGGAGCGACACAGGACCCTGCGCTGTTCTTTTGTCTGCTTGGCCCTCCCCGGGTTTGCTGCTGGTCCTTCCTGGGTTGGCTGCCAACCCTCCACCTCCGTGGAAGGGCGGCTCCCCCTGCCACTTTCCCCACTTCCGTGGAGGAGTGGCACACCGCCGGCCGGCCGGCTCTCTCGGGGGCTGCTCAGATGTTATCCGGATGTTCCCCTTAGATGTTCCTGGTGCATGTTGTTCTCTCTCCTCCTTTATAGTCCTCTTCCACCAATCCCAACTCTGCTACCCACACGCCGAGTACGCTGCTCTCCTCCAATCAGGAGCAGGATCAGCTCCTGCAGGTTACTGGTCGAACTGGAGGCAGCTGTGTAAACGTTGTTTACTCCTCTCCCAGCGCCATATTGTGGGAGAGCAGATGCATAGAATAAGTCTTAATTCCAGTAACTTAGTCTAGTCCGAGTTGCTCCCCACAGTAACCCCTTCTACATCTATGGCTTGCAAATATTTTCGCCTATAGATTACCTTTTCACTCTGTGGATTATCTCCTTTGCTACGCAGAGGATTCTTAATTTGATGTAACATCATTTATTTGTCTATTTTGCTTTCTTCCTGTATTTTTGGGATCTTACTGGTACCAGCATTGCCCAGAGAACTGCCATGTAACTTCCCATGCGTGTTCTCCTCTAAAAGTTTTTACAATTTCATGTCTTAGCGTTTAAGTTTTTAGCGCATTTTGAACTGATTTTTGTGTGTGTTTGAGCTAAGAGGCTCATCTCCTTCTCCCACACGCTGCTGTCCAGTTCCCAGCACCACCGTTTGAAGAGACGGCCCCTCCCCACTGTGTGTCCTGGCACTTCCGCTGCCAGTCGGTTGTGAACGTGAGGACTCTGGCTCTGCGTTCTCTTCCAGCGGGTTACGTGTCCACCCGAGTGATGCGCTGTTTGGATTCCTGCAGCTTTGTGGCGTATTCTGAAGTCGGGGAGTGCGATGCCTCCAGTTTTGTTCTTTTTGCTTGCGATTGCTTTGGCTGTGTGGGCTCTTCTGTGGTTCCATAGGACTTTAGGATTGTGCTCTTAATTTCTGTGAAACATGTAATGAGAATTTTGATAAGGGCTGCGTTGGATCTATAGATCACTGTGGATAGAACGGACATTTTACCAAAACCTCCTTCCAATCCATGAATGTGGGATATCACATTTATAATAAATAAACAACATTGCATCCTCTTCATCATATTGTATATTTTTAATCACTGTTACATAGTTCTCAGCATATAGGCATTTCACTGTCTTGGTTAAATTTGCTCTCAAGTATTTGATGTTTTTGTAGCTAATACAAATGGGATTGTTTTCCTGACTTCTTTAGATGGTCCTAGAGCATGTCCTTTATTCTCTTATTGTCACCATTATGTCTCTGTATGTCACGCGTCCACCAATCAGACTTGTACAGTTGCCTTCTAAATCAAGCAGGAGAAGCAGCAGTCAGAAACAGGAACTCCAAGCCTACTGTTCTTCTCTTGTACCCATGTGGCTCCTGTTGGCAGTGTGGCTCACGTCTTCGTCTGGATTTGTATGTCTTTGCCACCTCACCCTCTGCCTGCCCGTTCACCCTCCGCACTGGCTGACTTACCCTCCTCCTGCACATTTCCAGACGCCCTCTCATTTCACCCTGTGGGTTTGCGAGAGCTTCGCCTCCTATCCATGCAACCTCTTGCTGTCTCTCCCTGCCCCGCTCCTGAGCACGCGAGGGCATCCTATTGCTAAGCTATGGGAACGTGACCCACTTGAAGGCAAACTGACTTGGGAAAAAAAAAATGGCATTTCTCATTCCATCTCTAGAGGCTGAGGCTGAGACCTCCATGGTCTCTGTGTTACCCCAGCCAATTGCATAGTTGGTGCCCATTCAGTAAAGTAGTTGCCTCCGTGAACAGACAGACAGGCTGCAAAACACGGTGCAGACTGAGCAATGGGTTCCTGGTAAGAACAGACCACCAGGGCCGGCCATTAACACGGCATTATCCAGGACCATTGTTAAATGACTCCTCCACTGTGCATTAGGGTCTCGAGCCATGTATGACTTATTTGTGGCGTGGTGTCGCCATCAATCATGGTCTGGACTGAAGTGAGCTAAAGGTTGAGGTTTAAGGTTTCTTGAAGCCCAGCTCACTTAATGATATTCATGAGCGGATGACGTGTTGTGGTAACCAGTCCTTGGGATCGGTCCAGTCCCATCCGTGATCCCTGGGGCCAGACCGCTGGCCAGATGCCGAGCTTTCTGGAAAACAGTGATGTGTATTCAGCAGGAGGCTGGGGAGAAACCGGATACAGCACTTCTTGTGCTTTCAAAGCTTCGACCAATGGAGACCGAACGAGAAGGAGAGGTTTAAGATTTCCACATAAAACTCAGAAGCTGTGTTGGCCAGGGAAGAGAGGCCAGGCTGCCTTGCAGTCTGAGCTTCCTCTGAGCCCCTCAGCGCTGGAGACTGACCTGAGCACAGAGTCGGCTCTAGAACCGGACACACAGCATTCACCATTATGTCTCAGCCGCTGTCACTATCTTCAGCAACAACGATACTGATACTTCTCCTCCACCTAGTCCGGGCCAGCTGCTTCCCTAGGTGTCTTAAGACACCAGCACCCATTGCTCAACTTGTCAGAGCAATTTCATGGCAGGGTGTGGTGTCCCCAGTTTAGAGGGCGTTGGACGTATAAACTCTGGGGGTGGGGGAGAGCGAGGGCCCCAGAGAGCAGGTTCTTGTTCCCACAAACCCCCTCTGCGGCATTGGTTCTTCCCTGGCCCCGAATGCAAATGTTGGCCGAACGAATTTTCTAGTCTCTCCTAGGTAATAAAAACAGTGCTCCACTTTCTCAAGGCAACTAAAATTGCAAAATATGGATTCATTTCAGCAATAAACATCAGTTCCACGTCCTGATCCAAGTCTGGATTTCACATGCAGTTGTCTCTCCACCACCTCTTCTCGTGTGGGCAGGAAACCCGCCTGGGAGAGGATGTCCGAGACGAGCCTCATGGAGCCTTGCTGCCTGGTGTTCTTCCTCAGGGCCTTGGACAAGGTGGAGAGCAGAGGCGACCAGCATCATTTCAGCATGACAGGGGTGGCTGGCCCTCTCTCTCCACGAGGCCTGCGTCTCGGTGTTCAAACGTCCGTGGATCACAAATATTCAGGAGAAAAGCTGTGAACCTGTACTAGACACAGACACAGACTCCCTTTCCTGCCAGTGTCCCCTAAACAACCCAGTACAGCGGGTGTTGATGTAGCACGAGGTCGTGTTAGGGGCTGTAAGTCACCTACAGGTGGTTTGCACATACGGGAGGGCGTGCATGCGTTCTCTGCAAATCCTATGGCATCCCAGATAAGACTTGGGCAGCTGTGGGTCCCGGCAAGTCCCCTGTGGATAGCGGGGCACACTTGCATCCACGTGGCTGTCACGTGGAAGCCTTGCAGGGCCTGAAGCATGACCTGTCTTCCTGGAGCACTTTGGGGGCTGCTGGGCACACACCCATCACCCCATCAGCTGCTGCGTCGCCGTGAGGCTGCCATGACAGACTTGGTTTCTGCCCTTCGTGACCGGAGTCCTTCCTTCAGCTCCCGGGACACGGGTGGATCACGGTGGGTGGACCCCCTGTTGTAGTCTCCTTACTGCACAGTCCTCCAGGACAGGCCCTAGGCCGCTCTACGCTGGCCCTGGGGACGCAGGCCCACCCTGGTGCTGTCTCTCCTCTGCCGTGCCACCAGCGTCTCTGGGCAACCAGCTAGGAGCTGAATTTTGTGCTCCTCAAGTTCGTGTGTCAAAGTCCTAGCCTCCGACGGGGATGGATTTTGGAAATGGAGCCCGTGAGGAAGTCAGCGAGGTTAAAGGATGGTCAGCAGGTGGGGGCCTGGACGGACGGGGTTGGTGCCTCTGTAGGGGGACACACCAGAGAGCTCGCTCTCTTTCTCCCTCGGATGGAGAGGAAAGGCATGTAAAGGCCAAGTGGCCTTCTTGCAATCCCAAAGGCATGCCCTCGCCAGGAGCCGAGCTTGTCTGGGCCCTGGCCTGGGCCTTCCAGCCTCCAGGGCTGGCTACGCTGCCATCTGCGGGGCTGTGCTATGGCAATCCGAGTAGACCAGGACACAGCCCATCCCTCACCCAGGTGGGAGCCAGGCCGCTGTCCACCATGCTACTCAAACTTCCAGGCACCTGTGTGGAATCTTTGGGAGGTGCCCATGCTGCCCGCTTCCGTCGGCTGGGCCGGTACGCAGGCAACCTTGCCAAAGAACCTGTCTCATCCCCAGAGCCCCGCAGTCTAAGGGGCTTAAAGTGGGCTTTTGATTGATGGCTTTGGCCGGGTGCTGTCCTGAGCGTGGGGCAGCTGTGGTCTCAACACTGACCCGCCTTTCATTGTCACATCATTCGTCATGTGGCTGCTCAGGAGCTAGGCCCCCATCTCCATCCGGGTCTCCTTGTCCTTTCCTGTTCTACCTACCCCATAGCCCTTGACCTCTAATGTGCTCAGCACCGAGCCCACATGATTGGATGGCCCACATGATTGGACGGCCCACATGGACTGGTGCTGCTGTCTTGCCTCTGCTGTGTCAGCAGCCGGCACGGAGCCTGGCAGATAAGGAGGGCTCACTCCGTAAGTATTTGTTAGTTGTTGAGTGGAACTGAGAGGCCGGAATCGGGGGCTGGGAACCACATAAGGGTTCTGGGACCTTCTCAGTAGGTGAAGGGTCTGCCTGGTGAAGGGAGCATGCATGCTACACAGTGTGGGGGAGGGATACCCTTGGTCCTTTCCCTGGGTGGGGGGGGGGGGTCAGGCCAGATGCATTTCCATCCGGGTCCAGTTTGCACCACCTCTCTGCTTTCTTCCAGGCACCAGCCATCTCCCTTAGGAGAATCTCCCTGGGTCCCAACGTTGGCAGTCACCAGCGGACGGAGCCGCAGTGCCGTGAGTGAGCCACGACCCTCAGCCGCCCGGCTTGGGAGGGATTCTGCCTAGATCCAGATGTTAGGGCAGGGCTCAGTCGCTGGTTTGGTAGATCTGCTTTGGCCCTTGGCCAAAGCAGGGAGATAATAAATCAGACAGCGGCACAGCCAGGACACGGGGCTGAGGGTCACTGTTGCTTTTGGTCTCACCCCTAATGTGCTGTGTGACCTTGGCACGAATCTTCCTCTCTAAACAAGCTGGGTGGGGCAGTCTGCTGGCTAATGCTTTGCATATGGGTGTTGTAAGGAATAGTGAGCCAGGCTCCACGAAGCATGTTTTGTCCTTGGGGGACAAACAGTACGAGCAATTTATTTTAAGAGTGTGGCTTAACCAGCTCATTCGCTCAGCCCAAACCTCTCCCACCCCCTGGCTATCCTGGCAAGGTCCGTGTAGAAGCAACAAAATCTAACTAGACCTCCTTTTCTGCCTACAGCCCAGCTAGCCAATTCCAAGCAGAAGGCAACGGGCTGTTGGCCTGGCATGGGAAGGCCCGTGTTTCCGTCCATGGCCACCTCTGGACCTGTTCATTCAGAGACCTCTGTTGAGCCCGTCCTCTGCCCAGGTGTGAGCCCTCGTGGGCACGTACTGGCCTCTGCACCCCCGTTTCAGCTCCCATTGCCACGTGCCAGCAAAGCCTACCCACCGCTGCCCCTGGAGCCACACCCCCTTCTGCCCTCTGCACGCTGTGAGGTTGCCATCGACTCCACGAGGCAGAGTGAGCTGTTCCTGTGGCTTGGCAAGGCACAAGGACTGAAGATGCCCTCCCAGCTTGGGAGCCCTGGTGCCCAATGGGGCTGCCCACCACTCTGAGACTGATGGATAGTTCTGGATTATTCCACCAGACCCTAAATGCTCAAAGCCAAGCAGGGCCTCATTCTGGGGTGGTTTCACCCATCAGTCAGCCAGCCCTCGGTGTCGGCAGGGGCAGTCTCCATTCTGATGAGGGATTGCATAGATGGGAGGACAGACGCACCAGGCAGCCCGCGGGATGGTGACGCGAGAAGATTGATTGGTTGGTATTTTCTGTCTCAAAGGGGCCCAGAAGGCTCAGGCTCATTTTGCAACTTAAAGAGGAAGTGTGGGCTGGGGGCCAGCTGGAGGCGAGGGGGCTGAGGGAGAGACGTGGGGGTTGGCTGCTGATGGTCTGCTAAGACCTACCCGTGGACTCCCATCACTCGCTTCCCGTGGAACCTGCCCATCAAGGCAGACAGGCCTGGAGAGCCCACCTGAGGCTCCCGTCTCAGTTTTCCCGACAGCCTGGCCATGTTCCTGTTGGAAAGACAGCGCAGGCATAAAAGGCATAGGGGTTGACATTGGCAAGGTCCCTTGGTACAAAGTTTCCGGGGGCAGGGGATTTGCCTTGGGGGTCACGCGGGAAGCACCAGTGTCAGTCAGGAGCTCATGGGGTGAAAACGTGGGCTGAGCCTTCACTGTGGGTGCTGGGGGCAGGGAGGCACAGAGCTCAGGATTTGCTGGTGTCTGTGGTCTCGGCTATGGAGCGTGCGGAGTGTCCCTCGTTGCTTGGGCCCTGGGCGATGAGGGAGGTGGTGGGTGAGGACACAGGGCTGGCTGGTTTGCATTGGAAAGGCACACCTGGGGTGAGTTTTTGGTTATCGCCAGGTCCTGGAAGAGGCAGCCCCTATAGGGTCAGCCATACCCTGGGTTGACGGTATCAAAACAGGGAGTGAAAGATATAGGGAACACAGCCTCCAATCACCGAGGCGTGTGGCTCTGGGCCTGGGCACCCTGGGTAGACAGGCCTCCCTCTCCTGACAGCACCCAGCAGCTCTGGGCTGTGCTGACCTGGACTGAGCCCACATCTGTCCAGCACTTGCCAGGGCACAGCATGCAGCTGGTGGCTCTGGGGTAGGGGAGGGGGCGTGGAGACGCAGGAAGTGGACTCTGGGAAGAATCAGGATGGTGTTCAGGGGCTCAGGTGGGAGGTTGTGCTCTTGCCTGGATTCCTGATGCTAAAAGATCCAGCGATATGGAGGTAAACGTGGGGTGGGCTGCAGGGGTTCTCTTGGGTCAGAGTCCTGGAAGTGGTGCCTCCAGAGGGCACCTGAGAGCAGCGGTGTGGCCTGGCAGGGCCTGGGGAAAGGGAGGCCAAGGCGACACCTGTAAAGGGACCAGGCTCTGTTTTCTTTCACTGCCTTTCACGCTCTCTCTGTGCAGGTGCAGTGTCTGCAGGCTCAGGTCCCTAGGGGGAGAGCCACACAGCCCAAGGAGCCAAGTTCAAGTTCACGGGCACCTGCTGGAATGTCCTCGCAGAGCTGACCCGTGGCTGATGGGACAGAGTCCTGGCACCATCACCCCTGACTCAGGAAGGAGTGCCCGCAAGGCCTCCGTCCCCTCTGACCTGGAGGGAGGGCGCGCTCTCTCATCCTTCATGTCTTGTGTCCACAAGGGACAGCCAGCCCCAGCCCAGAAGGAGCTCACGGCCTAATGGGGTCTATGAGTCTTTACAGAATACCCGAGGCTGGGCCCTCACACAGCAGAGAGGTTCGTGTAGCTCAGAGAACTGCAGGCTCGAGAGCCTGCTCTGCGAGGGCCCCTGTGGCCATGTTCCTTGTGGATGGCATCGTGGCAGGAGCAAGGTCACCCAGTGAGCCCAAAAGCCAGGGAGCAGACAGGAACCAGCCTCGCTCGTTTCTAATAGCGCTCTCTGGGGAACCGGCTGGGGTTCCATGAGAGTCCCATGAGTCCCTTCCAGATGTCCTAATTCCCTCTCCCCAGGCTCCGCTACCTCAGCACGGCCTCATGGGAGGACCACGTGAACCTCTGGGGGACACGCTCAGGCCATATCCACACCACGGCAGGCAGAGATGGAGTGATCACGGACAAGTGACTGTCGTGTGAGCCGCATCAGGGTGACGGGGCCACGGGAGGTGAGGAAGGAGGGGCAGGTGAGGCAGAGGGACTGGCAGGGTGGCGGGCCCGAGAGGCAGAGGGCTTAGAGCCCAGTGGCAGACGTGGCTGCGAAGGGCCACGTGATGAATACAATGGGAGACGGAAGGTGACAGGACTTGAGCACGTCATGTTTGTGGGCTGATGCTCAGGCTGTAGGTTTTGTTAAAGGAGTGCAGGGGGAGGCCGCCCACCAGCAGGGCGGAGGGCCTGAGCAGTGACCCCGGGGGCTGGGGGAGACTGGGGATGGAGGGAGCTGAGCCTCCCCAATGCTCCGCTCGCTGGAGCCATCTCCCCTCGGCAGCAGTTCCGCTCCCTGCAGTTCTCGCTGAGCTCTGACGACGGGGACAGATCCCAGCACTAAACCGCGTGTGGATTTTACGGTGTGCGTCATCCTGTGTGTGCTGTGGAATCCTGGGCCGTCTGCTCCACACCACCAGGGGTGTGAATCACCCGTGTCCAGAGTGTCCGTGCTGTATGCACTGCCTGCCCGTTAGTCACGCCACAGCCGTGGTGCTCACCTGGCTGCCAGTCAGTGTAGCTCAGTGGTGTGTTCAAGTCAGCCCCATTTTACTCAACAGTGGCAACTCAGAAGTGTCAGAGAGACGCTCTCAGATGCTCCCTGTGAGTGAGAAAGTCACAGTTCTTAATAAGGACATAAGGATGTCTGAGACTGTTGAGTTCTTGGGGCTGGCGTTGTGCTGCAGTGAGCTACCCCCCCCCACCCCAATGCTGGCAGCTCATATTGGAGTGCTGGGTCAAATCCCAGCGGCTCCGTTTCCAATCCAGCTCCCTGCCAATGTGCCTGGGAAGGCAGCAGAGGATAGCCCAAGAGCTTGGGCTCCTGACACCCATGTGGGAGCTGGATAGAGCTCTGGGCTCCTGGCTTTGGCCTGGACAAGCCTCAGCCATTGTAACCATTTAGGGAGGGGATTAGCAGATGGAAGATTTTTCTCACTCTCCCTTTCAAATATTTTTTTTAAAAGATGGCTAAGACCTGTGGCTCATTGTTATTAACTGTTCTCTTGTGTTATTGTGGCTATTGCTAATCTCTTGTTGTGCCTGGTTTATGAATTAACCTTTCTTACAGGCATCTGTGCATGGAAATGCACAGATTTCATGGAGTTCAGTACTACTGGCCATTCCAGGCATCCGGTGCAAATCTTGGAACGAACGCGTCCTCCGTGGAGAACGGGCAGTCACTGTGGTCGTTCCTTCTGGTTTAAGATCTTGCCTCTTTATTCTCGGATACCCTCAGCCGTTCATTCTTTTGTTCTCATCCCTGGAGTAGCTCTTGGATAGCAGTTGACACCTTCTGGAATACCTGTGCCCATCCATCTGCACCTTTTTTCTCCCTTTACTTTCTTTGTCTCTACTGCCTCTGGGTAAAATTCCGATTTGTGACCCCTCCGTTCGAGTCCTCCTCTGGAAGTCCCTCTAGCGTCTGGATTCTTCACTGGAATGACTTTGCTCTCATGCTCTGAGTTTCCTCGTTGGGCCTTTTTCCTACATCTTCGATTTTGTTCTGTGGCTTCCTGTCCTTCCCGAAGGTGTGGCATCTCTTGCTTCGTCTCTGTGAGCATCCTCACATCGCCGTGCAAAAGTTCAGCTCACGCCTGCCGCCGGCCACGTGCAGACACCCCCATCCACCACAGGCAGCCATCGCGGTCTGGGCGCAGAATACCACGCAGGAGCTTTAGGTGTGGTCTGCCACGTGCACACCCTTACAAGGCAGGGTCACTGTCGCTATGGAGTGGTGCTCGTGCTCGGTCCAACGTCGGAAGCGCAGGGTTCGTTCGAGGGTACCTAGGAGGGGCAGTCACCCCCTGAGAACTTGGCTGTGGCACGTTGGATGGCTCAGCGGACAGCAGATCCGATTTCTCCTTGGGTAGGGCTTTGTTTATCCTGAAGCCAGAGCCAACAGCCCTATTAGTTTTGAACAGACTTACATATTTTTCCACATTTGGGCAGGGCCACCTCTTTGCCAAGGGGCACAGTAACTTATTGCTGTGGCTCTGCGGACAGGGGACTGCGCCTTGCTCATCCACCACCCCTCCACCCCATGTCGACCCCACTACTCGATAAAAGCTCATCGATTTATGCTGAAAAGGGGACATGATGTAAATATGTTTTATATAGTTATTTTTATGTCCCTCGCGGCTCCTGGTCTAATTGAGCAGTGTGCCTATTATGCAAAGGATACCAGGACCCTGTTGGATGGCACCCAGTTGCAGGCACTGTGGGCAGGCTTCACGTGTGTGTGTGTGTGTGTGTGTGTGTGTGTACAGAGAGTAAAATGCAATATCATAATGCAATATATGCGGATAGCTAATACACACAAAGCATTGGCGAAAACCATTGGCCCATCCAACCAACCCTGCTGCAACATTTACAGCATTCTCTCCTCCATCTCCCGAACCCCAATTTAATAGGCGGCGTTTGGCTCCCACGGAGGTTTCAGTCTTTCGGTATTTGATAGGTCAACAGTTAGATCGTGTGTTGACTTTGCAATGTAGCGTTTTAATGACGTGTTAATACTCGGCGATCCTGGGACCCAGCTTCCCGAATTGCTGCTTTATAACCATCAGCTGCCATGTTACAGCCAGCCTTGGGGGCCAGAAAGCCAGTCGCTGGGAGTCAGCACCGGCCAAGGACTGTCGAATGTGTGATTGGCACACAAAGAAATAAGCTTGGAGTGAGCACTCGGAGCCTTTAAAACTTCTAAAGAACAGTGAGTGTGCAAGGACGGGGTGATGCTTTGAGAGGCGTTTTTAAAGGGCACTTAGCCATCTACAGTCTCGGCGAAGCCGGCTCTCAGGGCGGCCCCCGAGTGAGCCCCGGGCGCCCTGTCTGCACCTGCAGTGGAACCACGGCAGCAGTGGCAGAGAAAGCAGGAGAGAGGGAGAGAGAGAATAAATGCTGAGACGAGAGAGAAAGGCGAGGCAGCGAGAAGGAAGCGCAGGGAGGAGGGGAGAAGCAGGTCCCTGGGCACCGCCGTCTCCCCGAGCCCTGCCGAGCCGGGCTCTCCTCGGGTGCTCGGCTTCTGCGCCTGGGCGGGAGCGCTGGCGAGGGCGCAGGAGGACGCTGGGCTGCGTGTGCGGCTGACGCTTGTCCTTTGCTCTGGCCGGTCCTTCGCGTTCTCCCGCGGGAGGGCGGCTTCCCTAAGGCCTGGATGTCTCCTCTCGTCCAAGGGAAGTCCCAGTGTGAGAGAGCCCCACAGGGAAACCGAGTCTCTCCTGGCCAGTGCCGAGTGCTGCTGCTTGGCCGCTGGGGCTGTGGAAGGGGCTTCAAAGCTGGGCAGACCCCAGGGCGCACAGGGGAACGGGCTGGCCTCTGGCCGGGGAACTCCCCCCCCCCCCCCCCCCCCCCCCGGGAGCTGCCCGTCGCGCCCAGTCCCAGCCAGGCACTTGGCTTATCCCCACGGCTCGGCTCCGTCCTGCAGCTTGGTTAGAATGTTCCTGCTACGGACACCAGATGGCAGCCCCACAACAAGCTTTGCAAATGTCCTCCCCAAACCACGGCGGTTCTCCTGAGTCCGACCCTCTGCTGTCCCCAGAGAATGGAGTGGGAACGGCTTCTAGATCGCCACGGCCACCCCCAGGAACACCCGGCTCAGTTGGAGGGGTGGCTGACCAGGCGGAGACGTTGAAACACAGCAGACGTCTCTCCTCGTTGACTTGAAGCTGTTGTCCAAATATTTGTATCATTTGCAGAATAAGCCAAAAACATTATTGAATCTAGAGTGCATTTTTATTACCCCATGCAAACATCTCCTGGTACGATCTTTAGTTTATCTGAACATAATTTAAGCAACAGAGATTGGAACCAGGGCAGGGGAAGTGTGTTCCCTAGTGCATATGGGTCTGGGTGTGGGACAGGCAGGGGAGGGGACCCAGCAGCACACGAGTGGGACATGTGTTCTGTCTCAGTGGAACTTTCTAGATGGGTGGGAAAACAACGATGTGCATGTAACAACGTTAGCAAAATAACTCTAGGTTGGGACAGGTCCCGAGGAGGGGCCAGCAGCCAGGCCTTGGGAAGCCGGGAGAGGCAGAGCACTCGGAACAGGTCTGGGTGAAGAGGCACCGGAGGGGGCAGGTGGCGAGGCAGGGTCCCCAAGTTGTGGGGGGCGGGAGGGTGCAGCCAGGGCATGAAGCTTAGGTTTCGATGATGGCTGATGTGTTTCGAGAATTACCCTGGCTGGGGTGTGGAGAAGGAGCCGGAGAGGGAGGAGGGAGGAGGGAGGTGCCGTGGTCTGAACATTCCAGTCCTCCCCGCCTGCCTTTGTTGGAACTTCCCCTCAGGGTGGGGGGGAGGGGAGGGGGCCCTCTGAGGGCTGAGTGGGCCTTGAGGGCTGGGAGCCCCCGCAGAGGGGGCTGTGGAGAGCTTGCCGGTGCCCCGTGAGGACGTGGTGAGAGGTGCCATCTTGGATAGAGAGAGCACGCCCTAACCAGACCCTGAATCTGCCAGGGCTAGGTCCTGGGCTTCCCGGTCTGCAGGATTGCGAGTGATGAGAAATTCCCGGGTCCAAGGCGTTTTCTTAGAGCAGCCCGAATGGACCAGCGCAGGAAGGCTTGGCAGGGGAGAGTGAGAGGTCCATGGCTTGGTCCTCTTGGCCTTGGGTACGAGAGGCACAGGGAGAAGTGGACAGGCTAGAGACAGCCAGGCCGGTGCCATGGCTGACTGGATGGGAGACAGAAAGGGAAACTGAGGCAATGGAGATTTTGAGTGAGGTTTTGACGCCTGACATGGGTTGGTTATGAGGTGGCGGAGCCCCAGATAGATGGAGGGAGGAAACCGGGCACTTGATTCTGTAGGAACGGGAGACTGAGGCCCGAGGAGGGTGCTGTGGGGTGCTCTCTTCCCGGCTCCCAGGAGCATGGCTGGCGCTGCACCCAGCAGAAGGGAGTGGACTCTCGAGTACAAAGGCCCACACTGGGCCTCCGTTTGGGCCACCTGTGAGGGGCTGGTCCAGCGCCACGGCCCCCTAGGAACGGGCTGAGCCCGTGTTGTGTCTGTGTTAGGGTTCCTGTACCCCGTGCCTGGTTCCCGTCTCTCCACCATGGTGCTCCTGAGGGCACTCCCCCCGCGCCTTCTACCTGCCCACAGACTCCGCCTCCGAGACTCTCCTGAGAACCCCAACAGAGGCGGCTGGGGGTGCCGCCAGGCGTGCTCCAGCCAGCAGAGCCTGGAGCTGTCGTGTGCCAGTCGTGGACACAAGGCCTAGCTACGGGAGGGAGGTCCCTGGCAGGTGTACAGGGCGATGGTTAGTGCCTCACAGGCACTTGCAAGACGTGCAGAAACCAACACATGAAGGCAACGCATTGACTTTGATGTGGCAGCAACAGCACAGTGGTGTGGTGTGGCAAGATGCTAACAATGCTGTGGCTGAACCCCGCTGGGGGCGAGTGTCCAAGGCTTCCTCGGTGGCACAGACAAGGCGCTTCTCCCTCAGCGGGAGGCAGGGAAGGCAGGGCCTCAAGCCAGGATTTTTATGATGGCCACGGAGGCCACAGAGGAGGTTGAATCGTCCGCCTAGGAAGGCTGGCTAGAGGCGGGATCCTGATCAGGAAAGAGTGGGACCTGCAGTGGGCGTGTGGTCAGTTTGGATGTGGTTGGTCCTCAAGGGCTCACGTGCTGAGGCCTGGTCCCCACAGGAGGTGGAACCTGTAGGTGGTGCGGGGAGTGGGCAGGTCAGGGGGGCGCTGCCTGCAGAGGGGATTCATGTTGGATTGCCAAGTGGGTTGTGACCCCAAACACTCAGCCCTTCAGTGCACAGCCGGCCCTGTGTTTGCCTGCCACGGCGTGGCACAGCTGGGGGAGCACATGACGGGCTGAACAGAGGGAGCCACCTGCTCTTGGACTTTTTAACCTGTAAACTTCGGGCCTAAATAAACCTCTTTGTTTTTTTCAAGATTGTTTTTTAAAGATTTTTAAAGATTTTTTTAAAGCTTTATTTGAGAGGTAGAGTTACAGAGAGAGAGGGAAAGACAGGGTCTTCCATCTACTGGTTCACTCCAAATGGCCACAAATAGCCAGAGCTGAGCCGATCCCAAGCCAGGAACTTTCTCTGGGTCTCCTACGCGGGTGTAGGGGCCCAAGCACTTGGGCCATCTTCTGCTTTCTCAGGCCACAGCAGAGAGTTGGATTGGAGGAGGAGCAGCTAAGACACGAACAGGCAGCCACACGGGATGCCACGCCACAGGCAGAGGTGCGGCCTGCTGTGCTGCAGTGCTGGTCACTGGCCCTTTAATTTTTTTTCTAAGTTTTTATTTTATGTATTTGAAAGGCAGAGAGAGGGAGGGAGGGAGGGAGAGAGAGATAGAACATGCAAAAGAAAGATCTCCCATCCACTGGTTCATTCCCCAAATGCTCACAACAACTGGTGCTGGGTCAGGCTAAAGCCAGGAGCCCAGAAGTCCATCCGGGTCTAGTTGGCAGTGACCCAACTATTTGAACCATCGTCAGCTCGAGTCATCACCAGTGTTCGCACTATTAGGAGCTGGAATTGGAACTGCAGCCGGGACTCGAGCCCAGGCGCTCCCGTGTGGGATGTAGGATCCGAGAGCACCTTCGCTGCTGCACCAAACACGCACCTCCTCTTTTGTTTTAACATAAAGGACCCAGCCTCAGGTGTTGTTTAAATAAGCATATAGTACTTATCCGTATTTGTGGGGTGCAGTGTGAGAATTCAACCTGTGTGTGCAGTGTGTACTGATAAAACTGGGGTCATTAGCATTTCCCTCTCCTCACCACTTCTCTCTGTTTCTCCTCGTGGTTCACAAGGCCTCTCGCAGCCTCTACAGCCACCCTCTGTGGAGCCCTAGGATATTGCCTCCATCAGCTGTGTATTGGAACTGCTATCCCCCTCTCGTTCTCCCCTCTCCTCCCCTCCCCTCCCCTCCCCTCCCCGACCGCTAATAATCCCCGCTCTGCACTCAAATGGACTTTTATAGCTTCCACATGGGAGAGGGAACGTGTGCTCTGTGTCGTTCCGTGTCTGGCTCATTTCACTTAATGTCCTCCAGTTCTGTCCATTCCACAATCAGTTTTTAGCCTGCTTTCTAAGCAATGTTCCGCTCTGCCCACCCATGTGCTGATGGACACCACTGGACACGTACCCGGAAGTGGGGTAGCTGGATCAGGTGGTGCACTGGGGTTTAGTCTCTGAGGCACCTCCACGCTGTTTTCCCTAAAGGCTGTGCTAGTTTATATTCCTGTGAAGCCTGTACAAGAGTTCTCTCGGGCCTGCATCCTCACCAGCGCTGGCATTTGTCTTGTTCTGTGCAGCCATTCTCATCACGGTGAAATGACATACATCACCATGACTGATACCCATTTCTCTGATGGCTGGTGATATTGGGCATTTCAGCCTTTACTATTTCCTCTTCTGAGAAATGACTGTCCAGATTACTTGCCTACTTTTTTTAAAAAAAGATTATTTATTTGAAAGGCAAAGCTCCAGAGAGGCAGAGAGAGAGAGAGAGAGAGAGAGGAAGAGAGAGTTCTTCCATCACTGGTTCACTCCCCAGATGGCCACAATGGCTGGAGCTGGGCTGATCTGGAGCCAGGAGCTTCCTCCAGGTCTCCCATGTGGGAGCAGGGGCCCAAGCACTTGGGGCATCTTCCACTGCTTTCCCAGGCCATAGCAGAGAGCTGGATCGGAAGTAGAGCAGCCAAGACTCAAACTGGGGCCCATGTGGGATGCTGGCACCGGGCAGAGGCTTTGCCTGCTACCCCACAGCGTTGGTCCCCAGCTTTGTTCTTTGGTTCAAGATGGCTTTGGCTGTTAGAGTTCTTTGTGCTTCCATGTAAGTTTTAATATTGTTTTTTCTAGTTCTGTGAAGAATGTCATTGTATGTTGATGGGGATTGCACTGAATCTGTAGGTTGCCTTGGGGAATAAGGACATTTAACAGTATTAGTTCTTCCTATCCATGAATATTGGAGACCATTTGTGTGTGTGGATATTTTTTATTTCATCAGTGTTTTGCAACTTTCATTGCAGAAGTCTTTTGACTCCTTGGTTAAATTTATCCCTAGGCATTATATATATATTGATAGCATTATACATATTTGCTAAGTTGTCCTCCTGATTACTTCTCAGCAAGGTTTTAATGGTGTATAAACACGCTACTGAGTTTTGTGTGTTAGTTTTGTATTCTGCAACTTCACTGAATTCATGTATGATTTTTCTTTTTCTTTTCTTTCTTTTTTTTTTGACAGGCAGAGTTAGAGACAGAAAGGTCTTCCTTCCATTGGTTCATCCCACAAATGGCCACTATGGCCAGCACGCTGTGCCAATCCAAAGCCAGGAGCCAGGTGCTTCCTCCCCGTCTCCCATGCGGGTGCAGGGCCCAAGCACTTGGGCCATCCTCCACTGCCCTCCTGGGCCACAGCAGAGAGCTGGCCTGGAAGAGGGGCAACCGGGACAGAATCTGGAGCCCCAACTGGGACTAGAACCCGGGGTGCCGGCACCGCAGGCGGAGGATTAGCCTAGTGAGCTGTGGCGTTGGCCCCCATGTATGATTTCTAAATGCTGTTTGCTGGCATCTCCAGGTTTTCCTGCATATAGAATCCCACAGTCTGCAGATAGTTGGACTTCCTTCCTTCCTGTGTTTATGCCTTTTCTTTCTTCCTCTTGCTTAATGGCTCAGCTAAGATTTTTAGGACGACGTTGAATCAAAGCAGTGAGAGTGGACCTCTTTGTGTTGTTTCGGATCTTAGAGACAATGCCGTTGGCTTTCCTCCCATTCCGTGTTGGCTGTGGGTTTGCCATGGCTGGCCTTCATTAGGTGGCTGCTCCAGTCCTGACTGGTGCAGGGTTTGATCACGAGCGGATGCTGAACTTTATCACACACCTTCCTGCATCTGTGGACGACCATGGATTCTTACCCTACATGCTGCTGATGGGAGGAGTTAGGTTTAGCCAAACCCCTCAAAAGAAGCCTCATTTTGCTTCTCTGGATGAAAATCCTGCTGGTCTCTCTCTCTTTGACCCTCCCAAAAACAGCCACAGTGGTATGTCCCGTCCCACCTGCTCTTCTAGAACCTTGCTACGCCCCGACGAAAGGTGGGCTCCTGTGCTCTCCACCTACCCGTGGGCGGGCCTCCCTGTGCCTCACTGGGGTGGGGCAGGAGGGAAGCATTTGAACTGAAGCAGCTGTCATGAGTGTCCCTCTGCTCTCTCCAGGGTTTTGCCACTGAAAACATCTGTCATGTTGCAAGAGAGCCAGCTGCCCCAGAGAGACCCCTGTAGGTGTCCCACCAACACCCCTCACTCACTGAAGTTCAACAGACAGCTGGCAGGTGCTGCCGGGGGTGTGAACACAGGAGCCTTTGGATAGCTGTCCTTGGAGCCCCCCCTCGCCCCCAGAGGTGAGCCATTCCCCCTGAGCTCCCTGCCCAAACTGCAGGTATGGGACGACCCAGCAGGGCTATCCCAGTCTCAGAGCTTCCGGGGATTGACCTTGTAGGTTCAGAGACCACGCATGAGTATGGAGGACGTGGGGTGGGGGAGCTCCAGAGCCAAAGAGTTTATTTGGGAGGTGACCGTGTGTTTTTAATTTCATTTTATTAGAATCTTTTCCATCTACTAGTTCAGTCCCCCAAGTGCCTGCAGTAGCCAAGGCTGAGCCAGGCCAAAGCCAGGAGCTTAGAACTCCATCTGGGTGTCCCACGAGGACCCAAAGACAGCTGCTGCCTCCCAGGACGCACACTAGCAGGAAGCTCGGTGAGAACCAGAGGGGCCAGGACCAGACCAGCCACTCTGATAGAGGAAGTGGCTTCTTAACAGCAACTTGTCCACTGTGCCAAGTGCCTGCCCCGTACATGGTTTAGGGTCTGGATGATCCGACCTGGGGAGAGCATGGAGAGAGGGGGGGCTGCAGAGATGAGGAAGAGGAGAGGGTCAGAGTGTGGTGCTAAGGAAGCTGGGAGGTGAGGACATGGAGGTGTCCCTGCAGCCTGGAGCCCGGAGCCAGTGCAGAGGTGGAGGCTGGCGGCATGGCCGCAGGGCACCACAGGGTCAGGTGTGGGTGTGAGGAGCGCTGGCCTTCGGGCAGGCCACCAGCAAGGCGACACAGGTGCAAGCAGATTGGTGGCGGGAGGAGAGTGCCACCATACGTAGGCTCCTGCTCCACGCCACGTAGTCCATGTCTGGAGGGTCAAGCAACAAACCCACCCAGGAAGTCCTGCCCCCCCCCCCCCCGGGAGTCCCTGCTCCTCTTGCTCATTTCCTGTCGTGTGGTGCCCAGCTGTGTCTGCAGGCTCAGGGGGTGGGCTCCTGAGCAGGTCTCTTACTCTTTCACACTCCTGGCTGTTCTAGGACTGCTCCCTGATAGACACCGGACACTTGCTGATGGGGACATTGTCATTGTCATCCAACGGCCACAGCGGCTGAGGGCCACCCAGGACTGGAAGCAGCACTGAGAGACTGCACGCCGCCAGGGCGGTTCAGAGTCAGCCTGCAGAGATCAGAACATTCCGGAAGGGGAAGGCTCTTCTAGGTTCTGGAGGTGGACAGGTGATGGAACTTGAACTACAGGTTTCCTGGCAACAGGGCAGGGGTGGGGGCGGCTGGGGGCGGTGTGGTGTCTGAAATTCCTGGGTGCTGCTTTACTTACGAGGCGGTCCTTTGTTCTTGAGTGGGGACCTCCGTCTTCCAGTCCCAGGAGATGGGACACCCCTACGCCCCATCCCCAACTGTGACATTCTTTTCCCTAGCAGATGGGGTCCAAGGGCTGCGGTGGTCCCAGGCGTGCTGCCCCTGCCATGTCCCCCGTCCTGGGAGGGGGTAGGGCCGGCCCCCACACCTGCTGGGGAGGCAGTCTGGCCGGGCCATCAGCAGGGGCTTCAAGTTGGACATCCTGCAGGAGGGAGCAGGTGCCTGGTGCGGCATGACAGGACCCCGTGCCCTGTTGGAGGCACCCACATAGCCGCCCTCTCCCACGGAGCGTGGGCCACGCCGCCAGCAAGGTGACCCCTGTTCCCCATCAGACACAGACGCACGCACGGCTGCCAGATCTTCCCGTCCCCACCCAGGGTTTTGGGAGCACACAGGGATGAGGCCTGGGGCAGAACGATTTGTTAGCACTCGCTCAGGCGTCCTCTGGCCCTGGCCAGCCAGGCGGCCACTGCGTAGCCAGGGACCTGGGCCCCCCAACAGCTGCCAGCCCGTGGGGACTGGCTTTCGTCTTTTACTTCAGACAGCTTAAAACTGTTATGGAAAAACATTTTATTACACATATTCGACTTGCTTCCAATGAAATGATTAATTTTTCATGTATAATGGTGTCCAATGTTTGTCTTTTTTTTTTTTTCTTTTAAAACCAGCACCAAAAAAGTAAAACAAATACCACGGGTACAGTACATAGTGGAAGTTACTAGTGGGAAGTATATACATCTGACTCTGCAGTGGGGGAGGGGGATGAGGCTTCCGTGTTCTGATAGAACCAAGCCCAGTCAGCTAGGGGGTCTCGTGTTGCACCAGTAAAAATAGCACCGAAAGGGACAGGTACAGTACTCGAGTGACAGTACGGGACATTTTCATCCACAGAAGCATCACCGCTCTAATCTGAGCTCCAGGGGCCCACACAAAGTGGGTCGGGGAGGTCACCACGGCTTCGTGGCCGTCAGCCTGGCGGGGGCCTCGGCAGCCACCCTGCGATCTGAGCCGAGAGGGCTGGGCACGATGTGGGCTTTGAACCCAGGGAGTGCGTGCAGATCTGAAGGCCTGGGCCCTTGCGCGGGGCGGCCGCCTGGCAGTGGTGGCAAGCAGGGGATGCCCAGCTGCTGGCGTGTGCACTGTTGGCCAGGCTCAGGTGGGCCCTGGGCCCGTGCGGAGGCACAGGCGGTGTTGCCGTGTAGACCCTGGCCCCCGAAGCTCATGTCTGTTGAATCAACAGCCTGTCTGGGGAGTGTGGAGCCTGTGGCAGCCAGGCCTGAGCTGGGGGGCAGGGTACAGAGCTAGGCACAGGCCTGGGGGTGACAGCGGGAGGCCACCCAGGCACTTTGTCTTCAGGAAGCTTCCCAGCAGGTCTCCTGGGCCAGCTGGGAGTGAAGCCACGCCCACCCGGCCTTTCCTGGTACTGCTCTGCCTCCAGGAGGGGCAGAATCAACAAGAAAACCCAGCCCCGCACACAGGATGGACAAGGCACAGAGCTGGCTGCTTTTATCTTCTGATTTAAGCTAACTCCTAAAGTTGCGACATCAAAAAAGACACAGACACACAGCACCAATAGACCAGGAAGCACTTGGAAGTGAGCCCAAGGAGAACCTGTGTGAACCCTGGGGTGAAGCCCACCACGTAAGCGCCCAGGAAGAGGCCGCCTGGCTCCGGAGGGGCAGGCAGGGCCCTCCGGGCCTCCGTGGCCATTGCTTTGGGCTTCTGCGGGGTGTGTGTGTGTGTGTGTGACACCATGATGACAGTGGGCTCAGGGAGGAGTGGGGGGTGTGCCGTGATGCCAGCCTAGACCCCCCCTCCAGGCTGAGTGGTCCTGGGGGGGACCCGCCTGGTGCCAGGATGAGGAACAGGCTTACCCTGCACACCCCAGGCCGGGGCGTGTGTCCTCGGAGATCCGAAAGGGGACCCTAACCTCAGAGGCCAGGGTCAGTGGAAAGCTCCTGGGAGGTGACCTGGCGACCGCAGCGTGTACAGCTTTCTGTGGCTGGTGCGGGGTCCCAGGCCCCGTCCTGGGTTCACCTGTGAGTTAAGAAGCAGTCGCCCACCTCCAGGATAAGGCTCTCCCGCGTCCCCACGCCCGACCCTTCCGCCATCACGGGTGGCGAGGGGAGTGTCCACTCAGAGACGGGCAGAGATACAAAGTCCTGGTTCTCGTGTTTCCGGGAACAAGACCCGCCCCTTGCTTCCTTGAGTCAATCAAGTGTCTTCTCCTTTGCAGCGTGCTGCCCCGCGAACGTCCAAAGCAAGCCGAGACAGAGGCCGGGACGCCGCGCCTCTCCGGGACGGGCGTCTGTCCCGGGCGGCCCCCTCTGCGGTACTTGGAGCCTTGGATGTTGACCAGACTTTGTGACCCGGGCTGGTCTTTCCCTACTGTAGAAAGCCATCCAGTGGCGGTTAACGACACGTTAAGTAAGAAGCACTAAAGGCAAACATCAAGTCCACGGTCGAGTTCTGTGTGGTTGGATTCCTGGGGCAGCCCCGGTGGGCGCGGGGGTGTACTCTGGGGGATCCCGGCCGCGGGGCTGGCACCTGCCAGATGCCCGGGTGTCAGACCCAGAAGGGGAGCGCTGAGTGACGGCTGCACCAGCGTCAGGAGCTCGGTGGCGGAGGCGGCTGGCGCATCTTGTTGGCGTAGAAGTCCCTGCAGGTCTGGCAGCAGCGCTGGTACCACCGCATGTCCTGGCATAGGTTCTTGTCTCGGATGACCCGGCAGTACACCGCCCACTGGTCCCGTGTGCACTTGTAGGTCAGGGCAGCTAAGGCGGGGGGCAGAGAGAACACCCGGGGTGAGGGTGGCCTGAGCCTGTCCCGACGCACACAGAGGAGGCCCCACTCTCTGGCTCCCGGCCCCTCATGCTCACAGAGACCGCGGAGACCATGCTCCTGCCAGGGACCTGGGGATGCACCTTGCATCTGGCCCAACTGCCTGAGTGTGGGGGTCCTGCTGCCCCTCTGGGGGCCAGCGTCGGGGGACACAGGCCACTGGCATCTGAGAGCCACTGCTGTGTCCTGGAGGACACCACTGCTGGGGGCATTTATAAAACAGGAGATGAACAGTGGACACGGAAGGACCCACAAAAGGCCAAAGCAGAAACAAGTGGCCCAGGTCTCCTGCAGGGTCCTGGTCATGAGGACGGGGGGGTGGGAGGGTCTCTGGAGGACGCCAGGCAGACTCAGGCATGTGAAGGTCACAGGTCATCTGCACCCCCAAAAGCAGCTGCCGGACCCTCCTTCCCCTTGGGTGGAGGGCCAGGGTTTAGGGAGAGGGCCTTGGGGTAGCAAAATCACTCTGAGGGATTTCTCTTTGAAAAGCGGCAGCTCGGCTGCAGGGACTCCTCAGATCAGTGCCAAGTGTCCCACTCTGCTTGTCCGCCAGTGGCCCATGGCGTGGCTGGCTAAAGGGCTGTGTCCCCTGCACGGAGCGTGAAGCCGCACCCAAAGCTGCCAGCTGTCCACCGTGAGGAGGGGCCGCAGTGGACGGCAGCAGGGCCTAACACATGACGCCCGGTCTTTAGTAAGCCCCCTCCCCCCTCACGGGCTCCCTACCATGGCAGAGGGACAGCTCTGGTTGTCAGGGGCTCGTGGGGGCTCAGGTCCCTGTGAGACCACAGCCAGTCTCCCTCACGACAGGGGGAGTCCATCTCCTCCCAAACCCCTTCTACAACGCTGGCCTCGTGAGTGTAATTCCCCAAGTTCATGGAAAAACAATTAAAAGATAAGCTTCTGTTGGAGCCAAGTTTTTGAAAACTGCATATGAGGGGGGAGTCTTCAAAAAGTTTGTGGAAAATACCTATGGTGACAAAACTGTGCACGGAAAACACGTATGGTGACAAAACTGTGCACGGATTTCAAAATGTTTCCAGGCCAGAAATGAACTTCGCTCTGGGTTGTACCTTCTCGGAGCTTCTGGAAGGCCCTTGCATGACAAGGCCCACGAAGAGGACTCTCTGGCTTGCAGAACCCAGCCCAGCAGGGGCTCTCGCCGGAGGACACCGCGCTGGGCGGCGGCCGGCCGGGCACTCACCGAGCCGAGGCGAGGTGATGGTGTTCACGTTGATCTTGTCGTTGCACACCTCCTGCTGGCACTGGCTGTAGGCCGCCGGCTTGGAGAGGGCGGTGCACTCGTTGCCATGGCGCCCGGTGACCTTGTGCATGCACTGCACCACGCGGGACTGCAGGCCCTTCCCGCAGGTGGACGAGCACTGCGGGCGACAGGGACAGGCTGAGCTGGGGGCCTGAGCTGCACTGGGGGGTCCGCCCCTGGGCCCGGCTCCTGTGTGTCCTTCCCAGGTATGGCAGCCATGCAGGACGTGAGTACTGTCCACTTGGCGGAGCCCTTCCCAAGACGTTAATGGCTGCTTTGTGTTCTCCCCGCCCTCTTAGGCACCTGTGGAATCCCTAACCCACCCCGGGGTGGTGGTAGGGGCTAGGCTCTGTGGGAGGTAGGGAGCTCCAGGTGACGTCATGGGCTGGGGTAAGTGTCCTTCAAACCAGAGACTGGAGCCCCCTCCCCACCACGGGAAGAGACGCTGGGAGGAGCAGCTTCCCCAGACCCTGATGGCCTGGCCTAGAACCCCCACCCGGCAGTGAGACGCTGGAATCTGACGGCCAGGGCCTTGTCCAGAACCCCTGCCCGGCAGTGAGACGCTGGAATCTGACGGCCAGGCCTGGTCCAGAACCCCCGCCTGGCAGTGAGACGCTGGACTCTGACGGCCAGGCCTGGTCCAGAACCCCTGCCCTGCAGTGAGACGCTGGAATCTTGTAGAAGCCGCCTGGGGGCGGGTGGTGTTTTGTGATAGCAGCTGGAGCCCAGGCCCAAGACCACTGCTGGAATACAAACTCCTCCTGGCTGCCTTCGGCTCTGGCTTCTGTTCCAGGCAGAAAACTGGGCCTCGAGATTCCTGAGCTGCTGCGCAGGGGGGCAGCCCTGGGCATGGCGAGGAGCCCAGTAATGCCTGGAGTTGAATTTCCCACGAGATTGGAGGTTGGGGCTTAGAGTGAGGTAAGGAAAACACAGGGCCACGTTTCCCGCATGCCAGGGTCGTGGAGTAATAGCTGGGGCTGACAGTGTCGAGGGAGACCCTGGGGGCCTCGCTGCTGGCACCTGCGGTACTTGCTGTCCTGGCACGAGGGGGTGCAATCTGCTCCAACCGGGGCCGTGTATTCAGTCGGTGCCAAGTTCCCAAGGAGTGGCCCTGGTCCTCTTCACACTCCCTTAGCGGCCTCTCCAGCAAGGGGCCTGCTGGGTGCCGACCTTGACCCTATCCCTGAGCACCTTGGTCCTTCTGCTGCCCTGGGTCCCCGCCTGGGCTTCCTCCAGCGGGTGCCCGGGGTGCCCTCGGCGCCCAGTTGACATCCAGTGTTCCAAGGGCACCCTGCAAAAACCCCAACGTGGGTGGGGCCTCGGGTGCAGCAGCTGAGGCTCACAGCGGCACTGCAGGTGGGAGGGGGGCAGGCCTGTCCTGCTGCCCTGACCTTGGCCTGGGCCGGAGGACAGGCCTTTTGCAGGCTGTAGGAGACCGCGGTGTTGGCTTCTCTGCCCAAGCGGCCACTGTCTGTGCCCAGAGGGTCCCCGGGAGCCAGGTGCATCGTGGCTTCCTATGTGGTGAGCAGCAGCACGTTCCCTCTGCACTCTAGAAAGTCACACCCAGGGGCTGGCACTGTAGTGCAGCGGGTAAAGCTGCCATCAGAGATACCGGGATCCCACGTGGGCACTGGTTCGAGTCCCAGCTGCTCCACTTCTGATCCAGCTCCCTGCTAATGACCTGGGAGGGCAGTGGAGGATGGCCCAGGTGTTTGGGTCCCTGCACCCACGTGGGAGACCCGGATGAAGCTCCTGGCCTAGCCCTGGCCGTTGCGGCCATCTGGGGAGTGAACCAGCACATGGAAGATCTTGTTCTCTCTCTCTGTAACTCAGGCTTTCAAATAAATAAGTCAATCTTAAAAAAATTCAGAGGTAATGTTGCTCATTAGGGGACCCAGAAGAGCTGGGAAGACCACCAGCAGCCCCCTGTGGCCCCCGGCCGCCTGGCTCTGTGTCCCAGCAGACCCGTGGAGGGCTGCCTGACTCTCCTGTGTGACACCGCAGAGCTCCAGGTCCCTCCCAGGCTCAGCCATCAGCCGCGGGGGCCCGTGGGCGCTCGAGGGGTGAAGTCACAGGAAGGAGTTCCCGCCAAGAGAGATCTTGACCATGGGCAGGGGCTGTTGTGACCTCCTTCTGTGGGGTCACCTGGGCTGTAGGGTGGGGGCCGCACAGAGTTACCTGTCATCAAGCTTTTAAAAACCTCACGTTCCAGGCCAGTAAAATCAGACTGGAGTGGGGTGGCGGGGTGGGGGCCGGGCATGGCTGCTCTCCGGCCCTCCAGGTGGCTGCGATGGGGGCCAGCCTGGGGTCTCCCGGCGCCCTGTGGAGGACGCAGAGCTGTCTCGGCTCTGGAGGCACAGGGGCGACACAGCCCTCTTCAGGCTTCCACACGGCCCGTGCACCGGGCTAGGAGCACATGAAAGCCGCAGTCGGAAATCCTTCTAGAAAAGACAAGCTGCCTCCTCGTCAAGGAAGACGAGCCCCATCATAGCGGGTGCAGGGTGTGGGGTGTCCTGAGTGATCTGTAGTCAGGGCACTGTCGGGGGGAGTTGGGCCAAGCTGCCCGGCCCGAGTCGGGGCTCACTGGAGACCCTGTGGCGGTCCCCTGACATTAACAAAGAGGCCCCAAACTGCCTCATGCTCCCGAGGCAGGATGGGTGAGAAAGACCGTGGAAAGGAAGCCACCTTTACGCCAAGGGCTGCGAGCCCACGCAGACGGCGCACGGTGGAGAAGGTCGAGGGGCCCAGCGCAGTGCCACACCACACGAGCACCGTCACCCCAGGCAGCACAGAGCCACCCCACAGACACAAAGTCATCGCACGCAGCCCAGGGCAGCCCCAACACGGCCTAAGCTACCCCAATGCAGAGCAAAACCACATAGGCAACACGGCGCAAAGTAGCTCCAACACCACGTCCGCCACCCCTGTGCAACAGTCACCCCCGACACGGCACAAAGCTACGTCGACAGAGCACAGGGTCAGCCAGCACAGCACAAATCCAGGCCACAGCTCGTGCCGAACGCCCAGGGAGGGCTGTCCACACGATCTCGAAGGGTGGGAGTCGGGCGGCAGTGACCACGCGCGCCCTGGCCTGCTGGCCTGGTGCCTCAGTGTGTAGCTGCTGGAGCCGAGGCAGACGGCGCCCGCGTGGGGCTGCCCTGCAGGGCTCGCGTTCAAGTGTTCTCACTCCGCCAAAGTAGCAATTTCACAGTGGTCAGCGCTATCACGTGCCAGAGAGAGAAAACAGCAACACTTCCAACTCCAAGCAGCTCTGAGCTTATATTCAAATTCCAATGTACAGCCACAGTAAGTTACATGTTCTTTTTATTTTTTTATTTATTTTTGGACAGGCAGAGTGGACAGTGTGAGAGAGAGAGAAAGGTCTTCCTTTGCCGTTGGTTCACTCTCCAATGGCTGCCATGGCCAGTGCGCCACGGCCGGCGCACTGCGCTGATCCGAAGCCAGGAGCCAGGTACTTCTCCTGGTCTCCCATGGGGTGCAGGGCCCAAGCACTTGGGCCATCCTCCACTGCACTCCCGGGCCACAGCAGAGAGCTGGCCTGGAAGAGGGGCAACCGGGACAGAATCCGGCGCCCCGACTGGGACTAGAACCCGGTGTGCTGGCACCGCAAGGCGGAGGATTAGCCTAGTGAGCCGCAGCGCCGGCCTACATGTTATCAAAATATTCTCACCTCTTTGAAAGGCAGAACCAGAGGTCGCTTATCTGCTGGTTCACGTCCCCAGTGCCTGCGACAGCCAGGTACAGGCCAGGCCGAAGCCTGGAGCTGAGAACTCCATCCGGGTCTCCCACCTGGGTGACGGGGCCCAGGCTCTTGAGCCATTATCTGCCTCCCAGGATGCATCAGTAGAAGCTGGATCGGAAGTGGAGGTGCCGGGACTTGAACCTGCATGCGGATACGGGGTGTGGGCATCCCCAGCAGAGGCTCCACTCACCGTCCCGTAACACCTGCCCCAGTAAGTTCATGTTTTACACAGGCGTTGGACCGCTCCACCAATCCTGAGGAAGACTTTTTATGCCCTGCTTGCGGGCAGAGTGACGGAGAGCAGTCATTGCTACCTAATTTTAACGCCTGCTTGGCATGGAGGAGACTCACTGTCTCAAGAAGTCTGGATGGAAACGGGATTAAAAGGTGGTTGACGGGGCCTGTGTTGTGGCGCAGCAAGTGAAGTTTCTGCCTGTGACACCAGCATCCCACAGGGGCATGGGTTCAAGTCCCGGCTGCTCCACTTCCGATCCCGCTCCCTGCTAATGAGCCTGGGAAAGCAGTGGAAAATGGCTCAAGTGCCTGGGCCTCTGTGCCCACGTAGGAGACCCAGGTGAAGCTCCTGGCTCTGGCCTGGTCTAGCCCTGTGGCCGTTGTGGCTATCTGAGGAGTGAACCAGCAGATGAAAGATCTTTCTCTTGGTAGCTCCGGCTTTCAAATAAAAAAATCTTAAAAAGAAAATGCCTTTTTTTTTTTTCAAAAATTTTCCAAAAATGTTTGGTGCCAAACATTTTTGAGAGCTCTGCATAGTTTTTATAACGTTCATTTCCCATGAACATTTAGCAGACTCCTCATATGCACGTATTTCAATTTTTTTTTCTGCACCAAAATCACCTTTGAATTCCATTTGTCCATGAACCTGTTGGGTTCCTGGTATGTGCTGATCTAAGGCGACCCTACATCCCCTTCCTTTCAGTTCCTTTCAGGTCTTTACTTGGACCACGGCCACGGAGTCACCCGCTGACGTCCACCCTCCAACAGGTCTCGACTGCCCAGCGCCATGCAGCACCTGTGCTGGCCCGGGCCACTGCTCCAGGAGCTCAGGGAAGACTGCATCTCAAGTTCAAGGAGACAGACGAGAGTCTGTTCTCGGGCAATGGCCCAGGAGCCCAGCAAATGCTGTGGCCATGTGTCCTGCTTGAGCCACAGCGGCACCCCGTGTGGGCACTGGGCCAGGGCTGGCACCGCTGTTCTGAGACACACACGTTCCACAGGCCTGCATGGGAGACGGGATTCCCGGGAGGGATGGGGACAATGGGTACCTCCTGTGCCGGCCCTCTGACCTCTCGGCCCACCAGGGGCAGCTGGTTCCACAAAGGATGCAGGACGCGGGGTGGGTGCGGGGGCAGAAGGGGTCAAGGCGACCAGGGCATTGGCCCTGAAACCCAGCCCGTGTGCAGGCCACTTCCAGGGGCTGCTCCACTCCAAGCAGCCCATCTCTCAGCTGAGCAGGGCCTGGCCTCGGACGCTTCTCCGTAACCCTGAGCAGGGCGGGCTGCCGTCGCTCATGCGACACAGTGCACGCCCCGGATGGAGCTTCCAGCAGCCTGTGACTGTGCGGAGCAGGGCTGAGGCACCCACAGTTCCACTTCTGGTTTCAGACCAGGGACGCAGGCCTGTGACATCACTGTGCCCATGAAGGGAAGCCAGGAGAGGAACCGGAGGCAGGGAGAGGCTCACAGCCCCAGAGTTTGTAGTCGTGTGACCTTGAGGGGAGGCCTTGGTTTCCTCTTCTGTAGAATGGGTACAGATGAGTGAAACGGTCAGTCAGGGTGGAAGGGCTTTGCAGGGGCTGGCGTTGTGGCACGGCGGGTAAGCCGCTGCCAGCAGGGCCTGTATCTCATATGGGTACCGGTTCAAGCCCTGGCTGCTCCACTTCCAATCCAGCTCCCTGCTAATGTGCCCGAGAAACCAGCAGAAGTTGGCCCAAGTGCATGTGCCCCTGCACCCACGTGGGAGACCCACATTAATCTCCTGGCTTTGGCCTGGCCCAGCCCTGGCCGTCGTGGCTGTTTGGGGAGTGAACCAGCAGATCTCTTTCTCCAACTCTGCTTTTCAACTAGATCAGTCAATTGTAAAGAAAAGGCTTTGGGGCCGGTGCCGCGGCTCACTAGGCTAATCCTCCACCTAGCGGCGCCGGCACACCAGGTTCTAGTCCTAGTCAGGGCGCCGGATTCTTTCCCAGTTGCCCCTCTTCCAGGCCAGCTCTCTGCTGTGGCCCGGGAGTGCAGTGGAGGATGGTCCAAGTGCTTGGGCCCTGCACCCCATGGGAGACCAGGAGAAGTACTGACTCCTGCCATCGGATCAGCGCAGTGCGCCGGCCGCAGCACACCGGCCGCGGCGGCCATTGGAGGGTGAACCAACGGCAAAGGAAGACCTTTCTCTCTGTCTCTCTCTCTCACTGTCCACTCTGCCTGTCAAAAAAAAAAAAAAAAAAAAAAAAAAAAAAAAAAAAAAAAAAAAAGGCTTTGGAACTGCTGCAGTCCAGAAATGCTGCAGTCCAGCAGTGAACATCCACAGCCCAGTGTCACTGATGCCGGTAACGGCAGCGCACACACCCCTGGGGGACGTCTGGGTCCCCCAGCGCTGAGTGCACACCCGCACGGTGGGATTGGGGTGCCCTGCCGCAGCCGGCTCCCTGTCCACTCTGGTGCCTCCAGCAAGGGCACAGCCCAGGGAACGCTGGCCGACCTGCAGGCCCATGGCAGGAGAGGGATCCGGCCGGGCGGTCAGGCCCCACCAAGGCACGCGCAGAGTCCCGGCGTGGTGTGGAGCTTAGATGGGCTCTGTGAGCACCCCCGTGACGCTGGTCTGCCCAGAACATAGGGGAGCACTCAGCAGCCGCATGTTGGGGAGTTCACGGTCAGGTTCTCCTGGCTTCCTCCCAGGGCTCACAGCGCAGGAGTACCTTGATCTTCCGAAGGCCTTGGGACTCCACATGAGGGGCAGAAGGAAGACAGACTCCGCCCCCTCCCACGGGGCCTGCAGGGGCTCCAGGAGGTCAGGGGGCACTTTGACCTTTGCAGCACAACTGAATGGACAGCAGGGGGCGTCCTTTCAGAACGTCCCCCAGTGCGGCCGCCCAGGACAATGGCTTCTCTTGGGAACAGCAGCCCTCAATGCCTCTGGTCTGGAATCTGAACACTGCGGCTTGTGACCCACAGCCAGGCTGTTCCGGAAGGAAACACAGTTGCCTCCTCTTCATTTCATGTGAGCCTCGGCCTCGGGCTGCACACGTGGACCCAGCGTCCAGTGGGTGGGATGACCATTTGCACGGTTTTCTGGAAAGAGTCCACAGCCTAGCAGTGAACGCAGCTGTGGGCCACTTCCCAAATGGCGGGAGCGGTGCCCTGGGCAGGGAGAGCGGCGTGGCGCGTGGTCCTCGTTCACGGCCCTGGCTGGGGCTTGGCCAGGACGAGGAGGGGGGCTTCACCTTCCCTGGGGACCTGCCCTGCTCAACAGGCAGCCGGCTCAGGCCCCTGCACAGCAAGGTGGGTGCCAGCCCCGGGTCGGCACCTGGGGCTCATTCTTGGACTGCCCGGAAATAGCACCTTGGGCTGAGCTACAGAGACCGCCTACGTGGGAGATGTCAGCACTCCACCCACCCGAGCTCCCTCAATCCCAACAGCTCAGGCACCTGCTCAGCCTGTGAGCTTCCACCAGGCCACTGGGCCCTAAAACGCATCCATGGGGCCCAGCATGCTGCCACAGCCTGTTAGGCCTCCACTTAGGACACTGGCATCCTATATAGGGCAACAGTTCGAGTCCTGGCTGCTCCACTTCCAATCCAGCTCCCTGCTAATGCACCTGGGAAAGCAGCAGAAGATGGTCCGAGAACTTGGGCCTCTGTCACCCATGTGGAAGACTCGGAGAGAGTTCCTGGCTCCTGGCTTTGGCCTGGCTCATCCCTGACTATTATGGCCATTTGGGACATGAACCAGAGGATGGATAAACAATCTCTCTCCCTCTCCCTCTCCCTCCCCCTCCCTCTCCCCATCGCTCTGCCTTTTTAAGATTTATTTATTTATTTGAAAGTCAGAGTTACACATAGAGAAGGAGAGACAGAGAGAGAGGTCTTCCATTTGCTGGTTCACTCTCCAGTTGGCCGCAATGGCCAGAGCTGCACCAATCCAGAGCCAGGAGCCAGGAGCTTCTTCAGGGTCTCCCATGTGGGTGCAGGGATCCAAGGACTTGGGCCATCTTCTACAGCTTTCCCAGGCCATCGCAGAGAGCTGGATGGGAAGTGGAGCAGCTGGGACTAGAACCGGCGCCCATATGGGATGCTGGCACTGCAGGCGGTGGCTTTACCCGCCTGGGGCACCCAAATGCCACACTGGAGTGCCTGATTCACATCCAATCCAGCTGCCTGCCAAGCATCCTGGTGGCAGGAGATGATGGCCCACGTGTGTGTCCCTGCAGGCACGTGGCAGACGGGGACGGCCTTCTGGGTTCCTGACGTCAGCCTGGCCGAGCGCTGGCTGCGGCACATTTAGGGAGTGAACTCACAGGAGGAAGATCAAGCTCCTTGTCCTACTGTCACTGTGCCTCTCTAGCAGGTGACATAACTAGACATTTTCAGAAGTGCCCCAGTGTCCCCCAGGAGCACGCAGTGGGCAGACTGCAGGACATGCACACCAGGGAATCGACTTGGCAGTGAGACGAGTGGATTACGGGGACTGGACCTCAAGGACATGCAGCAGCTTTGTGTGATCCCACTTCCGTACCGCCCACGAGGTAGCAGCCCAGGAGCTGGAGGACAGAGCACGGCGGCTTTACCGGCTACGCCACAGCGCCAGCCCCAACTCTGCCTTTCAAATAAGCAAATAAATCCTTAACAAGAACAACAAACCCAATCACAGATTCGTGGGTGCTCCCACAGGGCTTGCCCTCTGCCTCCCCCCCCCACTCCTGTCACACACCTGCTGACGCGAGCTGCGGAGCCGGCTGTGGGAACGCGACCCTGGTGACGGGCTCACACATGCAACAGAGCCGAGTGCAACAATGGCACCACTGCCGCGGGCAGCAGGGAAGACAGCGACCAGAGCAGACCCCAGTAACACCTAGCACCACGGGGCCTGGCCACGGAGCCCAGCACCGCCTTGCACCATGAGGCCTGGCCACGGAGCCCAGCACCGCCTACGCCTTGCACCATGAGGCCTGGCCACGGAGCCCAGCAGCTTGGTTGCAGCCAGAGGAGAGTGGACAGGTCACTGAACCACTCTGAGCCTGTCTCCTCGTCTGCACAACTGTGGCAACAGCCCTGGCCAGAGAGGACAGGTGACATGAGAGACAGGGGCACACCACAAAGAGGAAGTGAGTGCCAAGCACCCCTCCAGCCCCAGACAGACAAAGAGGGCTCAGGCTGGCACTGACGGCTTTTGGCCTCTGCCTCCTGCCCCAGGTCGTCGGCAGCAACAGGAGGCAGTGGCGGCACAGGAGGGGGTGGGGCCGCTAGGACCCTGCGCTTCCCCAGCTGAACACAGCTTCAGTGCAGTCATGCCTGGACACGGGGCGTGCCCACGACGGCCTCTGTCACCACGTCCCCCGCATCCGCCCGATTCTCAGACCACTTGGGTGTCATGAAGTTGCATCTTCTCTAAGCGATCCCGACTCAGACACTGGGGGACGCTTTGCTTATGGGGCAGAGCCCAAACCTAATCAGAGGTCACGCCCTTCCCTCCCCCGGTCTCTTGCCTGGCAACCTTTCTTAAGATGGGTCCGGATGTGCCTGGATACGAGTCGGCATTTCTCAGCGCCCGTCAAGGCCAGGGAGCCCTCCTGATAGCACATTCACGTCAGGACAGAGCGGGCTAGACGTGGGGCCGTGCCTGGCGACAGAGGATCTGGGGCTGTGAGACGCTCTTACGTCCTGCACGGGCTGCGTCCCCCGTCCTGGGCACCTTGAACCCTCTCGGCGTCCCCGACAGAGCAGCAGGCAGGAGCAGCATCCACGTTGCCCGTTCCAGGGGTCCAGAGGCTGAGACACAGCCGCAGAAGTGAGAGCGGCCCGGGCCCTCAGTGTCTCTGTCCCTGTGGGCTCTCACGCACGCTGTGCTGTGACAGCCTCTGCGAGACGCCGGCCAGCAGCCCCGTGCTGAGCTTTAGATGCCCACGTTTCCGTGTGATCTGCCTTTGCTCTGGGGCAGAGCTGGCCCGCTGGTTGCTTTGGTTAGGACCTGTGACCAGGGGCTCAACGGGAAGGCGGCACCTCTGGCCTGCCTCAGGCTCACTACTGCCACCCAGAGGCTGCGTCCAAGCACAGCGCGGCCCACCAGACCCGGGAGATCCGCCCGCTCGCCCTGGGAAGGTTGGCAGGGGTTGGCACTGGGCCTGGGTTGCAGGGCCGGGGGAGGGGTCAGTCTGCACAGGTCACATCCAGTGAGATTTGCTTTCCGATGGCCAAGCCACATTTCCCGCCATAGACTGGAGACAGCAGCTAAAGCCCCTGCCTGGGCCGCATCGCCAGATTCCTGCAGTGAAGCCCAAGTGCAAATCTGCAGGAGGAATGTGCCCACGTTGAAATGGGCTCTGGAGTGTTTCAGACACTGTGCCGACCCGGGGGCCCCAGTGGCTCGTGGGCCACCAGCTTGCAACCTGTGAGTGAACACAGAACAGGAGACGCATGCAGGGGCCTCTTCCAGGCAGCGCAGACACACACGGGCTGCACGGATTGTGGGAAGGTCTCTGAACGCCCACTGGAGAACGATGGGCCTACGCACACCTCTGTCCCCAGGGAGATGAAACCCAGAGGTATCAGGTGGACGGCCACGGAGCGGGGAGGCGGGGAGGCAGGGAACAGTCTGGCCTCCTTGCCCTGGAGGCCGGCTCCAGCTCTGGGACGCCCCTCCTTTTTCTCTCCCCCGACCACCCCGCCCCATCTGCCCCCACACCCTCCAGGCCCTTGCCTAGCAGCCTGGGGATGAACAGCATCAGTGTTTGTCCGAAGCCCGCTACAGTCTGCCCTGCCCAAGGCTCCACGGGCAGGCCGGGCCCATGGCAGCAGGGGGGCCCAGCTGGCCCGCTGACCTGGACAGACTGGACCCGCAGCACCTTCGTGAGCCTCTGGGCTGCATATGGTGTCCTTCCTGGTGTACCCCAAGCAGTGAGCTACGCCCAGCGAGCTCTTGGGGCGGTGGGCAGCACCAGCCATGGCCACAGGAGCACTGGCTGCGACCACAGGAGACGAGGAGGGACGCGTGCAGGCGCGGCACTGGGGGAGTGAGTTTGCCAGGTTGCCCGGGGCCCATCGTGAGAGCCGTGAGCCCCCCCCAGCACCATGGTGGAACCGGAACACCAGCGCGCCCTCCTCACCTTGGACCAGTCCCCTGTCTTCCACTCGTAGCAGCCCGAGTAGTCCTCGCAGGCCTCCTCGGCTCTCGGCCGCGTGGACGCGTCACACTTGCCTTGCGAGTTGGTGCACGTCACTGTCCGCTTCTGTAGGCCTTTCCCACAGCTGGAAGAGCACTGCAAGACACCACCCGGTCTCTCAGCGCCCAGAGGCCCCGCTGCGCCAGCCCCGGGTCTGGGGTCTTCTGTCCACGGGACCCCCAGCTGAGTGGCCGGGGTGGGGAGGGACACAGGAGTGAGGATAGGAAGGAGTTGGGCCCCAGCAGGTCAGACGAGGGGAGTGGGACTTAGTGCCTGGTGTTCTGCCGGGAGAGCAGGAGTCGGGGCAGCTGGGGCAAGTGGAGGCTGCAGAACCAGAGGCCTAAGGCCGGCTGGCCTCCAGGTGTGAGTGACAAAGACCCGGATGGATGGGACAGACAGAAGTAAGGCGTGTGGCGAGCCCTCGGCGCGGGTGCTCCAGGGGCTGTTTCCATGCGGGTGCCAAGGATGAGAAGAAAACAACGCTCCCTGTGGCGGGTCAGTTCCTTCCTGGGACCCAGGGTGGGAGGGGCCTGGAGGGGGCTGCCAGGGTGAGTGACGCGCGGCCCCCACGCGCACGAGTGCCATGCCTGGGCTGAGCCACAATGAGACCGCTGAGGACGCGAGTTCAGAGTTAGCACTGGGGATGCACAGAGACAGGGGTTTTTAAAAACCTTGTTCCAATTCTCTCACATTTCCCCAGTATGGTCATCTTCAGCCCTGGGCACTCAGGGCCAATGGGCCGCCCTGGGAGGGGCAGAGGCGGGGCTGCACACTTGGCCTCCACTGGTCCAGCAAATATCTCCCGCCCCCACCAATGACCCCTTGAATGAGAAACCTAGACACATAATGGAAGAAAAAAAACCCCGAACATTAAAAAATTCTCCTTTTCCTAAAACATCAAAAAGGGTAACGATTCAGGCCTTCGAACGGGCAGCTGTCCACGCCTGCTGGAAAATGAAGCTCAGCATTACAGTGCTCGGGGCAGACGTTCCTTCACCCAACAGCGGACTGGCGGCCAGTGTGGGGCGAGGTGGGCAAAGCTGCCTGAGATGAGCATCCCATCTGGGCGCCGGTTCAAGTCCCGGCTGCCCCACTTCCAATCCAGCTCCCTGCGAAGGCGCCTGGGACAGCAGTGGGAGATGGCCCAAGTGTCTGGGCCCTGCACCCATGTGGGAGACCTGGAGGAAGCTACAGCTGGGGCTGTTGAAGCTGTTTGGGGAGTGAACCAGCAGATGGAAGCTCTCTCCGTCTCTCCCTCTCCAACCCTGCCTTTCAAATAAAAACTAAAGCTTTAAAACAATACACTGAGTACTTTTCTATTAAAATAATTCATTCTGCTTGGCAATGCAAGGGAACTTTAAGAATATTTTGCACACTGAAGAGTGTCTCGGAGTTCGTCTATTTGAGCTTCCTAGTGCGCCCTTTGTGCTGCCACGGACTGGGTTTGCGTTCCAGCCAGTCAATCAGAATCACTGCTGCCAGGGACGACACCACCAAGGACACAGTGACGTCCCCGGAGCCAGCCTCTTCCGACAGCGTCTCCCGGCGTGAGACTTGGGGCTCCAGCGAGCACACGAAACTCCTCCCTCCCACCTCTAACCGTGCACCCTACAAGGACTGCTGTGCATCACAGAAATGGTGAATGTTAGGTGGGGGATAAACCCATCACTCCACCTGCTTCCTACACACGGTGTCCACGTGTCCAGTGTCACAGTGCAACCCAGAAATACCGACAGTTACGGTGTCAGCTTCAAAAACCTGCAGCGGAGGTAAAGCAAAGAGTGGAATCCACTGCCCACCTGGCCCACACGCCAGTTCAACTCTGCCCAGGGGGCACCAGCAGGCCGGTTCGTGCCTGCAGGGCAGTGCCGCCGCCTGGCATCGGCATATCCATCATCCAACACACGCCAGCCACCTGTTGTTAGCCATGCTGTGATGTCAGCTGGAATTCAAGAACACGTGAACTTGAACACAGCCCTGCGCTGACCTGGAGGTGGGTGAGTTCTGTGATAATGTGGGGGTGTGTAACAAACACCCTGGGGTGACTGGGACGTGCGGGGTCCCCGAAGGCAAGGCCCATTAACCCTCATGGTCGGTCCAGCCCCAGTGGCCAACCCAGGCACCCACCTGTGACCACTCTGATGCCTCCCAGATGGACAGACAGTCTTGGCCTTCGCAGCTCTGCACTGGCGATGGCCGGGGGCCCGGGCAGTAGAGGGGCCGTGTGGCGACGTGGGTGCCATTTTGCAGCTGGTACACGCAGGTCACCTCCCGATGCTGGATGCCCTTCTCACAGGTGGCCGAGCAGGAGCTCCACGGGCCTGCCACCCACCTGCTCAGAGAGAGGAGAGAGACGGTGAGCGTTGGGGGAGGCCAGCTCCCTGCTGCCCCAGGGGCCTTCTGGATGGCTGGCGCCCCCTGGTGGGGGCAGGGAGACAGAGCCAGCGAGCTTTGCAATCAACTGCAGAGGTTCGGAGCAGGTGGGGCTGGTTCAGTGACTCTCAGCACGCGACACGGCTGTGTCAGGCTGAGCCGCTGTTCGCGATGGCCACTCCCCTCTGCCTGCGGTCACGGGCATGCTTTGTTCAGAGGGCTGTGAGTGGCCCTGTGCTGCCTGTGTCCTGGCAACGGCTCTGCGTGCAGTTCCTTGGTTTGGCTGCCACTCCCTGCTTCCTGTCCTTCGCCACACCAACAGCAGGTGGCAGTGCAGGGGACTGTGCCTACGCCTAAGGTCGGCAGTGACACGGTGTGCCGCTGGCACCCTCCCCCCCCACCCCGAGGTGCTGGGACTGTTGGTTCCTGCACCTTTAGCTGACCGACCCAGCCCCTGACCAAGGACCCCAGTGCCAGGTCCTCCCTGCCCATGAGAACAGTGGCCGTGACCTCAAGGCTGGCGTGCGGTGTGACAGGGCTCATCTCCAAGTTCACCTGCCTCCTAGCGCTGAAATGATCTGGATTTCTGTCAGGGTCCCCGTTGGTCCCAAGGTGCTGGGGAGCAGCTCAGGTCACACCTAGGTCCCTAAAAGACTCCCTCTCATTGGTCCCTGGATGAGCAGGCAAACTTGGCCCTTGCTCTCTCTCCTGTCCTTAAACCATCCTAGCTCCCAAGAGATCACCACTGGATGGTGCAGCTCCACCCGCTTGGGCAGCCACTCAGTCTCTCCCCCTGAGTCCAACAGTTCCTGCTTCCCTGTGACCAGGCCTTGCTGTCCAGCCATGCAGGACACCGTGGCGGCTCCTGGAGGCTGGGTCCTCTGACGCGGGACCCCGGTCCAGCAAGTGACCCTCCTCTTATTGGGCCTGTGAGAGGGAGGCAAGGAGCCGCAGCACCGGCCGAGGGGCATGGCCGCAAGCACCAAGGGTAAACCGCTTATAAACGGCTACAAGTGCGTGGCACGCGGACCTTGCCGATTACGGCAGGAGGCGGGGATCTGGCAGGGGGAATGAGTGTTCCACTCAGTGTGATAACTGCGCAAACCTAGGGAAACCCAACTAACATCTATGCCCTTCCCCACTTCTGTCTTTAAACAGCATAGACTGAGCGTCCAGGCCGTCCCAATGCTCGCTCCCTAATCAAACGGGCGAGACGGCCCAGGCGTGCCGGGAAACAGCAGGTGGGCGTGTGCTGCTTTCTCTCTCTGGAGATCTGTGAGGCTGCCCGGCCTGGCTCAACCTCTCTTAAGCAGCCACGCTCCCCTCTGGTAGCTCCACCCCCACTCCTATTTTGTCTTCACTCTCAGGAGCTGACTTTGGCCCAGATCTCCCGTCCTGTCCTGTCGTAACTGACTTTGTGAATACAAATGCCAGCCTTTAGGGCGATACCTTTAGGTGATACCGCGCTGACCCCAGCTGTGAGAACAGCCTTGTCGGGGCCAGCACTGTGGCGGAGCGGGTGAAGCTCATATGGGCAGCCACAAGGGCGCCGGTTCAAGACCCGGCTGCTCCACTTCCGATCAGCTCTCTGCTGTGGCCTGGGAAAGCAGTGGAAGATGGCCCAAGTCCTTGGGCCCTTGCACCCACATGGGAGACCTGGAAGACACTCCTGGCCCCTGGCTTTGGATTGGTGCAGCTCCAGCCATCTGGGGAGTGAACTAGCGGTTAGAAGACTTCTCTTTCGCCGGCGCTGCGGCTCACTAGGCTAATCCTCCGCCTCGCGGCACCAGCACACAGGGGTTCTAGTCCCGCTCGGGGCGCCGGATTCTGTCCTGGTTGCCCCTCTTCCAGGCCAGCTCTCTGCTGTGGCCCGGGAGTGCAGTGGAGGATGGCCCAAGTGCTTGGGCCCTGCACCTCATGGGAGACCAGGGGAAGCACCTGGCTCCTGCCATCGGATCAGCGCGGTGCGCCGGCCGTGGCGGCCATTGGAGGGTGAACCAACGGCAAAAGGAAGACCTTTCTCTCTGTCTCTCTCTCTCTCACTGTCCACTCTGCCTGTCAAAAAAAAAAAAAAAACACCCTCTCTTTCTCTCTGCCTCTAACTCTTTCAAATTAATTAATTAATTAAAAAAATAGCCTCGTCTCTGCTTCTGTTGTATGTGCTGTGCTTCCAGGGCCTGGCCTGAGTGGCACTCCTGGAACCGTCCACCACCCTAGGAGGACACGCCCGCTGCCCTGGGGCACAGCTCCGTTCCTGGACATATGGCCAGGAGAGGTGCTCCAGCAAACACGGTGGCAACTGTGGCCCAGAGAAGCCACTCCTTGTGGGGGGGCAGGGGAGATGCCGGGTGAGGCTCAGCAGCCCCTCCTGGATGTCTCCTATAGCCTCTGCACCCTCGTTGGCTTGAAAAGTCCCACCTAAGGGGAGAGGGTCCCAGGCCGGGGCGGGGGGGGGGGGGGCGGAGAGTCTGACATGTGCCACAGCACGGCAACTCAGAGGACAGCCAGTCGCAGAAACACAAATGCCGATTTGCGGTACCTCGCAAGGTCAGGTTCACAGAGACAGCGAGGACAACGTGGTTGCCGGGGTTGGGGCTGGAGTGGAGGCTGGGAGACGGGGGGTTTGCCGAGTCGACTTTGAGCTTGGGAGCAGGAAGCCTCCTGGGCATGGGTGGTGGTGATGGGTGTGCGACACTGCAAATGGAGCTGTGCATGTAAGAACGGTGGGGATGGCAGAGTTTACGTGCGTTTTCCCACAACTCCCAGAAAAGCGGGTGAGAGCAGTGGGTGGTTAGAATCAGGCGCGAAGGAAGAGACAAAGGTGAGACAACAGGCCGCTTTCCAGCTTCGCGCTCAGACCTGGCACCTGCAGGCGGGTGCACACGTTCCCACAGCCTGCTGTGGGCGGAGCCGTCTGCAGGAGCTGCTGTCTACGGGCGGACACCTGTGCCGTGGGCATCGGCTCTCCATGGTTTATCTTAGCTGGTTTTCGGCCTGACCATTCGCTCCTAATCTTGGCACAAAGCAAGGTATGGAAAGAAAATGATTTTTTTTTAATTCTTTTTCTGTGTGCATGTGGCTGATACCATTTCACTCTCACAGTCACGGCTGCGGGAGCCCCAAGTTCCATGACACCTGAACAACACTGACACTGCACATGGTGATAAACGCTCATTCAGTCCAAGTGAACAAGTTGGCAAAGCAGCTGCAGCCCTGTGAGATGCGACCGCTCCCGCCACCACCTGCGCTTTATCGTCTTCCATTCGTGCTCCCCAAAGCCTGAAGAGCCAGTTGATGGCCACATTTGAGTCGGCAGCTCTTCTCAGAGGTCGTGTCTAGAATGCTTGGGACAGAAGGGTTTCTGGGGTTTGGACTCGGAAGTATGTGCACAGACACAGTGAGGGATCTTGTGGATGGCACCCAAGTCTAAACGTGAGACTAACGTCTCACATACACCCCAGGCACAGGAGCCGAAAGCGACTTTCTACACTTTCAGTGCACCTGTGTTCTGACTGTGTTGGGGTGGAGTTTCTGACATCACATTGGCGCTTGGAACATTTAGATCAAGGAGCATTTTGGATTTCAGATAGGGATGCCAGCCGGGGCCTGGGGTCACGTCACCGCGCTGAGAACGTGTGGGCAGCCCGGCGACTGTGGAGACGCCGTGCCCTGTCGCTGTGACAGATCACCACGAACGTTTACGGCCCAGAGCACACACATTTGCTACGTCAGGATTCTGAGGTCAGAGGTCTGACACGAGGCCCCCTGGCCAGGGGGTCTGGTCCCCTCTCGGGAACCCCACAAAGTAATTGCTCCCTTGCCTCCTTTTCTGGCTCCTGGAGGCTGCCCCAGTCCTTGGCGTGGGGCGGCTCCTCCACCATCAAGGCCACCAGGGCTGTCCGAGTCCTACAGTGCACCCTCCACCCCTCTTCTTCCTCCCCCCTCCACTTGTAAGGACCCTCTCGGACGATCTAGAATCATCCATTTGAAGGCCAGCTGATTAGGAACCTGGACTAGCTTTCTCGGGCTACTGTTAAGACAACAGAAATGCATTCTCCTTGCTCTGACGCAGGATGTCCCAAATGAAGGTGTTGGCTCCTTCCCAGGGTGAACCTCAGACCCACCCTGTGTTCTCACGACATCGGGGGGGCCCTGGGTGGCCCCTGGCTTGTGGCTGCCCCCCTCCCCTGGTGCTCTCCCTGGATCTTCTCACCAGGTCACCCCGCATCTCCACCAGGTGCATCGGCCGTGATCTTACTTCCACGTAAGGTTGTATTCAGAGATGCGGGGGTCAGGACACCAGTGGGGGACAGCACGCACCCCTCCACACAGCTGACCTGCCTGCAACCTAACACACTCACAGACACCAGGCCTGCAGAGGCAGCAAGACCAGCGACCGGCCCACGGCCCACGGCCCACAGCCCACGGCCCACGGCCCACGGCCCACGGTCCCCCAGCCTCTGCGATCCCAGCAAGGGCTTCCTGCCTTCCGTTTCTCTCAGCACACTTCCAGCCCAGGTGCACCCGACCAGCCCTGAGAGTGAAGGCGTGCACACTAGGAGTGAGACTGTCTCAGACTCTCAGTGGGACCCTGGCGCCGACAGACCCAAGGTCAAGTCCTCACTCTGCCGAAACACCAGCTGTGCGGCCGCGGCGGGTCAGCCTCAGTGCTCGCTCTCACCTCGCAGGCCTGTGGGTGGGTCAGCGGGGACCTCAGCCTGGGTTGGGCAGGAGGCAGCCGCCATGACTGCCGGGATGGCGACTCTCCATCCAGGCTTCGGCTCAGCCAAGAGGAACTGTTCTTCAGAGCCCTCTGGGAGGGGCCGTCTGGGTCGATAATCTGAACCCAGACAGGGACAGACAGACAATTTCTTTCTGATTTCCAGCATATTTGCAGGATTGGGATGAAAGGAACAGAAAGCCAGCACAAGGGCCCTGGAGACTGGGACCCGTGACTTGGCACAAGTGATTTCCAGCTCTGAGCGTCAGGGTCCTCCTCGGTGACACAGAGCCAGGGCAGAGCACACATCTGTGCGGCCTGCACCACAGACACACGGGAGGCAAAGTGTCCAGGAGACGCCTGGCCAGGTGCCCGGCGATGAGCGTCCTCCTCGTCCCCAGGGCAGGGCTGCTGTCCACTGGGCTTTGGCTGCCCCACCGAGGAAGCCTGTACGCTCAGCTCGGCCCCTCCTGGGGCAACGGCAGCTCCGTGCACCAGGTGTGCTGCACACCTGGGGTGAAGGACACGCGGAGGCCGGCTGCTGCCCAGAGCCCCGTCTCCCAGCTCCTGCCACACGACGGCCTGGAAGTCCCGGGCAGTGTCTGCCCCTCCCATCTGCCTGAGACGGAATCCCCCTCACAGCTCCTGGCAGACGGCAGCCACAACTGTGTTATGAAACACATCAGAGCGCAACTCGGACACGTGCCATTTATGGTCTCTGAAGGTACGGGCGGCTCTCACGGAGCAGATGTCCACCAGGAAGGGCGGGCGAGGAGGTGCGAGTGTGACGTCACGAGCGGGCTGCGGTGCTCCCCTGGGGGCCCCCGGGGCCACTTTACGGCCGCACGTGATGTCTCAGCTCAGCCTGTCTCCATTTAAAACCCGAGGATTATGAGTTCCCAGATACGTGTCCCTGCAAGGTCGTATTATTCACGTATTTGTTTTTTAACAGGAAATGAGAACCTGAAGTGCATCTCGTGGGGCGACCTGCTGGCCTGCGGAGGCGGCTCGGCGGGAGCAGGTTCCTCTGCTGGGGGGGGGGGGCAGCCTTCCCCTCGGCCGCGTGCTCTTCTGCAGGGTGAACGGGGGTGCGGGGGGAAGGACCCCCTTCCGGCCCCGAATCCAGATAAATGTACTTGTTGCTGAGGTCGAGGACGCCCCTGAAAACTGGGGTGGGGGCTGTCAGGATTGGGGACCAACCCAAGCAGCCCGAGAAGACCTTGGTCATCGCAGCTCGTTCTCCCCTGCAGGGCAGGACGGACGGATGGATATTCACCTGCCGCCAAGGCACAGCCGCAGGGGCGGTGTCTCCAGTTCACTGACCTCCTTCCAGAGCCTCCCGCGTGCCCAGCCACACCCCCAGCAGGACCTTGGTAAGGACTCTGAGCGGGTCTAGTCCAGCGGTGAGGGGACCGAGGCACAGAGCGGTCTCGCTCTGGTCACAGGGCTTGCTCAAGGTCGCAGGGCAGTGAGGGTGGGGCTGAGTTCACCACGCAATGCAGCCGTTTACAGAGCACAGTGTGCTCACAGCTGTGAGACCACCACTCATTCTGGAGCGTTTTTATCATATCACCCTTCACCCTCACCCTGACTCCCCCGATCACTGCCAGCCCAAGGTCACCCCTATCTGATGGCTGTCACTCTAGACTTGTCTACTCCGGACCTTTTGTTTGAATGGCATCCCATAATACGTGATGCTTTGCCATCATTTCTTTCAAGTGGCACAGCGTCTCCAAAGCTCATCCGTGTATCACCTGCCACGTATCTGCTTCTATTACTGAGTGAGAGCCCGTCTGCGGAGACATCACACTTCACTATGCATCATCAAGCGACAGAAGTCTGGCTGTTCCCCTGTCGCGGACATCAGCAACACTGCTCTCGCAAACCACCGTGTGCAAGTTTACGTTCTCACTTCTCTGGGCTCACACCCAGGAGTGGGGTTGCTGAATCGCATGGTAGCCAACACTATTTCCCAGGGTAAATGCCCCACTTTACACCCCCACTGGTTGGTGTCCTGGCTGCTCCCTGCTGTGGCCTGGGAAAGCAGTGGAGGATGGCCCAAGGGCTTGGGCCCCTGCACCCACGTGGGAGACCCGGAAGAAGCTCCCGGCTCCTGGCCCTTGCAGCCGCTTGGGGGAGTGAATCAATGGATAGAAGATCTCTCTAATCTCTCTCTGTGCCTCTGCCTTTCAAATAAATAGAATCTTTAAAATAAAAAAAAGAACTATGCCTGGATTTCAAAATTAAAAAAACAGTGTGACCTAGTAGCTCTGTGTCCAGAGATGGGGGAGTCCTTACAGAGCAGGGGTCACAGGACACACGGGGCAGCGGTCCCTCTGTATCGGTGCTTCTGTTTCCTGCTGAGTCAGCTACTCACAGACCACCATGGTCTGAAAGCATTCAATGGAAAATTCCAGAAATAAGTTTGAAATTTCACACTGTTTGCGTGGTGCGATGCAATCTCATGCTGATGAAGGATCTAAGGTTTGCAGCCCGGGATCTAGGGTAGCCCATTGTCCAGGGCGTCCACGCTGCACGCGCTGCCTGCCGCCCGTCACACAGGAGCCCTCGCGCTTAGCCTGGGCGGACTGCTGGGGGCTTGGCGTCAACGGCCTGTGTGCACGCAAGAGGCCCCAAAGCACAGCAGGCGTGCTCGGATTGCCAGAGAGAAGCCACGCAGTGCTGCCTTCAAGAGAAAGGGGAACGCTCCCGACTTGCCCAAGAAACGGAAACCGCACACTGAGGTTGCCGCGGTCTACGTGAGAGGCGTTTCCCGCCTAGGAGTCGGGAGGAGGGAAGGGGAGGGTGTGCACCTGTGCTGCTGTCCCTCCAACCGCGAGGCCACGGTCCCGGGGCAGCAGCGCTGAGTGAGGGTGGAAAGGCGAGCGGGCACATGGGCGATGCGGCCTACGCAGGTCACTACCGGCTGCAGCTTCAGGCAGCCCGCGCGAGTCGTGGGCTGTGTTCCCCGAGGACGAGCGGGGATCCTGTATCTACGGGGAGCCCCCTGGCCAGCAGGCTCTCACTCAGCAAGCCCGGATCACACCATCTTGCACACGTGCATAACTGTACAAACCCACACGGGAAGCAAACAAGCCTGGCCGGTGTATGATGAGACACACGGAACAAGGGGAAGGATGGCACAGCGCTGCACAGGCCGTGGGGAGGCCTGACAGTCGCACCCCTGCTAAGGGACGGCGGCCCACAGCCCACGGAGGGCTCTCCTTTGTGGGTCTACGCATACAAACACGGAACTGTGGGTGGGCAGCAGATACAGCCCCAGGGGAAGGGAGGAGAGGGGGCTGGGAGTGCATCTATCACGAATCATCACATCAAAGACCGTGAACTTGGTAACTGGGCGGACTGGGAGGCACAGGGGCCGATGCTGTGGTGCAGTGGGGACAGCCCCTGCCTGGGGTGCCAGCATCCACACGGGCGCCAGTTTGCTCCACTCCCAGCCCTGTCCCTGCGAACAGCCTGGGAAAAGCAGAATAAGATGGCCAAGGATGTGTGTCCCTGCCATCCATGTGGGAGAGCCAGACGAAGCTCCTGGCTTCCGCCTGGCCCAGCCTTGGCCGTCGTAGCTATCTGGGGAGTGACCCAGCGGATGACCCCTTTGTTTCCCCCTCTCTGGCCATGACTTTGGTCCATCTCAGGGCCTCTCTGTACACACAGAAATCTTTATAAGCGTGCTTTCAGAGGCCACACTCAGGCTAGTGTGTGCTCACTGACCTTGGCCTCAGGGAGCGGCTGAGACCTGGTCACCTGCAAACGTGGTGCCTGGAGTAAGGGGCAGCCGCTTCCCTCAGCCCACAGTGGCCGTGTGGTCAAGGGTTGCCATATCTTCCATTTATTTTTATTCTTAAAGATTTTATTTATTTACTTGAAAGGTAGAATTACAGACAGTGAGAAGGAGAGGAGACAGAGAGAGAAGTCTTCCATCTGCTGGTTCACTCTCCAAATGGCCGCAACGGCCAGAGCGGCACTGATCCGAAGCCAGGAGCCAGGAGCTTCTTCCAGGTCTCCCACGTGGGTGCAGGGGCCCAAGGACTTGGGCCATCTTCTACTGCCTTCCCAGGCCATAGCAGACAGCTATGAGGAGCAGCCGGGACTAGAACTGGCGCCCATATGGGATGCTGGAGCTGAAGGCAGAGGATTAGCCTACTACACCACAGTGCCGGCCCCCACATTTTCCATTTTTAAAAGCAAAGCTGAAAATCCAGCTTCCTCCTGATTTAAAAATGTTGGGGGCCAGCGCTGTAGCATAGCACGCAAAGCTGCTGCCTGCAGTGCTGGCATCCCATATGGACGCCGGTTCAAGTCCTGGCTGTTCCACTTCTGATCCAGCTCTCTGCTATGGCCTGGGAAAGCAGTAGAAGATGGCCCAAGTCCTTGGGCCCCTTCACCCAAGTGGGAGACCCAGAGCAAGCTCCTGGCTCTTGACTTCAGATCAGTGCAACTCTGGCCATTGCAGCCATCTGGGGAGTGAACCAGCAGATGGAAGACCTCTCTCTCTCTCTCTCTCTCTCTCTGCAGCTCTTTCAAATAAAATAGATTAATCTTTAAAAAAATATGTTGGAATGAGGATTTTTTTCCTTTTTTGTAAAGCAGAGTTATAGAGAGGGAGGGAGGGAGAAACAGAGAGAAAGAGAGACGGAAAGAGATTGATCTTCCATTTGCTGATTTACTCCCCAGATGGCTGCAATGGCTGGAGCTGGGCAAGGCTGAAGCCAGGAGCCAGGAGCTTCTTCCAGGTCTCCCACGCGGGTGCAGGGGCCCGAGCACTTGGGCCACATTCTGCTGCTTTCCCAGGCCACAGCAGAGAGCTGGATCAGAAGTGGAGCAGCCAGGACCAGTGCCCATGTGGGACGCCCACCATACCACAGTGCAGCCCTGGAACAGGTCTTCAAAACCAGACAACGCCTGTGGGAACTGGGCCCTGCAGCCTCCAGGCTAGGGCTTCACACTTTGATATCCCAGCAGGCTGTGTGTGGCCCACTGTGCAGGTGCACAGCTCTCAGCCCACGAGGCCGTGGCCCTGGTGTTGCTGCTTCCTCCTGGGCTTGGACCACCACATCCCGTGTCACACACATGCTAGTCTGCCTTAGGGCTGTCGCTCCCCCTCTTCACGGAGGAACGACACTAAACCCTGCCTAGGCTTCCTATCCGAGTCACGGCACCATTATGTCACTCCCCGTCTTTGTGGAGGAACGACACAGGACCCTGCATTGTTCTTTTGTCTGCTCGGCCCTTCCCGGGTTTGCTGCTGGTTCTTCCGGGTTGGCTACCAACCCTTCCACCTCTGTGGAAGGGCGGTTCCCCCTGCCACTTTCCCCACTTCCGCGGGGGAGCGGCACACCGCCAGCCGGCTCTCTCGGGGGCTGCTCAGGTGTTCCTTCAGATAGATGTTCCTGGTGCATGTTGTCTCTCTCTTCCTTTATAGTCCCCTTCCACCAATCCCAACTCTGCTATCCACACGCCGAGCATGCTGCTCTCCTCCAATCAGGAGCAGGTCCTGCAGTTTATTGGTTGAACTGGACACAGCTGTGTAGAAGCTGTTTACTCCTCTCCCAGCACCATATTGTGGGAGAGCAGATGCATAGAATAAGTCTTAATTCGAGTAACAGTCTAGTCCGAGTTGCTCCCCACAATTCCCCCTTTCTTTTTATTTTTTGGCATTGATACGCGCCTGTCTTCGATGCCCCGTGGGACACTCTCTGCTCTGCTTGCTAGAGTTGCCCACAGGTGCTTACAAGCCCTACCAATCAGGCAAACCGAATCCGGGTCCTCTCTTCGCCATGTTGTGAGGAGGTTTTTAGGCGCTGATGCGTGCCTGTGTTCGGTGCCCTGCAGCGCATGCTCTGCTCTGCTAGAACTGCCTGCAGGTGCTTACAAGCCCTATCAATCAGGCAAACCGAATCCGAGCCTTCTCATTGCCGTATTGTGGGGAGACTTATTGATGTTGATTTGTGCCTGTCTTCGGTGACCTGCGGCGCATAAGCTGCTAGCCGCCCGCAGGTGCTAACTGCCTCCCTAATCAGGCAGACCGAATCCAAGCCCTCTCATTGCCGTGTTGTGGGGAGGCCTTATTTTTCTCTATTTCTCTATCTCCGGGCATTCCTATCTCTCCTATTTTACTCCTATCTGCCAGCATTCCTATTTCTCTCATTTTACTTCTAAACTTCTGTTTCTCTTATCCCTGCGGCTTCCCGGCGCCTGCCCCGAGGCTGATTCTTGGCGCCTCGCCCCGCGGCGGCTTCCCGGCTTCGTGCGCTTCGCGGTCTCAGCGCCCTTTGCGCCCGCACCACGGCCTTCGCGGCCTTCGCGCTAGTCCCGCGTTTCCTACTAGCGCCCTGTGAGCGCTCCCCGTTTGTGCCCCGCGCGCTCTCTCTGCGCGCGGCGGCTTCCGCGAGTCACACAGCCTAGCTCACGTTTCCACCACCGGTATTCAGTCTAAGTTCCCCGGGCTAACCTGGCGAATTCAACCTAGCTTACGTCTGCGCCTTTCGGTTTGGCTTCCCGTCTTTTGCTCCCCGGGCTAATCTGACGGATTCCAACCTAGCTTACGCGTCTAGCTTTTCGCCTTTTGTTCCCCGGGCTGACTTGATGAATCCCAACATAGCTTACGTCTCTGCCTCAGCCTGCCCCCGCGGCTTCATCCTCCCTAACATATTTTTCTCTACCCGGTATGTTTCCCTAAGTTTCTTCCAACAATATTCCCCTCTCATTTCTCCTGGCCTCTCCCCACAGTCGGTATCCGAGTCTAAGTTTCTTCTAGGTTTCACTTTCGCTTTCGACCTTAGAGATTTCTCCCAGCTTTCACTTTCGCTTTCAATCCTAACGTCCAATCCTAACTTCTTTCCCACAGTCCGTATCCGAGTCTATGCCTAGGCTTTCAATAGCTTCTTCCAGCACCTTTTCCGTCTGGCTTTTCCCTAGGCTCTTTGCTAGTCTCTCCGGTATTTTCCCACTTCTTCCCGTTTCTTCCCTCCTAAGTTTCCTATCTGAGTCACGGCACCATTATGTCGCTCCCCGTCTTCGTGGAGGAACGACACAGGACCCTGCGCTGTTCTTTCGTCTGCTCGGCCCTCCCTGGGTTTGCTGCTGGTTCTTCCCGGGTTGGCTACCGACTCTTCCACCTCCGTGGAAGGGCAGTTCCCCCTGCCACTTTCCCCACTTCCGCGGGGGAGCGGCACACCGCCGGCCGGCTCTCTCGGGGGCTGCTCAGGTGTTCCTTCAGATAGATGTTCCTGGTGCATGTTGTCTCTCTCCTCCTTTATAGTCCTCTTCCACCAATCCCAACTCTGCTACCCACACGCCGAGTACGCTGCTCTCCTCCAATCAGGAGCAGCTCCTGCAGCTTGTCAAGTTGGTGAGAGGCAGCTGGGTAGAAGCTGTTTACTCCTCTCCCAGCGCCATATTGTGGGAGAGCAGATGCATAGAATAAGTCTTAATTCGAGTAACAGTCTAGTCCGAGTTGCTCCCCACAAGGGCTGGCTCACGGTCACCCCAGGCCTAAGGTGATGCGGGAGAAGACTGCTCCAGGTGAGTGAGGCGGCACGGCTGTCCCACGATGCCAGTCTGAGTGGTGCCCAGCAGGCACAAGCACCACCACCCTGAACCGAGAGAGCCGCGGAAACCCCGAGGGCTGCTGGGTCCCAGAGGGCAACGCGGTTCCCTGTGAAAACACGCGGCCAACGCCTGGCGCTCTGGCCTCGCTGCTGCCCCGCTCGGCGAGGGAAGTGCTCAGAATTTCATGGGACTCCTAGGAAAGATTCCTGGCGGGAGTTCAGGGCTGCCCTGGGCACGGGCACGGTGCTCGGAGGCAGGGCTCCGGCAGGGCCACACGCGGCTTCCCGCAGGCAGCGTTGGGAGCAAGGGGCCCGCGGCTCTGCCTGCTTCCCTAGCCACGGCACAGGGGCTCCAGGGCTGCCCAGGACACTCAGGAGCCAGCAAGGGGGCGACCCCGCTGCGCCACTTCCAATCCTGGTGCCTCTGCCTCTGCGGCTGGTTACTGGTACTAGCATTTCTTGTTGTGGCCGGTGAAGCCCACAGCCCTGGGGAACCTGCAAACAGACTGCCCAGGGGTGACAGACACTACTGGAACCACGTGGGGTCAGCTGGTGCCTGAGGACCCAAATCCTTGGGCAGGGGCTGGCACACGGCAGCGTCTGATGTCCAAGGGTACCTGGCCTGCAGGACTTGCTGTAACAGCACCGGTGACAGCTGTGACGCTGACGGCCATGCGTCCTCCCTTCTGGGTGGCTGGGGTGCTCTGCCTCCTACATGTTCCATCTCCTCCCCTATCCGCAAAGCACGGCCCGCCCTGCCCTTGCTCCAGCCTTTGATTCCTTTGCTCCATGGTTCACTTGACACTTTGTCTTTTGCAGACCTGACCTATGCTGTGGCTTCCACAGATGCTTGGTACAAGGGATCCCTGGTCCCCACCTGGGTCTGAGTGACTGACAGGGAGTCCCACGTGCCCGTGCGTCTGGGCCTGCGTGAGCAGTCACAAACCACTCTTCCTTCCTCCATGGCCCAGGCCTAGGGGCCACTCCCTTTCCAAAGAGCAGATATGAGGGGTCAGGATCTGGGGGTCGGTGTGGCTACCGGCTGCATCATGGCCGAGCCACTCAACCCCCACAGGGAACCTCAGATCTGTGGCCCCATCTCCACACCCAGGCTATCCCTCTCCTGGGTGCTGCCCACCTGTAATCCCCTCTCCCTTCCAGGTAACCCACGCGCTCTGCGTGCTGTAGCCACATCACTTCCTCACTCTGAGAGCTGCACTGGTTCCCGAGTGTCCACGCAGGTCTGACAGTCAAAGCCCAGTCTGAGAACCCAGTCATTCGGCCCACGTTCCCCATCGTCCCACCCAGGAATCAGACGCACTCAGGAGCACACGCTGGCAGACGGAAGTGAGACGCTGGACTAAGGGAAATGTGAGTTGGGATAGACGGAGGTAGGAGGAATCAGCTGGCCCCAGGCCCTCCGCCCTGCCCCAGAGCTGGCAGCACCGTCCCTCTGCCCAGCACCCATCTGCATTTCGTTCAGTCTGCCAGTCTCATGCCTGCTCCTCCCAGAGCTCCATGCAGGGTCCACACTGTGCCCCCCTCCCCCTCCCCCTCCCGTGCTCACAGGGCTCTCTATGTGGTCTGACACACACACACACACACACACCCCAGTCTCACCTTGCTACGGCTCGGAGGCTCCTAGGAGTTAAGAGGCTTGCTTCTTGTCCACAATCCCGCCCAGGCCCAGCTGTCCCTGTGTGAAGTGGGGCGAATGACTTCCCAGAACCGGGTGCTCGCACAGATGTGGGAACACCTGGGCCATCACGGTTGACCTTTGGTACCTGAGAGGCGCTGGTTCCCGGACACGCACAGATACCGAAGTCTGCCGCTGCTCAAGTCCCTTATGTCAAACTGCATGAGACTCACACAGCCTATATGCATCCTCTTGCATGGCTGAAGTCCCACGTAGGTTACTTACGCAGGCTGAACATACTTAATCCTGAAATCCAAGATTCCCTCAAATCCAAAACCTTCTGAGCACTCACACGACACCCAAGGAGAGAAAATCCCACACCTGGACTCCTGTGCAGCACAGTCAAAACGCAGGTGCAAGAGCAGACTGTAGAAGTTACCCTCCGGCTGTGTGGCTACGGCATCTTGGGACATAATGAACTTCGTGTTTAGCTTTGGACTCCAGCCCCAAGACATCTCATGGCATAAGCATAGATCTTCCAAAGTCCAAACACTGTGCAACTCAAAACACGCCTGGTCCCAAGCATCGTGGGTAAGGGGCCACTCGACCTGTAGCACCTAGTACAAGGTGAACGCAGAGGACACAGCTGTGGAACTGTCTTTCAACAAAGCCTATACACGTTCAGCCCACACGTGGCTTTTAATCCTGAGCATTTCTGATCCACGGTTGATTGAATCCACGAATGTGGAACCCACACACGTGGAGGGCTGACTTCTGGGGTGACTCAGACCTCGAGCGAGCACATCACAGAACAGTCCAGGCTCTGTGCCAACACCCCTCCCCCATTCATGGACTTGGCTGCACCCTCCCCCCCTCCCCCTGCAAGCGGACCTCACTGAGGCAGTGGGCGCTGAGTACCCCCTAAATCCCGGCTCCAGCACGTCGGGGAAGACAGTGCGCCTGAACGCTGCTGGCTAATAAAACCACCAGCAGTTTCCTATAAAAAGTTACAGGGGGATAAATCTACAATAAAATATTCATGCCCTTTCGTTCACTTCACAGAAAGATTCAAACGTCCCAACCTAGTGGAGCCACCGCAGCTGCGGGGCAGATGTGCGTCCGGCAGGCGAATGAGAGACAAGAATTAGTCTCAATTAAGTTCTCAGTAAATTATGTCACGGGAACCTTGAGCTCCCAGCCCTGGTGAGCCCTCCCAGCCTGGCCGAGCCAAAGGCACTGAGCCTGGTCCAAGGCTATTTGGAAACCCTGGGCTGCTCCGGGTAAGTCATGTTCTGAGCAACCTGCACGGAGTCTTGGCAGGAGAGGAAATCGGGACTACCATCCCCACTTCCAACTGCAAATAAGAATTTGTTAATAATTGTCATAGCTAATGAGCTACAGAAACCACGGCCGGGAGTCCTCCAGGCAGAGGGGAAAGAGATCTACTTTACTCCCGTCTGGATTAAGTCTCTGCCATCAACCACTGTGTGTGCTGTGGAGACGGCTGGCTACAGGAGGTGCCCTGGCGGGCCATCTACAGGTACGCACGGTTTTCAAACCTTGTCTGCACCAACATATATTTATCTTCTGATTCCATTTTCCATGAATTTCTGAAGTCATCGCCCACATCTTTAGGGGAGTACTGACACTTCTCCCAGATTTCTGACAGTTCCTTCAGCGTCTGCTCTGTGGACATTTCTGCCAGGCCATGAGAAGTGCCCCCCGCCCCGCCCCACGACCAGCAGGCCCCCATCTGCCTTCCAGACCCCGGGAGGAGCGACTGCCAAGTCAGGCCTTGCTGCCCACGCTTTGCAAGCTCCTTCTGCCCCCTCCACGCGCAGCAGGTTGTCAGTCCTCGAAGGAAACCGTTACTCAGGGGACGCCCCACCCCGAGTCCAGCCACTGCCTGGGCACAGCTGGCGGCAGGCGGTCCAGGTCCAGCCCTCGCCTCCTCCCTGGCCCTTCTGGAGGACGGTGGCTAGCACAGGGCCCCGCGCTTGTTAAGGACCCCGTCCGTGCCCCACGGGAAACTGAGCCGTGAGCTGGGCTTCCGGAGTGATCTCCATGCTGGCCTCCGGGGGTCTTGGGCTACGCCTTCACCTGGTCTAGCACTGTCTTCTGCAGCCATTGCTTTTTGTCACTTCACAGAAACGCTACGTGCAGTTCACCCACGTCTGGAAAATCCGCATGGTGGGCTGGAGAGCTGCGGCACACAACCCCCAGCACTTATTAACGCTGACGTCACACTGCCAATCATTTGCCATCCTGCTTCTCCGGTGACGGCAGAAGCAATTCCTACACACTCAAAGCTCTTTTCTAAAAATCACCTCCTTCCAGCTTGCCTAATGCTCCGTCACACAGACAGAGCCACAGGTTCCTGGAGGCCAGGCAGCGCCAAGAGGGCAGAAATGGACGCCCCGGGTCCAAGGTGCTGAGCGGCAGCATTCAGAGTTCCAGCAGGGACTGCTTGGGTCCTCACGAGACGGGGAGCTCATTACCCTGTCACCCGGCTGCCACGGCCCCACCTGCCTTTGTTCCAGATGGTTCTTTATCTAAGCCATGGTAGACAGATGCACTGGCCACAGAGACAAGGGGCACTGGGATGGCTGACACATGTCCACGTCCCTGCCAACAGCCGTAAGGAGCTGACTCATCTGCTCAGAGTGGAGACTTCCCGCGCTCTCAGAGCCGCCAGGCCGCGGAGAGCAAGCAGTTGCCCCGAGCCCCTGTGGCATGAGCCCTCACCGCAGGCCCGCACGGCTCACCCAGGAATCTGCTAAATCAATGGTACATTGCTGGGGGCTCGCCCTTGAGGGGAACAGAGACAAGAGACCTGCAGGAGGGACGGAGGTGTCCTGCCCACACGTGGCATGTGGCCTGGGTAAAGCCACTCTGGCCACAGAGGATGCCACAGATGCAGAAGCTATGGATGGGATCCCTCAGTGGTCAGGTTTAGCTTCCTGGCCAGAAACATCTCATACCGGGAGCACAGACTGCACGTAGCATCCTCCAGTCCCTGATGACTTTGGCCACCGGTCACTTGGGGTCTGAGCTAGAAGGTCCCTCCTGGCCCCTAGGAGCCTGAGGCTGGCTTGCCGTGGGCAGAGTGAGTTGCTTTGGGATTTCCAGGATGCTAGCACCTTTCCTGTTCCCACCACGAACACCTGCCACACACAAGTCTCCTGGGAAGTCACCTTGTCCTCTGGCGTCCTCCCGTTGGAAGGCTTAGACCCTGAACTTGACCTTCTCTTCCAGCATGCGTCCATATAACACTAAAAACAAGCCAGAAAGTGGGCCAACTGCAGCTGTCCAAGAAATGGCTCTGGTGCTTAGTTTTATAGCTTGCAGCCTCCAACTTCGTCTTCACCCCCACAGAGGTGAGCAGCAGTGGCTCCTCTCAGAGCCACAAACCTCTACACAGTCCCCAGCTGAACCCCGTGGCTGGGCGTCTCTGCAGAGGTGCCTTAACCAAAAGCACTCATGGACATGGTACTAGAGAAGTGTGTGCACTGCTGTGAAAACGAGCCATGGGTGGCAGAGTATGTGTAAGATTTCAAGTTGGAGTTCCTTGGTCTGGGTTCTCCTTGCTACGGGCACGGGCGGGGAGAGTCCATCACTGGGCATCTCCAAGTCCTCACGAGCAGAATGAGGCGAACAGACTGGCTTCCCAGAGGGACCTCAGTGTAGCCGGACACCCCCGGGGCAGCCCGCAGCCACTTCCTGCCTTCTCTCCTCGCTGTCCAAGGTCTGGAACAGGCTGGCCCCGGCTTCCTCCTGCAAGCTTTGGCTTCCTGCCATCTTCCGGATTTCCACGTCATCAGGAGAAACACAATTTCTAAGAGTCTCTACTTTTACAATGAACTCATTCTTGTGCTTTGAGAGAAAAATTCTTTTCTGAGACTCACGGAAACAAACTGACTTCTCAGCCATGAAGCAGAAGGGTAAGAGACAGAGCTGAGTCAGCAGCTGACGACTCCACCGGACACACTGGTTTTTTTTTGTTTTTAAATTTTTTTTAGCCATCGCACCTGATCCCATTACAGTCCAGGAACTGGAGCTAGCATCGGCACAGTTTTGGGGTTAAAATAACCAGAAGTCTGAATTGGGTAACAAATTGTACCCCACCCAGTCACGAAGAATTTGGGGAAAAATTCTCTCATGCTCTGAGAATCACGCAGCCGCCGATGGAGAGAAGTTCCAATCCAAGAGTAACATTCCAGCCAGCTGCTTTCCTCCCGCGAGCACGGGGATTTTCCAGTTCAGTAGCCCTAGCAGGCCTGCAGCCCTCACTCTAGCGGGACAGTGTCAGTGGAGGAGCTTCGGGCCTTAACCTTGGTCTCATCATGACATCAGCACCGGTCCACGCAGGGTGCACCTGCTGTGGCTCGCCTATCCAACGTGGTCTCCTTTCGCCTGATGAGAACACCTTGGTTTCCTTTGGGTGTCTACACCACACCTCCAATATTCTGGCCACCAGGAGGGCACGTGAGCTGAGCCCCGCCAAGGAGACCTCAAGGCAGCCTGCGCTGTGAGTGTGTGGGGGCGGGGGACAGAGAAGCCCAGCCCAGGCTGTCCCCTGCAGCAATACCACTACCTCCTCTCTCCAGCCCGTTTTCAGTGCCTCTTCCACTGTGGGAGCCACGCCACATCCTGCCTGGATTCTCTGTTGGGTGTACTTTCAGCTCTGGTCTCTGTGGCCCGGGGTCCCAGGCCCTCAGGATGTAGGTTTCTCCCGCCTGGCGCCTGCTCACTAAATGTGATGTGGAAGGTGGTGGTGCCCGGGCCACCACCCTGCACTTCCATGTCACAGCTGCAGCTTCAGAGCAGGGAGGGGGCACTGGCGGGGCAGGACGGTCGCTGGCTCCTGCCACTAGGTTACGGGACAGCCACCTCACCTTGCACAGCACGTGGCCGTCTATCCAACACGAGGAAGAGGCTGGCTGAGTTCCAGTGCAGTCAGCTTCCCCGGCAGCCTGGTGGCCCAGCCTGCTGCCAGGGCAGCCCCCTATGCAGAATCTCAGGAAGGTGGGTTCTAGGGTCAGGCTTCTCCAGGCACACAGCTCCGTGGTGGCTTCCCTGCAGTGACTCCCAGCACAGTAGGGGCACTGGGCGACGCCGAGCGTGATCTGAACTCCATGGACTTGATGCACCCAGACATCCTGTCTCCCTTTAGACTTGCTGTGGGCCATACCGTGGGAGGTGCTGCCAGCACCAGCACACAAGTGTCTAGAGGATGGAGGCCTGGCCAGCTGGCCCACAGGAGGCTCATGGGAATCCCAGTCCGTGGCCGTGCAGACGTGAGCTGCCATGGCCTTACCTAAGGGCACCATGAGCCCGGGGAGGGAAGGGGCCGCCATGCTGAGCTGCGAGCCGAGGACACTGCACTGTGCACCACCGTTAGCACGGCTGGGCATCCCTCACCGGAATGCATGGGACCAGAAGCGATTTGGACTTGAGATTTTTTTAAATTTTGGAATATTTGCATATAAAATAAGGTATGTTGGGCAGAAGGCCCTAGCCTACTAAAAATTTTTTTTTTTTGACAGGCAGAGTGGACAATGAGAGAGAGAGAGAGAGAGAGAGAAAGGTCTTCCTTTGCCGTTGGTTCACCCTCCAATGGCCGCTGCAGCCAGCATGCTGCGGCCGCGCACTGCGCTGATCCGATGGCAGGAGCCAGGTGCTTCTTCCTGGTCTCCCATGGGGTGCAGGGCCCAAGCACATGGGCCATCCTCCACTGCACTCCCGGGCCACATCAGAGAGCTGGCCTGGAAGAGGGGCAACCGGGACAGAATCCGGCGCCCTGACGGGGACTAGAACCCGGTGTGCCGGCGCCGCAAGGCGGAAGATTAGCCTATTGAGCTGCGGCGCCGGCCTGAAATTCTTTATGTTTCAAATACACCCATGCACATGGCCTGACTGGGTCTGGTCGCGTGAGGTCAGGTGCGGGACTCTCCACCTGTGCCCGGAGCTCAGTGAGTTTTGGATTTCGGATCATTGTGGGTTTTCAGAGGAGGGATTCTCGAGGTGCTCACCCGCCTCCAGCCCTTTCCTCCGCCTCTGCTCTCTGAGACCCTCACAGGAAGAAGCACGCTTTCCCCACCGTGTTATGTTCAATGGGTGGTATGGAAATAGTACTTTCAAGGAAGAGAGAATGGCCCTTCTGTTTGCACAGACTCTGTTTCTGTCAGACAGACAGGGGACACGGGGCTGTGCCCCAAACGACCCGACGAGGCCCCACGGGGAAGAGACTGTTGGGGGGCAGAGCCAAGTGCATCCAAGTTCACCGTGAGAGCCGCACCGCAGGGCCGCCAGTCGGGGAAGCTGCCGCCGCCGCCTGCGCTGCGCTCCCTCCTGTGCCAGATGTTTCTCCCAGAACGGGGGGGGGGGATGGACCTCTCCCCCACCTCTGATGGAGCAGCACCGTCGTGGCTGTGTTTGTGCTCTGTCCTCCTTCACCTTTCCTCCTAGCTGTGTCGCAGACGTGGGAGCACCCAGGACCGCGCGACGTTGAAGCCCTGTTGCTCCAGGAGGAGAGAACGGCTTCTGCGACCTCCTCGCAACAAGAGACATCGCCTCAGCTGCAAACCTGGGCTCTGGGCGCTCTCAAAGGGAGGAGTGCCCGGGTGTTCAACAGCACTCCCCACCCCGAGTGTCTCCTCAGGTAGATAACCAAGCAAGGCACAGACTTCGCTGTTTAACTAACACAGGAGGAGTTACGGAGTTTGGAAGGTGTCAGAAGGGAGCTCCAGCATTCGGAGCCTGTCAGTTTCTCCCCAGAGGCATGGAGTAGACCAGCGTCCCCAGTCACGGTTAGATTTTAGGAGAGAGGAGGAAAGAAAATCTGTTTCAGCTGGCAAGAAAGGATTAAACAATGGTAATTCCTCAGACTGTGGCTGTAGCTAAAGACCCACACGTTTCAGCCTTCATTCTTAAATCGTCTCTCTCTCTCTCTCTCACACACACACACACACACACATGTGCACACATGGACACGTTCATGAACACACATCATGATGGAACACACATCATGATGGAACATGATTTAGTAGGAAAAAAAAATGGGGGAATCCACAAGGAATTTCATTCGATTTTAACCTAAAACAAGACCAGTCTGGTTAAGATAGCTGAGTAACGAGGACGAATTTAAAAACCAAATACACTTCTTGCACATGACTGTTCAACTGCCAGTAAGACGTTCAGTGTTCTTTCCTGAGTCACCCTCACGCAGCGCACAGCTCAGCGTGTGCTGCCTGGAACGCGGTCAGATCATAGATACTACAGGGAAGTGTCTAGCAACTGGAACAGCCTTCCCTAGTGGTTAGTAAGCTCTACAGGGCTGCAACACGTTAGACCTGGGGAGCCCCAGCTCTGTGCCCCCGGTGAGCCCTTTGCCCTGTCCGCCCCTGCCTCTGGGGGCTGTGCACAGTGTCACTGCTGGGGTGCTGAGCGATGCTGGGGTGCTCCTGGTCAGCAACACAAAGGCTGCTGGCCACAGCCCTAACAGCTGGGCTGCTCCGTGACTCCTGTCTCGCCTGCCAAGGCTGAGGCCAGGTTTGCTGATGTGTGTATTGGTTGTACAGGTGGCTGGAGAGAGGCCCTCTGCCCTGTGGTCAGAGTCCAGACTGCATAGGGTGACAGCAAGGTTTGGGAGAATCCACAAAGCTAGGCACGGGATTAGATGAAGAGGTGCTAATGGCACGCAGTCGGGAAGGCCAAGGAAATCACTGGAACTTGCTGGAAAAAGAAGGCTGAAGAAAGTTAAAGGGGGATCAGGAGATTAAAGGGGGAAAAGGAAACATCCCTGTCGTGGCAAAGGTCAAGGCGTAACAGTGACACAGGACGCCTCTCCCACGGCGCCAGGATCCACGCTGGGCTGCCAACATTCACAGCACCGGGCTCCGGTTCCGGGCTCTGTCCTTCAATCAGGCCCACCTCCTCTGACGCAGCCATTGGCTCCCCAGGCCTCACACAACTCGAAACCCCGCCCCCCTACCCAAACGCGGTCTTCGCAGGTCAGACTGTGCATCCCCTTGCCAGCCCGAGACCACGTAACCACGGGGTCTTAGGCGAGTCTCACGAGCACTGGGACACACTGTGCAGCAACTCAAACTTCACTGTCCACATGTGTGCATGTAAATACACACACGTGTACGCAATAGCTGTACATGTCTATGCATATTCTGCATGGATGTACGACATTTGAGATGTGCGTGTGCATGTACATATATGTGTGTTAATATGTATGTATGAAGGCATTTCAAAAAAGTTCTTGGAAAATGGAATGAAAGGACATGAGCGGCACTCAGAGCCAGACCAAAGCATTCACCTGGACTCGAGTGGAGTGGGGGCGCAGGCAGCCCTGCGTGGCGTGGCGGAGCCAGCGCTCTGCACACGGCCCCGCTGAAGTCACAGGAGGCGGGGAGACCTTACCCACCAGCACCCGAGAGGTCGCTCCAGGACGTGTGGGCAGTGTGGCTGGGACAGAGTCCTGGCAAATCCGACACAATTAGCACCATGACATGTACACACTGGTGTTGATTCCAGCCACACGCACCAACCTGTGTGTGTGCTCCCCCGCTGGGCGCCTGGACCCTAACATCTACTTCAACCTCCTTCAGGAAAAAGAAATCTGGGGGGCGGCGGCACTGTGGCCCAGCGGGTTAAGCCACTGCCTGCAACACTCACGTCCCATCTAAGCACCAGTTCGAGTCCCAGCTGCTCCATTTTTGAACCAGCTCCCTGCTAATGCACCTGGGAAAGCAGTGAAGGCAGGCAGAAATGCCTGGGCCCCGCCTCCCACGTGGGAGACTCGGATAGGGCTTCCTGGCCCCTGACTTTGGCCCGGCCCAGCCTCTGATGCTGTGGACATTTGGGGAGTGAACCAGTGGATGATATTCTCATTCTCTCTCTTCCCCCGCCCCCAACTCTCTATAACTCTGCCTTTCAGAGAAATAAATAAATCTCTAAACAAAGAAGGAAAGAAAAAGGAATTTGGGGGAGCTGACAGGTCCAAGTTCAAAGTGTGTGGCAATAGCTCGTTTCTCTGTGTGCCACTTAGTAATGGTTCTGATGAGACACCTTCCTGTTGGGACTGGACACATTTTCTCCATCAGAATTTGGGCTCAGCTGGGAGAATCTGGTCTTTTCAGGATGTAGAAGTCACCAGAACATGGCACGGAGCAGCCCTGGGGCACTAAGTGGGCACCACTGTGCCCGGCACCGCCCCCCCATCATCACCTACCCTCGCGAGACCATGCAGCTCCTTACCGGGACTGGCACGGGTGTGTGTTGCACCTCCGGACCTGGGGCTCCGGGCGGCTCGCTGCGGGGCAGTCGCTGTCATTCACCAGCGTGGTGGTCTTGTTGACAATCCGCGTGCACGACACGACCGTCCTGCGCTCCCCTGGAAGCAAATGCGGGGAGCTGAGCCACTGCAGCCACACCCCCGGGGAGGCCACGCGGCCACGCTTCTGGAGGGGGCTCAGAGCGACCACTGCTCTGTGACTGCGGCCGGCTGTCAGAACCGTAACGTCAGAGCTGATGGTGGCCGAGACGCGGCAGGGTCAGTGTGTGTGTGTGTGTTGGGGGGGGGGGGGGTTGTCAGAGCGCAGCAACAGCTCAGAGCAGCTGAGGCCAAAACTCTCTTACTTTCCACCGGAGATGGTCAGTGTTTTGGTGTCTGGAGTCTGCAGGGGGCCTGGTTTCAGTGAAGGTTCTCTGCACGTCGGCCCTCACCGAGGACGGGGACTGCTGACCAAGTGCTGGCAGGTAGGGGACAGTGGGGGCAGGGCCTGCTCACCAGGCGAGAATGTTCCAGAGCCCGTCCACAGCTGTCTGGCTTGCCCACTGCTACTCAGGCCTCAGCCTCACCTGCTGTTAGGCTGCCCGGCTCAGCTGTCAGCCCTGCGGCACTGCACAGCCGCGACTGTGTCAGGGAGACGGAGACACGGGCCGCGAGGAGGTGGCCCCTGGAGCCAGGCTGTCTGGGTCTCAGCCTCAGTTTCCTCCTTGTGACTCGGGATGGGTGACATAAACGCACAGCTGTAGAGCGCCCGGGGGGAGCCTGGCAGGCGTCTCAGTCCTTGGGCTCCAGCAGCGGGAGAGACCGGGAACGCAGGACAGACAGGGGAGGCGGCATGGCCGCCAGGATCCCGGACTCCTTGCTGGTTCTCTCTCCTGGGGCATCCATCACGTAGGGCAGACTCAGAACTGTGCTGAGTTCCACCCTCACTTCTGCTGCCCACAGCAAGCACTTAGCACCTGACCCCCACCCCCACCGGCCCCAAGCATCCTGCAGCTTTGGCAGAGGTCCTGCATTGGTAGTGGGGAGGCACTGATGTCCACGACAGCAACAGAACAGGTGCCACCCTCCCAGACCCGGGGGAGCCCCCGACCTCCCCAGTCTGGGCCAGGCTTAGTCTGCAGCAAGCTGCCCACGAGCAGGTCCGGCTGCTCTCCGAGTTCCAGGCGCTGGCTGGGTCCGGAGGTGAGAAGGCCATCGGCACGGAGGGGCAGCTGGAGGACCGGGGCAGGGACTGAGACACAGGGCAGGCAAAGGACAGGGCTGAGGGCGCTCCAGGGAGAGGCTGAGAGCACCAGGGCGGTCAGCCAGGCTCCCAGCCGACACCAGCAGCATCCGACGGGCTCGGTCACCTGCGGCTGGCCCCTCCCAGGCAAACTGAGATGAGTCTCACAAGGCAAACAGCCGGTTCCATGCTGACAAATCCATCTCAGGGGTTAGCAGCTGCCCAGGGTGGGGTGGGACGGGCTGTGCCCAGGTTCCATCCTGTGGACCCCCCCCGGGGTGGCACCCAGAGCCCAGGCTGACCTTCTGACAAAACTCTGTGTCCATCATAACCCACCCTTCCTGTGCCCACCTCCCAGGAGCCTGCCACCAGCCCCGCTGGGGCGACCAGTCGTGCTGAGCTAAGCCGTGGCCACCCCCTTGCTGCTGCTGCCCCTCAATGCCCACCCTTTGGCCCCTGCTGACCCTTGCAGCCTGATAACCTCTGGCTCCCCACAGTCCCCACAGCAGGTGTGAGGGATGATCTACCTGCTTCGAGGCGAGAAAACCCAGGAGGCCCAGTTATGTGTTGAGGTGGTAGATGGGGCAGCTGTGTGGTCAGGGCTCATGCTGGGGGCGGGGGGGGGGGCACTGCACCTGACCTGTAGTATTATTTTCTTTCCATTATGTCCTGCCTCTGATGACCAAGAGCCAAGGATACTTAGGAATGGGCAGAGACATCTGGTGACCTCCTGCCAAGCAGCAACAGTTGAAGGTCGACCTGTTGCTAACAAGAGGATGAAGTTGCCACGTGGAAGTCAGAGGTCAGACCTCACACCCCATGGAGGGGGTGGGTGGGCTCAACTCTGTGGCGAGGGAACGGGAATGAGCCTGCCCAGGGGTCCAGCAGGGAGACTCACCAGATGTGGCTAGGCTCCCCTGGGAAAACAGGCAGCAGCGTGTCCCTAACTCACCCTTCCCGCGTGCCCCAGCCCCGCAGCTCACCTCCTCCACACTGCACGCTGCACCCTTCCCAGCCACTGTGGGTCCAGATGAACAGAGAGTCCTGCGCCTTCGCCGGCTCACTCTGGTTCTCAGCCGTGTGGTTTACAGGAACGGTGTATTCGTAATGAATCCCGTAGTTCTGGTCATGAAATAGCAGCACCTGGACCAGCAGCAAGATGAAGGGCCGTGCTGACACGGAGCGAAAGCCTGGGTAGCTCCTGGCTCCTGGCCTTGGAGTCCTCCGGGCCTCCACTTGGAGTTGTGCAGGTGCAAACCACCAGCAGGAAGCTCTGCTCCTGTCTACTCCAGAGACCCCATTAGACGAGGAGTTTGGGGGCAGGGAGGGAACCTGTGGATGCTCACTGCATGAGCTGCTCGTGCAGGGAAAGTGCACATTCCCTGCCCCCACCCTCCATGGAGCTGCCTTTACAGACAACGGCAGCACTGCCACCTGGAAAGGCGTCCTGGGGGCAGGCGGGGCTACCCTACTTCTTTGAAAATGAGTACTGCGGGGCCGGCGCTGCAGCGGGTTGAGCTGCTGTCTGCATTGTCAGCATCCCATCTGGGCGCCAGTTCAAGTCCTGGCTGCTCTGCTTCTGATCCAGCTCCCTGCTACGCTCCTGGGAAAGCAGTGGAGGATGGCCTAAGTCCTTGGGCCCCTGCACCCACGTGGGAGGCCCAGAACAAGCTCCTGCCTGCAGTCTAGCTCCTGCCTTCAGTCTAGCTCCTGCCTTCAGCCTGGCCCAGCCCCAGCCATTGCGGCCATCTGTAGAGAGAACCAGTGGATGGAAGATCTCTGTCTCTCCTCTTTAAAAATTGTTTTTAAATGATTAGTTCCCTTCACTTCCCTGATACAGATCGGATGATCAGAGTCAGGCACGCCTGAAGGCAGAACACAGCGTGCCTCGGGAACTGTGGGGAGTCGCAGGGTTCCTGAGTTGTCCTGCTGCCCTGAACACCAGGATGACCATGGCCAGGAGTGGCAGAGGCCTGGCTCTGTGATTAAACCTGGGAGTGGAGGGCAGGTGGGGGGAGGGACCCTTGGGTCTGCAATCCCGCGGGGTGTAAAGAATGGGTGGGTCTTTACTTTGGGCGTGCACGTGCCAAGCTCTGTGAGGCCAGCAGGTGCACTATCAGCTTTGTTCCTGCAGACACGAAGGTGCCAAACAAGACTTCCTGGAGGAGCTTCAGGAGGCCTGGCCATGGATAATGCACCTAAGGCTAAGCCTGGAATCAGTGGGTGCTCCTGGGTCTAAGCAGCTGGCACATCCACTTCTGGCTCAAGACGGCTGGGGAAAGAGGCCAGCAGGAGCTAAGGACACAGAGAGCATGATGGGGCAGGCCAGGTGGAATGTTTGCCAGGTGACAACAGCCAGCTTCCCTCCTGAGCACCTCTCGCCACCAAGGCTGAGGGGTGGGGTGGGGTGGGGGTGCTACGAGCTAGACAGACAGGCTTGCAGTAATGCATTTGGGCAAGCACCTCTTTTTGCTTTTTTTTTAAACTAATCTTTAAAGGAGATCTTTGTTATCTTAGTATGGGAATAAGGTGAATAGAGCATCCACATGAAACCAATTTCATGCAACTTTGAAGGCACATACAACGTGTGTGTGTGTTTGTGTGTGTGTGTAACTGGTTTCTAGTCAGGTCCCCATGACTCTGGGTGCACCTGGCTCTGCCAGCACGCGTGTACCCCAGTGGTAGGACAGTGGCTTCCACACGGAGGCCAAGGGGCGCGTCTCACTCCGAGGTTTAGAACTTGAAGTGACAGTGTTGCTTCCAGAAAGAACAGCCGTCGATACTGCCTGAGGGCTGAGGGTGCAGCCGAGGCGGTGGCTGTGTGCTCCCGGTGGTCTGCCGTGGCCTGGATGATCCGGCCATAGCTCGGCTTTATCAGGGACGGCCTGCTCAGCTTGCGAAAGCTCTGGGCACAGAAGGGGAATGGGCTTATCCTGGTGTCTGCCGGAGAAAGCGGATGTGCAGGTGATGCTTGCGGTGGGCTTATCTTGTCCCTGCCCCCTCTCAGCTCCTCCCAAGAACTGTTTCTAACTTAGAGTGGAGAGATCTGCTCTACTGACATTGTGCAGGAAACAGTCTCACCCCAGAGAAACGGCTCACGCGCAGGTGTTAGAGGCCCAGAAACGTGCGTGCAGGAGGGTATTTGCAGAGGATTTCCTGGGCCGAGTGCACCTGCACTGACAGCCTTCCCTGTGGCTCCTGTCGCACGAGTCAGGAATGCACGGGCACTGTCACCCACGCGGAGTGCGCTGCTCACGGGCAGAGTCGGTCTCCCCAGGGGCCGTCCCTGGGTGGGGGCCAGGAAATCTGGGCGTCACCTAATCCTCCACAGCTGCAGGGGTTGCCAGAGATCACAGAGGATCTCAGAAAAAGAATCACCAAGCGGAGACTCCGAGCACGAAGCGCGCTCTTGTTACCGGCACACGTGCTGCCGTTAATCCTGCTCTTTGGAATCAATAATCGGGAGCGATCCGCAGCTGGGCGCTCATTCCTAGACCTTGAGGAGGGTCTTTGTTTAAAAGGATGAAGGAGGACAAGAGTGGCCTCACAAAGTCCTGTCTGAGATAACAGATAAGACAGTGGCACCCGGCCAGGCCCCACTGCACAGGTGACTCAAGTGCACCTGTGGAATAAACAGATCATGGAACCTGAGGCTCCTTCCTCACTCCCGATGCCTGCTGCAAGCTGACCCGCAGAGCTGAGCGATGTTGCACTCATCCGGCTTGGGCACGGAGTCAACAGTTCATTGTCAGCCTGGACAGGAGAGCTGTGCAGCTGGTCTGCACAGCCCGCCCTCTGGTAAGCAGAAGGGCTGTCTGCCTAATGGCGCCAAGTCTCCCCGGCTACTGCCCACCTGGCTAAGCACGTCCTCCCTGGAGGCAGTTCCTTCTCAAAACTGATAGGAGGGGTCAGCGTTGTGGTGTGGCAGGTCAAGCTGTCCCATACGGGAGCTGGTTCATGTCCTGGCTGCTCCACTTCTGACCCAGCTCCCTGCTAATGAGCCTGGGACAGCAGTGGAAGATGGCCCAGGTGCTTCAGCCCCTGCACCCATGTGGAAGACCCAGAAGAAGCTCCTGGCTCCTGGCTTTAGCCTGGCCCAGCTTCAGCGGTTGCAGCCATTTGGGGAGTGAACCAGGGGTGGATGATCTCTCTGTCTCTCTGTAATTCTTTCAAATAAGTAAATCAATATTTAAAAACAAAGACACAAAATGACAGCAGCTCTGCCAGTGAGGACTCAAGGAAGCTTCCGCTGAAACACGCGGTGGGAGGGGTTAGACAGAAAAGATGGGGAGAGCGCAGGGCAGGAGTTGAGCACCTGCCAGCTGGGTATCTGCAGGGGTCCTGGAACCCATCCCTGTGGGTGCTGGGGGCCTAACGCACCCCGAGATGGACCCTGGGGGCCTGCTGGGGTTGCACATCTCAGGACGGGACAACGTGGGAAATTACCATCAGGTGCAGCGGCGTTTTGGTGGGCCCCTTGGCGGAAATCTTCTCCCACAAGCCCCTTCGCACGTAGCGGACTGTCGTGCCTGCGACCTGGAACTCTCCCGGCAGCTCGATCTTCCAGTCGCTGTTGATGGATCTCTCGCCAGAGTCCTTGAGAGCTAGAGAAAATTGCAAGTCGGCGAGTCAGGGGGCCCCGCCTGTCTTTAAGCAGAATCCGGGAGGTCCCGAGTGGCTGAGAGGGAGGCATGACATGTGAGGAGGGGGCTTTCCGTGCACTGAGAACAGAGCCCTGGCTCACAGGGAGACCCGGGAGGGCTGCCAGGACGGTGGCATCACCGGTGGCGTCACCTTCCAGCCCCATGGCAGCTCCTGTGTTTCTCTTCTTCATACTATTTGTTGAACTCTTTACTTAACAGAGTTAATCGTATGTGTATAAACTCAATTGAAAACAGATCTCAGGGGCCAGCACTGTGGCGCAGCAGGTTAAAGTCCCGGCCTGAAGTGCTGGCATCCCATATGGGCGCTGGTTCGAGTCCCGGCTGCTCCACTTCCAATCCAGCTCTCTGCTGTGGCCTGGGAAAGCAGTGGAAGATGGTCCAGGTCCTTGGGCCCCTGCACCCACGTGGGAGACCCAGAAAGAAACTCCTGGCTCCCAACTTCGGATGGACTCAGCTCCAGCCATTGCAGCCATTTGGGGCGTGAACCAGCAGATGGAAGACCTCTCTCTCTGTCTCTATCTCTCTCTGTAACTCTGTCTTTCAAATAAATAAATAAAATAAATTTTAACAAAAGAAAATAGATCTCAGTAAAAAATAAGAGTGGGAGTAAGAGAGGGAGGAGGAAGTTTGTAACTGTAAAGCTGTATAGTTCTGCATACACTCCTATGGACTTACTTCTAAGGATACAGTTTAAAAATTTGCCATGGGACCCCAAATTCCTTTAAGCTGGGTGGTAAGAATACCATCCCTTTTTTTCCCTTATTTGACAGATAGAGTTAGACAGAGAGAGAGAGAGAGAGAGAGAGAGAGAGAGAGAGAGAGGTCTTTCTTCCATTTGTTCAACCCTCAAATGGCTGCTTCGGCTGGAGCTGTGCCAATCTGAAGCCAGGAGCCAGGTGCTTCTCCTGGTCTCCCATGGGGTGCAGGGCCCAAGCACTTGGGCCATCCTCCACTGCCTTCCTGGGCCACAGCAGAGAGCTGGACTGGAAGAGGAGCAACTGGAACTAGAATCTGGCGCCCACATGGGATGTTGGCACCGCAGGCAGAGGATTAACCAAGTGAGCCATGGCACCGGCCCCAAGAATATCACCTTAAGTGTTAAAGTGACCATAGTAAGTGTTAAAGTGATCATATAGGGCCGGCGCCGCGGCTCACTAGGCTAATCCTCCGCCTAGCGGCGCCGGCACACCGGGTTCTAGTCCCGGTCGGGGCGCCGGATTCTGTCCCGGTTGCCCCTCTTCCAGGCCAGCCCTCTGCTGTGGCCCGGGAGTGCAGTGGAGGATGGCCCAGGTGCTTGGGCTCTGCACCCCATGGGAGACCAGGAAAAGCACCTGGCTCCTGGCTCCTGCCATCGGATCAGCGCAGTGCGCCGGCCGCAGCGCGCCAGCCGCGGCGGCCATTGGAGGGTGAACCAACGGCAAAGGAAGACCTTTCTCTCTGTCTCTCTCTCTCACTGTCCACTCTGCCTGTCAAAAAAAAAAAAAAAAAAAAAAAAAAAAAAAAAAAAAAAACAAAACTAAAGTGATCATATAGCTAGGAAACTGTTAAAGGGATCATATAAATAAGACCAAGTATCTGGTAATAACAATAGATAGAACTAAAAAGGAGATAATGTTCCAACACGGGAAGCAGTCCACACAGCAGACTCATAGAATGACAATCGTTTAAATCATACTCTGAACTCAGAATCAGCCCTTAAGGCATTCTGGTCTGGCTGAAAAGTCCGTGAGAGCATTTCAGGCATGGAAAGCCAAAACACTGTGGCAAATAAAAAATGTTTTACATGAAGTATCTCTGTGAGGGAGACCCCAGTGGAAAGAAGTGGCCATCAAAGAAGGATGTACTTTTCTCTTAAGGGAGGAGAGAACTTTCACTTTGCTATGGCCCTGTCTAAATACTCTCGGAGTTTGTGGGCTCAAAAGGCTTCCATAGCCTTGGTAGCTCATGTCAAGAGCCTCAGGTGATCACTGACATCATACATAAGAGTATTGTTAAATTAACAACAGGAGTCACGGTGCACTTACTTCCCATGCAGGACTTCTGTCCTCAATGAGATATATTATGAGAACTAACTGTAAAACTTGTTCTCAGTTTTGTGTGTGTGTGTGTGTGTGTGTGTTTGTGTGCAAACTGTTGAAATCTTTACTTAGTATAGAATTGGTCTTCTGTGTATAAAGTTAATTAAGAATGAATCTTAATGGAGAATGGGACTGGGAGTAGGAGAGGGAGGGAAAGGAGGAGGAGGGGTGGGGTAGGAGTGGGGGGGTGGGTATGGTGGGAAGAATCACTATATTCCCAAAGTTATGCTTATGAAATTTGTACTCATTAAATAAAAGGTTTCTTTTGGGGGAAAAAAGCAAGGGGCAAGGGAGACAAGCACAGCCCAGTGGAACTTTGCCAATCCCCCCAGTAGACGCTTTTCCACCTGCTGGATTAATTCTATTCTAATGTGTCCAAGGCTACAGAAACAGGTTCTGTTGCTCTGGCAAAACGCATCCATTTGTTTTACTCATGGAGCTTTTGAAACAGGGTGTCTAACTCCAAGGTCTCTGAGGACCCCAGCTGCATCCCCCCATGTGGCTGTCACACTGGGCAGCTGTGTGGGGGCAGGGTAGGCAGGAGTGGGGTGGGGGCAGCTCCCACACCCCGGATCTGTGGGCTTCCGTCTCACCCATGTGCTTGCTCAACCTCTGCCCCCATGAAATACAGGGGACAGGAGTCCTGGTGTTGCTGACTGGCCCTCGGCACAGGTGCGGCCTGACAGTGCGGTGCCCACCTGCAGCTTCGTCTGCCTCTCCCCCGGGCAGGAGAGTGCATGCCATTACCCTGAAGTGAAAGTCTGGTTTTTGTTCTTATTTAAAAAAAAAAAAAAACTAATGAGAAGCTACTCTGGCCTTTAGGGGAAAGTTGCAAAGGACAAGAAATGAGAGCCAGGTCCCAGAGTCTTGTGCAGAGTGAGACCCCAGGGCCCTTGGTCCCCCACAGCCGGAGCCCCCAGTCCCACTCAGTCTACACTCGGTGAGCCCAGCCTCCGCCCCAGCCGCTGCATGCTGCTTACTGAGGCAGAGCCCTTGGGGTGACTTCTCCCCTCACAGACGAGCACCTGGCTGCGGACCAAGCCCAGCACACCTGTCCCCATGACCATTCCCCATCCCCCCTTCTTTGGGCTACAGCGTCAGTCCAGCTGTTTATGCAGAATGCTGAAACGTGCAAAAGTAAGGCCTGTTTTTAAAGAGAACAAACTTCAGGTCTCACGTTCTGTGTCCTTATAGAAAACCTTAGTTTCCAGGGAGCTCATCACCTGAACAGATTTGGTCGCATTAACCACTGGGGAATCCACGTGCCGGCTGCAGGGTGCTTGCTGGTCTGGAAAACCATCTCTTGCATATGCATGTGGGCATCTGGTCTCAGGAATGGGGGAGGGGTGGGGTGGGAAGAAGCATCCAGAAAGGAGGAGGGGCCAGAGCCCTCTAAGACATGCACAGAAACCCCAGCAGGGCAGCCCGTGGCACAGCAGGTGCGTGCCTGGCTGAGGGTCTCTGAGCTGGGGGCTGGAGACACACGCAGCCCCTGCGCGCATGGAGCTCACAGTCTTCCAGAAGGAAGACAGACACACGCCTGATGCCAGTTCCTCAGCTGCTTCCAGGGCCCAGGGGTGTGTGTGGGGAGCAGGAATGGGAGAAGCTGGGAAGGCTTCCTGGAAGAGGCACCCTAGCCGAGCTTGCAAGACAAGCAGGGAGGAGAGGGGCTGGGGGTGTTTCTGCCTTGTGGGGAGAAATAAGAGGAAGGGGGAGGAACAGCTTTGCAGAGCTCTGGCTGGGAATAGGCGGCGAGAGGTGAAGCGGGGAGATGGGGAAGAGGGCAGTGCCATGGGCTGGGGGCCAGGATGCCTGGGCACTGGGGGTGCCCCACACGCAGCAGCCAGAGTCGGGCCAAGAGTTTCTGCCAAGCCGCACCCATTCCTGAGAACCCACTCCCCCCACAAAGCGCAGAGGGGCGTGGGGTGGCAGCCCTCCCTGCCTCGGCCCACCCATGGAGCCAGGCAGCTCCATCAGCCACGTGCGTCGAGTGGACCCGAGCTGACTGCCCTGGGCCGTGGCCGGACGTCTGGGAGGTGGGCCCTGACCTGTTCCTGCTTTGTGCTCCCTGTGAACCCCCACCGCCTGCCACCTGGCACCTAGGTCTCCAGGGCACAGCACCCGGGGTTTCCCTGGAGAACGCGTCTCGTCCCAGTCCTCCAACTCTGACATCGGGGCTTGGCGTCACCTTGAGGAGAGCCAGCTGTCTTCCCACAGTGTGGTCCAGAGCCTGGCGTGAGCCTGGGTCAGCCTGCATGTGGCGGGAAGCCCCCAGGGGGAGGGACGCCAGGACGGCGAGAGACTTCGCTATAACGTGGTTTTCAGCCCCCGGGTGCAGCACTCACACTGTGCTGTGGAGTTTGGTCTTTAAAAAAAAGGAATCGTGACGAGGGCAAAGAAGTCGGAGGGGAAAATCACTGCTTTGGGGTCCAAGAAATGCCCCCAGCAGCTCCCCCGACGTGCAGGCCCAGTGCAGGCCCTCACTCTGCTCCTTCGCAGCACTGTCTTCCCGCCCAGGTGTCACGCTCCCACCTGGCCTTGCGTGTCGCACCTGCTCGGCCCTGTGGAAGCATCGAAGTCACCTGCTGCACTGCACACACTGGAGTCAAGAGTAGAAAGGCCTGGAACACGACAGGGGGTGCACCCGGCGGCCGTTCAAAAGCCACGCGCAGGGTCTCTGCACAACGGCCCGGGGAGGCACAGCAGCTACTGCCACTGAACGTGGAGGTCAGGCCGCCTGCAGCCTGGGCTGTGCCACCCTCTGCCCACCACAGCGGGATCTCACTGTCCTTGTCCTCAGCGCAGGAGGGGCGAGTCTTCAGGAATTGGCTCGTGGCGTGGGTCAGGGAGCCCTTGGAGGAGTTACAGGGTGTGGTCAAGGAATCGGGAGAGAGGCTGTGGCTATGGGCTAACCTCGGTCAGCCGCTGATGGCAGCCAGGAACACACCAGCTGGGGGGGGGGTGGGACACGGGTGACCACCAGCTCCCTGTGGAACCAGCTCGGATTTACGGTGCCTGGTGCTCCCTGAGGTGTGAAGCCCTTTGCCACATGGACTCAAGTTCTCCACCCGACACGTGTGAACAAGCAGCAGGTGAGGTCTGTGCGCACTGGGTTCTCACGGGCTACTCAGGAGTCCCGAGCAGGTCTTCACGCTCTAGAGGAGCTGGGCAGAGCTGCAGAGGGGCGCAAAGCATGCACCATCACAACGTGGCTGGGGAGGGAGTGGGCCGGAGGTGGGGCGGTGCTTAGGGCGCCCAGAAGAACACACACTGCACCCCCAGCACTGCTGGCTGCTCCCTCCCCAGCAGCTGCCAGCACATGGGCCCTGCATTTGCAGCATCCCCTGTGCCTGGCCCCGTCTCGGGGCTGCTGGAGGACCCTCGTCCGTGCACCTCTCAGAAGCATGAAGACGTAGAGGCAGGGCTCGGAGCGGAGACCGGCGGTTCCGAGAGGCGCAGGGTCGGCTCCCGCTTCTTCGACTTTGGTGTAACTTGGCAAGACTGAAAATTTCCAAGTTGCCGCCCTGCAGGCCAGGACAGTGGAACTTGCTGTGGGTGACAGCCCCTCGCAAAGGGTGAGGCCTCAGCCTCAGGACCAGGTGGGACATCACAGCAGACAGGGGGGTCCAGCGAGGGGTCCAACATGCACAATGGCTTCATGGGGCCGGCAGCCCCAGAGACAGAAGCGCGGGCGCTCCGGCTGCTCTCGCACCTGCTGGCAGCTGCGTTCTCGGGAAGAGGCCCCTCCCTGGGGCTCGGTCCTCAGGGCCAGCGAGCGCCCCGTACACGCATCCTGAGGTTGCTTCTTAAAACTGTGCGTTCAGAGAGGACACGCCGGGTCAGTCCGGTGGTAAAAATGCTTTGATCTTACAGACAAATAACGAGGCTGAGAACACAGGAATCCCCGCGGGATTCGGCTCTCCATCTATGATGTCTGAAGCGCAGATTCGCCAGTGAGGAAGGCTGGCCCTTGTGGTCCCGCCTGGGCCAGAGGCTGGATGCTCTAAACCAGCGTCCACCATCAGGGAGCGTGTGCGGGCGTGGAGCTCGCTCAGCAGCCTCTCAGCCGCTGGCGAGCGGGCTCACTTCCCTTTGCAACCGCGGCAGAGCAAAGCCCGACTGGCTTGCCCCCCGGGGCTGCGTGCGCCTCGTTCCTGTCCGTCCTGGCCTATGCCTCTCCATGCGGACATCTCCCTCTCTCTCTTTCAGCTGGAAGACCTGACCCACGGTCAGCCGGCTTCTAGTCCGGGCAGCGAGTCAGCTCTTTCCACTCCCGCTCGGAGTCTGCGCTCAGCCACGGAGAGAATGCAGAGGCGTTTCCTGTTCCAGGTGGTTCTAGCCGCAAGCCAGCCGGCGCGGGCTGGAGGGAGGCAGGCGGGGCAGGTTGCTCAGGAAGTGCTCCCAGCAAATTGGAGAGTGATTCAGCTCCTCGGGGTTGACTTCCCAAGCACCCAGCCCCGAGTGCTTGAACTCACTTCAGAAACAGCGAGTGTGGACCACCTTCAGGCTCACTCTTGACCACTTGCAAGGCCCTGGGACACTGGGCCTAAGATTTTCTGAGTGAGATAAGGGGCTGGAGAAGAAGTCTACTCTCCCACGGAGGCACAGTGCTTCTGGGGAGCCAGCCTCCTGGGGACAGGGGTTGGCCTCTCTGGAATGCACACGGTGAAGGGACAAGGGGCAGAGGTCACGTGCACTCCCCAGCACGCACACTTCCGTTGGCCATGACAGTGACTGAGCACCTGGTAGCTTTTCTGGGAGGCCCCACAAACTGCAGGCTGCTCAGTGAGTGGGGGGCCAGCCCAGCCACTAACCCAGTGTGCTCCCCGTAAGTGAGCGTGGCGGTGCTCAGCTGGACTCGGCTTCCGATGCGAATGCTGGTGAAGCTGACCCACCTTCCTCGGGTGGACTAGAGAGCGAGAAGGTGCCGGAAGTGCACAAGGCCCTGCGGTAGCCAGCGTTTGCAGGCACCGTTCCATCTGTGGGGTGCAGCCGGATCAGCCAAGCTTGCCTGGGTCAGTGTCCACTCAGGACACTGGGGAACTGCTGTAGAGCCACACGGAGGTCGACCTGAGGGCCAGTGAGGCCCCACCTTGACAGCAGGAGCACCATCAGCTGTCACAGCCTCAGGGAGGCCAGGGACAGCAGGTGACAAGGCTGTGGAGGCGATGGAAGCTGTCTGGGGACACGGGGGACCCGCCGGGGACCCCTGGAGATGAGAGCTATGCCTTCTCCTGCATCCCTGTGGCAGGTGTGCACAGAGCCCCACTGTGTCTTTGGGTTTCCTCCCAAACAGCAGGACTGCCACCTTCACTGTGAACTTGCTACTCAGGTCTGTTTTGTGTCTCTCATTAGATTTCTGAGTAGAGACCATTTCAAAGAAAAAGCTGGATGCTTTTTGTCACCCACGAAGGTGGGAGCGTGGACAGGGATGTAAGTTTTTTTCTTATCAGTGATGCAAAGACTTGGAATAAAAGGGCTTTGTGGGCACCTACAGCACTTCAAACCAGAGAAGCCACGCCCTCATTCCTCTCCTTTCTCTCATCTCAGACAGCACCCTGCCACACGGGCAGAGAAACTCTACCCTGAGAGCAGACCCTTCTAGCTTGACAACAACCCACGATGGGGATGTGGCACTAGGCCCACAGAGGGACCCGGGGTGTCACGTGTACCACCCCACGTGACCTGGACCAGAGGCAGCCCCATGTCTCCCGTGGCTGCCTACAGGACACGTGTGCTCTGTCCTTGCACCCCAGGCCTCCTTGCTGGGCTGACCTCTAACGAGGCAGGAACTGAGCCCGGGATATGCTCAGAGGCTCCTGTCTCCCAGAAAGGGGCTTAGCGGAAGGATTCTTCCTGGACTTTCACCATGGTGCTGCAGAAGGCAACAAAGAACAGCCTGGAATGGATCCAAGTCTATGGGTGGACGCAGGTGCTTATGCTTGGAGTCAACAGTTGGCCACTAGGAATTTTGGGTGCACAGAACTTAGTGAAAACCAGTGCCCTTGTGGGTTCCCACCTGATTCAGGGCTGCTCTCTCCAGCAGGGACGTCCTCTGCAGAGCCACTGACAGCCCCCAGGGAGTTCCTGCAGACGGGGTGATGGACCCGTGCTGCTGCCAGGGCAATAGCTGGCTGGACTCGCCCGGGGGGACTCCGGGAATCTATGCTACCGGGATGCCTGCCAATTTCTCCACTCTCTGCCAGTTTTCTTCCTGTCCAAGGCTAGTGGTCCCAGCTCATTCCTGTCCCAACCCCCATATCAGGCCAATACGACGGTGCTGTGTGTTCCACTCTGAAGGTTCACACACGACAGTGAAAGTGCAGGTGGAAAGCTGGGGTGACCTGAGAGAACCATCAGCCCAATCACCAAAACCAATTCGCAGAGCGTAAACAATGAATCTGATTATCATGTGTTACCCAGAAAACTGTGGGCAGGCTTATCCTCAACCACACGGATCCTCCGCGCTCCAGCCGGAATGACAGCAGCTTCAATGTAACCTGTGGCAAGAAAGGACACGCAGGTGAGGACCCTCCACCCTGGGTCAGAGCCTCCCCCACCTGATCTACCCCCACTCCCCACGCGGGCCCAGGGTGCTTTCAGAGACTGTGGGCTCAGAACCTCCGAGCTGCCTAGTCCCCAGACAACACCATTTGCTCGTTATGGATTGAAGCCTATTCCTCCCACCCCCGAAGTGCAAATGCTGAGGTCCCAGCCTGCAGGCCTTAGAAGGCGGCCTTATTTAGATACAGGACCTTGTGGATTCTTTAGTTAAGATGGGCTCATGGAGGAGGACGAGCCCTGAGTACAACAGGAGAATAATCATAAAAAGGGAGATGTGGACGCAGGCGTGCAGGCGAACTCGGAGGTGGGTGATGTCCCCACAAGCCAAGGACACCAAAGGTGGCCAGAAAAACCACCAGAAGCTAGGCAAAGGGCCTGGGGCAGAGCCTCCCTCGTGGTCCTCAGGGGAACCAGCCCTGTGGACGCTACGAGGCCCTCCGACTAAAGAGCTGAAGGGGGGTAGTTTCTGTTGTCTGTGCTGCCCAGTGCAGGGCCCTGTGACACCTCAGGCCCGGGAAACCACGCAGCCTGGAGCGCAGGTGCTGGTGCCTCCCTGGGGCCTGAGGGAAGCGTGCCCGGGTCCCCCTCAGCTGCTGAGGCCCTTTCACCCTTTGCTGCAGTCCACGTTTCACTGAATGTCCACGGGAGGATGGCCGAAGCTGAGAGATCTGCCCTGTGACCAATCTGCAGCCTGTGCGCCATTCCTTCCTCCCACTGCCTTTGGCCATTCCTGCAACTCCAAGGGTGTCTGCGTTTGCCTGCTTTCTTGAGAGGTCGCACGTGGCCTGGGAGGCTCCCAGAGACCTGTGCCCTCCTCCGCCCATGCGTGAGCCCGGAACAGAGATGGTCAGTGCCACAGCTAATGAGTCAGTGTTTGCTTCTTCTTGCCCAGTCTTCCTCCTCCTCTCACGCTGCTGGTTGGGACTTACAAATGCACGCTGTATGTCAAGTGAGATCTTAGCATCCTTCCTACTTGGACGTCTGTGGGAATGCTCCCAAAGGCCTTCCACTGGACAAGACGTGTGGGTGAGGCCCTGGTCGTTAGCATTCCCCAGGCTACGGAAGTTCTTTGATCCTGCTGTGGTAGGAGCTGTCACCGTGAAGACACTGAAGTTGGTCAAATGCTCTGTGCATCTTCTCAGGCTGTCACGCGGATTTTCTCCCAAATAATACGAAGTCCTCCAAGCAGTCTGATTATGCTCATTGTGGCTTAGACAGTGTGGGGGCCAGTATCCCATTCGCCGTCTTCCTCCTCACTCCACCACGCCCTTCCACATCGGGGCGTGCTCCTGGGATACTGTCCTTCCTTAGCCCACGAGAGCCATCTGAGTGCAGGTCTCCCGGCTGCCGTAGAGCCTCTCTGATCGTGTTATCTGGACATGTCTTCACTCACCCTGGGCATCCTGGGTACCTGCCTCTAGCGCTCACTGTTTCCTTCCACCCTCGGAGGATCCGCACCCACGGTCTGCCAGCCTGCTGCAGCACCCGTCCGTCTCCAGGGCTGGCCTTTCTCCCCGGCTGAGCCGTTCCTGGTGTCCTGTAGGTCCACGGCCCCCACCTCGGCAGGCGCTCTGTGCTTCCCGCTTCAGGGCCCGTCAGCACCCCGATTTATCTTCCCCCAGTTTACTGATTTGTACCAAGACGCTATGGGTTTTGTGCATCAATGTTGCATCTGGTCAACACAATCTTACAATCTGTAAGAACTTCAAGGTCGATCGTCTTAGGTTTTCAAGATGGATAACAATATCCCCTGCCGCAGAATAATTTTACTCTTTTCAAATGTTATCGTCTTGTTTTTCTTTTCTGGAAGAATGCAGATGCATCAGTGAGTGCCATAAATATTCCTGGTGAGACTGGATGTCCTTGTTTTGTTTCTGATGCTGATGGTATTTGGCTTTTGAACAGAACATGGTTCAGGGTTATTTACATGGCTGTGTAGATGATACAGCATGATATCATAATTTATAGTATGTATGACGTCATTAAATTCAGGAAGCTGTGTTTATTATTTTAAGAGCTTTATTAGGAATTAAATTAAATTTTACCATACACTTCCTCAGCATCTAAGCACATAATTATTTTTCCCTTGCTCTGTTCATGACATCATTATGTTAATATATTTCCTAATTGCAAACCATCTCCACAGGCCCAGAATAAACAGTATTTGGCAATAGTAACAAAACCCTAGCATACTGCTTAATTTTATTTGCCAATAGAACTTCTGAAACCTTATTTGCAAAAATAGCAATTATTTTTGTGCTTTCTTTGTTGGAATGGATTTTAGTATCAACATTATTCTTGCATTAATAAAAAGTGTTTCTATGTTTCTTCTATAATAATTTATCTGCACTGATTTTCAATATTATGTAGTCACAACTAGGAGTTTATTTTTTCAATCATTTACTTCAAATAGCTTTTAAACTTATTTACAGAGTTGAGCAAGTAATCTCTTAAGATTTATTTACTTATATACTTTATTTCCCTATTCTTTATTATTCTACCTATTTGTACTTTTTTTCTTAAAGATTCATTTATTTATTTGAAAGAGTTACACAGAGAGAGAAGGAGAGGCAGATAGAGAGACACACAGAGAGAGAGAGAGAGGAGAGAGAGGTCTTCCAACCACTGAGTCACTCCCCAATTGGTGGCAACGGCCAGAGCTGTGCCGATCTGAAGCCAAGAGCCAGGAGCCTCCTCTGGGTCTCCCACGTGGGTGCAGGGATCCAAGGACTTGGGCCATCTCCTACTGCTTTCCCAGTGCATAAAGAGCTAGATGGGAAGGGGAGCAGCCGGGACTTCAACTGGTGCCCATATGGGATGCCGGCACTACAGGCAGCGGCTTTACCCACTATGCCACAGCGCCAGCTTCCATTTTTATACTTTCCACCCCATTTTTGTCCCTTAGGTGGGCAAACAGTGGTGCTGTACACAGTTGGTTGTACTTCTTTGTCCTCTCCTCTAGTAATAAATTTCAGCCAATTATCACTTCTGTCTCCTTCTACTGTTGTCAAGTAAGCTTTACATCGACACTGCACGTGAGTTTTCAGCTGAGGTATTCTGGTCCTTGGGTATTGAAAGGAGGAAATCGGCGGTTTTACAGCGTCCGACCTTCCGATCGTCCACGTGGACTCTAATGACCTCATTTCCACGCTCCATCCGTCTCTCACACTTGCCTTTGGCTGAAGCTGTTCCTGCAGCTGCTTTAGTCTTCGTCATGAGAACAGATTTAATGTCTGCTACATGGTTTTTTTTCTTTTTGGCCAGTTTCTTTAATAAATTACTGTACCAAGTGTGTTCCTTTTGAGACGGGCTTGTGAGAATTATACTTCCTGAAATATAATAAAATAAAAAACACTACTGCTCACTGTCCTCATCCTTGAATGAAATCGTGGAGTTACCCTCACTTCGCCCGGGCTGCTCTGTGAGTCATTCCGTTCTTGGGATAATCAGATATCCATGCGGAGAGGAATGAAGTTGAACTCCTATCTTAGATCATACCAGGAAAAACAATTTACTCAGAATGGATCAGATCTAAGTGTAAGAGATAACACTTAGGACATGGGGGTCTTTATAAGCCAGCATTAGGCGATGGCTTTTTAAAAAATGACACCCAATGCACAAGCACTAGAATGAACAGACAGACTGGATTACATCAAAGTTTAAAACTCTATGCTTGGCTGGCGCCGTGGCTCACTAGGCTAATCCTCCGCCTAGCGGCGCCGGCACACCGGGTTCTAGTCCCGGTCGGCGCACCGTATTCTGTCCTGGTTGCCCCTCTTCCAGGCCAGCTCTCTGCTGTGGCCAGGGAGTGCAGTGGAGGATGGCCCACGTGCTTGGGCCCTGCACCCCATGGGAGACCAGGAGAAGTACCTGGCTCCTGCCATCGGATCAGCGCGGTGCACTGGCCGCAGCGCGCCGGTCGCGGCGGCCATTGGAGGGTGAACCAATGGCAAAGGAAGACCTTTCTCTCTGTCTCTCTATCTCACTCTGCCTGTCAAAAAAAAAAAAAAAAAAAAAAAAAAACACACACAAAAAACAACAACAACAAAAAAAACACCACCAAAAACTCTATGCTTCAAAGGATACCATCAAGACAGTGAACAGACGACCAACACATTCACTGGGAAAAAATACCTCCAGGTCATCTACCTGCTAAAAGCACTGAATCCAGAATATAAAGAATGCTTTTAACTCAGTAAGAAAATGACAAAGAACACAAGCTAAACATGGGCAAAGAATTTCAATAGGATTTCTCCCAAAGAAAGCACGCCCATGCTCAACAAGCACTCAACAAGACGCCTGGTGTCATCGGTCACCAGGGAAACGCAAAGCAAAACCACCACGAGGAGGCACCACTTCCTACCTAGCGAGGTGTAACAGGGGAAGGAGAAGGTTGGAGAGAACGTGGAGAAATCAGAACCTTGGCTCCGTGCGGAGAAATGCAGACGGGTGCAGCCGACCGTGTGACCCGGCAATTCCACCAACAGGTATGCGTACAAGAGAAACGAACGGAAACCTCTGTCTACCCAAAATGTGTAAACAAAAGTTTGCACCCACACTATTCACAGTACCCTAAAGGGGGAAACAACCCAACACTCACCCACCAATGAATGTGTTAGAAAAAAAAGGGGTCTATTCAAACAATGGAATAGTATTGGGCAATACAAAGAATGCAACCCTGACACACGCTATGACATGGATGACTCTTGAAAGTAGCCAGTCACAAAGGGCCACGCGCTGCAGGATTCCATTTCTACAAATTGTCCAGCTCACAGGCAAATACAGATGCAGAAACCAGATCTGTAGTTCCTGGGGCTGGAGTGACGGGTGTAGGAGGACTGTGATGTGGTTAGACAGCTTTGTTCACTGATTGGCGCTTAACCCACCAAACTGTATATTTAAACGGGGTTAACTTTACGGCTTGTAAATTGTATCTTTATAAATATACTAAAACAGTGCCCAAACAGTACTGCAATGAACAGCTTTGTACATCTTCTTGTGCATATGGGTGATGTCTTTCCAAGTCACCTCTGTAGAGCAGTCAAGTCAAACCCATGAGCTGTTTAATTGTTTTTGAGCTGTTTAGTTGTGAAAGGTACTGATGGGTTGCCCTCTATAACGCTTCAGTGAAGATGGGGTGACTTCAAAAAGTCCATAGAAGAATGAGATTAAAAGATGAGTTCATTTTGGTGCAAGACATTTTTGCAAACCATGCATACTTTTCTCATAGTATGCATTTTTGATGAATTTTTGTCATAAGCCAACCAGCGTTGGGAAGAGTATGTGTTTACTCTCAGGCTTCTAAATACTTGAAATAATCAGTCATCTTAAGGTCATGAAGTGTTACGTCACAGATTTAATTTTACCAATGACGCTCACCATAGCACACCCTGGCCATTTGCTTCTCCTCTTCAGTTAATGGCCTTCCTCCTAAACGTTCCTCGTTTTCCTATGTTTTGCTTTCATTTAATCGACGTCAGAGTTTTTAAAATATATTTTAATACACAAATGCATTCATACTATTTGATATATTTTGGACTCACACTCTTACCAGACATGCTGCAATGTTTTTGTCTCAGTCTATCGCTTGTGTCTGTGTCTTTGTTTACGGTGCCTCTTACCCCACGGCTTGAATCTAACAGTCGGTTTGAATCTAACAGTTGGTTTGAATCTAACAGTCGGTTTGAATCTAACAGTCGGTTTGAATCTAACAGTCGGTTTGAATCTAACAGTCGTATTTCAAATTCCTGAGATCTCCTTCTTGTTCTCATGATTCTCGTTGTATCAACTCGACGCCACTGTCACTCTCCCTGGACCTGACCTCCTGTGGTTTGAGTCACCTGCTCTTCCCACGGTCATGTCCTCAGGTTACCTGGGTCTTTGCCCGTTCCTGCGGCTGATTCTCTTTCCAGGGTGCCCAGGCGGTTCTTTCTGCTCAGTGTGGGGCTGGCCTCCAGCTGGGGGCAGGCAGAGACCTTGCTGCTGGACACCGTGTACCTGCAGGCCTCTTTCTGGAAACCAGGCAGGAGTGTGTGACCAGGGACTCACTCCGACAGTGTCTCTTCTGTGGCGGCTGGCAGACCTTCAGCGTCCCTCACCTCCGTCAGCAGAGGTCCACGAGTGACCACAGCACGCACAGCCCCCTGCCAGGCCACCGTGAGGGGAGAGGAAGGGGTCTGCATTGTGTTTATTGCAAAAAGCCAAGCAGGTTGATTCTGATCCGTCTACGATGGGCGTCTGCCTGAGGCGCCTCGTTCTCCCCAGACCTTTTTACCTGCTCATTTGCACTCATTTTCAGGTGGTTTTGGAGAAGATGGGGACAAAAGCACATGTCAATCAGCCATCACAAAGTTTCCCAGAATCCTTCAGGCTTGGCAGCCAACACCTTAGCACGGTGAGCCCAGCCCCAGCCCCAGCCCCAGGTGTGTATAAATAATGTCTCACCTGACGAAGATGGCACAGACCTCCCCAGCGCACACATGGTCTACCCGGGGCAGCTGCTGCCTGTGCCTGAGCCCTGAGCCATCCGCATCCCCCAGCACGCCCCCTTCCCACTGTGTCTGACTTGGAACGGCCAACCCCACTCACCGAACAGCCCCCACGTGGCCTCAGCCCGGGCCGGGAGCCGCAGGGTGAGGTCGAGGGCCAGCTTTTCAGATGACGGTGTTGGGTTGCATGCAACAAATTTCCCCTCGGAGAAACCATCTCGTACGGGGAGTTTGAGGAGCGCTGGATTACAGGACAGAGGAAGCCAAGGGCCGACAGCTGAGACAGGAGCAGCTCAGGATCTGGGAGTCTTTTTCCCACGTGCACGCCATGGTGTGGCCTCCTGCTCCCTGTGGGTCGCTGGGCAGCCTGCCGAATCCGAGCCACAGACTGGCTGCATGGACAGCCCACACTCCTCGTCAGGTGCATTTGCAGCCATCGCCTGGCCACCACGCTCACTGTCATGGCCAACTTCGGCCCAGCTGACGCCCCACAGTGTCTGCTCTCCATCTCGTCTTGCGTGCCCTCCACTCCCAGCAAGGGTGGGCACTCAGGGCAGACGCAGGGCTCAGGCGAGGCCCCGCGGGTGAGCGCTCCGACAGGGCGGGCGCTGCAGAGCCCGGCGCCGCTCACTTTTCCTTCTGAGCTTCTCTCTTCACGGTGCAGCAGCCGATTCAAGAGCACACCGCTGGGGCGAAGGCAGGCCCCCTGCCCGCAAACCAAGGAGCCTGCCTCACCTCCTGCCCTCACCCTGAGCTCAAGTGACGCCCGGGTTGATGGAAGAGTGGCCAGGAGGGGCTGGCACCCCGTCACCAAGTCCCAGGGCACCTGCCATGACGCAGGCACCAGGTGTCACTACGCTGGCCAGGCATGAACGAGAATGAGAAGAATTTTCCCTAAGAATGTAGAAGACGATTCCCGTTTTAGGTATTTCTCACCTTGTGACAAGGGCCCAAGATGGAGTGGAAGTAAAGCTCTGGCTACGTGCGCTGGGACTCTCCCCAGGTCGCGTGAAATAAATGGGGAAAAATTCAAAGCTCTTTTTCTGTAAACCAATCACAAAATGCTTCAAAAGTCTCTTGTGTGAGTTTATGTTTTCTCTGTCTGCAGAAGCTGTTTATGAAACACAGACGTACCTTGAGCTACGATCGGGTGGCTACTGAAAACCCACCAGGAGTTGAACATTCTATAAACGGGGGCAGGGTTTAGCTCGGTGGTTAAGGCTCCTCATCCCACACTGGGAAACCTGGGTTCGGATCCCGCTCTGTGTCCTAACAGCAGCTCCCTACCAGTGCGCACCCTGGGACGCAGCGGGGATGGCTCAGTTAACTGGGTCCCCACCGCCTACGTGGGGGACCTGGGTTGAGTTCCCCACTTCTAGCTCTGGCCTGATGCCAGCCCAGCCATGACAGGCATCTGGAAAGTGAGCTAGCAGATGGGAGTGTGTGCTCTCTCACCGTCACACACACACTCTCTCTCTAGGCCTCTCAAATAAAAAGAAAATTAAATATTAAACAATCATCAATTGAAAACATACTAATACACCTAACCTCAGCAACACAGCATCCTGCAGAATCAGTGGTCCCCCTGGTGACAACGGGGCTGCCTGGAAGCTGCACTCACAGCCACTACCTAGCACTGCTAGGGAGAACCATGGAGCAGTGTTGCTAACCCAGGAAAAGACCAAAATCCCAATTCTGAAGCATATTTCCCACTGAGTACAGCTTTTGCACCATCCTAAAGTCAAAAAATCATGAGCTGCTCCATAGTACGTCACAGACCGTGTGCGTTCCTCATTTTAGGTTTATCCCTGAAGGTTGTCCTGGGTCTGATGGAAAAGGCCTCACGGCCTGGGGAGCCTGAGCGGCTTGATGTGCCTCAGCTGACCCTCAGATAAGAGGTCAGCGTAAGTGGGTCAAAACCAAGGCCACGGGCTGTTGGCTGGGGGCCTTACCCAGTGCCCAAAGGCCTCTAGGGAACGGGCTGGCCTGGGCAGGAAGGCGCCAAGTGTGGGCAGCTCTCCTGCACAGCTGAGCATCCCCTGGCAGGTGCGGGTGTGTCGGAGGAGAAGACCCCGCCCCGCACCGTGGGACCACTCCCCTCCACAGTCTCCATCCCCCCCCATCTGTTCTCACTCCCACGGGGGTTTCGTTCCGCCGTGTGTCTTTCCAGCAATCAGCAGTCATACAGCATCAGCGAGAGACGGACTTGGTGTGTTTCCACGTCTCCCTGCACGACTCTCCCACGGATTCCACTCAGCACCCACCTGGGCAAGTGAGGGCGGAGCCCCACACCAAGCACATCTCCGCTGGGACCGCACGCAGCGTCTGAACGCCGTGCCCGAGAAACGCCGGGGGCAGCTTTTGCCACCACACAGACGGACGCCTCCAGGAAAAGATCATTCTTGACCGAGAGAAAGACATTGGCTTTGGCTCGGAGAGGATGTTGTCATACTTGACCACAGCACAGAGAGGCCGCATGGGGTCACCGCTACACAGCAGTGAACTTCCTGTCCGTTCAAACCCCGGCAACCTGTCACTTCTAGGGACATGAAGACATCACCCCTGCCAAAACGTCCCCTTTGTCTTTTGGAAGCGAAAGGGAAGTGCCGGGTCACCTGCGGACTCCTCACCTGGACCTCAAACAGCAAAGGCAGAGAAGACCCCCGAGCACTCGGCTGTGGGGCAGGAGGGGGGAGCACACAGCACGCGAGCTGGCTGTCCCGCGGGCAGCACTCACCTGTGCCCCGGGAGTGGCTGAAGTCGCCCTTGACCACGCGGCAGGTCTTGCCGTCCCCGTTGCAGACGCCACACCGGTCCTCTTTGGCTGCAGACCCGATGACACCATCACAGCCGATTTTCTAGAGAACCAGAGGGTTGAGGTTACTCTGTGTTTGAGACTCTGACTGTCTTAAAGGGGACGCCCGGGAGGCACGGAGTCTGGGCCGCTGCCGCTTTCAGATGCCCAGGGGAAGAAGAATTTAATTTCTCTTAAACTCAGCAAGAAAAACAGTGGACACAATTCAGCCTCTGTACCCACAGAACCACCCAGTGCGTTTCTGAGCGCTTGCCATGGAGAAGCGGGGCCCAAGGCGGCAGAGCGCCCTGGAGACCCCATTGTTGCGCCTGCGCTGCCGGGGGCAGGGAACCTGGGCCGCCAGTGAGCCTGCTGCCCCGGCCGCACATCGTGTTGCCTCAAGTCCACGCGTCAGTGTCGCTCTGGGCGGTGCCGTCACCTGTATCCTGGCTGGAGCAACCAACAGCCTCAACACATGGCACAGACCACATGGACTTTTGGGCTGGGGTGGGGAGGCCAGGGCTCATTCTGGCAGGGCTGGGGACACCTGGTCCAAAGGAAGCCCCCACATCACAAACCTTGTCAAACAAGTTAGCTCTGAGAGCCAAGGAAGGCAGCCTCTACCCTGAGTGAGTCCAGGAATCCAGCCCATGTCTCAGCAGACGCAGAAAAAGATTTTGAATTCACTTTTCTCAAAAAAAAAAAAAAAAAAAAAAAATGAGGGGTAGCGTTATGGCATAGCAGGTAAGGCTGTAGCCCGCAGCAATGGAATTCCATATGGGTGCAGGCTGGAGTCCAGGCTGCTCTACTTCTGATCCAGGTCCCTGCTTATGTGCCTAGGAGAGCAGTGAGGATGGCCCCATATTTGGGCCCCCATCACCCATGTGGGAGACTCAGAAGAAACTCCTGGCTCCTGACCAGCCCAGCTCTGGCTGTCGTGGCCATCTGGGGGGCAAACCAGTAGACAGAAGACCTCGCCTTCTGTTTCCACCTCTGCTTTTCAAATAAATAAATCAGCAAACAGACAAACATGTTAAAAGAAAAAGCAAAAGAAATCTGAGTTCTGCAAGATAACCTAAGTTACAGTAAACCTCGGGTATTTACTGACCACTTCCATTTCTTTCCTTAAAGTGAACGCGTTCAGAACAAGAGCTGGGTTTTCCCAGTGCCAACCGCCCAGCTGTATTGGTACCGGTACTGCTGACCTGAGAGGCCATCAGGTCCCAGATGAGCAGGTTGATGTAACTGGGTTCTTTCCAGCGATGCCTGGGGACCTGCCACTGCTCCCTTCCCCTGGCCTGCCTCCCTGCACGGCAGGGCTTGGGGCAGAGCTGGTGACCAGCGGGTTCCTGGAGGGGAATGGGATCCCACATCTCCCCAGTGGACTTAACTTAGAAACCTGGCTTCCTCAGGGCAGCCGTTCCCCAACCTGAACGTGAGCCCCCTTGGGCCAGACGGGGCTGTCCCAGAAAAGCTGCTGGGGTCCAGCCCCAGAGTCTCCGACCTAGTGGGAGGGCCTGAGACTCTGCATTGCTGCAGGTGCCGCTGCTGGTCCGAGGCACACTGCTGCACGAGGGAGGGCTCTTCTGAGGGCCACCAGGGGGCTTCACAGTATTTGTGGAAAAACGAAACAGATAAGAAAGGACTTTGGTGCAAGAAATGCGGAAATCCATGCATTGCACAGTTTTTCATGATGTGCGTTTTCCATGAACTTTTTGAAGACCTCTTGTAGACGAATGTTCCTCCTATTTAGCAGTGCTTAAGTGTCATCCTTGGATCCTTGCATTCCTTTGGGAAGGAGTCACTGGAAAGTTACTATGCATGTCTAAAAACAACGGCATAACCGGGCACATTTCAGTCATGGCTTGATGGCATGCTGGGAGTTGGGCAAGTTGATTCACAAAGTGATTTTTATGAAAACTGAGAAATGGTAGCATTTGAGTAATAGAGGATCCGACGTGCTCAGATAATGGGAAAATCTGGGGCCAGGCAGGGAAGATTCCATGGCAGGCAGGGAGAGGCAGGTGACACAAGATGCAGGTGGTGACTGGCAATGGGTTGCGACACTGCCGGGGCAGACCACGCAACAGCAACCGAGGGGCAAGCAGCACCCTGAACCTGGAGCTGTGGCGGGAACCTGTATTCTGGACCAGGGCTGCAAGATACTATAAGGCTGCTTGATGGACAAGGAATAAGCATGCGAACAGCCAAGATCAGCACTTCTGTAAGTACACGCTCAGCAAATGTCCCGGGGCCACGTCTGGGGCAACAGAGCTGCCCTGTCGCCGTCCCCAGACTGCTTCTGGTACAGCCACAGGGCCAATGCCAACAGCATGAGGCCACACCCTCACCAGCCTCCTCCGTGTTACCTGTGCCTGTCCCTGCTTGCCTTCCGTCACCAAGTGCTCTAAGCTCTCGAGCTCCCCTAACCTGGCTCCCTATGACTTCTAAACCACAACCTTGCTTGCTAATAGTCTCTGGCTTCACGCCTGGCTCTTGGTCCCGCATCTCAGTCAGGGCTTCCTGATTCATCAGCTTCCAGATCTTCTTACTAAATATTCTGCCGGGTCCAGACAGCTTCCCCAGCTGCACAGAGGAGGCATTTCAGGTCAGGTGCAAAAAGAGACGCACACGGGGAGGCCCTGGATGCTAACGCTACAGTGCCCCGGGTGCTGGCAGGTCTGTGTGCTCTGCCCAACCCACCTGGCGCTGCCTGAGGCGCTGTTTATGTCTGGAGGCCGGGCATGCGGGGATGTCTGTCTGAACGGCGGCAGATCCAAGGCCCACAGGCCACAGCCAAGTGGAGCTGCCGGTGGGGCTTTTTCTTCCTTCGCTACCGTCAGAGCAGGCAAAGTGTGATGTTTTTGGCAGGGGCGCAGATTTTTTTGAAATGGAAGCTACCATAAAATACAATTGGAGTCATTCACTCTGAGTGTGAGAGGAGCTTTAATGATTGCATTTATGAGCTTGGCATCGCAAGAGAACAAGACGACCAAGCTCTGAAATCTTCACACGTAATCCCGGGGATCCTGTTACTCGGTGACAAGGCCTAGGGAACCCCGTCACCATCAGTGAGCTGTGCACACGAGCCTTCCCATCCCAGGCCTGCACCTGCCGTGTGGGGGCCTCTTCTGCTGGCTACATCAGGGTGTGTGCCACACAGAGACCAAGGGGCAGCACCGCCCTCTGGCAAAATCCAGCAAAGGCACGGGATGGCATGGAACGAGTTCTCTCTGGTCCCAGGGAACATGCAGAGTGCAGGTAGGAAAGCTGTGCACTCAGACCCGGGTGCTACAGGAGGGCACGGGACGGACCTCGGGGTGGGGCCTCTTCCCAGAAGTGAGGAGGCTCCATCTCCAGGGACGAGGGTCCTGGATTCCACCCGCAGAGTTCTGCAGCCAGCGGGCCATCCTCATCCCCTCTGCCCTCTCGTTCTGCAGCATGGGTTGCTGTGTAGCACCCACCCTGCTGGTAGTGTAGGGCTGTCTCCCAGCAGCCACTGGGATCGGCTTCGGGGCCCCCATGAATTCCCGAATGTACATATAACTTACAAACACCCTCTCGTATCCTTTACATCCTTTCTAGATCACTAATAATACCCATAATTCAATGTAAGTGCTATGTGGATAGCTGTTAAGTTATAAGAGGGCTGTGTTTATGGAAAAATGGAATTAGAAGATAATTTTATTTTGGTGCAAAGAATTCTGAATTCATGCAAGATTTTTTCTTTTAATTAGTCAATTTCATTTTATTTGAAAGTCAGCAAGATAGAGAGCGAGAGCGAGATCTCCTATCTGCTGAGTCACCCTCCAAATGCCCACCAACAGCCAGGCTGGGCCAGGCCCATGCCAGGAGCCAGGGACTTAACCAACATCTCACACATGGGTAGCGGGGACCCAATATGTGAGCCATCATCTACTGCCTCCCAGGGTGTACACCAGCAGGAATCTGGACGGGAACTGGAATAGCCAGGGGTTGAACTCAGACACTCCAGTATGTGATGCAAAGATCCCAAGCATCAGCCTAACGGCTGTGCCAAAACTATGCCTGCCCCACATGCAAAGTTGTCTCATAACACACGTTTTCCATAAGGCTTTTCAGGACCTCCTGTATTGCTTAGTAGGGAATAATGACAAGAAAAAAATGTGCACGCAAGTTCAGTATAGACACAATTAAAAAATATATTTGATCTTTGGTTGAATCTGTTGCCATGGAAATGGTAGACATGGAGAGTCAACTGTACACAGTAAACATGGAGAGTCAACTGTATACAGTAGACATATAGAGCCAACTGTCTACAGTAGATACGGACAGCCTACTGTATACAGTAGATATGGAAAGCCAACTGTACAGTCGATATGGAGGGCAAACTGTATACAACAAACATGGAGGGCCAGCTGTCTACAGTAGACATGGAGATTCAATCACCTATAGTAGATATGGAGAGCCGGCTGTATACAGTAGACATGTAGAGCCAACTGTGTACAGTAGATATGGAGGGCAAACTGTACAGTAGACATGGACAGCCTACTGTGTGCAGTAGACATGGACAGCCTACTGTGTGCAGTAGACGTGGAGACTGAATCGCCTATGGTAGATATGGAGAGCCAACCATCTATTCTCAACCAGCACAGTTACTGGATGCGTGTTAGGTGCCTCCCCTGGGCATGAAGAGCACAGCAAAGAGGGAGGTGGCAATGTGGAAACAGACAGCCCGCAGCTCACGCCCTCAGATGCCAGAGCGGCTAAGCTTGTTCAATCTCTTCTGCCCCTTTTGGATGCTGCCTGCTGCCCCTTCACCTCATTGACTTCCTGAAAACGGTAGCTCCTGCGTGTACCCTGGTCCTTCTCTTCCCTTCACTTTTCTTAGAAATGCCACCTCCCCTGCTGGACATCCTGGGCCACTCCCACACGGATGACCCCCGCAGGCTCACGCTGCCAGGTGTCCGCTGAGCAAGCTTGCCAGGGCCTCAGTCCCGGCAGGCCTGCTTCTCAGAGGCCGCTCCCTCTGACTCCTTGTGCAGCTGGACACCACCACCGCACTCTTGGCACCTGGCCCGAGACCTACAAGCCATGTCGACTCTCCGTCTCCTCGACACACAGTTTGTGGCTGAGGCTCCAAAAACCCTGTGTCTGCTTCTCTATATTTATGGTCACTCCCTGGCTGAGATCCCTTCACCCAGGACAGGAATTAATCTCTCCCCCTGCTGCAGGCTCATCCTCCCAGGATGGGGCTGGATGAGATGACGCATGGCCAAGGCTCCTGTATGTCCTGTATGTCCACACTGAGCAACCCCAGGCCTTCCTGGTCAAGTTTCCACAACCAGGACCATTGCTCTGCTCTGTTTCAATCCGTTATGCTCAGGATAAAATGCTCCAGGCCAGCCTGCTCCTCCATCCTCTTCCGTCCCTGGAATGCACCAGCCTTGTTTCTGCTTCCAGGTGCCTAGAGCTCTCTGCCACACTGCCACATTCACAGTCCCCCGGCACAGTCTCCAGCTTGGTCTCCTTGTGGCACCGTTTCATCCCCCCCCCCCCCACACACACACTCAGTCCCTGCAATGACCACGTCCGGCAGTTGATGGGGTCTCGGCCGTATGATGGGTGGGAACAGTCATCCTCTCTGTCCTGCTCCCCACTGCAGTGCCCAGCGCGTGGGACCGCCCAGGAAAGACTTGGGCCAGGAATTAAGCAAACTCCACCCTGAAGGCTTTCTGCTCTAAGACCAATCTCTCCTGGGCTCTTGCTCCAGCCTTGCCTCCGGTTGTTCGATTCTCACGTGAGCGTGTGGGATCCTCCACGTGTTAAGGACTGTGTCTTGCAATTTTTTGCGTTCCTGTTCCCCCCACAGTGGCTGGTATGGTGTTGAGCACATAATGTGCGCTCAGTCAGTGCATAAAAATGACCTCGAATCAAGCTGCGCCCTGGGCAAAACTGGGAGTAACAGATTTTGGTTTTCAGAAAGAGGTCCTGGGGGGAGGGACTGGTCTAGCGGGTAGGACTCCCACTCTGGAGTGCCGAGGCTCGCTGCTGGCTCCTTATTCCAGCTTCCGGCCAAGGCAGCCCTGGGAGGCAGCAGTGAGGCTCAAGTGATGGGTTACTGCCACCATGCGGGGGACCCGGACTGAGTTCCAGGCTCCTAGCTTTGGCCCACACACTCACTCAGCCCAGCGCCCACACACTCACTTAGCCCAGCGCCTACCCACTCACTCAGCCCAGCACCCACTCACTCAGCCCAGAGCCCACCCACCCACTCAGCCCAGCGCCTACTCACTCAGCCCAGCGCCCACCCACTGAGCCCAGAGCCCACCCACCGAGCCCAGCACCCACCCACCCACTGAGCCCAGCACCCACCCACTCAGCCCAGAGCCTACTCACTCAGCCCAGCGCCCACCCACCCACTGAGCCCAGAGCCCACCCACTCACTCAGCCCAGAGCCCACCCACCCACTCAGCCCAGAGCCTACTCACTCAGCCCAGCGCCCACCCACTCAGCCCAGCGCCCACCCACCGAGCCCAGCACCCACCCACCCACTGAGCCCAGCACCCACCCACTCAGCCCAGAGCCTACTCACTCAGCCCAGCGCCCACCCACCCACTGAGCCCAGAGCCCACCCACCCACTCAGCCCAGCATTCACTGATTTTTTTCAAAACACAACCAAAGGCTCCCTTGGGGCCAGCGCCTTGGGGGTGCACAGATCAATCAGACACCATTGCTCCCAGGAGGAAGCTATGGACCCCGAAGGTGTTTGGGTTTGGTGCTGACCGGGCCCAGGATATGAACACTGTGTCCAGCCCCAGGTAAGCCTGCGCCCAGTGGGAGCAGACAGGCTCTGGCGTGCACGGGTCACTAAGCATCTGCCCGTGGACAGAGCGGACCTCTGTCTGGATCTCACGCGTACCGGGATCTGTGCACTGTGCGACGGCAGAGCCGCACGGAGGCTCGGCCCAGCCACAATCAGCTGCTGCGGGGTCAGGCTCACACTGGAGACGCAGTACCTTAGGGCCTTTGTTTCTGGAGGCCGACAGAAGCTGTCCATGATGGGCCTCTGATTCATAGAGACTCGCAGAAAATACACAATGCTTGTGCTCCTTCCCCAGTTCCCTCTCACTTTCACGAGGGCAGAGGAGTTTAACCTCAGCATGCTACGAAGTCTGTGGCTCACCGAAGTGCCCTGGCACAGTCATCGCACACCCGGAAGAAAGGGGCGTTTCTGTGTCCCGTGCGGGGGTCTGCGCCAGCCTGCTACTCGGATCTCCCACCTCCTCCAGGTAGTCACTGGGTTCTTCCCGACAGCCCCCAAGTCCTCCTACCATCCCCCAGCAGCAGACTTCACAGCTGAAGGCAACAGAAGGAGAAGCTCATGAGCAAACTGCTGTCTACAGAAAGCCTGGGCCACTTCTCCCTTTCTTACATCTGTGCTTAGATGCATCTTCGGCTCTCTACACCCCAGAGATATATTTCTATGATTTTCTTTAACCAATTTCTCCCTTGCCTGTTCATTCCTACTGCCGTTCCATTTTGGCGATTATTGCGACTAGTCATAAATACCATATTTACTGTTAATTTGCACTCTTACTGACACACAATTTTCATGACAGCGCTGCACTGCCTCTGACTTCAGCAATTTCGAGTTTTGTGGGGACTGGCGGGGCGTCGCCTAGGGCTGATCTTCAGTCTCTCTGGGGGAGGAATACTACCGGAAAAATGGCAGGAGGCTGTTGACTTACTTCAGAAAGCAAGTTTCCCAGGGTGTTGAAACCTGTGCTGGGCGTTCGGCAGGCCCTGCTGCCACCTGTTAGGTGTAGGCCTGGGGGCAGCCTGGAGGGGCAGGGTGCATCCAGCCCAGCAGATGGCGCTGCTGGGAGCTGGCAGGTGTGGCTGCCCGTGGAGGGTGTCTGGGGAATAGGAATAGGCAAGGGAAGCAGGGACCCCACGGCCATCCTCCTCGCACCTGCTATGGACTGACAGCTTGTGCCCCTCCCCCAGATCACAGGGTAGCCCTCAATCCCAACGGGATGGGACTTGCAAAGGGGGAGCTTCGGGAGGCAAACAGCACTTGAGGGTGGCTCCCTCATGAACGAGATTAGTGCCTTTAAGAGAAGAGGCCGGGAGGGAAGTAGCTCTGCGGGGAGTCAGCAGTCTGCAGCCTGGCGGAAGGTCCTCCCAGACCCAATCCTGCTGGCACCTCGGGCGTCCTGCAGCCTCCACGACGCTGGAAATCCATGTCCGTCGCTTACAAGCCATGCGAGTGGTCTGTGCCACTACGTTTCCGCAGCCTGGACGGACTGAGTCCACACCCAGGTGCAGAACAGGCTTGGGTTCAGCAGTGCCCGGATGGCCACAGACTTCAGGCTGCCGCAGTGTCTTGGGCAGTATCGTGCTTTTGTTCCGCTGACTAAAGAATGGAAGGCTTTACTGTCATGGCACAGGGACATTTCCCGAGCGCAGAAGGCCAAGATGAAAACCAACATCATGGCAGAGGATCCCCTGGCGTAAATCACTAAGAGCAAGCAGCACAGAGCCCTGGGCAGAGACTTCCAGGGTTCTTAGCCAGGTAAGAACACAGCAGAAGGTGCTGGCGGGAGGCTGGGGGTCGTGGGGGACTCGGCTGGGGCTGCTCTGAGGGTGAGGGAAGTCGTTAGCAAAGGAGCCTAAGCTGTTGCGTGGCCACACCTTGGCACACAGGCTGGCCCCGGCTGGCGGGTCCCTTAGGAAGGAAACAGCCCTGAACTTGGCTTGGGAGCAGGTTTACTAAGAACGGTCAGCACAGCCTCAGGTCAGCACGCTGGTCCTGCTGCCCTAGGGGCAGTGCCTCACACGCTTCAAGGAGGAGCTCACCGCTGCCTCGCCAAGACCCCGGCTCTGAGCATTTGGCTCCCACACTCGCCTGTGTTTGATAACAAAGCCAGGCCATCCCGGAAACGGCCCTGTCTGGGACAGCGAAGAAAACCTGCTGGGCCAGACGGTTAGCTGCAGGCGTCGCCTCGCGAGCTGGCTGGGGACCCGGGTCTTCTGCTTCCCTTCCTCTGCCTCTGCCTTTCACGCATTCCCAACCCCGAGGCCGGAACTCTCTGCTAGGCACCCTGGCAGCAATGAGCGTAGGGCACATCTGCTGCCCCCATGGGCCAGGGATGCCCAGCTCAGGGGCCAGGGTCCGCACACGTAGTGAAGTGAGGATGGCAGCGTCTCCCCCAGGGCCCCAGGAAGGTACAGTCACTCAAATGCTGTCGAGATCTCCCAGAAGCAACCTCAGGGACCTGCGTCGGCTCTGCAAGGTGTGCGGAACGACGCGAGGAGGCCCCTGGGGCCTTTGGCAGGGGCTGCCTTGTTCAGTCTCACGCTGGGGTCAAAGGAAGCCACAAATCAGAGGGAAGACGCAGGGGTCCTTTCTAGGCCAGGGCACAGCAGTCCTGCCCCCCACCATTTCCGACAGCTCCAGGTGGGATCATCTGCTGAGGATACAGCTGAGGGGGCGTGGCTGCACTGTTGATACGGGCGGGCACGCACAACGGAGGGCGGAGCTCCCCGGGTGCTGTGGTCAGAATGTGTGCGTCCCCCCAAACTCACAGGCTGACACCCCACTTCCCGCCAAGGCGATGGCCGTAGGAAGTGGGGTCTTTGGGGGGTGATGAGGTCGCAGGGTGGAGCCCTCATGAGCAAGATTAGTGCCCTTATCAAACAGACCCCAGAACTAGCCAGATCCTCCTCCCACACGAAGACACAGCCAGAAGGCATGTCCCCCCCTCGGAAGGAGAAAACCCTCCCAGACACCAAATCTGCCAGGGCCTTGCTGCCGGACTTCCCGTCCTCCGACCCCGTGAGACCAGCTCCTGCTGTGCACGACCGGATTTCATGAATGCAGCCTGGGTGACATAGGCCCCCTCACCCACCCCGAGTCCCCAGGAGAGATACGGCAGCACCTGTAGCTACTTCAAGTGGGCAGCACCTGACCCGCCTCCTCCAGACGCCAAGAGCCCCGGCCCTCACCTCCACCGCTGCAGCTGGGGCACGGCATCACAAACCAGGAGCGCAGTCACCCGCCCTGCCACAGGCTGCAGGGGCCCTCGGCTCAGGCGGAGGGGCAGCCTCCTCCCCTCCTCCAACCGCACCGACCAGGGCTGTACTGAGCTGCCGACACCGCGTCAGGGTGGCGTGCGCCTCCGCCTCGTCTGGGGAGCACCCGAGGAGTCTGCCTGCTTCCACAAGGGCGGGGAGCAGGGCCCCTGCACGCGCCCTCCGGCCCCTCCAGAGTGTGCCACCTGCTCTCGCGCGACACCTGACGCCGCCTTGGAAGTTCCGAGATGATTTTTCAACCAGCCCAGCTCCCTGTGGACCTGCAGGCAGGCATCAGGCTCCATCACTGCCAAAGACGGCACCAGGACAGGGCTGGCAGCTGCCGGTGTGGCCCTGCTGGGAGCCTTCCCAAGAGAGTCCACGTCCTCACAACCCAAGTCCGTCACAAGCCTGTTAGGGGAAGGGCGCCACCCTCCAGTGCCCCGCGGGAGACTCGGCGGAGGTGACCTCACCTGGCAGCTGCCATGCACGCAGAGGTCGGTCTCGTAGGGCCCGCAGGGGGTGCCGTCCAGGACCCTGTCGGCCACCAGCAGTGGGGACTCCTTCCCAAGGGGCGAGCAGTAGAGTTCACACGGCTTATCTGAGGAGGGAAAGGTTGGCGGACGTTGACATAGGAAGAAGTGTGCGGGCCAGGCAGGCAGCAGGTGTATGTGGGTGATGCGTGAGCCCACGGGAAGAGAGGTGGACACAGGTAAATAAAGCGGCTTAGCAGGCTCTCTCAGGTCTATGCACCTGCTCCTCTGAATACCTGATACAGAGAACGGGGGGAAACCCTCAGACTCAGGTCAGTGACAGTGTGGCAAGCCCTGTCACCTTTACCCTCGGCTCAGATGCAACGTTTCCTCTCCCCGAAGGCAGCACACACACGAGGCTGCACAAAGGCAGAGTTGCGTGCTAACCTCTACGTATGCTGAATATGGGCCAATAGCGTGAGCCTGGGAGGGAGCTGTGGCCATCTCCGGGCGGGGGCTTAACCTCGCAGTGCCCCCACGGCAGTGGCTTTTGCTAAAGGCTTTAATGCTCCCCAGCTGCTGGACAGCAGAGCTGTGCTATGATGAAGGTTCTGGAAGACACTGAGCAGGAATAGGTACCCAAGGGGAACGGCAGGGGGCGAGAGGGTGGACATCCTGGTTCCCGCAGCCCCTTGATGCACCTGCACTCCCACAGTGCTCCAAGCTCTTGTCCTTGGGCCTGGGCTATTCCCTGTCTGCAAACTCCCCCAGCACTTGGCCTTCTAGAAGGCTCCCATCACCCCGTAGCATGTAGCCCAGCACTCTCCTCCCAGGTCCTTGCTGGTATGGGGTGGGACAGACTTAGTAATGAGCACCTTGTACACACAGCCCTCAGCCTTTAGTCTGCTGTCCTGGTCAGCACTTGAGTGACTCGGTCACCCGGCTGGGGAGTCCTTGTCAGGGCAGCTGTGCCATCTCACCCAGTCCCAGGGGCTGTCGCGACTGGGTAGCCTCTGTGGTCCTTAGGCTCACGAGGAGAGCTTATCTCAGAGCACCAGAGGAGTCTCCGGAATTCAGCTCAGTTCTTCCAGGGAGTTGCAGAGGGGAAAAGTCTGATCTGAGGGACACAGGGGAGAGCTTCAGCTCCCCAGGTCAGGGTGCTGGTCCTCTGACGTTTATTCATTCAACAAACATGACTTGCGCCCCTCACTCACCTAAGGCGGTCTGTGGGCACTGCTCAGGAAAGAAAGGTAACAGTATCACATGGGCAAGCACAGGGCAAGCCCTGGATGAGGTGGAATGTGAGAAGTCCTGTGGGCTGAGTCTGATATGAGCCATCAGAGGCACAGGGCATGAGCAGAATGACTCATTTCCTAAGGGCAGGCTGGGGCAGCTGTCCCTCCATTTAGATGGAGTGGCCCACGGAGGCGCCTGGTGGAGAACGGTGGGATGCAGATGGTCACTGAGCCCAGCTTCCAGGGGCTCCTGTGAGAGACCAACGAGTGTTCTTTGGGGTCTGAGGTTTTCTGGGGAGATGCAGAGACACAGCCCCTGGTCTGATCAGACCCGTGTGTGCACTGCGCTCACTCAGCTGCCTCTCATGCCTCACTGTGCGGAAGGGTCCCTCGACTGCGGTGGTTCGGCACTGTGGACTTTAATCCCCACCAGAACAAAATGCTGGCTGAATGCTGGGAGTAAATGGGCTTTGATGACAATAAAATCAGAAGTAACAGTCATCTCTTATGTAGCAGGCAGCATGCTATGCAGTGTCTATGCATTTCAGGTGTGTGCAGTCATCATTCCTTCTTACGGATGAGCACACAGGCTCACAGAACACGCATGGCCGTGCCGAGTCCCTCGGCTGCCAGGGCATGGCTATGCCTCTTCGCTGCAGCCTGGTCTCTTTCCCAGCATCACTACTTATGCTCTGAATCGAGAACTGTTGGGGTTAAAAGTAATGAGCAGCAAAATGGTGTCACAGTGAAAACAAACCACCAGGCTCAAGGAAGCTCCTGGATTCCAAATACGGTCTCTGACATGAGCAGAACTAGGAAATCTGGATGGAAAAGGAGAGGCTGTTTTGAGGGAAGCTGGACCAGCCTGGGTCAGAACCAGCCTGCCGTTTGTCCAGGCTGTGAGCATCAGAGGAGTGGAGACTTTGAGAGCAGAGGGGTCCACTTTGAAAGCACGGGTACTGGCCATGAGCCTAGGCAAGGAGGAACGGTCAACTCCACCTACACTGGACTCGCACCTGTGCACACTGCCTCCAAGGCTCTGGATACCCCAGGGGTCAGCACAGAGTCAGAGGTGGGATGCTTCCTCCGCTCAGCTGGGCCTCTCTCTACATGTCCTCCTTTTCTGAAGACCCTGTCAGGGTCCAGGGCACCCCCCCCCACACACACAAGTGAAGTGTAGCCTTGTTTCCCACGGGGACTGAGGATGACTCTACAAACGTTGCGATGGGTGCTCAGAGCTCTCTAAGAGTCACTGCACATTTCCCCCCTGCTGCCTTGGGTGAGGAACGCATCTCCGGCATGAAGACCCTGATCCACAACACGGGGTGATGGGTTTTCAGCTTCGAGCTCAGTGTCAATGTGTCTCCACTGCAGGTGGTATGGGAGTCCCGATCCTTTTGAGAGTCACACACCCACACACACCAAGGAGAGAAGTGCGCCCAGGCCCCTGCGAGGCTGTGGTGCTGAGGTGAAGCTCCCTGGAGGCTAGCCTGTCTAAGCCTGCCCTGGCTTCCCACCAGCCTGCTGCTTGGCTAGGTAAAGCCACAGGTGGGGCAGGGGAGGTGGGTTCAGTCACTCGAGAGCCACATGGCTGTAAGGGCTGGGTGGATGCTTGGAGGACCGCCTTGGGCCCCACAGCACACAGGAGCCTTCCTGCTTTCTCTGCTCTACAGGACAAAGTCTTACTCAGGCAGAGGCACCATTTAGTTTAGAGGACAAGACAAATGCTCACCCAAACTCTGCTGGGGCCTCTGTGGGAGACACACGGTGAGCAGCTGCTGGGGCCCCTTCCCCGGCCTTACAGCTGGTTCTCAGCAGTCAGGCCTCAGCTGGTTGGACAGGCATGATCACCTGACCCTAGCCGGATCAGAGTCCCTCCATGGGAATCCACACCGGCATTCAGGCACAGAGAGGTGCACCTGCTCACAGCTGACAGATTCCACTCATGTCTCTGCCTTTGCCTGGAATTCAGAAACGCAAAAAGCTCTGACACCTTGCGGTGTTTTCTGGTATTTGTGGCAAGCACATGGGGCAGCCATGCCAGCTGACCCGAGGCTCCAGGGGTCAGAGCCCGCTCTAGGAGGCTGCCCCAGGTCACCGGTGGAGTCCCCTGTGTCTGACCACGGGAGCTTCCCCGGATCCCACTGCGAGTGTCAGTACTCGGCTGTCACACCGGCATCGCCTTTCCAGCACTTTCCAAGATGCTCTGAATACGGAGCCACCGCGAGGATTTGCGCAAGGGATGTAGGCTCCCCTACCCAACTAGGAGGAGACAGCCGGCCTGCAGGGGGCGCTAGCGGTCCGCCTCCTATGCATGTATCATGGAGCTGGGCCCGGGGCAGCATCCCTCTCTGTCCTCATCAGCGCCAGCTCGCTCGGCTAAGAGGGGGTGCCAGACCCTCACCACCACGTCCCGTCCCCTGGGAGGCCCAGGCCTGGGGGATGGGGCTAGTTCTCTCTGCGTCCAGCCCTCAATGGGTCCCCGGCACCTAGGTGGGCTCGTGCCTGCTGCCCTGCGCGGAGCAGGCAGAACTTTCTAGAAGGTCTCTGCCCAGGGGCAGGCAGACGGGGGCTGCGTGTCTGCCCGCGGCTTTTCCACCTGGAAACTCTCCGAGGCGAGGCTGTGTCCTCCCAGGGAGGGCTCTGGACTTGCGGTCCGAGTCCCTCCTCGGAAAATCCACCTCTGCAAGAACTCTTGAAAAAAGAAAAACACCTCGCTTTCCTTCCCCGGGGCGACCCTCGCCAAGGCGCCGAGCAGCGCGCGGCTGCGGCGCGCACAGCCCACAGCCCGGCCACAGGAGTCCCGCCCCCGGAAGCCCGGTCTTCAACATGGGAAAATGCTCCTTGAACAAACGCTGGCTTCCGGTGAGTGTGCAAGGACCAAACGTGGGAGAAATCGCAGCAGTTCCACACCGAGGAGAGCGAGGGGGGCGGGTCCGCTCCCCGTGCAAAGCCTGGACTCAGCCTCTCCTGCAAAGACGAAACGCTAGGGGTCTGCAGGCAGCCCACGGGCGATGCCTAGCACAAAAAATGAAAAAAAAAAAAAAAAGTTTGCATGGACTTCAAAAATTTTTGCACCAAACTCCAGTCATTGTTAAATTCCGGATTTCCATGAACTTTGTGAATCCCTTGTGCTTTGTTGCCTATTAGCTGCCCTTATCCAAAAGGCGTTTTCTCCCCCAGATCAAAAGCAGTGGCATGCTAGTTATGTATTCCTCGGCAAAAACACGCCAAAAAAAAAAAAAAAAAAATCAGGTTGAGAAGCCTCGTTCCCAGCCCCGCGAGCTCCCTCTGGTCGCTCGTCTCGCTGTGAGGCCGCCTGGCTGGAGGACCTGGTCGGGGGAAGTCTCAGCCGGTGAGGATGATAAGGACCCAGAGGGCGCAGCCATCCCGAAGCCGCCGTGAGTAAACCGGGGGCTTAATCTGCTCTTGGAGAAATCTGTGGAAAATCAGGCACTGAAGTGGGATTTGTGCACTGATGAAATGAGGCAGGAGAATTCCACAGTGAGGCAAGCGACCAAGGAAAGAAAAACAGCAGCTCTGTGCGCACGGTGGGCCTGCGGCAGGCGCGGCGGCTCCTCTCCGCCTGACCTCTCCTTGCTCCCGCCGAGTGGGGGCGGCTGAGGCTCCGAAACCAGGCTGCTGCGCTCTCACTCCTGGTCAGGGTCTTTTTTTTTTTTTTTTTGACAGGCAGAGTGGACAGTGAGAGAGAGAGACAGAGAGAAAGGTCTTCCTTTTGTCGTTGGTTCACCCTCCAGTGGCTGCTGCGGCCGGCGCACCGCGCTGATCCGAAGGCAGGAGCCAGGTGCTTCTCCTGGTCTCCCATGGGGTGCAGGGCCCAAGCACTTGGGCCATCCTCCACTGCACTCCCTGGCCACAGCCGAGAGCTGGCCTGGAAGAGGAGCAACCGGGACAGAATCTGGCGCCCCGACCGGGACTAGAACCCGGTGTGCTGGCACCGCAAGGTGGAGGATTAGCCTAGTGAGCCATGGTGCTGGCGCCAGCCCCAGTCAGGGTCTTGATCGGCCCACGGCTGGAAGCCTAGGGGCTCCCCCACGGGGCAGCCTGCAGCTGCGCACCAGACTCCTCCTCCCCTGGCCTGCTGGGAAGGCAGGGCGCGAAGGTGGCGCTGCTCCCGCGTGCTGGAGGCTAAGTGTGCAGCGGCAGCAGCGACGCAACCCCCAAAGGAGGGGAAGACGATACTTGAAACAGAGGCCACAGCTACTCAGGCTGGTGTCATTGCTGTCACAGCGTCCGCGTGGCTTTGCAGGTTGGCTCAGAGCTCTCAGGTCAGGCTGTGGGGTGAAGCTGTGTGTGGGAAGCCACCGTTGCAGCGATGCCTGGGCCCGTCCCGCACAGTGATGCACACTTGAACTTGTCAAAGCACCCGCAGAGGGAAGCCTGCAAGCATCCTCCTCATCACTGGGGAGAAACGAAGACTTGGCCCGGAAGGCCCCTGCTCCGAGGCCGGCTGGGAGCCAGGCCTGCTTGGGCAGCTTCCTCCGGAGCTCCCCTGCTCTGCGCACAAAGTGGTACTTCCTGTCTTCTCCATGTGTTGGGAGCCAGCAGACAGGCAGCTATTTTCTGAGTCTGTATTCCTCCATTATTATCGGGGTCGGCGTCTCTCCTGCCTCTAGTCAGCTCAGACTGGTCCCCTGTCACCTCCCGTCTCCTGCGCAGCGAGATGCTGTGTGCAGAGCTAATGCGTGCCTGACACATGGTGTAAAGGGGGCCATACATCCAGTAACGAAACCCGAAGGCTTGTTTCCTAAAGAGGAGCCGAGGTTTAGGTGGGGAAAAAAGCCACACAGAACTAGGCCCTGGGCTGTCCTCGCTTACAACAGACATCCCAGAGCCTCAGAGACGTGGTCCGCCAGCTGGGGTCCGACCAGTCCCAGAGCAGCCTGGGGGTGCTGCAGTGGGGGCAGGGCCTCTCAGCCTGGGAGGAAGCTCCTGGGAAGTAAATGTGATCTGTGCTTATCAGCGCCTCCCTGCCCAGCAAACTGTTTCCAGGATTTCCCTAAAATCCCAGTCAAGGGGTCGGAGCCAGAAAGGATTGGGAAAAGCATTGCAGGAAGATATCAATGCTAGGAAGCAGGAGAGCAGACACAGCACCCTACGGCTCTGCTCCACCCCCAGAAAGCCTCGCGGTCCCCAAAAGCTTGTCCTGGGTCCCTCAGCACCTGGCAATGAGGGGGGACAGGTCCTGGCGCACCTGCTGTGCTGCAGCTGGAGGAGTGCAGGATGAGCCTGGCCTGCTGCCTGCCTCCTCCGCTGTTCCTGGCCAAGCTCAGAGAGCTGATCGTTCAAGTTCAACCCCACGGCTCAGGGAGCGGCCAGAGCTGACCTGGGGAGAGGGTGCCCTGTGGGCTTCCCTAGGGGCTTTTATGTTCTTGGGAGGAGGGAGGGAGACCACCACATGAGAAGCTCCGTTTGCCTTTACCGTCAACCACCACCGCGGTCAGCAGGCCCTTCTTCCTGCTGCTCAGTCGGTCATGCGCCTGGCACTGCTGGTCCCGGAAGCTGGGCAGACCCTTGGGGCAGGGCAAGTTCTCGCAGACTGCGTGCTCCACACTGGTGCCCGGGCAGTGCGTGCCTCCAGGCCCTGGGCTGGAAGGGAGACGGAGATCTGCGTTAGCCAGATGGAGCTGCAGAGGTGGACAAGGTTTCCCTGGAAAGCCTTCTGCTCTTTCAGACCCCCTCTCGGCCATCCCAGAATGTGCTGCCGGCACCTTCAAGTGAGCCGTCACAGGGTGCATCCGGGAGCATTAAGTCAAGGGTATTGGGAAACGGAAGCAAGCCAGAGCCACAGATCGCGTCTTTCACTTGACCTTGACAATGAAAACCCGAAGGGAGATTTTTGATGTGTGTGTGTGGTCTTTTTTGGGTCTTCTCTGAAATGATTAAAAAAAAACCTTCAAATTTCATGGTATTTGAAAAGGAGAGAGAGAGAGAGAGAGAAGCTCAATCCTAGTCCTCCTTGTGGGTGACAGGGACTCAAATACTTGAGCCATCACCAGTGCCTCTATGGGGCTCCCCCAGGCACTCTGCTGTGGGACCTGGGTTTCCCACGTGTACTGTGCCATGGCTCCCAGGCGTACTGGGAGGTTGCTGAGTTCCAGGGTGATGAATAAGTAGCTCTCGTTTACTTTAGAATGCAATGAATCGGAAGGATCCGTGCACCTGCCGACAGAGCAGAGCCTGTTAGATCCCGGCTATGCAACCCTGACCAGGGCAAGTGTGCAGCCATGCATGGTCAGTGCTGCAGCCTGGAGGCCCAGGCTGGGAGCTTGGCCAGATGTTTCAGCAGCTCTGGAGACCAGCCTGCCCTGAGTGGGGCAGGCAGGCAGATGAGAGGCACTGAGGTGGGGGTCGGGACGCTGGTTGGCAGAGCGCGGCGTGCTCAGCTCCACCACAAGCCCTGGGGTGTCCCTGGGGTGTCCCTGGAGGACCCTGACCTGGCATCCTCAAAGGTTCCCTTTATCTCCACAGTGCAAGCTCATCTTGATGGAGTAAGGTTTTGTTTGTTTATTTTTTTATTTGAGAGGCCCAGTGACCGGGTTAGAGATCTGACCTGCTGGTTCTCTACCCACTGGTCCAGGCTGAAGCCGGGAGACCCGAACTCCCTCTGGGCTTCCCATGTGGACAGCAGGGCCCCAAAGACTTGAGCCATCGTCTGCTGCCTTCCCAGGTGCATTAGCAGGGAGCTGGATCAGAAGCAGAGCATCCAGGAGTAGAACCAGCACTCCAGAGGGGATGCCGGCATTGTAACCAGCGGCTTAACCCACTGCGCCACTACCCCGGCCCCACGTTCTGTTTTCTTCCTCCTGTGCTTTTCCTGGAAGGTCAGTATATGAGAAGACAGCGCAGCAGTTTCCTCAAACCACACCCAGCTCTCGGCGGGAGACACGTCCGACAGAGGAAGCCACTTCATTCCTCTTCCTCTGGCAACTCTCATGTTCAGACGGGAGGGTCACCCCAGGAGCACTGCTTTAGGGGACAGATAAAGGAGCGGGAGGCGGCTTTGGTGTCAGGGAGTGGAGGTTTCTGGCTTCATGAGCCACAACTCAAGCCCTCCACCTTGGCACAGGAGCAGCCAGAGAAAATATGTAAGAGATAGGCACGCTGTGTGCTAATAAAGTTTTACTGACAAAGCCAGGTGGTGAGGCAAATGGGTTTCATGGGTCACAGTTTTCCAGCTCCTGGTCTGCAGAGACGTCCTGGAGAAAACATCCTTAGTGGAGAAGGCTCCCTTCACGTCTCAGCCTCCGACTTCTCTGTCCACACTCGGTACAACAGCTCTGGCCCTGGGATCGGGGAGGCCTGGAGAGATTTTGTACACTGGTGGCCCCACAGAGGGACCCTGAGTCCTGTTCTCCAAGATATAGACCCAGTTAGGAAATGGCTGGTCCTCTATGAGGTTTATGGGCCCCGAGAACCTTGTGCTGTGTGTCCTGTCGAGAACTCCAGGCAGGTGGAGTTCAGAGTAACAACCATGTGGTGTCTTTAGACAGACAGAGAGCCTCACACAGTCTCCCCCTAACCCGGGCCCAGGTGCCAGGTGTGCACAGGGTGAGCAGATTCCCTGCCACAAAGCTGAGTGTGGAAGGAGCAGCCACACAGCCCAGCAGGAGACCTCGCCAAGGCAACCAAGTTCCTTGACTGGGGACTGAGAGGGGACGAAGGTTGCAGCCGATATGGTCGGGCACGGTGCTGTGAACTGAATGCCTGTTCCTCTCTCATCTATACGCTGAGGTCCTAACCCCAGTACCTCGACAGATTCTTCCCAAGCTCTCTCCCGGAGGGGAGGACAGCCTACAGCCGCGGCACCCTGGGCAGACCCAGGCGTGGAGCAGAGAAGCAGAGAGCTCTGCAGAGAGGAGTAGGACCAGGCAGCAGAGGGGCCCTCTCCTTGCCAGTGGGTGAATGTGCAGATCTGAGGCAGGCTGGAAGGGACGGGGGCGCCACTGAGCGGCCATGGTCTCTGCTGTGCCCTATTACAGGGAGATAAAGTCACACAGCGTGCGCAGCAGAGACAGCAGTTCCAGCCCATCCAGGCTCCGTGAGCTCCCATGAGCGAGCAGGGGGAAGCTGCCGGGCTGCTGCTACACGCTTAGGGCAGCCGAGTCCTGGGGTAAGGCCTCGTGTGAAAGGTACCCCAGTAACACACGCAGCCCACGTGTAAGTGGAGCAGCCTGGGATTGTCAGGAAGTACTCACAGGAGTGCTGGGTGGCCGGCACCGTGAGCACACACGTGGGTGTGACTGGGAGAGGAACGACCTGCAGGCCTCAGCTGTGGCCCCTGTCCTCCCGCTGGGACTTGGGGGCGAGCTGCTGCTCTCCTTGCCAGTGCCCGACAGGCAATGCTGCGGGGTGAGCCTAGGGCATCCCGTCCACACGCTCCTTCCCACCCTGCACTTGTAGGGTAAGAGCACCCCCAGGTACACACATTTGAAGGGGTGCCTAATTCTACCGAGAGATGGCGGCTCTGTCCTTCCGTCTTCTGTCACTCCCACCAAGCGTGCAATGAGTCAGGGCAGGAAAGGCTGAGCCCAGGAGCTGGTTCAGAAATGCGGATGGCGGGGCCGGGGCTGTGGCACAGCGGATGAAGCCACCACTCAGGACACCCACGTCCCCCATCAAAGGGCTGCTTTGAGTCATGGCTGCTCCACTTCCAGTCCAGCTTCTTGCTAGTGCACCTGGGAAAGCAGTAAAAGTGGCCCAAGTACTCGGGCCCCTGTACCCACGTGGGAGACCTGGATGGAGCTCCTGGCTCCTGGCTTCAGCTGGCCCAGCCCTGACTGATGTGGCCATTTGGGGAGTGAACCAGCAGATGGAAGATATCTCTCAAATAAATAATATTTTTAAAAGATTTATTTATTTATTTGAAAGGCAGAGTTTCAGAGAGGCAGAGGCAGAGAGAGAGAAGTCTTCTATCTGCTGGTTCACTCCCCAGATGGCCGCAAAGGCTGCAGCCACACTGATCTGAAGCCAGGAGCCAGGAGCTGCTTCTGGGTGGGTGCAGGGGCCCAAGGACTTGGGCCATCTTCCACTGCTTTCCCAGGTCATAGCAGGGAGCTGGATCGGAACTGGAGCAGCCAGGACTCAAACCAGCACCCATATGGGATGCCACCAGCACTGCAGGTGGTGGCTTTACTGGCTATGCCACAGTGCCAGCCCCCTAAGTAATCTTAAAAATAAAAAAAGATGGTCTCCAAGGCTTCAAGGTCAGCTGGTTAAAAAAAAAAAAAAAAAACAAGAAGAAGCAAACAAAAACTAAAACAAACTTCCCAAGGCTGTAAAGACCAAGACCAGCAAGAGCTTGGTCACATTTGGACAGTGACTAACCCAGCTGCAGAAGACGGGAACAGGAGCAGGGACTATTGAGGTGAGAGGATGGGGGAGGGGAGGGCCATCGGAGTGTCCCAAGCCCAGGCCCACACTGCAGTGAGATGCACACGTCCTGTGCCATCGCCAGACAGCGGGCCCAGCGATTTGACGAGAGAGATCGGGAGAAGACGCGGCTCGGGCCAGAGCTTGGCTCCGAGGCCTCACTCAGCTGTGCTTTGCAACATCATTGCATCAGGCCATTCTGTAGGGCAGGCTGCAGCACGCATGCGGCTTCAGCTCCCTACAGCGCTGACTGCACCGCACTGTCAGGAAGCCCTGCACACACGGCGAGGACCTCACTGAAAACTACAAGGAAAGAAAGAGCCCATTGTTTCTGCACGAACCAGGAAGTGGGGCTGCACGGACCAGGAAGTGGGGCTGCATAGACTGCAGGGGCGTACACATTACGGAGCAAATCTACACCGTGCCTGTCACTCAGGGTGCAGAGAGCTGGGTTCTGTGCTAAAGGGGAGGCATCCTGAGAGGGGCTGGTACCCTGGCCTGGGCGCCGCAGCCTTGCTGCCGATGGGCTCCCCTGGGCTGTCTTAGTGGCGGCAGACGGCAGCAGGGAAGGAGGCCCACCTGGTGAGCCACCTGCTGGGCCCAGTCACTTCCAGGCACTCTGGTGTCTCAGAGCATGGTGTGGGGGAGACACAGGGGTGTTTCAGAGCCTGGGGATTGCAGAGGTGGCCTCTCCTGGGCAAGCATGCATCGGGGCGCCTGGTCTGCAGCGTGGCTGCTCTGCTGCGGCCGGAGGAGCGGCCGGGCCGAGAAGGGCGGCCCATCCCAGGCCTTTAGTGGGGAGAACAGGCTGAAAGCAAGGGAGCAAGGAGACAGCCGTACCAGCAACCATCCTCATTCCTGCTACGTCCAGAACAGGTGCCGAGGGAGGGGTGTCACGGACAGGGCCTCTCACATAGGACACTCACGGAGACCTGGAGGGGCAGAGGCATGGCCCGGGAGTGACGGCAGCCTGTGAAGGGCCCGAGGCTGCAATGTGCAAACAGCAGGACTGAAGAGGAGGCACCCAGCCTACAGGGGCGCCCCTTCCCCCCCACACCGAGGTGCACCCAAAACCTGTGAATGCAGCCTCCCTTGGAAAAGGGGTCGTGGCAGGTGTGAGGAGATGAGAACCATCCTGGATTATGTTTCTATATGCAACACCAAGTGTCCTTCTAGAAGACACACAGAGCAGAGACCACGTGAAGATGGAGGGAGAGATGGTCATGCATCTTCAAGCCATTGCCAGCCAAGCACAGCCAAAAACACCAGCGGTCAGGAGAGAGGGGTGGGATGGATTCTTGTTCAGAGCTTCGGGGAGGAAAAACCCCTGCCGACACCTTGACCTTGGAATCCTGGCTTCTACTTTTTTTTTTTTTTTTAAGATTCATTTACTTTTTTGAAAGGCTGAGTTAGAGAGAGAGAGAGAGAGGAGCAGACAGAGACAGGGACAGAGCTCCTCCATGTGCTGGTTCACTCTCAAAAGACCACAGCAACCAGGGCTGAGCCAGACAGAGCCAGAAACTCCATCAGGGTCTCCCACGTGGGTGGCAGGGTCCCAAGCACGTGGACCATCTTCCATCGCTTTCCCAGGTGGATTAGCAGGGAGCTGGATCAGAAGTAGAGCAGCCGGGACTTGAACCGAGGCCCACATGGGATGTTGGCATTGCAGCATGCAACAACCCTGGCACCAGGACTCCCAGTTTGCAGAGCTGAGCTGCAGACCCGGCCTGTGCGCCCTGGGACAAAGCACTTAACTCCTCCGTGTTTCAGCCCTGTCTGTGCGATGGGGGTGCTGTGTGCAGTGACTCACTCCACAAACACCTGAGGGACCCAGCAGCACATGGGGGCCCTGTGGCATTTGCCTCCTCTCATGGTCAGACAGGAAGGAGGAGGAGGAGGGCCACGGGAGATGGTGCAGGTTGCGAGGCTTAGTGTACAGGCTACAGGGGCTAGGTGGTGTCCTGCGACGGTGGACCTGTGCTGCGAGGGGGATTCTCAAGTAGAGAGAGCCCGGTTTGAAGCATGCGGGAGAGAGCCAAGGGAGGCTGGGGGGCCCGTGCCCTGAGGGCAGGAACTGTATCTGTCTTTGCTGGTCACTATGGTGCACACATATAGTGACAGAGTCTAGAAGGACCAGGGTCAAGTTCATGAAGGTGCAGTGTTACAAGGCGCCCCAGGGGCAGAGGCCAGGAGCTGGCAGGACTGAGGACCCCAGCCTCTCTCTGCTGTTTCTCCCGTCGCCCTTACCCATGGGTGCTGCTGGACGACAGACCGACAGGAAGCCCCATCAGCACCTGAGACCCATGAGCCCGGCTGCTGGAGGGTGGCAGCCCTATTGTCCTCCTCCCCAAGGGAGGGTGGCAGCCCTATTGTCCTGCTCCCCAAGGGAGGGTGGCAGCCCTATTGCCCTCCTCCCCGAGGGAGGGTGGCAGCCCTATTGCCCTGCTCCCCAAGGGAAGGTGGCAGCCCTATTGTCCTGCTCCCCTAGGGAGGGTGGCAGCCCTGTTGTCCTGCTCCCCAAGGGAAGGTGGCAGCCCTATTGTCCTCCTCCCCGAGGGAGGGTGGCAGCCCTATTGCCCTGCTCCCCTGCGGAAAGATGCAAGAAGAGAAACAAGGCAAGATAAAGCTCCCGAAGACCACGGTGGGCCCCGGGTGCATACCCGATCCAGAAGAGGAATTGACGAATTTCACAACAGTGTGATTTCCCAAACAGCCTCCCTGGGACCACTGGCCCCTGATGAACACAGGAAATCCCCGCCAGCTCAGGCCAGGGGCCGTGGGTCAGCGTGGGGCCGTTCATCCCAGAGGGCCCGTGGCAGGCAGGGAGATGGGGCACAGCCAAGGCCAGAAGCCACAGCGCTCAGGAAAGTAGGTGGACGGACACCCTAGCAAAGTCGTCCCCAGAAGCAGGACAGCACTGAGTCCCTTACATGCCATGCCAGGGTGACTGACATGCTGCTAGGACAGCCGCATCCACAGCAGAGAACCTGGGTTTCTGTCCCCGCTCGGCTTCTGATTCCAGCTTCTGGCTGCTGCAGGCCCTGGGAGGCAGCCAAGACTTGTCAGGCAGTGGCATCGCTGCCACTTATGGGGGGGACCTGACAGAATTCCCGGCTCCTGGCCTTGGCCCCAGCCCATCCCCGGCCCTGAGGCTACCTGGGGAGTGAAGCAGGGGATGAGAGCTTGCTCTGCCTCCCAAATAGAGATAAAAATTGTGCTTAATGCATTGCCCAGCACTGACATCTGATTCTCTCAATCAGACAACGTCTGATGCCCTCACCCGCGCACAGCCTAATTGTTGATGCTGTCCACAGTCTGGGAACACAGGATCCTCTGGACATCTAGGGCCTGACCGCCCCGGCTGTGATGCCGACTGGGCGTCACCTGACTCAGGATGACCCACGCTATGTGCCACAAGCTCCCCCCGCAAAGGGGGGGCACCTACGGCAACCACAACCCTTGCAAACTTCAACCTGTCCTCGGCAAGGCCTTCCCCAAAAGCCACCTCCTCTGAGCCGCCAGTCAGTCTGCGCGTCGGCCAGTGGGGCGAGAGGCCCCGCTGCTCTGCCATTACTGCGAGTCCCGGGAGAGGCGCGGATCACGGGCTGCCACGACTTCGCAGGCGTCCCGAGAATGGTGCTGGTTTTCCTGTCAGGCAAGCGCAGTTCTCACTTGTTATCTGCAGTCACACTGGTCTGCCCTGGGCTTCAAGCCCGGATCTCCCCTCTGGGCCACGTCAGCTTCCTCCAGTGGGGGAAACGGAGGCCCAAGGCACAGGAGGAGCTTCCTGAGGTCACAGCACCAATAACCCACAGAGTGGGGTCTCAGTCTCAGCACCACCAGCTCAAACCCCAAGCTCTCTTCTAGTGGTCCCAGCTCCAACACAGTGCAGTATTTTAATTTTATTAATAATTATTACTAATAATTATAGTCATTACACAATCATACACAATTATATGAATCATACTGGCTAATTATAATATTTACTAATTATGTTAATCATCATGCAATTATATAATTATACTTAATAAAATGACTAATAATTATTAATAATAATTGTATATCAATTATGTACCTTAATTTCTCACTGTTTAGCTAACAGGGTCATCTATGCATCTATGCTTCTAATGAAAAGTCAATCCTAACCACTCTAACATCTAGGCACTCTGATGTTTGCTACAGGGAAATTTTTGTGGGTGGAAAGTCCCAACATGTTCCTAAATCTATATATACGAAATATATAAAACTTGTATAACAAATAAAAATTTTTAAAAAGACAATGTATTTATTTGAAAGGCAGAGTGATGGAGAGAGGGAAAGACAGACACACAAACACCACCAGAGAATGAGAGAGAGAGGGAGAGAAAGAGGGAGAGGGGGAGAGAAAGGCGGGGGGAGAAAGAGAGAGAGAAAGAGAGAGATAGATCTTCCATCTGCTGGGTCACTCCCCAGATGGCTGCAATGGTCAGGGCTGGGCCAGGCTGGAGCCAGGACCCAGGAGCTACAGCTGCATCTCCCACATGAGTAGCAGGGGCCCGAGCACTTGGCAGGCCATCTCCAGTTGCTTTCCCAGGCTCATTGGCAGGGAGCTGGATCAGAAGTGGAACAGCTGAGACTCGAACTGATGCTCTGATATGGGATGCCAGCACCGCAGACGGCGGCTTAACCTGCTGGCTACAACGCAGGCCCCAGCACAAACTCTCACAGCACTACCAGGAAAAATGGTGTTCCTGGCTCTGATTAAACCATGGGCCTAAGTTTAACCTGGAGGTCCCCAGCCTCAGCCAGCCACTGGAATCAGGGGGCATGGAGTGGGGAGGGGACAGGAGGCATCCAACTCCTGGCCGCACCCCAGAGCGTGTGCTGTGATTTATCTGGGATGGAGCCGGGGCATTGGAGCTGTTAAACACGAGAGGCGTTCGCTTTGTTATCCATCAACGTGACGTAACTGTGGAAACAGACATTTCTCTGAGTTACGACTTCACAGCTTGCTCACTCTCAAAACTGCCGTGATGCCAGTGACGACACCCAAGACGTAAGAGAGACCATGGAGGGAAATGGCAAGGAGCGGGGAACTCCAAGGCGGGGACGTGTGGCCAGGGAAGGTCCGTGACCGAGCACAGCACCCGCCCTGAGTTTTCCAGGGCAGATGCTCCAAGGTGCTGTCGTAGCCAGCGAAAGAAACCACCTGGGAGAAGAGCCCAAATCCTTTCTCCTGTCAAACAGGTCCAGGGCGACCCAGGAAAACCACGTGGCCGAACACCGGCACCGGAAGCCACAGCACTCCGAGTGGCAAGGCTGCTCCTGGCTCAGCTAACAGCCAAGTTCAAGGCTGGCCTCTCTTTCCTGGGAGTCTGCAGGCTTCCCTGGAGTGAACCTGGATGCCATGGCCGTCTCTGGATGCAGGCTCGGGGTGGGGGTAGGATGACAGTGGCAGCCGCCACAGGGCCCACGGGCTGCAGCTGGTGGAACACACTCCAATGGGGCTGCGTGGCACCTGACGCTCAGCCCCTGTGCCCCAGAGCTGCAACGCACCGCCTTTTCCCGGCACGCCAGTGCTCGGCAGGAGACGCACCTGGCCTTGCCTGGGCACAGACGGAGCCTGGTGGGGGACTTACGGGGGGTTGTCACATTTCCTCTGCCGGAAGCGGGCTCCGGTCCCACACGTTCGGCTGCACATGCTCCAGGCGCCCCAGGGGCTCCAGTCCCCATCCACGTGCTCCGGGATGGGCGTCTTGCTCACACACTCCCCAGCGCGGCACCACTGCGACAGAGCAGAGGGGTGGGAGGGGGGGCTCAGCAGCGCTGCTCGCTCCATTCCCAAATCCCCCCAGCCCCCAGCCCGCAGTTCCCAGAACGTGCACGGAAGCGTGCCTGTGCACTCTGTGACACCCCCTGCGTGGCCTCCAGATCGGGCCCTGAGCTGCCACGTGGAACTGCTCCCTTGGGACTCTCTGTGTTCCCAGCATCGCTCGTGGAGAGACCTGAGCTTCTGCAGAGATTTCGGGGCTGGGCTTGGGGTAAATTGGTTATCCTCGGAGATCTGAGAGAGCCTATCCTGTAACATAGAATTCCCCAAACGTGTAGCACACACCTGAGGTGCAAGATGCGACCCAGTGCTTGCCCACTCACGGCATCCGAGGGAAATGCCACCTCCTCTGCTCTCCCTCCACCCTCACAAGACAACGGAGAGGGCTGTGCGGCTGCTGGCCCCAAACACCTCTGCTCTCACTCCAGCACGCTCCCGACACCCGCCTGGGACTGGGTAACACTTGGCAAATGATCATGGTAGCCTCTGCATAAGGCAGGTGTACTGACAGACACCTCTCACTGGAGGTCCATCACTCGCATGACAAAAGGAGTTCCTCTAACAAAACATTAAACAAACGATTCTTGTATCCTATCAGAAATAAGGGGGGAGGTGGTGTCATCGCCCCCTACCCTGTGCCCAGGGTGGGCTCTGTGGCCTTTCTGCAGGGCACCGAGCTCAGACTGTGTCTAGAGAGAGAGAGGTCCCATGCCCAGGAGACATGGGGCTGCCTGCTGGGGCAGCGGGGGGCCGAGGGTTACCTTGTCTGCCCCGCACTCGGTGCCATCCAGCGGGGGGTCCAGCTTGGTCTTGCAAGACGTGTCTCCTTCCACCAGACACCACAGCCCGGCGCACATCAGGTGCTGTGGGAGAAGGGAAGGGAGTGTGACGGCTGAGAACACCCCCACGTGCACACGGGGCACCGTGACGGGCTGGAAGCGTGGCCCGGCTACCATGTCAGATCTGGGGCTGAAACACGTAGGAAGAGGGGGTCATGAGTGTGCACACCCAACAAGCAAGTGCATCAGTTCAAATGGCTCAATCTGCTTAAAAAAAAAAAAATTCTGTGCACTTTCTCCCGGGAGGCTCATCTCACGGCGCTGAGTTCAGCAGTTCCAGCCTCAGCTATGGACGGCTGAGAAGGAGACAGAGAGAGGCAGGGCTCAGGCAGGGAACATCAGCCCCTGCCCATTGAGAGCCATCAGGCCATCAGCAAGCACGACCCCTGCATTCAATGCAGCGAGGAGCGACCCCACAGCCACATCCTCAGATGCATTCTGGAGCTGAGGCCGCGGCCGGCAGACGGCTCGGCTCTCAGGAGGCCACAGAGGCAGCCGCCTGTTTCTGGCCCAGCAGAGCTGCGTGTGATCTCCTAGTTTCCCACCTGGAGAACTGGGGGACATCCACGACACACGGTTAAAATCATCTACCAGGAGGGGAACGGACATTTAAACACAGACTCCCCACTGCGTCAGGAAGAAATGTGGATGTTGACAAAGTGCTCCATCACCAGCCTGGAGGCAGATGCAGCCCACGGCCTCTCACGGGAGCCGCTGCAGACGGCACAGCCACCCTGAGGGCTGCACGAGGAGCTGGACCTGAAACCCCCATCACGCACCCTCCGTGGGGCCCGGTGGGGTGGCCCCTGCCAGTGGCAGTCACCCCCGCCGCGGTGCCCCTGTGCTGTCTGCTCTTCCTGCCCTCACGGTGCTTCCCAGATAAACTACTTGTACCCAAATCCCTGCTCATGGTCTGCAATGGGAAACAGATGTAGGTAAGTGTCGCTTAAAGACACAGGACACTGCAGGATGCCAAGCCCAGTCCCTCGGAGAGGCCCGAGCTGGAGGGGGCAGACGTGAGCCTGCAGGGTGTGGCCTGGGGAGCCCCTGGTGCGCTCTGGGCAGGGGGGAGGTCAAGGGGCCCCCGCGGTGTGGTCACAGCCCGGTGTGCAGAGGGGGAGCCATGCTCAGTTTCGAAGTCTGCTGTTCCGGCCAAGCGCAAGCATCTGCATAGAAGCCGTGTGCGGCTGTGCCGTCTACAGGGAAGGCGCGAAGAGACGGAAAGGGAAGGAGAGCAGAGCTGGGGGGGGGGGGGGCTTTGTGAAAGAGCCCCTCCCATCCTGAGGACGTCGGGGCCGACCTGTGCAAGAAGCGGACAGCTCGGGCACCGCTCCCGTCGTGCACGGCGGGGCGAGGCGCAGCACGAGACACCTGCTCTGTCCAGTGCCCGAGGCCCTGAACTCCGTGTGTGCGGCTGCGGGAGCTGGCGGGGCAGGGTGCTCGGGGGCCACAGAAAGAGCGGCCGCCTGCGGGGACAGAGCGAGAAGGCGAGTGTGACTGTTTCTTAAGCTTTTAATGGACAGCACTTTCTCGTCAAACTTCTGATCTTCAAGAGAACACACAGGCCGAGATTTCTTAAGCAGAAAACAGAAAGGGCCGACCTGTATGAAAAAGGGCTTCTGCTATCACAAGAAAATCCTAGGAAAATGAGAAGATATTCACAGTATACGGGAGAGATATCCGTAATGCATACAACCCAGACAGTGTGTCCAGAAGCTACTCAATTTCTACCTAAAATTTCCTGCACATCAATTAAGAAAAAGTCCCTGCAGAAGAATGGGCCAAAGACGGCAGGCTTCAGCAAAGCGGACACTAAATAGGCACAGGCAGTAAAAATATGGAAAGGTGCTCAGTTTATTTAGCCAAGGGGCAAAGAGAAACGACAGCCCAGCCCCCACTCAATACCTCCGCAGGGCCCCAGCAGGGCCAGGGTGAACACCGCAGGCACACCGCACGTGTGCAAGGGGGCAGCAGATGGTGACTCCCTCGTGCTCCAGTGCAGGTCACGGCTTGGCCCACCACCCCGGGTGACCTGTGACACAGGAATGGCTGCTGTATGTGTTACTTAGGGAGTCACGATGAGTAAGAATGTCTGTATGTGTTCAGGTACAGCTTTTTGTGCGTGTGACTATCTTTGACCTGAAAAATACTGGTTGAATGCATGGATTCAGAACCTGCACAGCCCACTCCAGGACCCCGCAGTTCCACTCCCACGCACGCATGCACCAAAAACAAAGGTGTGCTTGTGATCACCAGAGACATCGTCTAGAATGTTCACTGGGACTCTGCGTTGGTCCCAAGTTGGAAACGACTCATACACTGTGGTGTGTTTGGAAAATGACAGGATTTCATTCACAGAACGTGTGAAAACAAGGCAGGACGGTAACGCTGGGAGTCAGGACAGGGTTACCTTTGCGCTCAGTTAGGAAAAAGGGAAGAAGGCACTGAGCACCAGAGGAGACTTCAGGACAGCAGCCTGGGGCCCCAGCTCAGCCGCCAGTATTGCTGTGGTGCCCGAGGCATGCCACCGGCTGTGTTACCAATGGAGAACATGGGGTGGACGACACACCCCTAAACTCCAACACCCGAAACCTTCTGAGTGCTGACACAGCGTCACAAGCGGAAGATCCCGCCCCTGACCTTGTGTGACAGGTTGCCATCAAGATCCAGGTGCACTAACAATGTTGCATAAAACTGCCACCAAGCCACGCATGTAAAATGTATGTCAAACACATGTTTAGACTCAGGTTCCACCCACACCTCCAATTTTTAAAAAGTTAATTATTTGGAAATACACACAGAAAGAGCTCCTGTCTGCAGGTTCCTTCTGCAAATGCTGTCCATGGCCAGGGCTGGGCCACGGCCAAAGCTGGAGCTGGGAACACAGTCCAGGTTTCTCCTGTGGGTGCCTGGGATCCAACTGCTGCCTCCCAGGGTCTGAATCAATGGGAAGCAGGAGTCAGGAACCAGAGTTGGGAATCAAACCCAGGCACTCCGAGGTGGGGGTCTTAACCGCTAGGCTAATCTGCCCCCTACCCCACTCATGCACGCCTATTTCACTATGCATGTGCAAATAGCCAACATCTGAAAAACTTTTGGATAGACTTTTGGATAGAGCTACTCAACCTGTATCTACCAAACTGTTGCTCAAGTCACAGACAAAGCTTTTTGAATATACAAATAGGTGAACCCTTTTTTGGGAGAAGTACCAGAGGGTGACCTTCAGCCACTACGAAGTGACTGCAGAGCTCACAGCAAAAGGGCAAGCAGCAAGCACTGATAAGGGTATGACTGGAGATGTTCAATGAGGGACTGAGACCAGAGACCCAGACACGGGGCGACTGGGCAGAAACAGGCCGGAAGGAGGGTGGGAGAGGTGGGAGCAGGGAGAGCCTGGTCTGTATTAACATTGGTTTGTTTATCTTTTCCAGCTGGGAGACGAGCAATCAAAAAGGGGTCTTCAAAGGTTCATGGAATGAAAAATACTACGACAAATGTATGAAAAATACTATGCATGGACTTCACATTTGTGTCACCAATATAATCTTATTTTTAATTCTATTTTCCATGATCCTTTTGAGCTACTCCTATATAACAGATAAATAAAATAACCAATGTATGAGAACATTTAAAGAAGCACTAATGAAAAAGGGAAACTGTGCAGTAGGAATGGAAGGGAAGAGATGAGATACATTTATTTCATCATCCTCCCAAGCTAGGATAGGTAGCTACCCTACAGAGAAGGGTGACTGATGGCTGTACCTTGTGCTTCCAGCCAATGGCAGACGAGAATTCTGTGGGAGGCAGGGCTGCCCTTCCACTACGGAACAGCGAGGTGCTGGCATACAACATAATCCTTACTACTGAGTTCCTGGAAATAAGGGAGTGACCAAGGAAGCCAATACAAAATACCTACATGGGTGTATTTACATGTAACCCAGACCGACCCCAGGTCATGACACAAGGGCTGGGCTCCCCAAGGGCAGGGCTGGGCTCCCCTAAGGGCAGGGCTGGGCTCCCCTAAGGGCAGGGCTGGGTTCCCCAAGGGCAGGGCTGGGCTCCCCCAAGGGCAGGGCTGGGCTCCCCAAGGGCAGGGCTGGGCTCCCCCAAGGGCAGGGCTGGGCTCCCCTAAGGGCAGGGCTGGGCTCCTCAGGGGCAGGGCTGGGCTCCCCCAAGGGCAGGGCTGGGCTCCCCTAAGGGCAGGGCTGGGCTCCCCTAAGGGCAGGGCTGGGTTCCCCAAGGGCAGGGCTGGGCTCCCCCAAGGGCAGGGCTGGACTCCCCAAGGGCAGGGCTGGGCTCCCCCAAGGGCAGGGCTGGGCTCCCCAAGGGCAGGGCTGGGCTCCCCTAAGGGCAGGGCTGGGCTCCCCTAAGGGCAGGGCTGGGCTCCTCAGGGGCAGGGCTGGGCTCCCCCAAGGGCAGGGCTGGGCTCCCCAAGGGCAGGGCTGGACTCCCCTAAGGGAAGGGCTGGGCTCCCCCAGGGCAGGGCTGGGCTCCCCAAGGGCAGGGCTGGGTTCCCCTAAGGGCAGGGCTGGGCTCCCCAAGGGCAGGGCTTGGCTCCCCAAGGGCAGGGCTGGGCTCCCCCAAGGGCAGGGCTGGACTCCTCAAGGGCAGGGCTGGACTCCCCAAGGGCAGGGCTGGGCTCCCCAAGGGAAGGGCTGGGCTCCTCAGGGGCAGGGCTGGGTTCCCCAAGGGCAGGGCTGGGCTCCCCAAGGGCAGGGTTGGGCTCCCCTAAGGGGAGGGCTGGGCTCCCCTAAGGGCAGGGCTGGGCTCCCCAAGGGCAGGGCTGGGCTCCCCTAAGGGGAGGGCTAGGCTCCCCAAGGGCAGGGCTGGGCTCCCCAAGGGCAGCGCTGGGCTCCCCAAGGGCAGGGCTGGGCTCAGAGCTGCAGCTGGGAAGTGGGTCTGGGCGGGCAGTAGGGTCAGAGCTCTACCCCAGACACCATCAGCCCAGGGAATCTCGAAGGTGCCCGCCAGTTCCGGAAAGGCTAGCGACAGCCCCTGACCTTGGGTAAAACAGTAAAAATTCTCCAAAAGGGACGCAACTGCCACCAGGCTCACAGAACTCCATGGTTATGCTCAAAAAATGTAAACTCACAATCCCTCGTGGAAATGCGAGTGACAGTCGGCAGGAGGAACGGACAAAAGGCTCAAACTACCAGGGTGTTCAGACAGCACGCTCATCAGAGTCCACGGGGTCACCTATAAAACGCTCAGACACCAGACAGGAGATCTCGGAGCTCAGCCAGCAGCGAGAACTATCAAACACGGCTGGATAAATATGGAAAGGAAACCAGAAGGAACACATGAAAACGAAATATATAATGGCGGCAACTCCCTGGAATCTGACACCCCAGGACGAGAGGGCTGGTGACTGGAAAACAAGTCGTCAGAAATTACACACACAGCAGCACGGAGCAGAATGGAGGAAGGGAAATATAAAAGGTTGATAGAGTTCTTTTATGATTTATTTTATTTATTTGAAAGGCAGAGTTACACACTGAGAGATGGAGAGACAGGTCTTCCATGCCCCAGGTCACTCCCCAGATGGCCATAACTGCTAAGGCTGTAGCAGCCCAAAGCCAGGAGCCAGGAGGTTCTATCAAATCTCCTATGTGGGTGCAGGGGCCCAAGGACCTGGGCCATCCTCCCCTGCTTTCCCAGGCACACTGGCAGGAAGCTGGATCAGAAGGTGGGCAGTGGGGTCTCGAACCAGTGCCCAAATGCGGTGTTGGTGCTGCAGGTGGCGGCTTAACCCACTACACCACAACACTTGTCCCCGTGGATACAATTCTAAGAATATAACAATACTTCCCTCTCTCCCTCCAAGATCTTTAATAGAAGAGTGTATTTCTGGGCTGGCGCTGTGGTGCTCTGTTTAAGCAGCTGTCTGCAACACAGACATCCCATATAAGTACCAGTTCCAGTCCCAGCTGCCCCACTTCTGATCCAGCTTCCTGCTAATGTGCCTGGGAAAGCAGGAGAGGATGGCCCACGTGCTTGGGCCCCTGCACCCACGTGGGAGACCTGGCTCCCGGCTTCCACCTGGCCTAGCCCCAGCCGCAGAGGCGACTTGGGGAGAAAATCAGCGGATGGAAGATCCCTCTGTTTATATAACGCCAACTTTCAAATAAATAAATAAATCTTAAAAAAATAAAGTATATTTCTTCATAGTAAGAAAACAACACTTGGACAAATTGTCAAATCTTGTTGAATTATAAACATTTCCATATGACGTGCTACCTTCCTACGTATTCAGCTAAGAATGGAAAATCTATGAGTTTATGAAACTGGTACTAGAAGGCCTTCAGAATCCACCTGCAGATATAAAGCGGCACAAAGCATCTGTCTCCCCACGTGGGGCTGCAGCAGAGCAGCCGGCAGTGTCCGAGCGCGGGGTCCTCGTTCCTGCTCCCGTCCCACTGCAGTGTGTAGGTCCGTCCTGGGGCTGCTGTCTGGGTAAACTTGCCCCGAGGCTGCTATCCATGGGGTAGTGCCGGAGACCAGAGAGGACAGACGCTGCACACCTGGGTCCTGAACAGAGACGCCGCCGGAATGAGACGGATTCTGCTCGCTTCCAAGCAGTGCTGCCAACCCAGGAGTGCTCTCTCCAGCAGGATTTGAAAGCGCTTCCATCCGGGCTTGGAATCGGCTTCATCACTGGCACTCTCATCTCACCCTCCTTCCCTCTTCTCTTTAAGGGTTTGCAAGTGTTTACCAGCTACAACCGTCTTTGCTGTTAGATCTGCCAGAAACTGGGAGGTTTCTGATTCCCCTGCGGTATTTGATAAAGCTCTTTGAGTCAGCACTTCTTCTTTTCCATTGGCCTGTTTTTAGGAACAGGTGGCCAGATATTGAGCCAAGAGATCTGGGGGCTTTGGCTATGAGCACGAGCCAGCACCTCCTGGCTGGGGCTGGGCTCCTCAGGAGCTCTCCCTGATGACCCGATGCAGGACGGGGACCGCGAGATGCACCACTGCTTCCCACACTTGTCTTTGCCAACAGCCACCGCCACACCTCTCTGCTCCTAGTCCAAAGAATGCAGCAGAAATGTCAGGACGCAATCCGTGAGCTTGCTATGAGTCTCAGATGTCTGCCTTTCTCCAGCGTCCTCTCCACTGCCTCCCTGGTGCCCGCTGTGACGGAACAGTTGCCAATACTGGAAAGAACCACATGACGAGGAACTGGGGGCAACCTCTGGCCAACCACCAGCAAGAGACGGAAGCCACTGGTGCAGCCACCTGCAAGGAACTGAGTGCTGCCAACCGCCACCAGGTGAGCTGGCAAAGAGCTGTCTCCAGTTTTGCACCAGGTGCAGCCGGGTGAAAGGCTGAGACGGGATCCAGCCAGCTACGTCCTCCCCCAGCCCACAGAACCTGAGCAGTGACAACGCCGTGACATTTCCAGATACCAGGTTTCGTGGCAATTTGTTGAGGAGAAATAGTTAACACAGATGCATTTCTTACATCCTCCAAATAAACCGAAGAGGAGATCTTCAAAGCTTCCAGAGAATGAAAACGTGGAGGATGAGATGTATGCGAGTGTTTGCAGGGTAACTGCAGGGACAAGGATAAAAGTCTTCTGGAGAGTAAATGAGGGGGGCCGGCGCTGTGGCGTCGTGGGTAAAGCCACCGCCTGCAGTGCCGGCATCCCATACAGGGCGCTGGTTCCCATTCCGGCTGCTCCACTTCCCATCCAGCTCTCTGCTATGGCCTGGGAAAGCAGTAGAAGAGGGCCCAGGTGCTTGGGCCCCTGTGCCCATGTGGGAGACCAGGAAGAAGCTCCTGGCTCCTGGCTCTGGATCAGTGCAGCTCTGGCCGTTGCAGCCAATTGGAGAGTGAACCAGCAGATGGAAGACTGACTTCTCTCTCTCTCTCTCTCTCTCTCTCTCTCTCTCTCTCTCTCTGCCTCTGCCTCTCCTTCTCTCTCTGTGTAACTCTGACTTTCAAATAAAAAAATCTTTTTTTTCTAAAGATGAAATGAGGGTGTTTGGCGCAGCAGTTACGACGCTGCTTGGGATGCCACCTCCATATTGCAGTGCCTGGACTGAATTCCTACTCCACTTCTCATCCAGCTTTCTGCTAATGCACACCCTGGGGGCAGCAGGCGACATGGGAGACCTGGACGGAGCTCAGGCCGCTGGGCAACCTGGCTCAGTCTGGCTGTTGTGGGCATTTGGGGAATAAACCAGAGGATGGAAGAGAGCGCCCCCCCGCTTCTGTCTTTGAAATAAAGGAAAACTTTTAAAGACAAAGGAATGTAAGGTTGAAAAAAAGAGAGAAGAGAAATCCAGAAAATATTGTAAGAGGAGAAAAATTAAGAAGCAATAAAGTCAGAAAGCGTAATGTAAAACATGATAACTGGGACCAAGCAGACTAGAATCTAAAACAGCAGGAAATGAGCTAAACTTGTTTACTAAGACACAGAATCCTTCAGATTAGATCAGAAACTAAAACTCAATTACATGCTAAATAACAAGAAATGGTCAAAACAATGCGATTTCGATAGTAAAAAAAAGTGAGAGCAAAGGAGAAGCTGGACCCCAGCGTCAGCTAAGCCTGAACCCAAAATCCAAAGCATGAGATGAGCTACAGAAGGTCTCCTGCTGGCATAAAGCCATGACTCCCAGCGCGACGCACGGCCAGGAGAGTCTGTGCACCAGACAGCTTAGCGGGCAACCCCAGGAAACAAGGCTTACTTGAGATTTAAGGGGAAATGCAACAAAATTAATAGAGAAATTCAGCTCACCTTTCTCGGTCCAGGTCAAATAAAACGGACAACAACATGCAAGGACACAGAATATCCAAGATCACATTAGCAGAGAGATGATAAACAAAGCTCCACACCCTAAACAAACACAACTTCAATGGACTCAGAACATTCTGAGACTTCATATAACCAGGCAAAGAGGGCTATAGCATGACACATAAAACTAGGAATTGATTTTTTCACAGAAGAAGACCTACAGAATAAATAACCTTACCACCTGGAAATGTAGACATGTTATTTTGAGTATTTCTTGTATGAAAGAGAAAAATCAAGCAAAACCGCAGAGTATGCAGGAAATAACCAAGGTGAACACACGGCGCATCTTGACGCGTAACGTGCCCGAGGGAATGCTGAAACGCCCAGGAAGAAAATAAACAAACTGCCCACTTCAAGAAGTTTGAAATGGAGTAATATAAATATGTACAATAACTGAGTCAATTAGTAGAGATAAAAGGAAATGCGTGTTATTTAGGAAACAAACAAAAAAAACAGAAGGGTTGTTTTTCTTGGAAGGGGGGGGTGACCCAGATAATCACCTGCCAACCTATTCCCGGAGAGGAGAAACCACGAGTAGCAAAGAAGAAGAAGAAAATAACTAAACTGGGGGAAACGCGTTGGATGACCAGTGACCACGTCACTCAGCTCCATCGCTACTGGAGATGAAGTGATTTTCCAGGCGTGCCTACGTTGACAGACCCACTGTCCAGGACCGATTAACACAGAAGACCCAGAGAAGCTGCCTCAGAGCTGCCCTTCTGGACCCGTGGTCCACACGGGCTCCCGGCAGCATTTTTATTATTAGAGACGGATTCTATTTCAGCTTTAAGGAGCAGAGCACCCATGCGCTGCAATGATTTAAGAGCATGAAAAGAAAGGGCGCATTTTCTCCATCCTCTACATTAATATGACACTGATGCCAAACCATCCAAACTCATTTACGAATACTGTTGCAAAGATCTCAAATATAATTCCAACTAATACACTACAGCCAAACAAACTGAACTCTGAATTAGAATACAGCTCAGTACTGGAAGACTGTCTAATCTAATTCAGCATATTAACAACTCAAAGGGGAGAACTCATTTGGTCCTCTGCAAGGATACTGAAAACATTTAATAAAGTTTACACATAATCTCTTATTGAAATTCTTAATAAAATCAGATGCATATAAACAGGTAAGTCTGTAGCTGGACAAAATCTCTCAGCGGGGAGGTTAGAAGCACACCGTGCATCAAAGTCAAGAAGGGACAACAGACAACCTTGACTGCAACTGAAATTTAGATGAGAGGATCAGGTGGGCACATAGAGCCGTCTCACGAGCAAACTCCGTAGTCTAACTAAAACACGTGGGCCATCTCTGACAGAACGGGGCGTAAGATTAACGTACGGGACGGTTTTCCACGGTCTCAATAAAGGCAAATGCCGACCAACTCAAAGACACAGCGGAAGCAGTGACCCCACTGAAACAGGAAGCAATTGCGTCCCGACAGTGCAGCCGGGCTCTGGGCGGCGGCTTCCGGAAACAGCTCCACTGCTCGGCTCCTGCCACCCGCAGGACAAACCTGCACTGAGTTCCCCTGGTTCATCCCAGGCCGTCGTAGGTGTCTGGGAGTGAACTAGCAGGTGGGGTCATTCTCAGTCTCTCCCAGAAAGAAACATGTTTTTTGAAGCCAAAAATATTCTGTAATAATAAAAAGAAACTTGTAAGATCTATATGAGAAAATTTAGAATTCCTGTGGGCGTAGGAACGGATGCAACAGAACTCTGTTCCCCAGTAGGAGACTCCACAGGGTAAGGGTGTACTTTCCCTAAGGTAATCTATGACCGAATGGAATTAAAAATGCCAGCACAATTTAACAATAAACAGGTAGGTTTCTGTTTTTTTTTTTTTTTTTTTTTTTTTTTTTTTTTTTTTTGACAGAGTAGACAGTGAGAGAGAGAGAGACAGAGAGAAAGGTCTTCCTTTGCCGTTGGTTCACCCTCCAATGGCTGCCGCGGCCGGCGCGCTGCAGCCGGAGCACTGCGCTGATCTGATGGCAGGAGCCAGGTACTTATCCTGGTCTCCCATGGGGTGCAGGGCCCAAGGACCTGGGCCATCCTCCACTGCCCTCCCGGGCCACAGCAGAGAGCTGGCCTGGAAGAGGGGCAACTGGGACAGAATCCGGTGCCCTGACCGGGACTAGAACCCGGTGTGCCGGCACCGCAAGGCGGAGGATTAGCCTAGTGAGCGGTGGCGCCGGCCAACAGGTAGGTTCTAAAGATCATATTGAAAAGCAAATGAGGCATAATAATAGTAAAATTGTAAAGAAATGCTTAGTGTATTAAAATATCTTCACTACAGTGAAATACAGTCAGGATGTATATGAGTAGATCAGTGGGGCTAGAAAATCCAGAATATATTTACAAATAAGACATGTAAGAGAGGCCAGTGCTGTGGCACAGTGGGTTAAGCTACCATCTGCAGCGCCGGCATCCCACATGGGTGCCAGTTCACATCCCAGCTGCTCTGTTTCTGATCCAGCTCTCTGCTATGGCCTGAGAAAGCAACAGAAGATGGCCCAAGTGCCTGGGCCCCTGCACCTGAATGGGAGACCTGGAGGAAGCTCCTGGCTCCTGGCTTCAGCCTGACCAAGCTCTGGCCATTGCAGCCATCTTGGGGAGTGGACCAGCAGAAGGGAAGATCTCTCTCTGTGTCTCTTTTCTCTCTCTCTGTAACTCTTATGGATAAATGAACCTCTTTTCTTTAAAAAAAAAAAAAGACATTCAGGAATTTAGTATATTTCAAAAAGGTGTGGGAAAATATGAATTCTTTAGTAACTGGTACGGAATCACCCAACGAACCATCCAGAAACAAAGTGAGCATGGTTCCCTCCTTCACATCTGACACGGAAATAAGTAATTGCTGCATTTAGGATTTAGCCATTAAAATGAAATCATTAGAGTGCTAGGAGAAACTGTGAGAGTTACATTTATACTCCGGGAATGGAAAGACCTTTCTAAGCATGGTAGACAATCCAGAAGCCTTAAAGAGACATACCTTACTCCACACACACCGTTCTGCTAGACATTAAATACCACAAGCAAAGCTAAAAACAAACTGGAACATTTTAAACTCACATTTCAGTGGAGGCTCCAATTTCCTTAATGTATAAAATTCCTAACATACCATTATCAACACAGAGCTGTGAGGATAATGTCAAACTAGTTAACGAATACAATGATACCTGCAGCAGGTGCATCTCTTCAATGCAGACTGGCAAAGCTCAGACAGGCTGGCTGAGAGTGACAGGCGACCACCTCTCTGGGGCATTGTGGCAGCATCTGCCCCCGGCCGCCCACGCACACGACTGTGTCAAGTGCAGACAGGCACAACGAGCCCGTGGGGCCAGAAAGTGAGGCGGTGGCTCCCTCGGTGCAAGGGTGAAGCAGTCATGGGGCGGCAGGGAAGTCGAGGGGACTCTGGGGAGGTGGGGTCCTTGCTGTGCGGCTCACACCTGGGTGCTGCCTACGAGAATGGACGGAGCTGCACACTCACGCTGCGTGGACCTCCCCGTGTGCCTCCTATGAAACCACAAAACTAACGTCTGCCTAAGGACCTCGCGTCCACTCCTGGGATCTACCCTACACGTCATTTGGAGGTTTGCCCTCCAAAGTGCATTTTTGGGGGTGTCACCCTGGGGGTTATTCTTGTGGGTGGGGGCCAAGAATACTAAGGCCCTCAGAGCACGAGATGGTTCCTCCAATGGGGGATGCGGCAGCCCAAAGTGGCGCTGGAGTCCAGGCGGAGAAACCCTGCCACGGGTAAGCTCGGTCACAATGATGCAGGCAGCACGTGTGCACACCCCGTGAGGTGGCCGGCAGCACATGTGCACACCCGTGAGGCCACAGGCAGCACGCGTGCACACCCGTGAGGCCACAGGCAGCACGTGTGCACACCCGTGAGGTCACAGGCAGCACGCGTGCACACCCCGTGAGGTCACAGGCAGCATGCGTGCACACCCGTGATGTCACAGGCAGCACGTGTGCACACCCCGTGAGGTGGCCGGCAGCACATGTGCACATCCCGTGGGGATGCCAGCAGCATGTGTGTATACCCCGTGAGGCCACAGGCAGCACGTGTGTATACCCCGTGAGGCCACAGGCAGCACGCGTGCACACCCGTGAGGCCACAGGCAGCACGCGTGCACACCCGTGAGGCCACAGGCAGCACGCGTGCACACCCGTGAGGCCACAGGCAGCACGCGTGCACACCCGTGAGGCCACAGGCAGCACGCGTGCACACCCGTGAGGCCACAGGCAGCACGCGTGCATACCCCGTGAGGTCACAGGCAGCACGCGTGCACACCCGTGAGGTCACAGGCAGCACGTGTGCACACCCGTGGGGAAGTGCGGCATGAATGCATCCACAGCAAAGCGAGGCCTGGCTTTCACAGGGTAACGCGAAAGCTCCTCTCCCGTGCTCACTGCGCCGGGGCGTCATTCGGGGACCATCAGAGTCATCTCGTCACTGCTCCTGCCAGCTCTGTCCGACTCGCCCTGTTCCATGGATGAGGAAATGGAGGGCAGTGTCTGGCCTGAGTGCAGAGTCCAGGGCCTGCCCCGAGCCCGGAACACAGCCTCTACCCTCGGGTCACTCTGCTCCCCGAGCCGGGCCCCACGCCCCCTTCCCATTTCCTGCATTCTCCGTCGGCCAGGCCAAGCTCACGGCACCCCTGGGCGCTGCTCCCTCCACTGCTCCGCTCCGTGGTTGAGTAGTCTGCGTGCTTTGTGTTCCAGAGTCGCTCCGACGTGGGGACATTCGCACAGACTTTCCTGGTGGAGGACCCCCCCCTCCCCCGTCTGAAAATCCGAAATCCCAAGTGCTCCCATATCTCTAAGAGTCAATGTCAATGCTCACAAGTTCTGGATTCGGGAGCCCTCGGGGTTTGAGGGTTCGGATGAGGGGAGCCGCAGGCCTGTATGTGGAGGTCACTGGCCGGCGGCAGGCTTGGCGGTGGGGAAGTGTGCACAGAGCAGACCGGAAGCAGATCGAGGAGCGGCCACATGAGCTCCTTCAGGGTGGGGGGCCCCACAGGCCCCAGCGCGGCCCTCGAATGCAGCACAAGCACTCGGGCCTTGCCAACAGCAAGAAGTGAGCCTGCTCCCTGGGCCAGCACCTGTCACCTGCCTCCGTTTCAGGCTGGGCCAGAGCCATATGGAGTATGCTTTGCCTCAAGATGCGCTGTGACAAGACAGGAACGCTGTGGAGACACAGGGAGGGCCCCGAGTCCTCACTGGTCGTGCCGCTGCCACTGCGGCGCGTGGTGACCCTGCCAAGGACAGGGCAGGCCACCCCGCTGTCCTTTGTTCTCACAGTCACAGGGCGCCCGCTGAGGCTGTGGGGAGACGCTCTTCCCCAAAGCAATCGAGAAGGGACTGGCCCCGTGAAATCCCTCAAAACCGTGCTGACCACACAAGCCCGAAAGCAGATAAAAAGAACACCACGAGCTGCATGCAAAAGTGCCCACTGCAAACGTTCCACAGCTGCTGCTAGGGTCGGAAGTCTTTCCCCGGGCCGGCGTGCCAGCCCAACTTCTGGAAGGCTCCCCGAGTGCCAGCCTGGTCACTCCTGCCACGACCCTGAGGGTGGCCGGGGCTGCGGCCGGGGTGGGGGCTGCTGGGTGAGGGCGGGGCCCCGGCTCCCTGGCGCTCTCGCCGCACTGGGGACCGGAAGTCAAGGAGAACACGCAGCCTGCGCAGCTCTCCGAGAAGGCAGCATCTACTGTAAACTTCTGGAAAATCCAGGCTCTCTGCTGCCAGAGTCCGGCAGCTTCCAGAGAGGCTGAGCCGAGACGGAGACAGGCACGCCGGCGTCCAGCTCCACCAATGACCACACAGCCCTGTCTGTCTGACACCCAGCCAGGCCCCCGCCCTGGCCAGGCCCACCGGCAGGCAGGGACAGAGCTCATTTAGGCCAGCAGCTGCCAAGCCTGGCGGGGGTAAGGACGCAGAAAATGACACATTCCTGAAACTCACCCTGCCCCCGGGACCTGAAGACAGGGATCTGCACCAGGGCGTGGGAGTGTGCCAGTCTCCGGGGGTGGCTCCAACGACCCACCAGGCTGAGTAGCAATGGGCACCAGCAGAAAGAACCCCATGGATCAGGGTGGAATCTCAACACCCAGAGCTCCTGGGGCCACAGGGATCTCACTCCCACCAAGCTGCCAGGTGCAGATCTCTGGGGCACCTTGGAGAGGAGGGAGACAGGCTGCCTGCCTGGGGACCAGCAGATGGCCTGGAGACAGCAAGTCCCTGGGAGTGACAGGCCCCCAAGCGCAATGTCGAGGATGGCACAGGGAGGACACAGAGAAGGACCTGCTGACCACATGCACAGCCAGCGGGGACCCCTCCTCGCCCACTGGCTCTGGGAACAAGGGGACAGGAAGACGGCCCCCACGGGCGCCCAGTGCATCCTGCAAGCTCCACTTTATTCGCTACGTAACTCTCCTAACAACCCCAGGAGTGCAAACAGAACTGACCGTCCCACTGCGCAGACTAGCAGACAGACCGAGGCAGACAGAAGCCTCGTAGGTCATTCTGGAGAGAGAGGCGGGACGTGACCCGGGGCACCTGGTTCTAGAGCCCGGCTTCCTCATGCTAAGGCCAGTGAGAGCTCAATGGAGAACAAAGGAGGGAATGTTGGCGGAAAAGATCTCCCGATGCCCTCTAGGGCCTGACTGCTCTAGACAAGGGCCCTCCTGAAAGGGCCGGCCCACAGCTTCTGGGCCCCAGAAACACAGCCCACCACTGTCCCTGGGAATGTCGTGGCACGGAGGCACGCCACGCTCGGGGCCACTCAGGACCACTGCGCCCCCCTCCAAGTACTGCCTGCCTTTCTGTGGCAGGCATCCATGCTGGGGCTTGGGGACGGGGACAGTGGAACCAGTGTTAGGAAGCAGGTGGGGTCCGGGGGTCCCTGCAGAGTCCTTCAACAGAGCATCCGGGTACCGGGGTGGGCGTTAAGGACGGGAAAAAGGCCTCTTCCTGTTGGAAGGGGTGGGGTTTCGGGAGGCAGCGGTCAGAGCCAGTACTGCCGGGGCTGCCCCTGTCTTGCTCGGTCTCCAGTAGCAAGGCCGGCCCCGTCCTTTCAGCCAATGGCACCTCCACAGCCCCCCTCCCCGCCACCCCGTTTCACCTGGCAGGGTATCGGAGTCTGAACAGCTTTCAAACCTTGCTACGCCGGTGGACGGGGACAGGAGGAACGTGTAATCATAAAAAAGACGGACTGGGCTAATTGCACAAAGTTCATTCCCCTTTCTAATAAATATTTACCATCTAGTGTTTATAACTTCTATGTTTGGACTTTCTTGAAATGCTCTGTTGAATGAAAAACATCACATTATCATTGGCTAAAAGAGGAGACAGCTCTCTTTGCCAATAACTTCTGCAACAAATGCCAGCTATGGATGCCAATTTTTTAAAAATTTTTTTTGTAGCGCATATTTCCATAGACAGCTCTGGGCCTTAGGGCATGGGGGTTCAGTGGGGATGAGGCGGAGGCCCCCAGGGCCCTCAACGTGAACATGGACCATGTGTTACTTCTCCCTGGTTCCCTGGTATGGGAATATTTCAGGGAGCAGCGACCTGGTTAGCATTTGCAGCCTCGGCTGCTCCCAAAGCAAACGTAGCAATATTTTCCCAAAGTCGTTTGCCCCACACCTCTGGGCGAGGAAATGGTTTTTAATTGGATTGGTTCTAAAACAGCTGTTGCTGGTGAGTGCCAAGAATGAAAGTCCAGCCAGAAGGGAGCTCCGCCTGCAGCCGCCGCCTGGATGACCAACAGCTCAGAGAGAGCTCCCGCGGCGAGCAGGGCCCAGCCTGTCACTCCCCGCGCCCAGCGCCTGGCCATTCCTACCCAGAGGCCTCTGCTATACTCTGAGTATAGTACTTCTAAAATGCATACCATTACCAAGGCAGCGACTCGACTGAAAAGGTTTGCAAATCCCCCCCCCGCCCCCAAGACTGGTAACAGAGTCCTGCACGCGTTTCTCCATTGACACACCACACGACGCCATCTGGCCATGGGTCCAGTGGCCACTGTCATGTGGATGTCAAGGGGAGTGTACACGACACTTTGAGATGGCAGCCTCGACCCTGATGTGGAGAGAAACACCTGGGCCTCCCAGGAGCAGTGACACGCGTGGGAACAGCCAAGAGCGTGGCAGCACACGGCCACACTCAAAACTCACAGAGACTATCGTCACCCAGCAGAGGACAAGAGGTCCTCTTCGTCCTATATTTTTTAAGGATTTATTTATTTATTTGAAAGTCAGAGTTAGAGAGACGGAGAGATGGAGAGGGAGGTCTTCCATCTGCTGGTTCTCTCCCCAGATGGCCAAAACAGCTGGGGTGGGCCAGGCCAAAGCCAGGAACCAGGAGCTTCCTCTAGGTCTCTTATGCAGGTAGCAAGAGCCCAAGCACATGGGCCATCTTCCACTGTTTTTTCCCCAGGCCACAGCAGAGAGCTGGAACGGAAGTGGAGCAGCCAGGACTCGAACCGGCGCCCATATGGGATGCTGGCATCCGCCGGAGAGGCAGCAGCAGAACCAACACTGCCCAGCCCTGCTCATGGGATTAGTGCTGCCCTCAAAGCAAACCCCATCTTGTTCTTCTATCCCCCTTTCCATGCGCCGTATCCCAGAAAAAGAGAACGTTCAACGCCTCACCAACAGTGCATCTCATGGGTTTATTCCCTTGGAAGTGTATGTCCTATTTCATTAGTATTGGTTCTATAATAGGCTTAAAGGTTCCAGAAAGTTTTAAGACAAAAGACCACACACACATCCATATGCGCGAGCACACACACACGCGTGCACACATGCACATACACACGGGCGTGTGTACACACGCGCACACATACATGTACATGCACACACACGTGCGCACACACACACATACACACACACGCACGCACTTTTCCAAGCCGCCCGAGAGCTGTGCAGGGCCGGAGGCCAGCTCAGAGGCCAGCTAGAGAAGTTCTCACCCACACCATCCCCGCAAGAGGAGCCCAGGCCTTGGGGACTGGGACGGCGACCTCAATTCCTTGATGCAAATGCAGCATTCGAGAGGGGGGGGGGCGCTTCCAGATGGGTGGGCTGCCATTCCTTCAGCACACGCGTGTGCGAGCACAGCTGGCTGTCACTCTTCCTCAGCACCCAGCAAGCAGCATGTGTTGCTCGCTTCTCGGAAAGGGGCCGAGAGGGGCTCCGAGGACATCGCTGAGAATTCTGTACCACAATCCCCTCGAGGAGGCACCCAGAGACGCTGTGGGGACTGGCGGGGATGGGACAGGTGGGGTTGTCCACCTGAAGATACAGGTCAAAGCCAAGGTGACCTGCACCTGAAGCCTCGGCTGCTCCCAAAGCAAATGTAGCAATTGGCCACGTGGCCAGAGCTGAGCCGATCCGAAGCCAGAAGCCAAGAGCCTCTTCCAGGTCTCCCATGCGGGTGCAGGGGTCCAAGGACTTGGGCCATCTTCCTCTGCTTTCCCAGGCCGTAGCAGAGAGCTGGATCAGAAGTGGAGCAGCTGGGACTCGAACTGGAGCCCATATGGGATGCTGGCACTGCAGGTGGCAGCTTTACCTGCTACACCACAGTGCCGACCCCAACCATCTTACAGATGCATGAAGGGGACCCGCTTTGTGGTGCAGTGGGTGAAGCCGCTGCTTGTGACGCAGCCATCCCTGAGCAGAGTACCAGTCCCTGTCCCGGCTGCTCGGCTTCTGAGTCTGCTTCCCGCTAAAGCACCGGCGAAGGCAGAGGACGACGGTCCTCATCCTCGGACGCCTGCCACCCACTGTGATGGAGTTCTGGGCCCCAGGCTATGGCAGCTGCCTGGCGAGTGAGTCAGCAGATGGAAGCACCACCTTTCTCCCTCTCCCTCTCTCTCTCGGTCACTCTTTCAAAGAGATAAATATTTCTAAGAGAGACATGTAGAGAGAGCTCAAGGTAGGTCTGTTTACGCAGGTAGGCACCAGTCCAGGACTCCTCATCCTTTGTGCAGATCCACGTTTCCACCCACACCAGTCTCCTGCCGAAGACTTTCTTGGTAACAATATGGTATAGGCCTGCTGGAAACCAATTTTTTCAGCTTTGGCACAACAGAAAAACCAAATTCTTATGCATTTACTTTCAAATGTTTCATTTCTTTATCAGAGAGGCACAGAGAAAGACAGAAAGCAGCGAGCACCCATCTGTGGGTTAACCTCCAACTGCACACCACGGCTGGGGCTGAGCTGAGGCTGGGAGCCCGGAACTTCTCCCCTGTGGGTGGCAGGAGCCCAATCACTTGAGCCGCCACTGCCCCGGGGTCCAGGCTGGCAGGAAGGTGGGGTCAGGAGCTGCCGCCAGCATCAAGGCCAGGCAGGCTGTGGTGGACACAGGCAGCTGAAGCGCCAGGCCCACCCTTGGCCCCCACACTTACCTTTGAGCCATATTCCTGCTGGGTGAACAGCTGTAGCCTGGTCGCCTTTTCTTCCCTCCGCGCCTTAAATGGCCTTGCCCTGTACTGCTTCCAGCGAGAAGTCCGCTCTGTCTCTAACAACCCGTCTTCTTGCTCCCTGTTCAGGCTTTCTCCCCAGAGCTGCTTGCAACCGTGCCGTCATGGTGATGATGAGCGTTGGCCTGCGTTTCCTCACGGGGGCTGATGAGAGTTCTTGGATCTGTGGTCTCACAGTTTCCACCGAATGCAGAAATTTCTCAGTCCTTTTTTCAAGTATTTTTCCAACCCCCCCCCCCCCCGGTCAGCCCCCAGATCACTAATTCTGTACTGCTCGTTCGTTCTTCGCTCTCTCCATATGTCACCTTGGATAGCTTTCTCTTTGCCTTCATAAGCCTTCTCTGCTGCGATGTCAGGTTTGGCATCAGTCCTATCTAGGGTATCTTTCATGCAAGAAACTGCCGTTTTCCTTCCTGGGAGTTCTGTACGGAGATGGAGACACACACACACACACACACACACACACACACACACACACCCCTATCTTTGTGTCACTGTCTGCATGATCTCTTCTTCCGCTACCCTCTCGAACCTGGCACGTGGCTATAACTACTCTCTGAATGTCCTCAGCACTAATTCTCTCTTGGGGCTTTGGGAGACCTGGAGCCAGACGTGTGTGTTCTAGGCCTGCCGAGTGCTGAGCAGTCGTCTGCGTCCGCACACACTTCGCAGCTTTGTCCCAGGACCGTGGTGAGTCCCCGGCAGCACTCTGATCCTCGCAGACCTTGCTCTCAGGCTTGGTTAGCTGGGACCTGACCAGCACTGGGTGCAGAGAAGCCAAGCCCTGTGAACCCCACTGGTGCCACGCCAGCTCCGTGGGGCTGTCCTCTGACCCTTCCAGGCGATTCCTCCCCTGCTGCAGGCACTTCGCTCACTCCTAGGTGACCGCGAGGTTGGATCTTCGCGGGGGACCCTCTGCAGATCTCTGTGCAGCTCTTTCTTCCATGGTGCTGTTCCCTGTGAGCCCTGCCTGCCTCAGTTTCCCTGGATGACCAGCTCTGTCGCCTTATCTAAAGAAGCCCACTGCCTCTCTGTGGTGCTCCCCAAGGCCCACACAGCCGTGGGCTCACCTGCCCCCTCTCCGCCTCTGCAGAACCACGCAGCTTGCTGGACAGGGTCCTGCAAAATCCCCACTTCATGTATTTCACTGCTTTTTGGTTGCTTCCGACAGGAGGGTAAATCCGAAGCCCATGATCTCATTGACCTGAAAGCCGAAATTGGGCCCAGGCGTAAACGCCACTGAGGACCACGCCCCTTCATCACAGGATCCCACCGCAACCGTCAAGAGTGAGAGCGAGGACCACGGCTGGAAAGATCAGGGACGGCACTCAGGGGAGAGAGCGCTCTGATCAGCGCTGGGAGTCTCTGGCTGCAGACGACGCCGAGGTTCAGCTGCAGCCGAACACCACAGTGGCAGGCGCCGAGGCTAAGCACTGCTGACCTTGGGGAAGCGCAGATACTTTCGCCCCCGTCACAGACGGGAATGAGAGTGACCTGGGCAGGCGACGGGTCCTAGGCGTCAGCACTTGACACGGGGCAACTCCCCGGGAGCTTACCAAGGACATCAAGGCTGAGAGAACGAGAAGCGACCACCGGGCAGCAGCCCTGGGCCTTCACGGCACTGCCTAGAACAGAAGGAGCCACAGGAGCCGTTGGCATGGCCCCTGCAGGACGTGTGACCAAGTCCTACCGTCATTCTGGGGAGCCGGATGCAGAACCGTGGAGTGAGCCTTGGGGAGTGGCGCGGGGCTGCCTCAAAATGCCGGAGGAAAAATGGAATTAGCAGATAAGTTCACTTCTGTGCAAAAACTTTTTAAATCCATGTGTAGTTTTTCCTAAGTTCATGGAAAGGCATATGATGAAAAAGCTATGCACAGGTTGCAAAAAATTCAAAATAAACCTATCTGTTCATTTCCCACAAACATTCTGAAATTCCCCCGTGCATTACCCAGGAAGGTCTCCAGCGTTTTCTCCACTCTGAGCTTGTCCACAGGTTCCTCTGTGGGAGTGTGAAGCCAATAAGAAGGACCCAAGAGTTGGCTGTGGGGTCATGGCCGGGTCCCATGACGACAACCATGTTCAGCACCCACAGCAGGCCAGGCACTGCTCGCTGCACTGGGGAACCCTGAGAGCAGCAGAGACGGCTTCCCCCAGAGGTTTGTAACCGAGGAGGGGAGATCATCACGCCCAGGATCATAGCAACACGCAAATGCCAGAGATGCTGCAAGGTGCCACGTGCCCGAAGGCTGGAGACCCGGGTGCTGCAGGGGTGGAGGGCGGGTGGTCATCTTCAACACAGTGGCCCAGGCAGGCCCCCCTGAGGAAACAGAACTCAACACACGTGAGGGAGGCCATCACATGGAGAAGTGACCACAGAGCCAGCAGACGCCAGTGCGCGTCCCTGCTGGGAGTGGCCAGGCGGGCTCCAGGAAGACCCTGGAGGCCAGCAGGGCAGAAACAGAGGGAGGGCAGGGGCCCGAAGAGCAGGCTGGGGCAGCAGATCCCAGCGTCGGGAGATGATGCCATAGAGCAGAGAGCCGCACTGGCCACGCCCATCCTCCGCGGAAACACTGACCCAGGAAGGGGCCAAGGCGCACCCCTGCGAAACGCAAGCCCTGGAGCCCTGCAGGGTGGCACTGTCTGGACCCTACTGGAGGCAGAGCATCTGTCCCAGGAGGCAGAGGCCGCAGCTCCTCGGCTCTCAAGGGGGCCCAGGCAGGCGTCTGATGCTCCGCCTCCCCCATCCCCAGGGTAGGGGAAGAGCTGGGAGTGACACATTCACCCCATCAGGCTCTAGGTCCAAGGGAAGTGACGCGAGCCTTGCACGTGGGGTCACCACCATCAGCCAGCTGTCCTGGGGGCCGTCGCAGTGACTGCCATGTCTCTCCCCTAACCTGATCACCAGCTAGCTCAGGGCAGGACGCTGCCAAGGACGGCGTTTCATTACTGGTAAACTCCCAAGGAGCCCGGGAAAGCAGCCGCAGTTCCTGGGAGCTGGGGGCAGATGCCCAGCCTCATGGTCACTCACAAGCGCGCGATGTCACCAGACACAGATCTGGGCTGGGGCTTCCAGGAAGCAGCTGACCTTGAACCGAAGGGATGCTAACGAAAGTTCACACAACATGGGGCGGGGGGGCGCCCTTCTTCCCTTCCCTCAGTAACAGACGCATGGGGTCCACCGCCCAGCCCATGGGAATCCTGGCCTGCTACTTAGTCTCTTTGAACCTCTGTTTTTACACCTGTTAAAATGGAGTTAAAAGCCGCTGGTCTGGGGGCTGCAGGCAGGGCTTCACGGCACAGGGCGGGCAGGGTCCAGCCTGGGCAGTGGGGAGCCCCCATACGTGCATCTCCCCCTGTCCCTACTCCCCAGTCTCCCGGTTCCTGGAGGGGAAAATGACCCTCGCTGGCATGGAAGAGCCTGCCCAGCTCCACGCCATCAGTCCTGCCCCGCGGGGAGGGCTCCCTGCTGGGCACGTGACACAGCATCACCTCCATGGAGATGTCCCCTGCCCATGGGTGCGACTGCACACACACACACACAGACACACAGGTACGCATGCATGTGTGGCCATCTGTGTGTCTGTGCATGTGAACGCCTGTGTGTGCACACGTGCGTGGGCGTGTGCATTTGTGCAGGTGCTGCGTGTGAATGCCACTGCCTCCTGCCGAAGCCAGGCCCGCGGAGGCCCAGCCAGGCCCGCGGAGGCTCAGTCAGGCCCGCGGAGGCCCAGCCAGGCCCGCGGAGGCCCAGCCAGGCCCGCGGAGGCCCAGCCAGGCCCGCGGAGGCTCAGTCAGGCCCGCGGAGGCCCAGCCAGGCCCGCGGAGGCCCAGTCAGGCCCGCGGAGGCCCAGCCAGGCCCGCGGAGGCCCAGTCAGGCCCGCGGAGGCTCAGCCAGGCCCGCGGAGGCCCAGCCAGGCCCGCGGAGGCTCAGTCAGGCCCGCGGAGGCCCAGCCAGGCCCGCGGAGGCCCAGCCAGGCCCGCGGAGGCCCAGCCAGGCCCGCGGAGGCCCAGCCAGGCCCGCGGAGGCGCAGCCAGGCCCGCGGAGGCCCAGCCAGGCCCGCGGAGGCCCAGTCAGGCCCGCGGAGGCCCAGCCAGGCCCGCGGAGGCCCAGTCAGGCCCGCGGAGGCTCAGCCAGGCCCGCGGAGGCCCAGCCAGGCCCGCGGAGGCTCAGTCAGGCCCGCGGAGGCCCAGCCAGGCCCGCGGAGGCCCAGCCAGGCCCGCGGAGGCCCAGCCAGGCCCAGGCCCTCTCCCAAGCCCTCCCGGGGCTGCTCACCTCCATGTTCCTGCAGAAGGTGGCGTTGGTGCCGAACAGGATCTGGCACTGCTCATTGGCGCTGTAGTGCATGCCGGGCAGCTTGTGGGGCAGGCGCACAGCGTGCTGGCTCCTCGGGTCCGTGACCAGCAGACAGGCGCTGACTTTGGATCTGAAACAGCCAAGGGACAAGCCGACTCGCGTGCGTACCAGTCGGGATTTTGTGCCGACTTGCCAGTCCTGGAGCAGCACGCGCCTCTGAATCATGTATGGGAAAAGGACCCAGGCGCTCGGACGTGAGCAGAGGAAGCACCCATGTTGTCGGGCTGACCTCCCGTGCAAAGTGAAACAATACCAAGAGCTGACAGCGTCCGAGCAGGACTCCGGGCTCCCAGACACCCGGTGGGGGGCAGAAGCACGAGAACTGACGAGCGCGTTCACTCCTGAGCCTGTTGGCCACTAACTCTGAGGCTGACACTAAGGGACTCGGGTGGCCCGTGGGGACAGACCCCGACAAGGGTCTGAAACCGACAGTCAACTCCACGGAAGCCTGTGGACAGAATGGCATGGACACCTTCTGGGGCACCCCTCCACCAGAGCTCGGCTGCAGGGCAGCCTGGGGCGCCTCTGGGGCGGCGTGTGCTCCCGGATGTAGGCTGCAGAGAAACGAACCCGGGTTCTTCCCGAGACAGCACCACAGGGCGGACTGTGATCAATCATTTAGACGGAAGGGGAGCCCAAGGAGACGCCAGGCCCGGGGCGGTGGTGGCACCCACGGCCTCTTCAGGGCCAGCTGAGAACTGGACAGGAGCCTCCGCTCTCCCTCTCACACTTGGCCGGAGTCGCCTGACTTCTCGGGCGGTGACCCCTGCAGTGCTGGCTGCACCACATGACTCAGGACTTACCTGAGGAAGTTTTCCAGGTCCTCGCGACTGCAGGGAGACCAGGAGAGGTCGCTGGGGTTGCGGCCTTTCACCCACTCCCCAGACATGACGTGGGAGCGGCCGGCGCAGGACGTGTGCTCGTCGTCATGGTTCATGCCCAAGCTGTTGGGAGGAGAAAACAGGTGCGCTTCAGCCACAAGTTCAAGGTCACAGGTCCCGGAGTTCAGGCCTTCGACACCAAAGGCGAGTGGGATTGGCGCTTGTCCTCTTGGGGCAGACGGAGGCCCAAGGTTTGGCTCAGGTCCATTCAGCAAACAGCTGGGACCTTACACTCATTCCACTGGAGGCTGGTGCTTCCGTTTGCTTCCTAACACGCAATGCTCCTTACGGGGAAGAAACTGTGCTAAGGGCCGGGGGTGGGGTGGGGTGGGGGGACTGTCCAAGACCAGGACTTACAGAATCCGGAGGGGCCAGTGCTGTGGTGTAGCAGCTTAAACCGCCAACCGCTGTGCCGGCATTCCATATGGGTGCCGGTTCCTGTCCTGGCCGCTCCACTTCCCACCCAGCTCCCTGCTAATGCACTTGGGAAGAGCAGCAGAAGATGGCCCAAGTGTTTGGGCCCCTGCCGCCCACATGGAGACCCAGAAGCAGCTCCTGGCTTCAGCCTGGCCCAGCGTTGACCACTGCAGTGGGGAGTGAACCAGTAGATGAAAATTTCTCTTTCTCTATAACTCTTTCAAATAAATAAATAAATCTTGGAAAAAAAAAAAAAAAGAACGTGATGGAGGTCGTTTCTTCAGTCACGCAAAGTGGTGGCTTTTTGGTCTTCATCACTGCACCTGCCACCTCCCCTGCCCCACTGTCCCTGAGAGGCACCAGGCTGCCGTCCAGGCTCAGGTGGCTGAGCGCCGTGCAGCTCACGCCACTGCTGGGTGCTGAGTCCAGGACAGAGTCCCAGTGTGCATAAGGACTCCTGTTCTTTGTCAATGATCCCCGGGGCTGGAGGAGAAGCAGGCTCATTCACTCACTCACTCATTCATTCATTCCAAAAGTTTTTCAGCTGTTTCCCATGCACCGGGTACCAGTGCAGAAGACAGAGGGGTGCACGGGACAGCATCGCAGGCCGGGCGATGAGAAGCCAGACGCAGCTCACCACTGAAGGCGCTGCAGGTGCGGTGCCAGAGCCAAGCCCTCCCGTTCCTCCTCACAGGTCTCTGGCCATCTTCCACCAACTCCCTGCCTAGTGCTTGGTGCTGACGCCACCCCAAGATGGGCCTGTTGGCCACTTACTGGTCCCCGCTGTCTTCCACCTGCCTACCTTGTGGGAAGAGCTCCCCTGGGCTAAGCTGACACCGGGTGGCACGAATGCACTCGGGGGAGGGCCCAGCAGGGTCCCCTCGCCTGCCAAGGGCCCGCTTGCTGAGGGCCAGCTGTATTTACCCTTCAGCCTACCAGTGCCAGGGGTCCTGTAATCCATGCACGTGGATACCTGCTGGGTTAACCGATAAAGAGCAAAGGGGTTGTTTTCAAGAAAACGATTTTAGCTAATAGCTAAAACAGACTGCTGACAAAGTGCATCTGGGCAAGACGGCCTGTAAAAGATGAGGGACGAGTCATAAAAATCTGCTCCCAGAGGGTCCCTATATAGACAGACAGACAGACACACACACACACACATGAAACTCAGTTCAAACTCCTATCACAGGTGTGTTCTGTGTGAAGAAGGTGGAGTGTGACAAGGGACATTCGCCCTCAAAGGCAAGGCTTAACCCAAAACATAAACTTCGTGAAAAAACTAACTTCATAGCTTACACTAACACATGACATGGGGCCAGCATGGTGCCGCACAGGGTTAGCCTCTGTTTGTGACATCCATGTCCCATATCAATGGGCTGGTTCAAGACCCAGCTTCTCAGCTTCTGATCCGGCTCCCGGCTAATGCACCCGGGAAAGCAGCGGACCAGGGCCCAAGTGCTTGTGCCCCTGTCTCCACGTGGGAGACCTAGGTGGAGCCCCAGGCTCCTGGCTTCAGCTTAACACAGCCCCAACTGTTGCAACCATTTGGGGAGTGAACCAGCAGATGGAAGATCTGTTTCTCCCCTCTCTCTTCACTGCTTTGCTTTTTGAATAAATCAACCTGTTTTCCAATAAGTAAAGACCCCTCCCTGGTCTGCACAGCCTCTGCCGACAGGCCTGAATCCCCCAGGATGGCTTCTCTATCAGTACCTGGCACACAGCAAGTACTCAGGAAATGTGAGTCAAATGGAGTATCCTTCCAGTCCTGAAGAAAGCACCCCCCAACCTGGAGAACCCACACCCAGGCCACGTGAGCCAGCTGAGTGCAGGAGCACATTGCTGGGGGCACAGGGAACTGCCTCCGGCTCTCCCATCCTCCTGCCTGGATGTCGGCCACCCTTCCACTCAGGGTAAAGGAAGAGCCAGGAAATCATCATTTACTCTGGCCCAGGAGAACAGCTGAGACAGATTTCCAACAGTGTCTTTGCTGAACACAGTCAGTCCTGGTTTTCAATGCAATTACTCAGCTTCCCGGCCACCCCTCATTTCTGTCTCTTTTTTTGGTTGGCAAGAAAAAAATATTTATTTACACATATTTACATAAGAAAGCAACTTCCAGTCAGCTTTTTAAAACATTCTGTTATAATTAAAAAAGGTTTTCAAATCCTCCTTCCTGCACAACATTCTTTCTGTTTTTATTCTCAGTATGAATTATTTCTTTTTGAGGTCCTTTATCTTTTTTTGTATTTTACTGTGACAAGAACACTTAATATGAGAACTATGCTCTTAAAATTTTAGGCATACAACACAGTACTATCACTTCTAGTTACAGTGTTATACAGCACATCCCACTGTTAGCAAAAGTTAGTGTTGTACGCTGGTATCTGCTGTTGGCTGTAGCTACAGTGTCTCCCCTGTAATCATGAGTGTTGTTAAGCAGGTGTCTGCTGTTGGCTGTAGCTACAGTGTCTCTGCTGTGATCATGAGTGTGGTATAGCACGTATCTGCTGTAGGCTACAGCTACAGTGTTTCCACTGTGATGAGTGTGGTACAGCAGGTGTCTGTTCTTGGCTGTAGCTACAGTGTCTCCCCTGTGATCATGAGTGTTGTTAAGCAGGTGTCTGCTGTTGGCTGTAGCTACAATGTCTCTGCTGTGATCATGAGTGTGGTATAGCACGTATCTGCTGTAGGCTACAGCTACAGTGTTTCCACTGTGATGAGTGTGGTACAGCAGGTGTCTGTTCTTGGCTGTAGCTACAGTGTCTCCCCTGTGATCATGAGTGTTGTTAAGCAGGTGTCTGCTGTTGGCTGTAGCTACAATGTCTCTGCTGTGATCATGAGTGTGGTATAGCACGTATCTGCTGTAGGCTACAGCTACAGTGTTTCCACTGTGATGAGTGTGGTACAGCAGGTGTCTGTTCTTGGCTGTAGCTACAGTGTCTCCCCTGTGATCATGAGTGTTGTTAAGCAGGTGTCTGCTGTTGGCTGTAGCTACAGTGTCTCTGCTGTGATCATGAGTGTGGTATAGCACGTATCTGCTGTAGGCTACAGCTACAGTGTTTCCACTGTGATGAGTGTGGTACAGCAGGTGTCTGTTCTTGGCTGTAGCTATGGTGTCCCTACTGTGATCATGAGTGTTGTTAGGCAGGTGTCTGCTGTTGGCTGTAGCTACAGTGTCTCTGCTGTGAGCCACACTCACAGTGTCTTACAGCAGATCTCCAGAACCTGCTCGTCCTGCTTGGCTGAAATTCACGGTCCACTGAGCAGCAACTTCCATGTTTCCCTCCCTTCAGCCCCTCGCAACTGCCCGTCTGGACTGGACTAGCTTAGCTGCTTCATGTTAGTGGAATCTTGCAGCATCTTTCCTTCTGTGACAGGCTTGTTTCATACAGCATAATACAAAGGGACGCAAAAAAGTTTATGGAAAATAAGTTTTATGAAAGATATATTTTTGGGGCAATGTTTTCACCAAAATAAACATCTTTCAATTCTATTTTCCATAAATATTTTGGAGTACTCTTGCATAAGTGGTTACTTTCCAAACTACGTAAATAACTCTTGCAGCTGAGTAGCAAAAACAAATATAAAAAACAAACCCCAACAACAAATGCCCTGATTTTAAAAGGTGCTCAAGCAGTGGATGTTTGGAGCAGAGGTTAAGGTGCTGCCTGGAATGCCCGCGCTCCACGTCACAGTGCTTGGGTTCAAATCCACTCTGCTCTCTCTCCATCCAGCACCACACGACGGCTCACGTTCTGTGTCCCTGTTACTCACATGGGAGACCCAGGTTGAGTTCCTGGTTGTTGGCTTTGGCCTGGCCCAGCTCTGGCTGTTGTAGGCATTTAGGGGGTAAAGCAGTGGATGGAAGATCCCTCTTTCTCTCTCTCCTTCAAATCCATCATTCTTCTTACAAGTCACATTTTAAAAAATGGGCTATAGACTCGATAGACATTTCTCCAAAGACAACAGACACATGGCCAGCAGGTACATGAAAAATGCTCAGGGTTTCCAGTCATCAGGGAAATGCAAAAATAACCAGCAATGGGAGATGGCCTCAACCTGCTGTGCTGGTACCACCCGGCCTCACAAGCACCCGTGAGGATGCAGAGACCCTGGGACCCTGCACACTGCTGGCGGGAACGGGCAATGGTCACACCGCTGGCGGGAACAGGCAATGGTCACACTGCTGGCAGGAATGGGCAATGGTCACACTGCTGGCGGGAACGGGCAATGGTCACACTGCTGGCGGGAACGGGCAATGGTCACACTGCTGGCGGGAATGGGCAATGGTCACACTGCTGGCGGGAACGGGCAATGGTCACACTGCTGGCAGGAACGGGCAATGGTCACACTGCTGGCGGGAACGGGCAATGGTCACACTGCTGGCGGGAACAGGCAATGGTTTATCTGCTGGGGAAGAGGAGCATGCAGCATCCTCAAGACATTAAAAATGGAACCACCCTGCGACCTGGCTATCCTACTCCTGCCGATTTATCCAGAAGAACCGAAATCAGGATCGCAGAGAGAGCAGCGCCTCCATGCCCATGACAACAACCCGCACGTCTCCCGGCAGACGGCAGGACAGACACATCCCAGTGTACGCATGCAGTGGGGGTATTAATCCACCTTTTACCAAAGGATATCAAAAGACATCCACTTCCAGTTGGATTTAGGGTTTGATGTCTGTTTTATGGTTATAGTGCGCTTCTATAAAGCTTCCTTACGTGTACGCATTTGTGAGGCAGAGAGGGACACGGACCTTCCATCTGCCAGTTCACTCCCCAAATGCCTGCAATCACCAAATGCTAAAGCCAGGAGCCAGGAGCTCTATTCTGGCCTCCCACCGGGGTGGGAGGGACACAGCACTGGGGCCATCATTGCGGCCTTCCCAGGTGGCCATCAGCAGGAAGCTGAAGCGGAAGCAGAGCATGGACCCAAACCCAGGCCCTGTAACACGGGACAAGGGCCTTCCAAGCAATGGCTTAGCCCACTGTGCCCCCACACCTGCCCGACTTGACATTTCTAAGTCAAACTGGTGAGAGATTTCAGAATCCATTGCAACGGCCTGGGCTGGCTATAGAAGGTCGCGGGAACACCTGGTGAGAAAGGGCTCAGCTTCCTCTCACAGGGGTCAGGATCACCACCTCGTGTGGCCGGGTGGAGCTGCCCTGTGTCCACCCCTGCCAGGCGTGGCCCTGATCCAGCAGGAAAGGTGTCACAATGGCCACACCCAGGACCCTCTGAGTCCTGGTCTGCGTCACAGACCAGGGTCTCCACCTTAATCGAGTTCTTGCTCCAGAAGGGAGGAGGAGAGGTCTCGGCCTGCTCACATCAACAACGGGATATGTCCAGGGGCCAGGAGCCCAGGAGAAATGAGCCTGTTGCCTCTTTAGGGAATGCCAATGGTTTCAGCAAGCCCCAGCATCCCCGATCCGGGGAGGGTGGATGGGAAGCGCAGCCGGGAGCTTCCTCAGGGGTCTCCCTGCCTGAGGCACCTGTCCCCCCATCTCCCCTCACCAGGTTCGAAGGCCTCGCCGGTCGTGTTGGCGAGAACAGCTCCACATCGCCAAATCTGCACCCTTACCAGCGAGAGGCAGCACCCGCTGATCTTCAGGAATTCCCAAATCCCCCAGCGGGAGCGCCTTCTCCCCCTCACCACCTCCACCGACGTGGTCAGTATTGGAGGCGGCTGCCAGCTAGCGCGGTGGGGGTGGGGGGGAGGCTGTCCTGCCAGAGCCACACACACCGCCCGCTGCCCCAGGCTGCGGCCTCCCCAGCAGCCACCTCCAGACGGGTTTCCAACCAATAATGAGATGTCTGGAGAACCGTGGATCCGAGGTCCGAGGTCCACAGCGGGGGCGCGGCAGGGTGGGGTGAAGGGGAGTCTCGAATGTTCCTCTTGGGACCACTCCCCAGCCTGCCCTGCTGGGCACACAGTCACTGCCCCCATACCATCAGCCTCTCCCGGCCTGTGCCCTGGGTGCCCTCTGCCCGTGCTCAGCGGGGTGCCTCCTGAGCTCCTGCCTTCCGGGACCCGCCTCTGACCCGGGCGGCACCCAGTCTGGCTCACGGCAATCGGGCAGGGACACAGCGCCACAGCAGTGCACAGCTCCGCCAACGAGCACCGGGCTGGCGGGCTTGATACTCGAGGTTCCCACAACGCCCCACTGAGGCTATATTTAGAGTAAATGAGAGAATACCCAACTGAAAACCCCACGTAACTTCAGGTCCGCAGCCCAGCATCTGTTATTTCGGGTGGCGTCATATTTAACGAAAATGAGCAGTGTTCAGTCCACCCACAGAGCGCGGGACTTGCAGCGACCATGGAACACAGGGCACACAGGGGCCTCACGCCCCACGTGGCCTGGACTTTTCAGACCCACTGCGAACCCCAAGGCTTGGGGTTGACTTTATCTTGAAGCAGAATCACAGGTTACTCCCGCGCTGGCTGCAGGGAACGCCATGGGCGGCTCTGGGGATTTCTACAATGCTCGCCTCCTCCTGGCCTCCCCCAGATGCTGGAAGTATAGGAGGCAGCATGGGGTCCCAGACTCGGGGCATCTGCCCTGCTGTGAGGGTCAGCTGCAGCCTGTGCCAGGACAGCTCCGGGATGCGTGGTCAGGTGTGCGACTCGTGTCCGACTCCAGCTCAGAGCGGCCTGGGCTGAGTTTGTGAAAAATGCTTGGGGTGGGGTTTGCAGAACCCAGGGCGCCAGCTCCTGTGCCACGGCCTCCCCACTGCAGGCAGCGGCGCTGGACCCGGCCCTGGGACGGCAGCCCTGCAGGCACCTGGCTGGGCGGTCCCCACTCAGGAGACATCTGCTGTGACAGGAACGGCCCAGGACAGCCCAAGGAAGGCTGGGCAGCTCTGTGCTCCTGCGGTGAATTAACTCAGGATGGATCGGTGCCCCAGGGGGGCAGGCTGTCCGCAGCTGGCGCCCCCTGCTGTCCAGACTGCGCCCCAGCCATCAGATACCCAGAACTCTGCCCTCCAAGGACGCAAAGTCACATGGGGACAGGAGGCTGCACTCACTGATGCGAGATGAATGGGGTTAATCATCGTGATCACCAACGACCTCACTCCTGGAGGAGAAAACAGACACACACACACAGGGTGGGGTGGGGAGAGAATCTTCCATCTGCTGGCTCACTCCCCAAATAAAAAAATAAAAAAAAAAAAGAAGTGGAACATCCAGGACGTGAGCCAGTGCCCATATGGGAGCTCAGTGTCACAGGAAGTGGCCTAAGCTGCCATGCCACCGGGCCGGCCCCTGTATGTGGGATTTCGATGTCCGTCCCAAGAGTCGGGTACAGCCTCCCTTCAGGGCAGACCTGCCTGAACTGTGTCTGCGTGAGGACGTAGGAGCACAGCACACAGGGAAGACTCACATCAAGTGGGCTTTTCAGTTTAACAAAAATCAACAAAAGAGACAAGACAGATTACGGTCGACGCTGCCCCTGCTCAACTCACCAAGCATGTTGCACGTGCTTGCGTATGTTCGCATGTGCACACTGACACGTGATTCTAATGTTTCATGACACACATTTTGCATGCACCCCAGGCACGAGGTACACAGTTTTGATGTGAGCAGTGGCAGGAGCGTGAGGTGGTCCCTTCCAAAGCAATTTTCAAAGATCATTTTGGCCACGTTATCCTCCTGCCTTAGACACGAGCCCTGTATGGAGATTCCAGTTCTGCCTCTTGGCAGAGCCAACGTGGAATCTTCGAGCGAGGCCCAAGCAAGGATAATAATGCTGTCAGCTACTCACTCGACAAACATGAGGGTACTTCAAAAGGCTGGTGGAAGACGGAAACACGAGATGAAGTTCATTTTGGTGCGAGATTATTTGACATCTGTGAATATGAGGTCTTCAAAAAGTTTGTAGAAATGCATACTATGAAGAAACTGTGCACAGATGTCAACTTTTTTAACCAAAATAAACTCATCTTTTAACTCCATTTTCCCACAAGCCTTTGGTAGGACCCTGGCACGTGTCGAATGCCTTCCAGGTGCTCTAGGTGCTGGGCTGGTGGAGTTTCCATTCTGTCGGCAGCGAGGGGCGGGGTGAAGGGAGGACACTCAGCCGAGCACCTGGTGGTCCACCAGTGTGGACAGTGTGGACGACAGGATGGGCTCCTTTCTTCCCAGCACAGACATCCCCCTGCAGGCAGCAGGCAAAGCCCAGCTGCAGGCTCTCCAGGGAGGTGGGGAGGAAGGTGGGCGGGGCTGAACTGAGAAGCTCTGCCCACCACTTGCCATTCTTCTTCCAGTTCACACCCAGGGGACAGGGCAGGCCTGTTCTTGCAGACTTGGCCCAGGCCCTGCAGGGGAGACCCCTGCTGAGAGCGCCATGGGGGTGCTCCCAGGCTCAAACACCTCCTAGGCAGTCCCCCCGCCCACAGGACAAGCATGGAGAGCACTCATCCACACCACGTGTTGGCTGCTCTGCCTATAAAGGGGCTAAACACAGTGGCCTGGACACAGCCTCTGTGCCCTCCCCTCTCATCAGCAGGGCCTCGACGGAAGGACCCGTGTGGACAGCCTCAGCTCCAAACACCGCAGCACTCACAAATCAGAGGCCCCGGCACGCCTCTGCCCGCCCAAGGCTCAGGGTGTCACTGGGACTCTGCTCCCCCAGCACCACTTCCATGTGTAGGAGGCACGTGCCCGCACACAGAGGGCTCCGAGCACACAGGCTTGAGGGGCTCAGAGCTCCTGGCTCCCTCCCCGAGCCTGTCTGCCCAGGTGCTCTGTGCATGGCGGGGGGGGTGGGGGGGGCGCGGGTCTCAGGGCTGAGCCTCGGCTCCACGGTGGCTCCACAGGACCAGGTGCACAGGGCACAGGGGAGCTGAGGACCAAGAACTTCCTTATCAGACGCGCTGCCAAAGTTCTCCAAGGAAAGATGGGGAGGGACTGCGTGGTGGGGGATGTGCTGAGGGCGGGATGTGCTTTCTGCTCGTGCGCCTCAAGAGGAACCCCCAAACGGTGCTGCAGACCCCAAACTGGACTAGGGCATGACGTGGGAAGACGATGAGAGCCCCTCCAAGATGACAACCCTGGGCTAACAGAGCCCATTCTCCGGAGGTCACGGAGGACAGCACAGGACTGGTACCCGCCCACAGGTGCAGGGGCGGCCAGTGCTACCAAGCACAGAAGGCAGAAGTCCTGTGTGTGTAGCTGGAGAGCGCTTTCTGTCTCAGGGAAACTTACAGCCTCCCCGGGAGCAGGTGCCTGTCTGTCTCCTGTGCAGCGCTACAGAGGCAAGCACATCAGAAGGTCAAGGTCAAATGGTCCCAACCAACACAACCCCTGGGCCCACACGGCCCAAGCTCTGCAGTGGGGGAGGGAGCAGGAACAGGTGTTATTCTTCCCCTTTGGTACCCAGTGCCTGACAAGGCCCAGTGTCCAGGTGACCTTGAATGGATGCCCTTGAACCAAAGGAACCCTCCCCCCACCGCCCCAGCACTTTGTCTTCTAAGGTGATCAGGCTTAGCACATCTGCCCAGAGGAGGGAACCCCTGGGCAGGGGCACTGGACCCTGTGGTGGCTAATGGAGTGAGGAGTACAAACATGATGGAGGCATTGGTGCCGCCGCTATGGTGTAGCGGGTACAGCCGCTGGCTAGGACACTGGCATCCCATATGAGTGCCGGGTTGAGCCCCAGTTGCTCCGCTTCTGATCCAGCTCCCTACAATGGCCTGAGTACGTGGGCCCCTGCGCCCACATGGGAGACCCAGATGGAGCTCTTGGCTTCAGCTCGGTGCAGCCCCGGCTGTTGTGGCCATCTGGGGAGTGGGAGATCCCTCTGTCTCTCCCTCTATCTCTGTAACTTTGACTTTCAAATAAATAAATAAATCTTTAAAAAAAAACACACACACAGTAAAGGCATCCTCACTGCAGACTATGCTGGCCCACTCCCTCCTAGGCAGGCGTCTGTCCACTCCCGGGCAGGTGAGGCTGCTGCTCACTTGGGTCTGAGCTGGGGAATGAAGATGGGGGCTGAGCTGCTGACGCCCTAACCCCTTCCATCTGTGCTCTTTGTCGACTGACACGGAGTCCACTGCTTGCCACAGGTCAGGCATGGCGCCAAGCACACATGTGCCTGTGGAACACCCATCTAAGGAGGGGCCTCTGTCCACACAGGCACTGGGTGGGGTGCTCAGAGTGGGAGCAATCCTGAGAGTGCAGGGGGAGGAAATGCTATGTGCACAGTGGGGGCCCCCTGCCCAAGAAGTGGGGGGCACTATCACTATTCCCCATGGGCCAGGCAGCACCTGTCAGATAGTCACCAACCAATTCACCATTATTACCCCACTTCACAGAGCAGGGAGCCGAGCAGGGGTTGAGAAGCTTGTCCAAGGCCAAAAGCATCTGTGGTTAAGGGCGCAGCAAGAGCTTGGCCGAGGCTCAGTCCTTTGAGGTGAAGCCTGCCCGTAGCCAGTGGACAGCAAAGGACCCGCACCTGCTCACAGGTGCAGCAGGCAGGGAGCCTTCAGGACACTGTGAACTGTGTGCATCCACTGTGTAGCCCCGCAGTCAGCAGGAAAATCCCTCCTGGCTTAGAGGTGAAGAGCCAGGGGCATCCGAGGGGCCCAAGCCTGGCTCTCGGGACACTGGGACCTGCAGGCAAGATGGTGTGGACTTGGCTGGGGAGCAGCCAGGAGCTTTCCTTGGCTTGGAGGAACTAAACCTCTGCTCTCGGGGCATGGGTGCCCTTCTTGCTGGATGCCTCCTATTTCTCCCGTGGGAGGCACAGATCTGAGACATTAACAGTAGCAGCTCTACCCTCCAGCCGTCCCCCACACGCCTGAGGCTTGGAGCTTAAGGCCGGGAAAGGGAAGCTGATGGGGCAAAAGACCACAAGAGTGGGCACAATGTGGCTCGGGAGTGATGGCAGGCAGCGTGGGGGACTCTGAGATTATTTGTGAAATACATCCGTCCACACCTTTTCGTTAAACTTTTTTTCTAGTGGCTGAGGCATTTTATTGGACGTTTGGCGATCAGCTCTGGGGATGCACCTGCTTCATCTGGCGTGGGGGTCTGCAGACGAGACCACGGCAGACCCAGTCCCTGTAGCCCCGGAACAGATGCTGGACTCGTCCCATGGGGCCTCCTACCGAAATCGGTAGAGCTCCTGGCTATTTTTGCCCTGAGAAGGATTCCCCCAGCCTGCCCTCCAGGCCTCCCGAGGTCAGCACCTGCCATCCCCGACACCTCAATGATCATAACAAAAAGTCTCTACTTGGTCCACTTCCAGGTCTTCCTGAAGGTAGAGAAATGTGCACAGCCGCTTTAGTGCATACGCAGTTTTGTCTTCCAACAGTTCCCACGCACTTTTCTCCTCTGACGGTTGCTTGTTCAGCAGATGCCGGGGGCTGGCCTGTCCTTTGATTTCCTCCACCAGTCTCCCCAGCGCTTGAAGGCACGGGTGATTGCATAGACGATCTTCCCTCAAACCGCCCTCTGCCAGGGACAGCGGTCTCCGGCCCTCGGGGTTCTCAGCGCACACAGGCGTTGGTTCTCTCCATTTCAGGAGCTGTGCCCCCTCCTCCTGATCCACTGGGCACTGACCTGGCCTTCTGCTTCCCAAGACCGAGTCCACACTGGCTCCTCCAGCAGGCTGAGCCATCCCAGCTGCCGACTCTACTCAGCTTGTCGATGTTAAAACCATATAAGGGTAGTTCCAAAAGATTGCGGAAAATGGAATTAGAGATTTAACTGAGCAAAAAAAATTTTTTAATTTATTTTATTTGAAAGGCAGAGTTACATAGAGAAAAGGAAAGGCAGAGATCTTCCATGCACCGATCACTGTCCAAATGGCAACAGCCAGAGCTGTGCCAGGCTGAAGCCAGGAGCCTCTTCCAGGCCTCCCACACGGGCAGGGGAGCTGCCTTTCCCAGGCACCTTGGCAGGGAGCTGGGTTGCAAGCAGAGCAGCTGGGGTGCGAACCAGTGCTGGCGCAGCAGGTGGAATCCTAACATATTGCACCACAATGCCGGTCCCCAAAATTGTTTTGAAATCCACACACAGCTTTTTCATAATCCAAATTTTCCATGTGTTATGAAAAAAAAAAAACTTGCAGCTGAATGAACTCACACTTAATTCGCCTCCCATCTCCCCAGGCACGTTTGAAGTCCCTCCGCACGGCCAGGGGACTGCTCCAGATGCCAGCTCCTCCTAGAGCTGAGAGGCGGGCTCGAGGCGGCCAAGGGTTTGCGACATCCACGCTCTCAGCCCCTTTATCTGAAGCCACGTGGAAGCGGCAGCCCTGAGCAAAGCGGCCTGGCCCTGCCGTGTGCAGCCAGCTGCTACAGAGCTCCCCCAGCCCTGGGCCGCCTGGGCCCTCGGAAATCCACCTTCTGGTCGACCTCACCTGCCCTGGCCACAGAAGCTCGGAAGCGATCCCAAACCGGTGCTCGTCCAAAGTCCCTCTGCAGACGTCAGGGTCAAATCTGTTCGGGCGAACTTCGCAGCCTGCTGTCAGAACATCTTTCGCAGGTATTCACTTCGCTCTGGGTGAACCGGCTTACAGCAGACGTTTCTCTCCCAAAGAAACGAAGGACAGTCCTTTTTTTTTTCTTTTTAGCCGCTGACATCCCTACGCAGACGAGGGTGTTTTCTGAGCCCCTGGACTAAGCAGCTTTGATCCCTGGAGTGTGCATGCCCAGAACCAAGTGACTGCTGGGTTCTCAGAGAGGGCTTTTGTCAGCACGCAGCTAGGTGCACCGTAGAAAGTCAAAGGACACACAGGGGGCAGGAGACGGAAACTGAGCCCCTCTCCCACGCCCAGGAGCTCCCCAGGCCCTGCTGCCTGTCCCAGAGACCATCTCGGGGTCAGCTCTCCCAGGGGCACTGGAAACCAGCCCCCTGCACTTCCTAACCCCTTCGGTGACTGCACGGAGGCGAGGCGGGGTTAGCAGGCAGGCGGGGCTGCGCACAGAACCTGCTGCTTCCCAGTTAAAGCTTAAAGACCCCTGGGGACATCAAAGGGCAGGGGATGCTGGGCCGCAGGACCCCCAAGGACAGGCTTCTCCTTCCTTCCTCAGAGGCTGCGCATCAGGGAGGGAATGACGACCTCATTATTGGGACTCTGCCTTTTCCATCCTCTTGGGGATGGGGGCGGGGGCAGGGCCAGAAGTGTGTCCTACTGTGAAACACACAACAAGGTCAGGGAAGCCTGGCCCGGGGTCACCCCAAGTGACCCCAGCCCCCCAGCCCCTGCACAACTCACGCTGCACCCCTGCGCATCCGCTCATGCGCCCTGTGCCCATCAGATGCACCTGCCCACTCTGGCCCAGCTTGCAGGCCACTTCCTCCCTGCAGGGGCCTGAGACCCTCTGCCCTGAGGAGGATTCCCCCAACCTGCCCTCCAGGCCTCCCGAGGTCAGCCCCTGCCATCCCGACACCTCCCCCTGCCCAGCCCAGCTCCTCCTACGGCCTGGGCCCGTGCCAGACACACGGAGGGGGCTGCTAAGTCCTCCCAACATCAAACAGCTTCACTGTGTCTGAGAATCTCTCTTAAAAGCAATTCTGCATCTGTGATCTCGTTGCCTAGGTGGCAGAGGTGGCTGGGTGTGGCTGGGAATATCACCTGAGCACAGAGCCTCTGGGAGGCCCTGCGCCTGAGCACCTACAACAAGCAGCCACACCTCCCATGGAGCCATGGGACAGTCCAGGCCCTGCCTAACAGAATTTAACACCTGGCAAACAGGAGAGGATGTCAAATGTAAATTCCAGAATCACAAGACCAGCTAAATTTCTGTAAAGCACAAGTTCTCAAATGTGTCTGCACTATGGATCCTCCTACAGACTTCTAGAAAATTCCATGGTCTGGCCGCCACCACCAAAGTCCTGATTTCTTCAGCATGAGGCAGGTGCTGCCCACATGGATTTGTAAGCGTTCGCAGGTGCTTCCATAGACATCAAGGTTTGGGATCACCACTACAGCGAAGGCGGTGAATCGCTGGTGCCCATCGGAACGCGCATGGGGGCCTGGGAAAGCTCTGGATGCGGGGGGAGGGGCGAGGAGCCCCACTTCTTCCACATGCCCCATGGGTGCTGAGGGGGTGCCACGTGGAAGAGCAGCACCGCTCCAGGAAGCACCCAACTTGGCTCTCAGACCCAGCCGAGAAGGCAAAGTCGCCTGGGACTGCTGCCACTCGGGGAGGGGGAGGGCAGGCCGCCAGTCGGTGAGTCACACACACCTACGGGGCGGGAGACAGCCAGGCAGACACAACCGAGGTGTTCTGGCCGCAGACAGGGCGTGTCTGCGATGCCCGGCGCTCCTTTACCGCGGACTCCGTCCTCATGGACCAAGGACAAGCGTGCAATCCACAAACGGCAGCGGCTCTCCTGCATCCCGACCACTTTTCTCTATTCGGCCATTTCTTTTGCCCTTGGCTTCACTGTACATAAAGCAACTGCTGTTTGTGCTCAGCCAATGGTATGCTTTGATTGACATCAAGTGGAGATGAGTCGGGGCAAACGTGGGCTCTGTGAAAGAGTCCCTGCCTTCCAGTAAGGGAACACAACAACACAACAATCCATGCAAGCCTTAGTCTTGGGGTGGAGAATTTTATTGGGTTTATCATTGGAAAACCCAAGGAAGACGTTTCTGTAGGCAGCTGGAATGCACAGGGCAGTCTGTCTTCAGGTAGTGTAATTATTCTAAAACACGAACCCCAGAGAATTTGCCCTTCCAGTCCTACGTTTTGTTTAAAAAAACTGTGATGGGGGACACGCTATTGTGAGGCAGTGGGTGAAGCCGCTGCCTGCCCCACTGGCATCCCATATGGGCACCAGATCGAATCCAGGCTGCTCCACTTCCAAACCAGCTCCCTGCGAATGCACTGGGAGAGCAGCAGAGGACGGCCCAGTCCTTGGGTCCCTGCACCCACGTGGGAAGCTCACGTGGAGTCCCAGGTGCCGGCTTCAGGCCGGCCCAGCCCTGGCCATTGCGGTCATCTGGGGAGAGAACCAGCAGATGGAAACTCTGTCTTGCTCTCTGTAACACTGTCTTTTCAATCAATCAATAAATCTGTTTTTTTTTTTTTTATTTTATTTTGAAGAATTGCCTGGGACCCTTCAAACACACTAACACCAGAGGTGTGCCTCAGACCAGGTCAACCAGGGTCCCTGGGGGCACTCCTGGGGGAGTCCAGGGGACCTGGGCTGAGAAGCACGCCTCCAGAAACAGAGCTTACACTGCTGGCACCCCCGCCTCTCCCGAGACCTGCATCCCGCAGCTGCCGGCTCGGCCCAGCCCACCTTCCAGGCCAGCGCTGGCGGAGCCCCCTCTGCACCCCGTGACCAGGTCGCTTCCCTCTAATCTCCTCTCCCTTTGCGCCCAGGGCCTCAGGAGACCGCGTGCACCATCACCAGCAGGGGTCTTTGCCAGGGCCACAGCCAGGGGATCGATCTGTCAAAGTCAAAATCCTGCCCGCAGTCTCGATTTTCAGATGAGACCAGGGAGGGCACACCCAAAACACAAGACCCGAATGGCTCGTGTACATGATCTGCCGTGACGGTGGAGCCTGGGGGGAGCAGGCACAGGTACAGGCAGCACCTGCGGTCACGCTGCCGCAACGGTGGACATGGTTGCGTGTTGCCGAGTGACGGGGGTCGCCGAGCAACAGGGACTGCTCTGGCCGACCAACTCTGGTCACCACGCGATAGCATCTTACCATGGCAGGAAGTGCCACCTGTCACCCACCTCCACGCCGTCGCGTGTGACCCTCTGCAACACTGCCTGGTGCTCAAGGACTCATTTCCCCAGCCTAAAGGGTTTGCTTTTCAAATCTCCTTACTGTTGAGCCTTTGGGAGCTTTGATTCCGGTATGTCTGTCTGTTTTTTTTTTCCCCCCAAGGCTCTTCTTAAGCAATACTTTTTATCTTTAAAACAATCTTCACTTCCCCTCGTATAAATTATAGCTCCTCGCAGTAATCACTACTGCTTAGCTGGCATCCAATTTACGGGATAAAAATATATTCCTTCGCCGACTTGATGACTGTGTACACAACTTGTCCTCAAACCTTCTCTGCTTCTTGGCTCAAGCAGCGCTCGTGGTAAGAGTGTGGAATGTGGTTTCAAGCACTGCCAGGTCTTGCGTAAGCGATAATTGATATTTTTACTAGCGGTGGCTTTGTAGTTGATAATGGGTTATTAAAACAGGCAAGGAGGCCCTCCCTCCACATCTCCACCGCGAGGTAAAAGGAAAAGGTGTTCCAGGAGAAAGCCTCCCGGGGCTGACAAAGCACAGGCCGGCGGTTCCGTATCTCCCAGACGTGCCGCCCCAGGGGAGGGAGCGCCAGGGGACGGCCGCGGGTCCCGTGTCTCCCCAGATGAAGCCCCTACAGCTGCTGCCCACGGCCCCTCACCTTCCAGCCACCCACACCCCAGCTCACGTGGGATGCACGTCCACAGAGTGACCCGGGAATCAGGAACAGCAAGGCTGCGAAGCTGCCCCCGTTCCTTTTCTGAAAAGAACTTGATATTGGCCTCTATTTCAGTGTCTGCGTTCGGCTTGTTTGTGCAGAAGAGATTGGCGCCAACCTGGCAGCCCGGCCAGAGCAGTGGCTAACCAGTCTGCAAGGACAGCTTCAAGGGCACAGCCTTCTGTCCCTGCCCCGGGCCACTGCCCGCAACCACAGGCCTTGCCTTCCCCTCCAGTGGGACGTCGGGGAGACCACACTGAGCGGAAGGCAGTGTGGAGATGGTGCAGCCACAAATACCGTAGTTCCCCCGCCTCCCACTCTGAAATCGCCAAGAGAATCCCCGTGTCAGAAAAGTAAGACTGGACCTCAACCCTCACTGCAGGAAGGGAAACTGAGGCACAGGGCAGCAGGGGCAGGCATTCAGGGCGTGACGAAGCCAGGAACCTCAGGGACACGCATGTGGCTCAGTCACCTCTACCCGCGCCACCCCGTCCCCTTGTCACTTCTCAGCCCGGTGAAGCCCCTGGCCCACTCCAATCTTCCCGTCACGTCAGCGCTGGTGCAGCTCGAAGCCACCACATCTTTGTTTGCACAACTGGTGCCCCGCCCCCTCCCCCTGCAATGTGGCAGCCCGCGAGTCCCCTCCTCCGCCTCACCCTCCAGCCCTGTGACAGTCAGGCCTTGCAATGTCGCCAGCGTACAAACATTTACTTTTGGCAGCCGAAACTTTTCTTTTTAGAGCACAAGAAATTGTGAAATGGATTAACCCAGCACCCAAGTAAGATGACAGCCCTTGCTCCCCGTCTCCCGTGTTCCTGACACTCTGGATCCAGACGGGCCCGTACCCCTCGGCACAGGCGTGTGGGCAAGCCACAGAGGACACCTCCAGGTGGCAGACTCTCCAACGCCAGCTCACCCATCCTCGCCGAGGAAGCAGAGTGCATGGGAAGCACCAGGCACGCTGTTCCACCTCAAGGTCGCTTTCTCCTGCACTGGGAGAAAGGCCCCGGAAGCCAGGTCGTCTCGGCCCCTGCGCAGGAGGCGGCGAGGCCCACTGCGTGAGGGTGAGGAAGCCCAGTTCTACGCTTGGAGCATCCTCAGTCAGTGTCCGGCAGATCCACAGCAGCGGGGGCTCAGGAGGGCAGTTCCCATCGACCTCAAACGGGTGATGGCTGGAAAGCGCCCGAGTGCTTCAGACTGCCCAGCAGAGAGCAAGGGCCTGTTAGTGCCTCTCGGGAGGGGGAGGGGCAAGGGGAGAGGGGGAGAGGGAGGGGAGGGGGGAAGGGAGAGGAGGAGGGAAGGGGAGGGGGAAGAGGCAGCTGGCAGCCACTAACAATGTCGGGCAGAAGTTCACAAACATGAATGCATGCAGGAAGCACCCACGGAGTAGAACACACAGGTGCCATCCACGGGTAGAAATCATGATTTAATTGCAGGAGGTGCGCCCTGATTTTTAAAAGACGGTAAAGGCGTTATCTCTTTCCTTTGTCTTTTCAGTTTTAACCTGGAAATGTTTATAAATTCACAGGAAGTCAGAAGAAACACGGGTTGCTTCTGTGTATGGCCTTCAGCCAGTTCCCGCAACGGTAACACCCGGCGCTACCTGTAGTACAACATCCAAATCAAGAGGTTGACATGACCCACGGACCACGCCTGGTTTCCCTGGGGACACAGGCACTCGCCGTGTGTGTGCAGAGTCCTGTGCAGTGCTGTCCCACGTGGGGGCAGGGGGACAGCCACCGAGACCCCCTCCTCACACCCTGGCGACCCCGCTCTGTCCTCCAGCTCCTGGGCTGCTACCTCGTGGGCGGTACGGAAGTGGGATCACACAAAGCTGCTGCATGTCCTTGAGGTCCAGTCCCCGTAATCCACTCGTCTCACTGCCAAGTCGATTCCCTGGTGTGCATGTCCTGCAGTCTGCCCACTGCGTGCTCCTGGGGGACACTGGGGCACTTCTGAAAATGTCTAGTTATGTCACCTGCTAGAGAGGCACAGCGACAATAGGACAAGGAGCTTGATCTTCCTCCTGTGAGTTCACTCCCTAAATGTGCCGCAGCCAGGGCTCGGCCAGGCTGACGTCAGGAACCCAGAAGGCCGTCCCCGTCTGCCACGTGCCTGCAGGGACACACACGTGGGCCATCATCTCCTGCCACCAGGATGCTTGGCAGGCAGCTGGATTGGATGTGAATCAGGCACTCCAGTGTGGCATTTGGGTGCCCCAGGCGGGTAAAGCCACCGCCTGCAGTGCCAGCATCCCATATGGGCGCCGGTTCTAGTCCCAGCTGCTCCTCTTCCAGTCCAGCTCTCTGCTATGGCCTGGGAAAGCTGTAGAAGATGGCCCAAGTCCTTGGGCCCCTGCATCCATGTGGGAGGCCCAGAGGAAGCTCCTGGCTCCTGGCTTTGGATTGTCTCGGCTCCGGCCATTGCGGCCAACTGGGGAGTGAGCCAGCGGATGGAAGCCCTCCTCCCCGTCTCTCCTTCTCTCTCTGTGTAACTCTTTCAAATAAGCAAATAACATTTTTTTTAAAAAAGTCCATAACCCACTCTGAGTTAAATTTGGGATAAAGGTAGGAAGTTGAGATCAGGAATCTATCTATCTATCTATCTATCTATCTATCTATCTATGCCTATGAACAACTGATTGTTCCGGCAATACTGATTGGGAAGGCTACTGAATAGCTTGCACTGAATTATTTTTGTCTTTGTCTAAAGTGAATTGGACGTATCTGTGTGGATGTAACTGTTCTCTGTGCCCTGACCCGTCCTTCTGCAAGCACCCTGCAGATACACAGTAAGGAGAATGACTCAGCTCATTTTATTCTTAATTTTCCATTGGCTCTTGGCTATTCTAGGGCCTTTCCCATCCCCCATACATTTTAGAATACGCTTGTCCTTGACTAAAAATACCTTGCTGACATTTTGACAGGAATTACATTAAACCTACAGATCCGTCTAGGGAGAATGGATCTCTTTACTCCACTAAGTCCTTAATCCGAGAATACGACTCTGCAAGTATGCAGGTCTTTGTCTCATCAGTATTCTGTGATTTTCACTAGATACAGCCTGTATATACTTTGTCAGGTTTATACTTCGGCATATTTTTAAAGCTTATTTATCTACTTGAAAGGCGGAGCTACAGAGGGAGAGGGAGAGACAGACACACAGGAATTTTCCATCCACGGGTTTCCACTCCAAATGGCCACAACAGCCAGGCCTGGGCCAGGCTGAAGACAGGAACAGGAACTCCATCCAGGTCTCCCATGTGGCGGGCAGGGACCCAAGCACTTTGGCCATCTCTGCTGCTTTCCCAGGCCCATTATCAGGGAGCTGCCTTGGAAGTGGAGCAGCTGAGACTCAAATCGGCGCTCACATGGCATGGCAACTGTTGCCGGCAGTGGAAGCTTAACCTGCTATGCCACCATGCCAGCCCCAACACTGAGGTGTTTTTGTTCCTGTAACGTAGAAAGCTGAGTCTCAACCATTCACTGTAAGGCTGTCTTGTAGATGCAGTGGATCGCATATTTTTATCATGAAAGAAGTCAGATGTATTAACCAATGCTTTTCCTACATGAATTAATATGCTTTTCCTTCGTTAGCCTGTTGCTATGGTTGACTGATATATTAGGAAGTATTCAAGAGAAAGACAGAACCATTTCTGGTTCACTCCCCCAAACACCCATAATAGCCAGGACTGCGCCAGGCTGAAGCCAGGAGCCAGGAACTCAACCCAGGTCTACTACAGGGGCAGCGGGGACTGAACTACTGAGACATCACTGCTGCTCCCAGGGTGTGCATTAGCTGGAGGCTGACGCTGGACGTGGAGTTGGGATCCAAACCTGAGCACTGTGGTAGGGCTGCAGGCATCACACCCTGGCATTTCACCACCAGGCCAAATGCCCACCCCAGTCCATTTCTTCTTCTTTTAAAATATTATTTATTTGAAAGTCAGAGTTAGAGAGAGAGAAGGGGAGGAGGGGGAGGGGGAGGAAGAAGAGAGAGAGAGAGAGAGAGAGAGAGAGGTCTTCCACCTGCTGGTTTATTTTCCAGATGGCTGCAATGGCTAGCACTGGGCCAGGCCAAAGCCAGGACCCAGGAGCTTCTTCTGGGTCTCCCACATGGGTGGCAGAGGCCCAAAGACTTGGGCCATCTTCCACTGCTTTTTCCCCATGCCGTTAGCAGGGAGCTGGATCAGAAGTGGAGCAGTGCCCTCGTGGGATGCCGGTGCTGTAGGAGGCAGCGTTACCTGCTACACCACAATGCTGTAGCAGGTAAAGCTTCAAACAGCACACCCTACAACAAACAGCCTCGAACAGACCTCCTACTTCCCAAGTGCACAACACCACTAGGCAATGACGAGTTAATCAAGTGCCACAACACACAGGAAAGCTCCCTGCAGGCTAACACCGGAGCCACAGGCCACACACCCAGGGCTTAGCAGCGTACACGCCCAGCCGGTTCCACCACCGCCAAGCTGTTGGGGCTGTGGCTGTCACTTAACTCCTCTGGGCCTGAGATTCCTTGCCTGTAGACCAGGGAGAATGACAGGACTGTTGTCTGTCTCAGGAATCCATGGGGGACTGGTTCTTGGACCCCCGTGGACACCTGAATCCACAGTTGCTCTAGTCACCATACAAGGTGGTGGGCTGTTTGCACACCACCTGTGCACAGTCTCCCTGCGCATGCGTCTCCCATACAGGTTAGATGACCCCTGAGTGACCGACCACGCACACACCACGTTACACTGAATCATCTGGGGGACAGGAAGAGTCTGGTCACGGTCAGACACCAGGGTTCTGAGCCTTCATGATGGCGCTCAGCCGAGCCTGTGGACACAGAACCCCTGGATACGGAGGGCCGACCGTCCCTACCTAGTGGGAGGGCCAACCGTCCCTACCTAGTGGGAGGGCTGACCGTCCTTACCTAGTGGGACAGCCGGGGGCTGACGGGAACTAATGCACATGAAATGCTACAAACTGCCAGGGAGGAGCTGTGGGACCCCCCCCCCCACCCCGCCACTAACACACACTGCTGGGTGGAGCACTGCCCACGAGCTGCAAGTGTAGCCTCCGTGCCTGGAGGCCCAATGCATGCGCTGCCCAGGCCCTGGACTCCCATTCCCCTACACCCAGCAGTCATGAGGGTCTGAGGCGAGACGGGAAATCAGCCCCACCTGCAATCCCCAGTTCAAGCCCCAGAAGAGTGGGGACCAGCCCCGTGCAAACCCCAGGGAGGCCAAGGAGACCAGCATCACACTGCCCCTTGCGTTTCTGAAGAGCTCCCCCTACCGGGACGGCTTCCTCCTGCTGAGACGAAACCTCCCTCTCTGCCATCCAGGCTGTGCAAGACCCCCGCTGCCCTGAAGTCGCCAGCGTGACCGTCAGGGGCCCGAGTGGCCTGCACGCTTCCCCCAGATGAAGACCCCAATCTCCCAGGCGCTTCTTACACCGGCCCCTTCCCTGGCACGTGGCCGTCCACCTGGCTGCTCAAGGCCTGGACGCAGCACATGGCCCGGGCTCAGCACAGGCCCCTGCAGTGCACCGCACAGCCACCCCTGCCTCCTGCTTCCCAGAGACTTTGTGAGCCTGCATCTGACCTCACGCCGCACACAGGATGGTGGCCCAGCTTCCTCCTTTGTGCCACTGCCTGCAGAGTTAGGAAGTCGCTGAGCCAGCACTCGGTGGCATGGGGTGCTGGGATCAATTAGTGATGTCTGTTAGGGAAGGAGGGACAGGCACGGTCGCTGGGAGACACTGGGATCTTTTTAAGCACCACCCACCGTTAGGCTGCATTTCCACTACCCAGTCTGCACCACGCCCCATCGAACTGATGTGGGACTCAGAGACCCACGTTAAATAAGTCTGGGAAGCTGCATGGCACACGGTCAGCACATGGTGCTCGGTGTTGACAAACAGCAGTCAGGAGGGTCTGAGGCTGACCCGTGGGTACCACTGGGTCCCATAAAACGACAGTGCTGCCATCACTACAGGAGAAGGGTGGCAGCGAAGTGCACACCGTCTCCTCGTCTTTGCGTCACTGCAATGTCTAAAGGGGCACGCAGCTCCTCTTCAGCCAGACCCCAACTAAACGTCCCCCAGGGAGTGTCAAGGCAGACAGGAAGCGTCTCTCCCAGGGGCTCGTCTCTCAACAAGCACCCAGCGGCTACAAACGCCTCTCAGTGCAGCGCTGCTCCGTCCCAGGCCTCCTGGCCTCCCCGGGAACAGCACGAGCACTCGCGACACTCGTGGAGTCCAGCTGCTCCCTCCTGCACTCCCGAGAGCTCACCATCCAGCTGGGTGAGCCGTTCTGGACTCTGTCTTCCCAATGACGCTCGCAGCGTCAGCACAGGACATACGCCGTCTTCTCTTTTCCCTCTCTCCCAACAGCACTTGCCTGTTTTCTGTCTTCAGGCTGCTCGCTTTCCCTTCAACGCTCCTGCGTGATGGTCCACGCTGCACGCTGGCTTGCAGAGAAGTTCTTTCAATATGGGCCAAAAGAGCTCGATCCATGGGAAGCGACTGAGGGCTCTCGGACCACCCATTCGGTTATCTAGATTAGTTCTCACAGGACCTGGTGCCCTGTGCAACCTCCGGGAGTATGAGAACCAGGTGAGACCCGCTGGGCCACTGAGGCGGCAGCGAGCACGCCCGCCGGCAAGGGCAGGGTCAACTTTCAGTGGGCTCGGCCCTTAGGGGAGAAGGCGTGGCCATGAGGCTTTGGCTCTTCCACGGGCCAATCGGGCATCTCTGCTGCCCTCTGGAAATCCCACGTCTGAAAACGTCATGGCTCTGGGAGCGCATTCTTGAGCCTTGTTTCACAAGGAAATGTTTATTTGAAAGTCAGAGTTACATAGAGAGGGAGAGAGAGGTCTTCCATCCGATGGTTCACTCCCCAACTGGCTACAATAGCCAGAGCTGCGCTGGTCTGAAGCCAGGAGCCTGGAGCGTGCAGGGGCCAAAGCACTTGGGCCATCCTCTACTGCTTTCCCAGGCCATAGCAGAGAGCTGGACCAGAAGTGGGGCAGCCAGGACTTGAACCAGTGTCCATATGGGATGTCGGCATTTCAGGCCAGGATGTTAACCCACTGCACCACAGTCCCGGCCCCGTGAATTGTATTATAATTCTTGCAGCAGTTGCTATGTGCACAGCAAGGCCCATGGAGAATAATACCAGGTGGTCTCAGGGCACACGATTCTGTGAGTGCTGCGGCGAGCATTCTGGATGTCAGGGTTCACACTAACCCGCCAGGGTCCAGACGCTTCCACGCAGCATGGAGGCTGCACTGGTCTTCCAGCCCATGGGCAACCGTGCGCCCACTGTGAAAAAGGAAGCAGCTGCCTTTCGTATCAGATCTGAAAGACAACGCGACACACTGACCTTCCAGGTCTGGAGCGTCCCAGCGAGGCAGCCACGAGACCGACTGTTCACACGGTGCCACCAGCGGTGAGGACGGGAGAAGCCCGAGTGTCAGCCTCCACCTCCGAATGGACAAGCAAAGCGGACGGGACACCCAGAGGGGAAGACGGGGCCAGCATTTCACACCCCAGGCCACCGGCCCAGAGTCTGCCTGGCTGGCAGCTCAAAGACCCCCGTGCTGGGGACTGTTGGGGAGCACGGGCCGTTTTTGTCCAGTGCTTCTGCAGTCCTGTGGCCCCCACGCATCCTCTATATGCAAGACCCCCAATTCCCAGACCACCCATGTTCTGACTGGCCAGCACACTGCCTGCTGGGGTTTGGTCAAATATTTACCCGATTCGATGATGCGTCAAGTTCAATGTTTAGACTAGACCGGGCTGTTGCTGACAGGTAGGATCAGTGGTGACTGCTCCAAGCACACCTACGAAGACACTGGCTTCCCTGCTGCAGGGAAGTGGAATGGAAACTGGGTCTCCAACTCCGGGAGCCAGCCCAAGACCCCAGGAGCCAGCCCAAGACCCCGGGAGCCAGCCCAAGACCCTGGGAGGCTGCCGACACTGCACAGGAGGCGAGGGGGTGAGGAAGATAAGGGGCCGCAGAGGAGGTTCCAAAGCCAGGACGAGAAAGCTACAAACTGCCCCACCCTCTAAAAAAAAAAAAAAAAAGAAAGCAGCTTTTCTCCTAAACGTCACCAAGTGATAGCCAAGCCACCAAAAAACACTAATTCAGTCACCACCAGACGGCGTACATGACGGAGCTGCAAGGCTCCCCTTGCTGGGGACGCCACAGGCGGCAAGGCATCACACAGGCTGCTGCTGGTGACCTGGTGTGGACACCTGGCACACGGTCAGCCACACCAAAGTGCAGCAAGCACAACCACGCACGGACGCAACTCTTGATAAGGATGACAGAGGGCTGTGCGACTGGTTGACACGTCCGCTACACTTCCCATGGTAACCTTAGAATACACGACCTCTACCTAGAAACACACGAGTGTAAAAAGGAAACAGCACAGCCCGTGTGACCCTGGCAGCAGCCTCCAACAACCCCTGCTGGCTGTGTCTGCTCTGCACCCCGAGGCCGATGCTGCACACACCACCTATAGGGCAAGTGCAACGTCAACGTCAGGGTGGAAACGATGTACGGCTCAGACGGAGTCCAGGCGGCCGCACGGCTCTGGGTGTACCTGCAGCTGGAAGCAGAAGGGGCTTCGTGGAGGTGCCTCGGGGGTCTTTTCAAGAGCTCACGTGCACAGGGACATCCAGGTAGGCCTTGGGTCCTTGCCCTCTGCGCAGGCTCCCAGGTGACACGGATGCCCTGGGGCCCACACTGTGCCCTGGAAGGCAGGCACGGGGCGTCCTGTGGAGTTTGCTACCTGGGCAGCACCAGGTGTGGGGCTTCCTCACTCTGACCTTGGCCTGGATGGGGGTGTTGAGGAGACCCTGTCCAGTGAGGATGGACAGTTAAGCTGCAGGGGGAGAAGGCAGGGTCAGGAGCTGGTCCAAGGAAGCCAAGGTTTGGGGGACCAGGCAGCCGCTTCTCCTTCATCATGCATCTCTTCCTGCTTCTGGGACACAGTTTCCGACACCCCTGGGTGGGGAGGTGCAGAGCCTGTGCCATGGGATGAAGGGCCCTTAATTCATCCAGGGCATCCGCCCCCTGCACAGCCACCAGCAGGGCCACCTGCAGGTGCACTGGTGTCACCGACTGAACCAGCTGACGCTTCTGCGGCTGGCCGGGGGCTCCTCTGGGCAGCAGCCGGCCTCATGCGACTTTTGGTCATCCGGGGTCTGGTCACTCGGTCCTCAGTGTGTCTGAAACTCTCCCACGGCAAGGGGGCCTGCTGCCTCAGCCACACCCTCCGTGTGGGGACACTGCTGCCAACGTCCACTTCTGAAGACCCCCACTGCGGCTCTGCCCTGGCCTTCTCTCGGACAGCCCAGCCAGTCATAAGCCGAGGAGGCCGTGGCCAAGGCACGGTGCGGGTTCCGGCGCCTGAGGCCACACGCAGCTTCTGCCGGCAGCTGTCTGCCTCACGCCGCAGCATCACCAGGGACCTTATAACCAGAAGCTTCTGCCGGCTCAACTCCAAACCAGCCACCCTGCCTTCTTCCCGCTCTGCCTCGGTTCCCGGGACAGCCTGCAGCAGGTGCCGGCAAGTCAGGGGCACACAGGCCCCCGCTCCACACCACGCAGTGTGGGCACGCTTCAGAGATGTCGTGTTTCCAAGACTTCCTGTGACTCACTGAGGAACCTGCCACCTCCCCCATCCCATGTGCATCTGCTCATCTGTGTTTCTTCCTAAGAGAGGCCATCCCAGGTCCACACGCCACCCCCGGCAACCACCAGGCTCTGCTCTGACGTCAGGAACCCAGTGCGTGACCTCTGTGGCCGTCTGACCTTGGTGTTCTCAAACAGACCAGCACAAAGAGGGCCTACCCCAGTGTGCCACGACGGAGCTCGTGGCGAGGCCCCCGGGGTGAGAATCTCCCAGAGCAGTGGAGAGCGGATGCGCAGTGGCTGTGTGGGGGAACATGGACACAGCCCCTGGAGAGAGGGCTGCATCCCAGCCCGCCCCTGCCACCGTCCACAGTGCGAGAGCAGGAGGCACCCTTCTGGGAAGAGTTAGGAGCACCCAGCAGCGGGGGGAGCCCCTGGGAAGGGCTCAGCCATGGCCTGGGCCCTGTTCACCTGTGGGAACGGGACTGTCTGCAGCCTGAGGCTCCGGTCTGAGTCAGCACTCAGCCGCTGGGAGCCGTGGGAAGCGACCTGACTCACCACCTGCAGAACGACACTTGGATCGCTCTGGAGGTCCCTTCCAGCTCCGAGAACCAGGAGAAACGCCACTTCGGTGGAAGCTGCCAGAGCTGCGGACTCCAACGAGCAGATCAGGGTTGTCTGATTGCAGGCCGAGTCTGGGAAGACTCAGAGCCCGTTCTTCAGCCAAACGCAGGGCTCCCCCCCTCCCCTGCCTCCCGGGGCCATCCTGGACGCCCTCCCTGCAGGCCGGCGCGATCCGCCCCATAATCAGATGCTGAGCACTGCTGGGGGGACACGCTCACCAGCCCGGCCTGTGCGGCCCTCTTCCCAACCACGAGGACACTCCGGGGGCAGGGGAGGCCTCGCGGCAGCTGCGTTTCCCATCCCGCCAAGCACTGCTGGGGCGCCACTCGGCACAGGTGCAGCGGCATCTGCCTGCACGCTGACGAGCTTTTAATGGCTTTCCGTCTGTTTGTGTTCCCCTGCCTAGGAGCCGGGCGCGGGGCCTGGGCGGCTCCCATCTGGGAAGGCCGAGGTCAAGGTCCTCTTAAGGACAGAGGCTCTAGACTTTCCAGACACCTGGAAGTCATGTTCTCACCAAGGACTGTGCATCAGCCAGAGGACTCCAGAAGAGGGCCCGACAGCCCCCTGCAGCCCCTGCAGTGCGGACAACAGATCACTGCTGGGGCAGCAAAGGGCGGCCAACAGCTGGGACCCTCCCTGCTGCTCTGCTCAAAGCAGCACCCCCAGTTCCAGCCGCCTGCCGTGGGGAGGGTGTGGAGGACACTCCCTGGGCCCTGTGTGTGTGGAGGAGGGAGGAGGAGAAGGGGAAAGGGACAAGGGACAGTGCAGGCGTGTAGGTCTGAGTCTGGGCTCAGCGGGGTGCATCAGCTACCAAGAAACAACTCTGGGGTTCTCAGCAAACTGGTAGGAACAGACAAATCCATAAATAAAAGGCAAGGAGGTGTGCGTGTTTCACACAACCTGGGAAGGCCACACCCAGCAAGTGCACACGTGGCTTTTTGAAGATTTATTCATTTATTTGAAAATCAGGATTAGAGAGACAGAGCAGGAGCCACTCCCCCAATGGCTGCAACAGCCAGGCTGGACCAGGGCAGTCAGGAGCCTGGAACTCCATCCGGGTCTCCCACATGAGTACAGGGCCCCAAGCACTTGGGCCATCTTCTACTGTTTCCCAGGTCCATTAGCAGGGAGCTGGGGCAGAGGTGGAGCAGCTAGAACAGGAACCTGCACTCTTACGGGCTGCCATCTTCACAGGTGGCGGCTTTACCCACTGCCCCACACACCAGCCCCAGGACACACGGCTCTGGTACGGGGCCCTCGGGAGTCACTCCCAGCCCCTCTGCAGGAAACGCGAGAGCCCACGAGCACAGCCAGCAGCACCATGCACCCCTCCATCGGGAGGGCAGGCTGTGTAGACCCTGGGAGCCAGAGAGGAACCATCCGGAAGTCAAGCAGGACCCAAGGCACCCCCTTTCCTGATCCTCCAGGAAGGCCAAGCCCCCGATTCCTACTGGCGGGAAAACACGGCCCCTGCGTCCCCAGGGTCTCCACACGGCGACAGCATTTCCAGGAAGTCTCTCTGCGCAGTCCCTCCCTGGTGAGGTCGGCACGGCTGAGACCTGTGCCAGGCTTGCCTGGCGGAACTCCCCAGCCAGACACTCAGGTAAGGGTGGCTCCTGCCCACTGGGGTCTGCAGGGAGTGACCACACCCAGGCAGTTGTCTCACGGGAATCACCAACAAGCATGCCGTGGTCTACACGTCTGCGTCACAGCTGGACCCATGCCCCCCCCCCCACACACACACCATGGCAATTCCGGTTCTGGAGACATTTCCCCCTGCAATGCTCGCTCCCCTGCCCCCGGCTCCTACCCTGGCCTGACCCCACCCATGAGCCATGCTTCCAGAGATGGGAATCTTGTACCTTCTGGGCTGCAACCAGGTGAGCATGTACATGGGCAGAGGGTCAACAGGACATCCCCGGGATGTCCACAGTCCTCCGCTCACCTGAGCTCAGTGTCACATCCCAGCCGGAAGCATCCAGGGTGACTGGGTCTGGCTGTGACAGGTGTCCTTACTGGAGGACACCGGCCGTCCCATCCCACCTGCAGGAGAGAGCAGGGCAATCACGTCCGCCTCTGCTCAGGCTTCCACACTCCCCCTGGGTGCACCTGCCAGGACGGTGCTTACAGAATAGGCGGGCAGCCCCAGAGGGCGGGGCGCCTGTGCAGGTCTGAGAGCCCACGTATGAACGCACAAGGCTGCGACCAGGTCCGTGTGTGGCATTCTGTCTGCGGGCAGCCATGTGGCTGCTCTTTGGGCAAGCACCACTCTTAGTCAGTGCATCTGCATCTCAAAGCCACAGCCCAGGTTCCTCTCCCGTGGCCCCAGGTACTCAGTACCTGGACCTGCCCTGCCAGGTGAGATTCCTACAGGCCCCACCCATGCCTCTACTTCCCGTATCCTAGCTTCTGCTCCCAGGCTCCTGTCCCTGCCCCACTTAGGTCCTGTGTCTCTGGAGAGGGCTTGGATGAGAGGCAGCAGGACTAAGCTTATGGCCATGAGTGCGTCGGGCAGGTGGAGCATTCAGGAGTGGCCAAGTGCACATTTGGAACTCGGGGTGAACGAGAGAGGGCTAGCGTCCTGATGACCTCAGCCAGGAAGGGGGCCCAGGGCGACAGGGGAGTGGAGACAAGGGACAGAAGCAAGAAGGTGGCAGATGCCACAGAGAGAACCAAGGAGAGCCCCGGGACGTCAGGTCTGCTGGGTTTCTCACCTGGGGTGCACGGGAGCCTCCCGCAGAGCCCTCCTCAGTCTCCTCCCCCCGGAGAGGTGGTTTAACCACCCAGGATGAGCGGTGGCCACAGCACAGCTATGCGTCCCCTACGCCCCGGCACAGCTACACGTCCCCTACGCCCCGGCACAGCTACGCGTCCCCTATAGCTATGCGTCCCCTACGCCCCGGCACGGCTACGCGTCCCCTACGCCCCGGCACAGCTACGTGTCCCCTACGCCCCGGCACAGCTACGCGTCCCCTACGCCCCGGCACAGCTACGCGTCCCCTATAGCTATGCGTCCCCTACGCCCCGGCACAGCTACGCGTCCCCTACGCCCCGGCACAGCTACGCGTCCCCTACGCCCCGGCACAGCTACGTGTCCCCTATAGCTATGCGTCCCCTACGCCCCCACACAGCTACGCGTCCCCTACGCCCCGGCACAGCTACGCGTCCCCTATGCCCCGGCACAGCTATGCGTCCCCTACGCCCCCGGCACAGCTATGTGTCCCCTATAGCTATGCGTCCCCTACACCCCGGCACAGCTACGCGTCCCCTACGCCCCGGCACAGCTACGCGTCCCCTACACCCCGGCACAGCTACGCGTCCCCTACGCCCCGGCACAGCTACGCGTCCCCTACGCCCCGGCACAGCTACGCGTCCCCTACGCCCCGGCACAGCTATGCGTCCCCTACGCCCCGGCACAGCTACGCGTCCCCTACGCCCCGGCACAGCTATGCGTCCCCTACGCCCCCGGCACAGCTATGTGTCCCCTATAGCTATGCGTCCCCTACGCCCCCACACAGCTACGCGTCCCCTACGCCCCGGCACAGCTACGCGTCCCCTATGCCCCGGCACAGCTACGCGTCCCCTACGCCCCGGCACAGCTACGCGTCCCCTACGCCCCGGCACAGCTACGCGTCCCCTATGCCCCGGCACAGCTACGCGTCCCCTACGCCCCGGCACAGCTACGCGTCCCCTGCGCTCCGGCACAGCTACGCGTCCCCTGCGCTCCGGCACAGCTACGTGTCCCCTACGCCCCGGCACAGCTACGCGTCCCCTACGCCCCGGCACAGCTATGCGTCCCCTACGCCCCCGGCACAGCTATGTGTCCCCTATAGCTATGCGTCCCCTACGCCCCCACACAGCTACGCGTCCCCTACGCCCCGGCACAGCTACGTGTCCCCTACGCCCCGGCACAGCTACGCGTCCCCTACGCCCCGGCACAGCTACGCGTCCCCTATAGCTATGCGTCCCCTACGCCCCCGGCACAGCTATGTGTCCCCTATAGCTATGCGTCCCCTAAGCCCCGGCATAGCTACACGTCCCCTACGCCCCGGCACAGCTACGCGTCCCCTACGCCCTGGCACAGCTATGCGTCCCCTACGCCCCGGCACAGCTACGCGTCCCCTACGCCCCGGCACAGCTACGCGTCCCCTACGCCCCGGCACAGCTACGCGTCCCCTACGCCCCCACACAGCTATGCGTCCCCTACGCCCCGGCACAGCTACGCGTCCCCTATGCCCTGGCACAGCTATGCGTCCCCTACACCCCGGCACAGCTACGCGTCCCCTACGCCCCGGCACAGCTACGCGTCCCCTATGCTCCCTCAGCTGGCTCTGTTCAGAGCTCGCTTAGACCCAGTCCCGCGCTTCTGTGACCCGTATTTTTCAGAAGTCAGAGATGGAGCCTACCCCGCCAGAACAGCAAATGGGCGGGAATGTGGGGTTGGTGCAGCAGTTAAGACGCCCACAACCCACATCAGACCACCTGGGCTCGCAGCCTGGCTCTGCGTCTGACCCAGCCTCCCGCTGATGCACACCCTGGGAGGCAGTGATGGCTCATGTACGTGGGTCCCTGACATCCACGTGGGGGACCTGACCGAGCTCCGGGCTCCTGGCTTTGGTCTGGCACAGCCCCGGCTGCTGGGGGTGTCTGGGGAGTGAATGAGAGTGTGGAAGAGTTCTCTGTCTTGGCCTTTCAGCTCAAAATGGAAACTGAACAGTCTTCCATTTCTCTACACAAAGATAGGGACCTTCTCTTCCTTCTGAGCAGGCGCTGGGAGTGCACCAACTCTACCCCTCCTGTTTCCAGTCACCCAGCCCAGACGACCCTGCCCTTAGCTGCTTCCGAGGAGCCCCAGCCTCCCCGGGTTGAGCCGTGCCTGCGAGCACAGCGTCCTGGCTTTTCCAGGGGAGACTCGCTCTGTGCCGCCCTGGTGCTCCCGCACCAGGAACCACGAGCCTCCCCGGGACGGGCTGTGCTGTTAGTCCCACCTCTCAAGATGAAAGGCAGCCTTGCCAGCTTTGAGAGATCTGTTTGCTTCCTTTTTTAAAACGTAACTTCCAAACTGTCACCAGTAGCAGACAAATTACAACCGAATGTCACTCTCAAGTCACCAGCAACCCCGCCTCGATCTGGGAAGGTTTCCCTTTGATTTTGTTCTTGCTTTGTCTCACGGGCAGTCAGCATGAACTTGAGCTTCCAGCCTTCACAAGGGACTGTCCTTCTCATGGCCAGAGACGAGCCTCAAAAACAGAGGACTTTGAGAGAAACAAACTCTCACCGTCAACGTCTCTATTCTGCAGGTGAGCCAAGAGGTAGCGTGGTGCCGCCTCCCAAGCCAGCAGCCCAGGTGCCAGGTGCTCACTGAAGCAGCTCAAAGCTGTGGTCAGGACAGCTGCTACCCACAGTCAGCCCCTGCCCGGCAGACACAGAGCACCCAGGTTCTCAGCAGGACCAGTGCCAGGACGTGCAAAGCCTCCGGCTCCTGTCGAGCTCGGGCTGGGAGTCCTCGCCCACCTACACTTTGTCAGGGCACAGCATCAGAAAGCTGTTTGCTTTTCCTGCAGTGTGAAGCCTGCCAGGAACCTCCATGCCACAGCATTCACTGCCCTTAAGCAGAAACCACCCGGGTTTCTAGATAAAAGGCAAGCTCTCTATTGTATTTCCCCATTTCTTGTCATTTGGATCTTACTTTAATGGGCCTGTATTGCACATTTGTCGTCACAGAAGTGATCCCAAGTCATGCTGAGTAGAGACCATAAAGGCAGAACTTGACATACAAATGTAGAAGAATGAAATTAGATCCATACCTCTTAGCATATACAAAAATCAACTCAAGATGGATCAAGGCCGGCGCCGTGGCTCAATAGGCTAATCCTCCACCTTGTGGCGCTGGCACACCGGGTTCTAGTCCCAGTCGGGGTGCCGGATTCTGTCCCGGTTGCCCCTCTTCCAGGCCAGCTCTCTGCTGTGGCCCGGGAGTGCAGTGGAGGATAGCCCAAGTGCTTGGGTCCTGCACCCACATGGGAGACCAGGAGAAGCACCTGGCTCCTGGCTTCGGATCAGCACAATGTGCCGGCCGCAGCACGCTGGCCATGGCGGCCATTGGAGGGTGAACCAACGGCAAAAGGAAGACCTTTCTCTCTGTCTCTCTGTCTCTCACGGTCCACTCTGCCTGTCCAAAAAAAAAAAAAAAAAGATGGATCAAAGACCTAAATTTAAGACCTGAGACTATGAAGTTGCTGGAAGAAAGTGTAGGGAAAATATTCTAAGACATTGGTATAGGGGACGATTTCTTGGATAAGATCCCCAAAGCAAAACTAGACAATACGAAACTGAGAATCTTCTACATATCAAAGTAAACAAATAACAGAGTAAAGAGGGGGGCTGGCGTTATGGTATAGTGGGTAGGCTGCTGCCTGCAGTGCCCTCATCCCATATGGGCACCGGTTTGAGTCCCAGCTGCTCCACTTCTGATCCAGCTCTCTGTTATGGCCTAGGAAAGCACTGGAGGATGGCCCAAGTCCTTGGGCCTCTGCACCCATGTGGGAGACCCAGAAGAAGCTCCTGGCTTCAGACCAGCCCAGCTCCAGCCGTTGCAGCCATTTGGAGAATGAACCAGTGAATGGAAGACCTCGCTCGCTATCTCTGCCTCTATAACTCCATCTTTCAAATAAATAAATAAGTCTTTTAGAAAAAATAGAGTGAAGATACAGCCAACATAAAGGGGAAAAATATTTGCAGGCTATCTGACAAAGATTAACATCCAGGATATAGGGGCCGGCGTTGTGGTGTAGTGGGCAAAGCCACCGCCTGCAATGCCAGTATCCCATATGGGCACCGGTTCAAGTCCCACCTGTTCTACTTCTGATCCAGCTCCCTGTTAATGTACCTGGGAAAGTCGTGGAAGGTGGCCCAAGTGTTTGGGCCCCTGCACCCACGTGGAAGATGTAGAAGAAGCTCCTGGCTTCTGGCTTCAGCCTGGCACAGGCCTGGCCATTGCAGCCATTTGGGGAGTGAACAAGTGGCTGGAAGATCTCTATCTTTCCCTCTCTCTCTGTATCTATGCCTTTCAAATAAATAAAAATCTTCTTTTTCAAATATCCAGGATATATCAGCAAATCAAACTCCCAAAAATAAAAAAACAACAACAAATCCAGTTAAGAAATGGGCTAAGGACCTCAAGAGACTGCTCTCAAAAGAAACACAAATGACCAACAAATATATGAAGAAATGCTCCACATACCAGCCATCAGTGAAACAGGAATCAAAACCACAACGAGGTATCACCTCACTCCCGGCAGAACGGCTGTTATCCAAACACAGAGGGCACCAAATGCTAGCAAGCATATGGAGAAAGGGAAACACTTTTCCACTGTTGGTAGGAATGTAAATTAGTGCAGCCACTGTGGAAAACTGTGTGGAGGTTTCTTTAAACATAAAATAGACTTGCTATAAGATCCAGCAATCCTACTACTGGGTATACACCCAAAAGACACGAACACATTGTGTCAGAGTGACACCTGCACCACCCTGTTCACAGCAGCACTGTTCACAACAGCCACACACGTAATCAACCACAGTGTCCATCATCAGACAAACGGACAGTGTGGTGTAGATACACAATGGGAAATCATTCAGCTATAAAAAGAGTGAAATTCTATCATTTGCACCACAATGGTTGCTATCAGAGGACACCAAGTTGAGTGAAAAACAAGCAGACACAGAATGTTCTCTTATATATATGGGAGCTGAAATTTAAAAAACAAATTTAAAAAGCAACACTCGTGCATATCAGTTTTGCTGCAAATATAGTGTTTTGTCAAACTTTGTTTTAAATCTTTGTCACACTGTTAAGAATGGCATACTACTCTAGTTTTAGTGACCCATGATTGTCTTAAAATTTACTGTGTATGAATGAAATTTGATTATTCTTTACAGCCCATGCCTATATCCCCGGTGAACTATGATCTTTTTACTTTTTACTTGTTGAATTCTTTATTTAGTGGAGCATTAATTATGCCTTTGAGTACAATGTAAACTGAAAACATCATCTCAAAAATAAAAAAATAAGAAATAACTAACAAGCAATACTTGCTTCCTACTCTATGAAGTAAAAGCTAAACACTATCTACTCTGAAGACTGACTCAATAGCACAGTGGCGGCACAGCACCTAACACGGTGCCTGGCACACAGCAGGTGCACAATGAACAAGAGCTCTGACGGGCCAGAAACATCATTAGCACACTACTGATTCACACACAAGGCAGCAGTATCGACGTGACCGTGGCAAGAATTTTCCACTGACTTCGTAATTCACAATTATAGCACTTTATAAATACACTGTAAAAACATAACTTACAATTGAATTAACATCTTAAGTTTTAGCTTCTAACTTAGAACTTGGACTGGAGCCAGTTACCAGCACCAAACACATGAGGTTGGAACCACTGAAAATGAAAACTACGCACACGGAGAGACTTAGAAAGAGGAGAAGGACAGCGGTATGACGCCAGCACGCGGATGAGTGACCTGCTGGAAATGAGCCCTAAGGTAGCCAGAATCACGTCCACTCCCGTGACGCGGAGTTTGATAAATGATGCATGCAGCTCATCTAAACTGATTTTCCTCCCGACACCTGGGCCTAAGAGTGGCTGCTCACCCCGAACCTTCTGGGCACCTCAGGTGAGCAGCAGCAGAGCCGCACCTGCCGGTGCCCCTGGGCAAAGGCACGCGCCCACTCCGGGACCCTTCCCCGTCTCAGGGCCAGTGGGGAACTTCCTAACACCCCCTAAGTGCTCCACTGCGCTCCTACACCTGCAGTGGCTTCCGGGTCTCCTGCCCGCGAGGCAGGGTGGCCCAGGGCTCCCCCGACAGGGCCCGTCTTGGCCTTTACAAGTGGTCCATGTGGTCTGGGTTGCTGCTCCGAGCCCAGGTGACCATGGGGCTGGTGGGCAGGCAAGATAGGGCTTTATCACGGTGCGGGGGAGCCGCTTCCCGGCACTTACAAAGAACCGCAGACGACAGGTTTCCGTGGGGAAACCAGCCAGTGGGAGAGCCAAGTGCTGGTGTGATTGTTGGCTTTGATGAACAATGCCTGTCTGTTTCTGTGGGTAATTAAAGTTCAACAGAAGCTATAAAGAGCTCTCCAAGAAAGTCTAAACAGCCTTTGGCTGGAGGGTACAGCAGCGCGACTCAATCTAACCATTCATCTTTGTAGTTCCCGGTGCTACTCCACACAGGTGTTACAACCAAGCAGCTCACCTGGGACAAACAACCCTCGGGGCTGTGACCATCCCAGGAGCAGAGACCTCCGCGCAGCCCACGTGTGCCCCACACACTTGCACACAGCCCTCCCACGTGTGCCGCGGTGCCGAGCGCTGCCACGAAAGACCGCAGTTGCCATGACTGTAGCTCAGGTCTTCCCACGAGGGGGCTTCAAGAACTCCTAGCAAATGCGCGTTATAGAAAAACTATGCATGGGTCTCAGTAATTTTTTTACAACAAAATAAAATCATAGCTTTGAATGCCATTTTTTCCCATGAACTTTTTGAAGGACTCATATTTAAAACTGACCAAAGGTCCCTAATGAGCTGGATGCTGGGAAATGTGTTGACAGCTCTGCATTGTCCCAGCCAGAGGTGGGTGGTTAGTGAGGGGGCACTGCCACGGGCTGGCCGTGGCCTCTGGCACAGGAAGATGTTTGCCAAAGCCATTTGGTTTAATGCTCTTTTTCCCCAGAAAATCACTCAGTACAGATTTTTTAACAACTCCCTGCCATCAGTACAAATTTTAGTGCATTTAATTTTAAAAAAGTTTGGGCAAGATGTTGTTACCAATACAGGTTGAGCATCTCTTATCCAAAATGCTTAAACATTTCAGATTTCATATTTTAGAATACCTGCACATACACGAGGTGTCTGTGGGCCAGGACCCAAGTCTAAATGTGACGCTCACGTGTGTTTTATACACATCTTATACGTGTGATGAAGGTGGCTTCACACACTAGTTCTAGTGCACCTGCATTTTGACTGTGACCTATCACATCGGCTCAGGAGTGGGATTTTCCACTTGTGGTGTCATGCCGGCACTCGAACACGTCCATATTTTGAAGCATTTCAGATTTCAGACATTCGGATATGGGATGCCCAACCGCATTTTAAAAATCCCATCAAGTTGAAAGCACTGTATTCAGAGCCAACTGCGCATCTTGCCTCGCCAGCCCCCAGGTGGCTAGCATGGGATCCCCTCGGGTGATGCAGAGGAACTCACACACAAACGCGACTCCCACTCTGCACCCACACCACGACACTGAACAGGTGCACCAAAGCCAAAGTCGCTATGGAAATAGGAGACATTACGATGGCACCAGACCTCAAAACTACAAAAGCAAAGCCGGGCACGTGGCTGAGGCTCGAGGCAGACGGTTGCTTCGGCTGCTCCCTGGGCACCGACTTCACAGCTGCAGAGGCCTCGGCCAACCCCGGGCCCTCCCTGCGGCAGGCGGGAAGGAAATCTCACGGGATTCCTTTTCCCTGGGAACTAGATTTCCACCTTACTCTGCTCCATCCGATCCAATATGCATTTCCCACTGTTCCGCACGCTCTCTTTGAGGTTTCCAAGTAGGTATGTAACCGACACTTACTCTGGAAAAAGAGTAAAACCTAGGACCACAGTTTGATTGACAGCTGTCTTCCTGCCACCCGAGCCGCCCTGTGGGTGAAGGACAGTCACTCACCCGTGTGTTTCTTCACCTGAAAGACACGGAGGTGGCCTCGGCTTCTGCCTGCAAAGGCACCTTTGAGCTCTAAGGTTCTCTGGTTATTCCGCCCTAAACAGAAGCATTTCTGTGTGCAAACAGAATGAGTTCTACTCAGGAGGTTGGACTTGGCTTGGAACTGGCTGAAAGGAAACTAGAAAGCCAATCACGCAAAGATAAACTTGACAGCGCATCCGAGACCACGCAGGGGGACAGAACTAAGTGAGCCGCTCTGAGAAAGTCCTCTTCCCCTCACTGAGCTGGCCTCAAGGACAGCCAGGCGCATCGAATTAACACGTCAACCCTCCGGGTCAGCCTGCTCAGCGGGGCTGGGAGCCTGGCTCGCAGGACGTACAGAAGCCAAGGGAAAACACGTGGTCAGAAAGGAATCCGAAGACGCAGAGCGACCCGGGGACTCATACTTACTTGTGGCCCAGCTCGTGGGCAATGGTGAACGCCAAGTTGAGACCATTGTCTTCGGCAAGCACGCACTTCCTCTTAGCGCTGCACACGCCTCCCAGGTACGCGATGCCTGCAGCGAGACACAAAACACACCCTCTTCAGAACGTGGGCGCCAAGGCCGTGTGGTCAGCGTCACGTGGGACCTGCAGTGGGGCAGGCAGGACCGGGTGGCCGCGGCGGGACCGGCAAGCCTGCAGGTTTGTGTTCACCCAGCAATAACCATGATGGTAACCACAGACAACTGTCAAGCATTCGACGTGTCAGGTGGGCTGCTGCGTGGTCCACACGCAGGACACTTCAAGAGTTCACGCAACGTGGGATTAAAAGACAAGCTTATTTTGAGGCAAAACACTTGGAAAGCCATGTATATGAGAAGCTCATATTATGAAAAATCTGCACATGGATTAAAAAAATTTTCCCACCAAATAAACTTTGAATCCCATCTTCCATGAACTGCTTGAAGTGTCCCGTTTAATCCTCCTCACCGAGGATGGAGGAGACACAGGCGCAGAGAGGAAAGGTAGCTTTCTCACGGTCACCAGGTTCGCCCCGGGACCTGGGATCCTAAGCCGGATCTGTGCAGCTTCAATGCCCAAGGCTGGGAACAGGCGAGGCCGCAGGGAAGCAGTCACTGTGCAAAGCTAAGGGAGGCCCTTGCTCTTCCGAGCGCCTGCACACCCCCAGCGGAGCCTCCTTGAATTCTGCACCTGCACACTTTTGTCTAGACCTGGTCCTGCGGGGATCGATGCTCTCAGATGCCCCTGGGGTGCCAGCTTGGCTCCAGCTCGCCAACAGCAGCTGGGGAAGGCTGGGCAGAAGGTTCTGGAAGATGCTCACGAGCCCTGAGAGAGTGTGCAACCAGGACCCGGGGGAGCAGAGAGAACACGAGCACAGGACGAGCCCCCAGGCCAGCTTCTTCCTCTCCACACTCAGCAGACCCGAGGACCCAGGGAAGCAGAGAGAACACGGGTGTCACCAGCGCCCAGGCCAGCTTCCTCCTCTCCTCACACACTCAGTGGACCCGAGACCTCACCCTGAGAGCCTGCATGGCCAGGCAGCCTGCTCCAGCAGGAAGGCGGGGCAGAGAGAGGTGTTAGCAGGACGATGCACACACACGGGGACACAGAAGGGGACACACGATGGCACTGCAGGAGGGAGGCGGCTGCAGGGAAGAAGGCTCTGGGACTAAAGGGGGTGTGAGCAGCACCTGTTGGGGGAGGGGCTCTGGGCGGCGGGCACAGCAGGGCAGGAGGACAAACCCTCCCCTCCCCCTCGACCAGACTTCTGGAGGCCACACTGCAGGCCCCGTACTGCCCGCGTAATCTGCACACTTCCATCCACCCTGCACCCTGGACGAAGAAGCCTCATCGCCCAGGCCCCCCAGACCCCCCAGGATGGGTCTCACTTGGGGCCCCTGGACACCTGCCCTCTGCCCTCCTGGTACTGGTGCCCTCTGACCCCTCCGAGAGCAGCCCTTCAACAGTCCTGTGAGACACACAACTGGGTGGGGAGGACAAGGAGGCACTGGAGGCGGCGGCTTGTGCTCCCTGCTGTGAGGGCAGAGCCAGTGCAGAGTGGCCTTGGGCCCCCTGGGCGTGAGGCCCTGCTGCGGTGGCTGGGAATGGCAGGTGGAAGCAACACCCAGCTGGACCGGCCCTGGGAGGGGCTGTGGCGGCTGAGCAGGGCCACCTCTTGTCCACCACAGATGCTGCCCAGCTGCCCTGCTGTGGCTGACTTGTACAAGGTCCCTCAGGGCGCAAGGCACTGGCAGGCAGGGCAGGAGTTAAGGGTGACCCTGCACCCAAAGAGCTGAATCAACCTCCCCTTGCTGACATCAAAACCAAACTGGTGCAGAGCTCAGCCCCACCCAGGCACTGCCTCCTTGCTGGTCCCCTGGGCCAGGTACAGAGAGGAGGCTCTGTGGAGATGCCGTTCTGGGCCCGGGCCCACAGTTCAGCTTACATCCCTGCACCAAGCCTGGGTACCACACCACGTGTCTGTTTTTATTTGGAAACGTGCAATGTGGCAGCCCAAGACTGAAGAATTTAAAATAAAATTAAAGAAAGAAATCAGAAGCTATTTGCCCATGAGATGATTCTGTTGCACGTGGACATCATAAACCAACAACGCCGGCCGCCGGGAGGAATGGAAAACAGCAAAGGACGTGGCCTGGCTTCTCGGTGCTGTCGAGGTTGTCATTTTGGTTTTGTTTAAAACTGCCTGTGTGGGCTGCTGCAGAGGGCCAGGGGGTGGGCGGACGGCGGCTGCACAGCCTTGCCGGCAGGAGTGTGCAACACACGTGCACACCCACGCACACGCTTGGTCGCACTCCAGCAGTGTGGATCCCGCCCACCCTTGCCTGGGTCAATGCATCAAAGTGAAAGGATCCGGAGACGGGTGGGAGACGAGACCGGGCTGAATGTGCTGAGCTTGCTGTGGCCGGGCCCGGCCGCTGCTGAACCAGCAGCCCTCAACTGCCACCCCAGCACTTCCTGCGGCGCCGGCCGCCCAGCCTACAGCACCGGGAACACCAAAGCCACGAGCCTCCCGGTAACTGCATCTTAATCCTTCCAAGGCCCAGGCGACTTCTCTCTCTCGTTAGAAAACACAGGACCTGTTTAGTCAGTAGCATTGTTCTCGCACAAAGGCGTACTGGGGTCCCCTGCCTCGCAGGATTTGCTGGGGCAGCGCCCCCCAGGTCCCGAAGCCCAGTGAGGGAGCAGACATCAAGGCGCTCGGGCCCCACTGCCGCAGCGCAGGAGCTGCTGCCCTGTGGACACAGGGGTGGCAAAGCTCGGGGGGCAGGACACGGCCTGGGGGAGTTCCTCGTCATTAAGCCATGGAGCATCCGCAGGAAATCATGCCACTGTAGCCCACCGCTGTCCATGCTTTCTGGAAATAAATGGCTACAGGGAAGGGGGACCCGAGACCCTCCCATTGCCTCAAGCTGCACAGGGCACCGACCTGGAACCCCCGCCAAACCCCAGGGCGTGCTTGTCAAGAAAGGAGGAGAAACCAGTGCTCACGGCATTCATCCGTCAACACTCATGGTCTGCGACACGGGGCGGGGGGCTGTGGAGCCAGGGGTGGCCCGACGGCCAGGCCTGGGCTTCCTGGATCCTAGGCCAGCGCTTCCGATGCTCTCAGCCTCCTGGGACTTGAGGTCCCCTCTGAGAGACGTCACAGTGGAGCTCACAGGAATGTGTCGACAAACGTCAACCCCACGAGGTTGCACAGCTGCTGGGGAGCCCCAGGGAGCAGAGGGAACGAGCGCTCTGCACGCCTCACTCCCCCTTCCTGGTCCCGTCTTACAGATGGGAAGGCGGGGGCACAGCGCCGGGTACAGGCTCAATCCGCGCCCTCACCAGGACACAGAGGTAGGGCTCTCTGCCTCCAACGCTGCTGCTCTGCCAGGCAAACCCTGGGCCTCCCCAGCCAAAGCTTTGGTGAACAGCCGCAGTGACTCAACTTCAGGGCTCAGAAGGTCGTCCCAGATCTTAACACCTTCCTGTGTGGACACGCGGCTGGAGTCAAGTAGGCTTTCGTGTCTAAGTCCAAACTTCTTTTAAGCCAAAAGATGAAAGACCCAAGGCCAGCTCATTAATCAATTACTTAATTGGCACAGCATTAATCCACCACCTCTGACACTGCATCCCGTGTGGCCACCAGTTCAAGTCCCTGCTGCTCCACTTTCTTACCCAGCTCCCTGCTGATGCACCTGGGAAAGCAGCAGCAGACGGCGAAGGGCGTGGACCCCTGCACCCAAGTGAGAGACCTGGATGAAGCTCCTGGCTCCTGTCTGGCCCAGCCCCAGCTGTTGTGGCCATTTGGTGGATAAATCAGTGGATGGAAGATCTGTGTGTATGCGTGTGTGTGTGTGTGTGTGTAACTCTGCCTTTCAAATAAATAAATCTTTAAAAAAAAAAAAAACTAAAGGAACACGTCCAACAATGTTGACAGTAGTTTGCGTTAGGTTGTGCTGTTGGAATTGGAGATCTTTTTCATTTTCTCCATTTTCTTCTTCTAGGAGGAGAATTCAAAAAGTTCATGGAAATATATATTATAAAAAAACATGCATCGATTTCAAATGTTTGTGCACCAAAATAAACTTAGCTGTCAGGTCCTCTTCCCACGAACCCTCTGGAGTTTCCCTCATTAGGAAATTAAATCCGACTTGAACCTGGTATAATTAACACGCGTGTTGCTATAACAACTAGAGTGACTGACTGCACCTCAGTTATCCACGGTGGCACACAGCAGAGGTGGAGGCCAAGAACACCAGCCCTCTGCCCTGACTCGGCACGCACGGCGCTTCTGGCCAGAAAAGCACAAGTTTGGGGTCAACAAGCACAGCCCAGCACACGCTTGCCCCCAAGACGGGGGCTCGGCTGCATCACCACCCCTTGGCACGGCTCAGGGGAGCAGAACCCTCTCCTACATCGGAGTGCAAACAGAAAGCTGCACTGAGTCTCTGACTCCCGGAGAAACAGGTCTGACTCATCCAGAGACACGAGCCACGTGCACCGGACACACAGACCTGCCTCGCCAGCGTCACGTGGACCCCCTCTCTCCTCTCTACACAGAGGCAATCAGGTAAGCACATTAAATCATTTTCTTCCGGGGCCAGCGCTGTGGCGCAGCAGGTAAAGGTGCCGCCTTCAGTGCCAGCATCCCGTATGGGCGCTGTTTCAAGCCCCGGCTGCCCCACTTCCCATGCAGCCCTCTGCTGTGGCCTGGGAAAGCAGTAGAAGATGGCCCAAGTCCTTGGGCCCCTGCACCCACGTGGGAGACCCGGAGGAAGCTCCTGGCTTTGGACTGGCCCAGATTCTGCCATTGCTGCCATTTGGGGAGTGAACCAGCAGATGGAAGACCTCTCTCCTCTCTCTCTCTCTCTCCTTCTCTGTGTAACTCTGATTTTCAAATAAATAAATAAATCTTTTAAAAATTTATTTATTTTTAGTAGAAAGCATGGCACCAAGAGCCCGTGATTCCTAAGCGTGGGGTTGGCCGTTTGGCCCTCTTTAGACGTAACAAGCAAACAACACGCACCTGTGTGAGCTCTGGTTATCTGGTGAACTGCTGCGTGTGAGCACGTGCAGCTGGGGGGCTTGGCCACGCTCCAGACCCGCATGGGCTCGGCCTCTGGGAGAGCCAGTCAGGCACCCACACTCAAGGCCCCAGCACCGTCACGGGGGCCACTGGGACATCCCACTGTCAACTACAGAACGCACCTGGCACCCACGCACAGGGTAAACATAGCCGTCCACATCAAGCCCCACTTTCAGGCCCCTCAACAGAGTGTGTGCTCTCGTAAACCTCACCTATAGCTGTCGGTGTGGCCAGCAGCTAAGAGTGCGTGCCTTGGAGTCCAGGAAGCAACAAGTGGAAAATCAGCCACAGCCGACTCCTGTTGTTCACGGTAGCTGCGTTCTAGCAAATACCACCACCACTGAATTGTAACCCCGGTGGAATCCAGATTCTTCTCTGGGAGCCATGGGCTCCAGATTTGCATCAGCCAATCTATATGTCATCTGTGTGTTTGTTTAAAGACACCCTATTGGTCTGCCAGGAGACAGACTCCAAAAAGCTCATGAAAAATAAAAGTTTATTTGGGTAAAAAAAAATTCAGAAATCCACGCATAGCATTTTTTTTTTTTACAGGCAGAGTGGACAGTGAGAGAGAGAGAGAGAGAGAGAAAGGTCTTCCTTTGCCGTTGGTTCACCCTCCAATGGCCGCCGCGGTCGGCGCGCTGCGGCCGGCGCATCGCGCTGATCCAAAGCCAGGAGCCAGGTGCTTCTCCTGGTCTCCCATGGGGTGCAGGGCCCAAGCACTTGGGCCATCCTCCACTGCACTCCCTGGCCACAGCAGAGAGCTGGCCTGGAAGAGGGGCAACCGGGACAGAATCCGGTGCCCCGACCAGGACTAGAACCCGGTGTGCCGGCACCGCAAGGTGGAGGATTAGCCTAGTGAGCCGCGGCACCAGCCTTAGCATTTTTATAACATGCATTTTCCACAAACCTTTTTGAAGATCTCCTTGCATGGATTTCAAAACTTTTCACACCAAAATATCTTTTAATTCCATTTCCCACCAACCTCCCGAGGAGCCTGCCGATGCTGCTGACTCACGGGCACTGCCCTGGCAGCCCAGAGCGCGCCAGCTCACACTGCACGTACCCAGCACTCGGGTTTCTCCCCAGGCTGCCCCCTCCTGCGCCCAGGAACAGCAGGTAGCACGGCAGCCCTATGCCTGGGGCGTTTAAAACAGCGGAATCAGCACAAACCCAAAGAGCGTGGCGCTCGGCGGGAAGCGGCGCTTGTTGACGCTGGTCTAGGAGTCGACAGGAGAAGGCGGGGAGGCCTGGCTCGCCCTCAGCCCGGAATGTGCCTGTGCGGTGACTAAGCGTCCCCACAGCCCTCGAGTCACAAAGGCACTAATTTAGCAAGTGGGTGAATTCGCGAGCCCAGAGCACGGGTCTCAAAAAGTCAGGCGAAGTGAGGTCCTCATCCGTCACAGGAGACATTCAGCTTTCATGTAGGGGCTGCTTCTGCTGCCCGACGGCACCATCAGTCCGTCCTCCTCTTCAATTTTTCTTCTGTGCTTTCCAAGGCCAATGGACCACAAGGCCGTCATCCCTCGTAGGCACAGGGGCCCCACGGAGACTCCGTCAGGGGCTTCCGGAACAGGCACTGATGCCTGGCAGGCAGGGCCCGGGCAGGTTCAGCTCAGGACACTGGAGGAGCCTTGAACCTGTCTTGTTTTCACAAACACTTCATCAGGCGTTTCCTGACGGCCTGCACGCTGCGGCCCCGGGCCAGGCGCGGCCTGTAAGTTGAGCCAGAGCAGTGCAGGCCTTGAGAAAGTAGCCTTCAGAACGTCACTCCCAAGACAGACACGAGAGCAGGTGGACAGGTGAGCAGAGGGGTTCTCAGCCGGGCCCTGGGGCCCCACGGGTGGGCGCTGGGGTCTGTAAGACGGCTGCCCGGTGACCGAGTCCAGCCATGGCCTCTGCAGACAGGGGGCGAATGGAGACTGCAGGTTAAGGCCTCCTCAAGCGCCCGACTCTGCCCCCAGGTGGCGCCCCTCTCCGGGTCACCTGCCAGAGCACAGGGCCCCGCGCTGAGCCTCACCCTCATTCTCACTTCTATTCCCCCCACCAACATCGCTGAGCGCCCTGGACCAGGTGGGCTCAGCTCCGTGTCTGGGGAGCACTGAGGGCACCACTGTGAGTGCAGCAGGCTCCACCCCAGCACCCCTGGGCCCTCCCTGGGCCGTCTTCCAGCACCTGCCATGCGGAACACGTGACCACCTGACAGCTTGCTCGCCGCTGCAGGTGTGCAGGTTTGTGCGTGGGGCCACGTCCCTGGGTCCCCCTTGCGCACACGGTCACTGACGGCCATTCGCCATCGCCACCTGCTGCACAGCCACCTGACAGGCGATGGGAGGGGCTCTGTGTTCAGGACACAGTTTGACAACAAGGAACCCAGAGCCAAGCTGAATAGGCTGCAGAGAGCCCCGGGAGGGAAAGGGCGAAACGGCGGCTGGGTGGGAGCGCGGACGTCAGCCAGCTGCCTTTGGGGCACAGAGTGACGTGCCTCGGTCACCTGGCGATGGGGGCCCCGCGCAAGTCACAGCCAGGGATTCCCAAAAGGAGAGCCGACGGCCCCCGGGGGGGGCAGAGGGGAGACATCGTGGCAAGTGGAGACCCGACGTTCATACCATTGGGCACTGAGAGATGCCCAGTCTCCAGCAACGTGCGACAAAGACGCAGACAGCCTCGGAGGGAGGAGGGAATTTCCCAAGTAACACAGCACTGGGCTGAAGCATCAGGGGCCGATGCAGTCTCTTCACAGCCCCGGAGAATCCCAGTGGATGTCAGGGAAAAGAGCAAGGCAGCAGGCGCTGGACCCGACCTTCCAGGCCTCCTTGGAAGCCGTGGGCCTCAGCTGGCGCACAGTGGGCCTGCAGGAAGATAGCTTTGCTGCTGGCTCCGCTCGGTGAACCCCAGCAAGAGCAGAGCAGCAATGGGCAGCCAAGGTGCACAGGGCCCCACCTGGCAGGAGACGCCAGCCGCCGCCGCTTCTCACTGGACTCTGGAAAACCGCGAAGGCGCCAAGCTGGGAAGCCCAGAGGTCGTCTCCGTAGACGTCCAGAGAGGGGTCACTTGTCATGGGGGAGGGAAAAGGCTGGGATGGAGACAGGGCCTAGGGAGGGGCATCCACACAGCCGAGGGACTCTACAGCCTGACCCACAAGGATGCTGGCCTTAGAGTAACAGCTTAAGTGATTAGACAGTAAGGTTGTTCAGGCAGGTGCTTGGTGCAGTAGCTATGATGCCACCTGCTACTCCCGTATCCCACCTGGAGAGCCAGGGTTCAAGTCCCAGCTCTGCTTCCTGCTATAGTTCACCCAGGGAAGCAGTAGGCGATGGCCCAAGGACGTGGGTCCCTGCCACTCGTGTGGGGGATGCAGGTAGAATTCCTGGCTCCTGGCTCTGGCCTGGCCTAGCCCCAGCCCTAGTGGGCATTTGGGGAGTGAACTAGCAGGTGGACGGCTTCTCTGTGTCTCTTTCTTGTTTGTTGCTTCATCTTTCAAACACACATGAACAGATAAATAGTCAGGCTGAGGTTACCCCAAAGTGACCGAGTCCCAACAGGCACGAGACAGCTCGCCAGGGGCTGGTGTGGTCTCGTTTCTTGACTCAGGTTCTGGCTACACAAGGGTGTTTCCCCAGTGAACATTCGCTGAGCTGTGCACTGAGACACAAAAATGATGCTTCAACTAAGATCTCAAAAATGAAAGAGAGATGCAAGGGGAACAGAAGGTGGCCCTGGTTTGTCTGGGAGACCAGGATAACCGGCCCGGATAGAGGCTAGGAGTGTGTCTTCAGTCCAGGCAAGGCTCGAAGGTCAAGAAAGCCACAGTGATGCACACAAAAGGGCTTCAAAAACATTCGTGGGAAAATGGAACTTAAAAATGGGTTTATTTTGGTACAAAAAGAATTTGACATCCACGCGTAGTTTTTCATGAGCATTTTCCATGGACCCTTGGAAGACCCTGCGTCCTAGGCCTCACTTGTATTTTTTGGAGCTCATGAGCCATTTCTGTAATTCACCTCCTCGTCCACCAAGGATCCTCATTCCTGACACCCACTGGGGACAACCTTGAAAAGCAGCCTCCCTCCTGGTACTCGTTCTAAACACCGAGTGCGTGTCCGGGCCAGGCACACAAACATCTGCCGAGTCAGCAGAGAGAAGGAAATGCTTTCTCAGGGCGATTAAGACGCCGCACTTCTCGTTAAACGCTTAGCACAGCAAAGCCGTTCTCCAGGGATGAAATGTGGAGTCCACAGGAACCTCCGGACCAGGTAAACACCTGCAGTCGGCGCTCTGGGCCAGGCGTCTCCTGGGGCCTGCTCGGTGGGTGCTCTGGGCCAGGCGCCTCCCGGGGCCTGCTCGGCAGCTGTGCTCCAAAGGCCCCGGCTCCCGTGCACAAGTCCAGAAGCCGCCCCCTGGCAGGGCCCTGCGGCCCCTCCACTGCAGAAGCTGCCGCCATGTGGCTGTTGACTCCATACTCCTGAGCCCAAACCCCTCCCTCCGATGGCCAGGGAGGCCCTAGGGTAACCTCAGCCTGAGCTGACTGGATGCAAGAATGATCAAGCTCCATTCTACGCAACAAAAACACTGGTCTTGGCTGGCGTCGCGGCTCACTAGGCTAATCCTCCTCCTTGCGGTGCCGGCACACCGGGTTCTAGTCCTGGTCGGGGCACCGGATTCTGTCCCGGTTGCCCCTCTTCCAGGCCAGCTCTCCGCTGTGGCCAGGGAGTGCAGTGGAGGATGGCCCAAATGCTTGGGCCCTGCACCCCATGGGAGACCAGGAGAAGTACCTGGCTCCTGCCATCGGATAAGCGCAATGCGCCGGCCGCAGCGCGCTGACCGCGGCTGTCATTGGAGGGTGAACCAGCGGCAAAGGAAGACCTTTCTCTCTCTCTCTCTCTCACTGTCCACTCTGCCTGTCAAAAACAAAACAAAACAAAACAAAACGCTGGTCTTTGCACAGGTGTTCCTAGGTTTGATTCCTGTCTCCAGCTCCCACGAGATGCAGACTCTGGGAGGCAGGCCTGACGGCTCCAGGAACCATGCACGAGGGAGTCCTGGATGGAGGTCCCAGCTCCAGGTCAGCCCCAGCCCGACTCCAGCTGTTGCAGGCACGGGGGCACTGAAACAGCAGATGGGAGGGCTCGTTCTCTATCTCTGCTTCTCAAAAATAAACAAACAAAAATATTTTTTCAAAAGTTATTGGAAAGTGGAATTAAAAGCTAAGCTTATTTTGTTACAAAAAACGTTTGGTATCACGCATGTTCACACTCAAGTCCACACACACAGTACACAGTTACGTATGTGTTTGCGCACACAACCACCATCCCCTGGCACAAAAGTCAGTCTCCGAGAGGGTCAGCGACTCTCCCAGGCTCGGGCTGTAGCCGAGCAGGAGAACTGAGGAGTCGGCAGCCTGTCGGGCCGCGCATCCTCCCTGGGATCGGCAGAGGTGGCAAGGACCCTGCCCTGGGGAACGGGCGGCGGGCGTGGGAGCAGACTCACGGTCAGGCCTGTGCAGGACGCATTCCAGGAACCCGAGAAGTCTGCCAACCCCTGTGCGAGGTCCAGGGAGTTCCCTAGTAAAACACAACCCAGCAGAGCCCTCACACAGACTCTGACCCTGGGACTGTGCAAACCGTGGCACACACGTGCGCCTTTCTCGCAGGACAGGTTACAGCTTTCATCAGATTGCCAAAGGGGTCCATAACCTCAAAAACCAAACAAAACAAAAAGGTAAAAAACACTAAACACAGGAATCTCAGGGTTAATCAAGCATATTCCTTTGGAAAAAAAATCCTCTCTGGATAGCCAAGCCAGTTCAACAGATCCTGGGAAAATCACCCTTCAGCCCTCAGGGATCGCCGAGTGTTCCTGGGACAGTGACAGGCAACAGTAGCTCACGGAGCACGTGTCTCCCTGCCAGACCTGAACTGACTACTGCATGGGGGACACAGGGAGCGGGCGAACCTTCTGCACACAGGACGTCCTCTGAGAAGGGGGTGACCGGGGGTGAGGGCCGAGACAGCCTGTGTCGTACTCCCTGGGAAAGCGCTGGAGTTAAGAATTCAATGTGAACAGATGCAGTGAGGGTGAAGAATATAAAAATGAGCAAAAACACAGCTGAGGGGCAAGCACACACTTGTGGTCATGCACAGGATGCGATCCTGAACTTGAACTTGAACAAGCAGCCACTGTTTTGACAGGGCCCCGACCGGTTCCCTGGGAGTGCTCCTAACGCTGGCAGCTCCTCTGTAACCTGGGGTCTTTTCCTAGACTGTGCCGGATGACTGTAACGGGCACGGGGGTCACGCAATGGAGTGCGCCCTGACCTTCGTCACACACTGTCTCTGTCTCCCACACACGTCTCTGAAATGGATTTGTTGCGGGTCAACGTGATTGAAATCTCAAATGTAGAAGCCATTTGTCAATGTGGCCTCCACTCGGAGGACATGCCAAAAAACCTCGCGTCATGGTCACTCGGAACAAGGGCCACGGACCATTGTTCTGTTTCAAGTCTGAAGACACAGGGCCGTGAACTTCCGCACCAGTGGCTACCTGCACAGCAACGGAGTAGGGCTGAGTTTTCCCATAAATCATTCTCGGTCGTGGTCTAACATAAACCATCAATCAGAGAAACTCGGAGGCAAGGCTGGGCGAACTCTGAAAGGGGATTCGTCCTCGCAGGCAATCTTCTGAGGGAGTATGGATTGCACACACATATTTTCTAGCCATTTCTTAACCACACTGCGAACCTGGCCACACTCCCAGTCCTGGAAGCCACGGAATGTTCTAGGTTCACGTGCCCAGCCCGCCACCCACATAGGAGACTGTGACCGTCTCTCTGCGGCACCCGTGTGACGTGCCTGGACCAGTCACCGGGTTCCCAGGGCTGAATGCCTAAACGGGGCAGTGGGTTTCCTCCGAGCTGGGCCGGATCATCACCAGTGGCACAAGGACATCGTGAGGAATTGGCGGCAGACCCGACGTGGCCCCTCGATGAGTCTGCGACTGTCCTGCAGAGACAACTGTCCCACAGGGAACGAGAGCTGCCCCAATCCATTCTACTGCCCCGTGTAGCCTGTGCCCCTGAGTCTGATGCAAACGTCACTTATCATGGAATAAAGATCACTCTCAGCCCTCTGAACACAGCCTCCTCTACTCAAACACAATAACCCAAGAATGCGGACTGCTATTTCCTGACCCCGGCCCTGTACCGGGCAGGCCCTGGCTACTGCTCGTGGCAGCCCTCACGGCTGCACCCGGAATGCGCTGGTGGGAATATACCCGACAGCCTGGCTAACGTGGCAACCAAGCTGCCAGATGGGGCAGGGGGAGTCCCGGAGCGAAGCGAGAGGTCGACACAGAGCGTGAGCGGCTCGTGAGAAGAGGTGATGATTTGCCTGGACTCTGTTTTCAGTTGCATGTCTGGATCGCGTCTGGAACGTCAACCAGATGGAATGAGGCCCGCATATCTGGCATTCCTCTGATAGCTGCAGTCCTGTAACTGTCCCACCGTCATAACACTGGGAACCTCACTGCTGGCCTTGATCGCGGACTGCCGGAATCTCCTCTGACCTCTATGTCCCTTTGCTAAGGACAGTTCCACATGGAGTCTTCACACCTGCCCAGCAGAGAACGTGGCGGCCCCAGGACACCTGCACTGACCACCACCGCCCTCGGCTGGCAAGCTGTCCCTTGCCAGGGCAGACACCTGTGAGAGAGCCCGCCCCTTTCAGGACTGTTCTTGAACTCTGAGTTCTTCCTATCTGACTTTTCCCAAGAGACCCAGGATGGGGCTCCCACGGAGCTGACACGGATGCCACTGTTTCCAGCATGCCCTTGGTTCCCTCCGCCAGTCTTGGGGACACAAAGCCATGGGAGTATCTCTGTGGGTCCGTGGCCCCAAGAGGGTGAGGAGGGCAGGCTCGGACCTTGGGTCTGCGTTGAATCCCCTCTGCCAGTTAGCACCTCGGGGACCACAGCAATTATTCAATCTCTCCAAGCCCTGTGTGGGTTTGGGGGATTCTCTGAGTGGAGAACCTGCAGAATCCCATGCACTTCCAAGGCCTGGCGCTCCCAGCGGCAGGGTTTAGTGACGGCCCCACTGTTGACCTGCGCTCAGGGCCGGCCAGGCCTACAGAGACTCCTCCTGCTCATGGGGACTCTGAGAAGCCGTGCAGGTGCCACTGCCACACAGGGGCAGGCGCCGCAGTGCAGCGGGCTCCAGTCCTGCCTACGCTTCCGATCCAGCTGGGTGCTAGTGTGCACCCTGGGAAGCAGCAGGTGACGGCCCTAGTACTTTGGTCCCTGCTACTCACATGGGAGACCCAGATGGAGTGTCTGGCTCCTGGGCAATCCTGGTTATTGTGGGCATTTGGGGAATGAACAAGATGAAATTTCAACCTCTCTCTCTTTTTCTCTCTCATTTTCAAATAAACAGAACCTGCTTTATTAAAAAAAAAAAAAAAAGACCTCTACACATTTGGGGACTCCATCAGCTGAGTGGGTTTTGTACGCACCTCAGCCTTGTGACCGTCCTGATCAGAGCTGTTCTCGGTGCTGGGATCCACCCAGTGATGTGCACCGTGACCACCCCCGACAGCCACCCAGATCTCACTCAAAACCATGTGGACTGCGACCCAAACTCCAGACGGAGTCTGGAAAGGAAGCAGAGGGCCAGGTGCAGGAGGGGCGACTGTATGCTGACAGCACTCTGCCTTAAGCCTGGGCATCCAGCTTCCAGCTACATGCTGGTGAGCAGGACACACGCTCCGGCCAGCCCCTGGGATCACAGGGACCAAGCCACGTTGGAACAGGGAGACGTGATAAGAACAAGTGCGGCTTTGTTCTACTGCATCTTCTGCAAACCCTGGTGGCCGTGGCCAGGATCAGACAGACCTGACGGCCCTCGGTGCTGAGCCGGGAAAGCACAGGGCCTAGGCAGCCTCCAGGTCCTCCCCACACCAAGCACCAGAGCCCAGGGCTGTGCCATCTACCCTAGGCACAACCATCCAGCCACCTGTCAGCCCCAGAGGGCTGTGCCTCTGTTCCCCCGAGAGCTGGGAAATGTTGGCAGCAGGGCAGGTGTGTGGGGGACAGATCACCATGACGGAGGGGTCAGGCCAGGCAGAAGCCGGGACGTCGAAGCCCTGCAGTGTGCCAGACACTCCTGCCCATGATGCCACCACGGCTGCGTGGAGGACGAGAGTCACACGCTCGAGGCGGCAGGGACTGGCAGGTAACACAGGGGGAGGCAGGCACCGTTCGAACGGTCTCTTCAATGGTGCTCTTCCGACAGGAGCTGTCAGGAGCTGAGCCCCAGAGGCGGGCATCCTGGGCAGGGACTTCGTGTTACGCTCTGCCCCTCCTCGCCCTCTCTGGAGGAAGACGTGGGAGCAGGAACACTCAGATGCCCCAGGCGCGCCACAAGGGCTGCAATGGCACACATGCGGGGCTGAGCGGCACTTGCCACCGAGCCTCCAAGAAGCGAGACAGGAGGGAATGGGGGGGACTGTGGCAAGCCGGAATCTGCCTACGGGGCACAGCCCAGGAGATCACTGCTGCACAGGGACGTGGCCAGATCTTTCCAGAGAAGCCACATGTCCAGGAAAAGGCACAGCTTCTTTTCTCAAATGCTAGAAAACTGAGAAAAATTAAATAAACATGTTTGGGGCCAGATGCAGGCCCAGGTAATGAGCTTGCTACTTCTGCACGGGGACTACAACCACGTCTCCCACGAGGGCGGCAGGACCCAGTTACTCCGCTTTCCAGAGCCTGGACTGGCAGGAAGCCGGCGGGAGCCCGCGCTGAGCAGCAAACCCAGGCACTCTGACCCGGGGCGCAGGCATCTTCGCAACACCTTAGCTACCATCATCCTGCGTATGACCGCATTTCTAACTGCAGTCTCTACACACGGTCCCCCGCTCATCTCATGGGGCCAGGGGCCAGACCCCGCCTTCCCAGGAGCTCAGGAGCACAGCAAGCAGTCGGGTCCCCAGTGTGAGCGGGGCAGGTGAACAGCCGGCTCAGCGACTTCCGTGTGGTGTGTGACGATGACGGCCAAGCAGATCCCAGCCCGCGGGCTGCACCCCGCGACTCTACTGCAGAGCCAAGTCAGATGCAGGCGCCCAGCAGGGGCCGAGGCGGGAGGCTCAGCCGCAGGAGCAGGGGCGCGGGGGCCGGGGAGGTTGTCCTGGTGCCAGCGGCCTCTGGCCTCCACAGCTGACGTGGACACGAGTGAAAGAACCATCTGAGATACAGACGTCAGAACGTGCCCGGTCATCACAAACTTCCCAAGGGAAGAGAGGCTCAGGAGCGAAGGATCTGAGAGAGACAACCCAGGCCATTGTGAAGGCGTGACAAGCCCTCGTTTCTCCCGGGGCCCGCCTGCTGCCCCTGGCGCAGAGGCTGGGGCAGGCCACGCTTCCCCGGCCTCCCCTCTGTGCTGCCGCGGCCTCTCTCACAGGCACACAGAGGCCCCTTGTTCAGCACTGACGTTCCAGGAAGGGGGCCTCGCCCCAGCTCCAGAGACAGCCGGAGGGGCCGAGCCACGGCTCTCCACAGTTCTGCTCTTTGTCAAGGACAGGGCCACCCACAGATCGGGGGGCAGGATCAGGGAAGCCACTGCAGGAGGCCCGGGGACTTCACCACCGAGGTCCCACCTGGGGCCCAGGTGCAGCCAGGAGGAAGGGGGCGGGGGCGGCGTGGGTCTCCCTGGCGACCTTGCTTGTCCTGACCTCCCCAGAACCAAGCCACCACCCCGACTCCTTGCAGGGAAAAATCTACCACCAAGCCATGGCCACGGAACGTGGCCTCTGCGGCCTGAATTCCACAAGAAACACACTTTCTTCCATGTGCGGCACAACAACGCGCCCGCTGTCGCTCCACCGTCAGCCGCGTTTGCTCTGCTGGCGACAGCCTTCTGCAGGGCACAGCGAAGATTCCACAAAGGAGCCTCTGGAATTTGCATAGCGGGGAAGTACGTCCAGAATCCTTTCTCTGTCACGTCAGAAAATGCATGTGGGTCCTTAAAGCAACCAGGTGTCGGGCACACACACCCCACCCCCGCCCCAATCCCACCCAGGATGCAACAGGGAGCAAGAGGAGCCCACAGGGGCTTCCTGGAGGTTCAGGAAAGAACCCGAGGAGTCCTCAGGCAGTGAGGGGCACTGTTCCAGTGCCGCTTCAGGGAGTGGAGCAGCGGGGGTCCGGCCAGGGAGGAGGACAGGGGCCTTTGCAGTACCCAGGGGAGCCCGTCCGGTGTCCGGTCGTCAGGGCATGCACCAGGTTTGCGACCTCCCGCAGGAGGCAGCCGAGGGAACGAGGCGCAAGACTCTTGGGAGCCTGAACCCCAGGGACTTCAGGCACGTAGACAGGTATAGTTTTGGGGGAACATAAAACAACTCCAAGCAGAAATGTGTACCTGGCACAGCCAGACCACCAAGGAGAAGCAACCTCAAGGAAACCAAATGCTGGGTGTGAAAACATACCCCAGGAGGCCAACGTAGTGGAAATGGGATTCTGGCCAAATCCTGGGGCCTCTAAGCCTCCCCTGCAGGCCTGGGGCACGGCAGGGAGAGGGAAGTGTAGGGGCTGTCGCCAAAGGTGGGTGAAGGGGGCATCAGCTAAGTGGGAGACCCACCCCATGGGCACGGAAGGAAGAGCGGTGAGGTTACGCAGGGGAGTGACCGAGTTAGTTGCAAGCAGGAGCTAATATACGGTCCAACCTGAAGCCACTTCAGGGCTGGAACCAAGACGCAGGAGGTTGAAGCCCATGCAACCGCTGGCTGTCAGCTGCACTGGCAACTGCGTGTGGCTCAGTATCGGTGACCGATGGCACTAAGTGGCAAAGGTGTGAGGCCATCCAGGGACACTGAAATGAAGACACTGGGCAGAACTGTCTGAAGTCCAGGGACAGAGCTGTCTGCCGCTGGCCCTCTCTTCGCCTACGTCCTCCCTAGCAGTCCCAACCGCCAACTCCATCCCGTTACCGACAACCCTGACACCTGCACCTGACTCCTCACGGCTTACACCGAACCTCAGTGCCAGCTTCAAGACAAAGCTGTTCCGGCTCAGACCACGGAATCAGTGGCCGCTCTGCTGAGGGCTGAGCCACGTGCTGGCTTGGTGGGCAACACGGATCCCCTCAGTCTTTCCCTCCCTCCAAGGGGGTCCCCCAGAAAGCCCCAGCCCCTCCAGTTGTTACCAAGTCACATGGATCTGGGACTCAGAGCCACGCGCTTTCCTTTATCCTCAGTCAGCGTGCACTTGGCGGCAGGTAGGGGCGCTCCCCTCATCTGAGCCCAGTGGATGGCAGAAACCACACCGAGTACTGAGCCCTGTAAGTGCGTGGGCTCGTGCCACTCACGTGGGAGACCCGGATAGAGTTCTGGGCTCCTGGCTTCAGCCTGGCCCAGCCCCCACCTTTGCAGCCATTTGGAGAGAGAACCAGTGGATGGAAGATCTCTCTCTCTCCTCCTTTCAAAGGAGAGGAGAGGAGAGGAGAGGAGAGGAGAGGAGAGGAGAGGAGAGGAGAGGAGAGGAGAGGAGAGGAGAGGCGAGGCGAGGCGAGGCGAGGCGAGGCGAGAAAAGAAAAGAAAAGAAAAGAAAAGAAAAGAAAAGAAAAGAAAAGAAAAGAAAAGAAAAGAAAAGAAAAGAAAAGAAAAGAAAAGAAAAAGAAGGAGGAGGAGAGTCCTCAGCGAACATTCCCCAAACCTTCACGTGGGCGACTTCCTCATGCTCAGGTCACCACGTGCACGGCTGGAGCTGCCGGCCCCCACACGCCACAGTGCCCCAGGAGAAGCTGCCCCCCGCCCCTGCCCCACGCAGAGCAGAGGGGACTTGCAAGGACGAGCATGCTGCACTCCGTGAGCAGGCAGATGCAGGGCTGGGCCCGAGTAATTCAAGACAGTTGCACAAAGTTGCCCGGAATAACCATGGCTGCGGGCCCCCTCCCCGGCTAAGGAGACAGGCGTGCAGCCCGTCCCTGGGCTCCAACACACCCCACTCCTGCCTCCGACCTCTCCACCAAGGCTGAAGTTCTAGAAGTTTCAGGTCAAGCCTGCGTGAGGGACATCAACAGAGCACATGAACTGAGGAAAACACCCTGGACAACAGGGTCTGCGTCCCAGACAACAATCACAGCAAGTACGGCCACCCACACAGGCCACAGCCTGGGCACCGCCCTCACAGCCATCGCAGTGCACAGCCACAGCTGCAGGCGCTCTCAATGTCAGTGTCAAGTGGAGACGGCAGTGTCCATGCCAGGAGGCCCAGGAGCTGATGCTAGACACACCGGAGCACAGGGCACCAGCAAGAGTGAGGGGTGGATGGGGGTTGAGCCCAGACTGGACTGCACGCAGCAAGAGGGCGAGGGAGGAGGCCTCCGAGAGCCACAGCCCCGCCCCCTGCGGGCATCGATGTGTTGGCCAGATGAGGACAGCAGGACCGGCATTTGCATTTAGCACCCCTCTCGGACACATGTGTCTGTTTCCCGAGCACCTCCAGGCCCAGGTGCTCTGACTGCCCAGGGACCCAATGCAGAAGCTCTCCCTGGGGACAGGCCCATCGGGAAGGACCCTAAAGGATCAGGAACACAGAAAGGCATGTCTCGGAAGGGCACCCCCCTCTCCTCTCAACCCTTAGCACCCAAAGGCACAGCGAGGCTGCCGACCCTCCTCTAGGATGCCGAGAGCCACACAGCCCTGGAGAAATGCCCCAACGCCATCTCTACAATAAAGACGTCCGCAAGGTGACTGGCCCCTCTGTGTCCAGAGACAACAGCCTCGCGAGTTCCAGGACCGGGCCGGGTGATGCCCCAGGTCGCTTTACGTTTTGAACATGCGCCATTTACCAAAACAATAAAATCCCAACAAAATCTGCGTATTAGCAGATAACCAATGGGGAGTTTGAGGCCCTGGTGTAAGGCCTCCTGGCAATGTCCCCTACCGGTCACTCCGCAGCTAAATCTCCACTTAGCAAAGCCAATTCCCAGGTGCCTAAGCTGCTTATCTCGTGCAGCAGCCACTGGAGCTCTGCAGGCGACAATCGTGGCGCGTCCTCCAGCCAGGCAGGGACCGCGGAAGAACACCCGGCCAGCCCCTGATGCCGTGGTCCCACTCCCCTCGCTGCTGCCCGTCTGCCATCCGGCCATCGTTCTGAGCGTCACACCAGCCGCTCTCGGACGTGGGATAAAAAGGCTCTCTCTGGAGCTGACGTCACCCACGCCCTGTGCAAACTTCCTGGCATGCCCAAGGCTTTCTCGGGCTGGAGGATGTCGGAATCACGTCCCAGGCTGGTCGTGTGCTGGCTTCCTCTGAACTCAGTGTGTCTTGCCCGAAAGCTCTCCAGCTGGGGGCTGCTTCCCCAGAGAGCCAGCTTCACGGCCACCCCCCCCCCCCGCCCCGTGTCACAGAACCTCACATGTGTGTAGACTTCCTGGTGTGCTTCCTTTAAGCCCCCCGTGGCTGAGCACAGGGAATCAACCCTGACCACTACACTCCTGTCTCGGTCTCTATGTCGGCTTCTAGAATCTTCATTTACCCATGGACTGTACTCACTCCAGATGTCGGCAGGTTAACAGAAATGAGTCAAGATGACCTTGCCCCTCTTGGACTGTCCCTCAGCGGATGTAACAAAGACAGGTGCACCCAGACTAAGGCAGAGAAGCCACCTTGGGCTGGCGGCACTGGCCAGGGGCAGCTGCGGGTCACAAATCTCAACACAGAACTTTCCATGGCGGAGTTAATGCCAGCCTTGTGCCAGTGCCAGCCCACCCAGGTGGTGCCCTCTCTGGAGCATGAGGGTCTGGCTTCTCCCCACCACTCACACCCATGCCCTCAAGGCTCAGGTGAGGTTCATGCTCTGAGTGTGGGCAGTCTGGCCGGGGACAGTGACAGTGCCAGTTACGGAGCAAACCCTCGGGGATCCTAGGCCAGCTCAGGTCACACAGAGGCTGGAGTGCTCCCAGTCAGCCATCTACCTGTCCCACACCTGCTGGTGCGGCAGAGCGACAGGCGCCAACTCGCCCTGTCCCAGCAGCACGGGCCTTGCCTCGGCAGCCACAGAGCTCTGGGTCAGGAGCACTCGGCCCGCAGCCGCCTGCTACCTCTCCCTGCGCAACGGTCACACTCCCTGCCCCTCCGGGCTGTCTCCTGAGTGGCCGAGGGACCTGGCCGTGAGCATCGCCCTCACGACATCTGTCGGCACTGACACCACGGCACTGGCACCCTCGGACCCAGGACCGAGGTCTGTGAGGCGGAGAGACCGCCCCACTCCACCCCCGTGGGGCCGGCAGCTTGGAACCTCCCGGGCCCCCTGCATTTCCGAAAGGGCTGGGACCCGGGCAGACGGTAGAATCTGAAGAACGGTTTCTTCCCGCACACGGGAAATGGTGTTGAACAGGACGGAAGGGGGCGGGCCATCGGCCTGGGGGTTAAGACACCCACATCCCGCACCAGAGGGCCCGGATCCAGGCCCGGGTTCCTGACTCCAGCTCGCGGGGAGGCAGCAGTGACGGCTCAAGTAGTTGGGTCCCCGTCAGCCAACACCACGTGGGCGCCGTGGAACCAGCAGATGGGAGTTCTCTGTGCATCTGTCTCCCTGCTTCTCCAGTAAATCAAAGGAAAAAAGTTTAAGTGTGGAAAACGAACTTGTCAGAAAGTTGTCTTGGTCCCCCTCCGTGAGATGATCAGCTGAAGCCATACAGCCCCTACACTGGAGCTGGGCCCTGCCCTCACCAATAGCCCACGGGGTAGGCGGGAGAACGGCTGTGCTTGGTAAGCGTGCTTTGTTCCATGCAGTCGCAGAATAAGATTTCACTGGCCGTCCACCACGTGCTGTCACCGGACAGGCAGCAAGAGATCCCAGACAGAGGTGGGCCCTTCCTGCTCAGAGAACGAGAGACCCACGCACTCGGCAGGGCAGGTACTGACCACGGAGAGGGAACCGAGAGCCACTTCTGTCTCTTTGAGGAAATGCTGCCAAGGAAGGGTGAGCATGAGCCACAGAGACGTCAGGAGGAGAGCATGCCAGGCCCAGGACCTGCAGGTGCGAGGCCCCAAACTGCAGTGACTCTAGTGAGGGGGAACATGGAGAGCCCAGCGTGGCTCTCGCACAGGTGAATGAGGCCATGAGCACTACCCCGTGCGGCCTGCAAGGGAGCCATGGGCCCCCTGCTCTGGGGCCTGAAGTTCTATGGGCTTCACCCTAAGTGTGTTACAGAGCCATGGGAGGGATTTAAGATTTCATTTATTTATTTGAGAGGTAGAGTTACAGACAGTGAGAGGGAGAGCCAGAAAGAGAGGTCTTCTATCTGTTGGTTCACTCCCCAAATGGCCACAATGGCCAGAGCTGGCTGGATTTTAAGCCAGGAGCTTCCTTTGGGCCCCCAACACAGATGCAGGGGCCCAAGCACTTGGGCCATCCTCCACTGCTTTCCCAAGTCATAACAGAGAGCTGGATCAGAAGAGGAGCAAGCAGGACTAGAACTGGCATCCATATGGGATGCCGGCGCCACAGGTGGAGGCTTAGCCTACTACGCCACATCACCAGCCCTGAGGGCTTCATTTTAATACTGTGTGTCCAAAATTTATTTTCTGTGCTTGAAAGGTGGAGAGAGGGAGAGAAGGGGGGAAAAAAGAGAAAGAGATCTTCCATCCCCCAAACACCTACAACACCCAGAGGGCTGGGCCAGCCCAAAGCCAGAAGCCAGGAACCCCACTCGGCTCTTCCATGTGGGCGGCAGGGGCCCAAGCACTTGAGCCATCATGCATTGCCTCCCAGGAAGCATCAGCGAGAAGCTGGATCGGCAGCAGAGTGTGGGACGCAGGTGTCACAGGCAGCGGCTTAACCTGCTGCACCGCCAACCCCGCCCCTTTGGAGCTCCCAGGGTCTGCTGCAATAGTGCGCCTCCGTCATGTAGGAGGTGCTGCAGGGGCGGCCGTGTGGAGGTGAGGGGCCCGGCAGGTGTGAGGCGTGTCCTCCCCTGGCCATGGGAGGCCAGCATTAGGTGGTGAACAGAGGGCCGACAGAGGCAGGGCGGGCGGTGGTGCTGGGCGAACGCAAGTGTGCCTCAGATGCTTCCGAGAGGAACACGGTGCCTCTGCCGGGCACTGCTGGGTGGCAGAGGGAACCCACGGCCGCCCTCCTCCATCAGGGAGCAGGCACCGTGCCACGCACTCCTCACTCATCCCACACTTCATCAGGGGACTCCACGAGGGAAGAGCAGGCAAAGCTCCCCTACCCCAGGTCGCCCGCGGTCAGCAGCAGAGCCCATCGGCCTCTGGGCCCCCTTCCTGTGCTCTCTGTCCGGCCCCCTGGGCCCTGCCTGTAACCTCTGCCCCCCTGCCTCCTACCCCCTTGCACACTCGAGGCACGCAGAGCCGGCTGTGGGGGAAGCAGCTGTTGGGTCCAGCACAGTGACTGCCTTCCCCGTTCCCCTTCCAAGAGGAAAAGCCTCTTGGGGCTTCAGCTTTATCTCCAAACACATGTTTATCTTGGCTGTCGGCCCCTCCATGGCAAAGGAAAGGCTGCGACCAGCCCAGGGGGCCTGCCCCAAGGACTCCCTGGCCACGGGAAGCCTTCCATTTAATCAGCGGCTGTGCCAAGGTGGAGTGGAACCGGCCAGCCCGGCTTCTCCGGAGGCGCCCCGCCCCGCCTGTGCAGCTGCTCCGTCCTGTTTGACTTTGTAACCATGGGGTACAGAAGACAATAGAAATATCTGGACTGTTATGAAATCAAGTCAGGGAAGGCAGCGGGGACTTGGAGCAAGCATTCCGCGGAATTGGTTTTTCCAAAAGGAAAGCCGATCGCTTTCGTGGGGTAACAGCCTGCAACGCCGTGGGAAAAGGGGAAGGAACTCCGCGCCGGGCCAGCAGCACCTTGTGGCTGTGCCTCCCCTGGCGCCAATCCGCAAAGAGGCAGCCGCAGGGCCCCACGTGGGAGATGGGGTGCAGAAGATGCGCAGGGGCACCCCGGAGGAACGCCCTGACGAGACCGCGATTCCACCTGCCCATCATGGCTGGCGCGGCAGTGCTGGGTGGGGGAGAGGCTCCACGGGACGCCCCTCTGGGTCTCATAATGCAGCTGCCGAGCATCTGGCTCCCCTGGGCGTGCGAGCCGGACCCCACCCCTCCACACACACAGCCAGTGGAGTTAAGCCCTCCTGTCTCTCTGATGCTGCCAAGGCTTAGATCAGTGGCTCGCAAAGCTGAATCCCCAGAGAGCCTGTGGAAGCACAGCCCGCCGGGCCCTGCGCGAGGGTCCCTGCAGAGGGGTTGCAGGAGGCCCGGAACGTGCATTTCCAGCCCCCTCCCAGGTTTTGCTGACGCTCTGATTGGAGTAGCTGTTTCGTCAAACACCATCACAGAGGGCCCGAAGGGCTGTCGGTGACACCTGCTGGGCTGGAAACACTAAAACCAGGATAATACGGCAGATCAGCCCATCGTTGTGTTAACTATCACAGAATACCAGAAACCAGGCAACTCAATAAAGAAGGGAGTTGTATTCACAGTTTCGAGGGCTCAAAGTCCGAGGTCAGGGTCCCCCTGAGCTGGACTCTGGTGAGGGCCTCCCAGCAGTTGGTGTCACAGCAAACAGGTGCAAGAAGACGAGACTGCAAGACAGGAGGCCAGGCTCGGGCCAGGCTCACTGCTTTGATTACAACTCTCCTGGGAGACCTAGCTGGGGTCCCTTCCCTGGGCAGCTCCCTCCGTGACCTAAGGACCCACCCGCATCACCACACTGAGTAGCCCCAGCGCCCTGCACCTGAGCCCTCGGGGAGACACTCAAACCAGTGCAGTGGTCACGAGGATCGCAGGCCCCTACCTACGGGAGCTCCTTCCCTTTCACTCCCACCCTGCCCATGCTGAAGATTAGGAAGGCAGAACCGAAGCACAAGCCAACCGCCCAGGGACCCCTCGGGGTAGCAGAGCTGGGACCTGAACCAGGCAGTGACACCAGACCGTGCCCGGCCCCTGCCTCTCTTGATGACCAAGTTGCCGGAAAATCTGATGAGGTGGCAGGACGTGCAAGGCAAGCCCGAGAGCTTGGATGTGAGTCAATATCCTAGGGACTGCGAGTCTCCACGTCCCCGTGCCCGGCTCAATCACCATCGCTAATCTCCCACAGCTGTGGCAGGCACGGCTGCTGCATGGCCGCAGCCTCAAACCCAGAGAATGCGGGAAGTGACTCGCAAAGTCACATCCCCACTGCTTTGTGGGAAAAAAAAAAAAAGTAAACGACTGAGACATTTATACAGTAATAACAGCACAGGGACAGTAAACACAGAGAGAGCTAGTCTATAATCACATCCTCCATGTTTTAATTAACAAACCATAACAAGCAAATTAAGGACCACCACCCCCCCCCCCCCCCGCCTAGCCACAATGATGTAGGACCCACACCAGCTGCATCAGCATCACGTGGCCTCCCCAGACCCCGAATCTGAGCCCATGCAGGTGGAGCTGGCCACGTGTGCCACGGAGACCTCCAAGTCACCTGCATGCCCAGGTGAGCTCACTCACCTGTCCAAACAGGTGTGCTGGGCCTCAGGGGCTTGTCCCACCCTGAGACAGCACCCACCCTGGCAGCTCCGAAAGTGACCATGTTTGGCAAGGGGGCCTCAGCATTTCTGGACACCCTGGCCGGCCAACGACACCACAGCTGGAGTCTCACTCCCAAACGGGACCTTCACAGCAAGGCCAACAGCCGCCCATGGCAACGCCAAGTCCACCCCAGCAACCGCCTGCCCTTCTCTGCTCTGTCTTCTCTCTCACTGACCTCCACCCACACTGTGGAGTTCACTGCTAATGGTACAGAGGCGCCCCATGCCCTGCACCAGGGCGTCAGCTCCATGGGGACGGCGCTGTGCGCCGAGTGTGTCCCGGGCTGCAGCAGTTCCCGGCTCTCAGTGAGCACGCAGTAAATACTCACTGCTCAGGAGGGTCTGTGGGGACAGAGACCAGTCCTGATGATGGCACAGGTCACAAACACACGGAAGAGAAAAGGTAGAAATGATGAGAGGCGGCTCCATGCTTGTGAAAGCCAGCCAGGAACGTGCACAGATGGGGCAGGATGGGCAGGCGTCAGCGCTGTAGGCTTTGCAGTGAGTGAGCCTGGCCCCAGCTCCGTCACTCAGGAGTGGCATGATTGGGGGTGAGAAAGGCAACCATTTGGACACTCAGTCTTCCCACCTGCTAATGGGAATAATACCTCACTTAATGATTGTTGGGAGGTGAGACAGCAAAGCAGGAAGGAGAGACCAGAACAGAACTGCCCAGGGTCAAATCCTGGCCCTCATGAAGTGCTTCTTTGGAACATGCGTACTTTGCTGTGCCTCAGTTTCCCCGTGTGTACAATGGAGACTACGGCAGCGCCTCCCTCATACGGCTGTGAGGATGCAAGGAACTAAAGAGCGAAGTTCTCTGTGAATGGTGGCTGAAATGGTCACCAGCCCCAGCAGCACGGCACAGCGTGGCACTGGTGGTGAGCCGTCCCCTGATCCACATGCTGACCAGGGCAGGGGCAGGGCAGGTGGCTGTGCTGGCAGCGAAACGCTTCAGCTTCCCCAGGCCAAGTTCAAAGAGGGTGTGCTGGGTGAGGGGCTCACCTGTGCTGATGCCCTCGGCCGGCTGCAGAGAGACGGGGGGGTGTGAGGAGCAGGAAGGGGCTCCCTTTGCGGCAGAAGGGGAGGAGGGGTCCCAGGAAGGGCTCTGGAACAGTGGAGAGGGGCATCTTGTCCAGGCTTGGATGACCAGTGAGCCACCAGCTTCCCTGACCAGCCCAGGGCTAGGGCCCTATGGACAGATGGGGGCAGTGCAGCTCGGGGGAGGGCAGCCAAGGACACAGGTCGCCCTGCTGAAGTGCCCCTGGCAAAGAAATCGGACAGGAACCCTGGGGAGGGAGGGTGAGACTCCAGGTAAAATCTTTACCATGTCCTGCAACTCGGTCGTCCCCCAGTCATCCTAGACGGGGAGGGACAGCAAGCGGTAACCTGCGCTGTGCACATCTGGGCAGTGCCCAGCCGAGTGCCCTGCTCTGTGCCTACCCGCTGCTCCGCACACAGGAAGGGGCCTGGGCTCCACTTTGGGCCCAACACCGGCTCTGGAGCTGCTGGCCCACACCCAGAGCCCCCCATCTGTATCCCAGGGCCAGGACCTGTGGCTCAGCTTGGCGAGGTCAGCCTGAGGCTGCCCAGTGCTCTGTGTGCCAGTGCAGTGAAGCAACCTGGCTTCAGGAACTGAGTCCTGGCCAAGCCTCAAAGTCAAGCGTCCCCAAGTCACAGGCCACGGATCAGACCACCCCAGACCACAGCCATGGAAGACCAAAGCCCAGCTGTCACGAACCAGGCCTGCTGTCCATCACCTCCTCCTGCCTGGAGCGCCGCCGGCTCCACACAGGAGTCAAGTCTTCATTTTACAAGGGAGACTTCAAGTCTACGAACTCACAAGGACCACAGCAGCCTGGGGAACGGCCTGAGATACGCAAGCTGCAAACACCCCAGCTCGGATCCTGCAGCCTCGCTCGCGTGCTACCCCAGAGATTAATCAATCAGGGCACCTGACCCCAGCTCTTTGCTCTGCAAGACCGACGGCTGAGTCACCACGGAGGAACCGAGGTGTTAACTGGACTCTCATGACGCAGACGAGGACCACGCACAACCCCACAGTATCAGCTCAACTGCGGTGAGCCTCAGCACCCGCGTGGGCCAGTGGAGGCTACATCAATGCAGCACAGTCTCACAGTCTCAAAGGACACCGGCACAGGCGTCCTTGGCTCCACCTCCACATGCCTGGGGCACTGACTGGGCTCCGACTCAGCCCAACAACACCCCTAACATGTCCCCTCTCCCACAGCCCAAGTCACTCTCCCAGCCAGCACCCATTCCTCTCCTTCCCTGTCCCTGCTCACCCTACCCAGGGTCCTGCACCACCCGCACCTCCTCTCCCCCCACCCCTCCCAGGGGAGGCGAGCAGGAGGGTCCCCTTCTTTAAGGACTGCTCTGCGCTCATCCTGACCATTTCTTTCTTGAATAAAATCTCAAAAAGTGCCGAGAGACTCAAGTTCACAACCATCGTTGTCTGGGTCATTTCACTTTATTATGTTTGTTTTTAAAGATAGGCAAAGTTACAGAGAGGCAGAGAGGCAGAGAGGCAGAGAGGCAGAGAGAGAGGCAGAGAGAGAGGCAGAGAGGAGAAAAGAGAAGAGAAGAGAAGAGAAGAGAAGAGAAGAGAAGAGAAGAGAAGAGAAGAGAAGAGAAGAGAAGAGAAGAGAAGAGAAGGGAGAAGTGTCTTCCATCCGCTGGTTCACTCCCCAGATGGCTGCAATGACCAGAAGTGCACCAATCCAAAATCCAAAGCCAGGAGCCAGGAGAGTCCTCCGGGTCTCCCACGTGGGTGCAGAGGCCTAAGCACTTGGGCCATTTTCCACTGCTTTCCCAGGCCATAGCAGGGAGCCAGATCGGAAGTGGAGCAGCCAAGACTCGAACTGGTGCCCATATGGGATGCCGGCACTGCAGGCAGCAGCTTTACCCTCTAAGCCACAGTGCCGGCCCTGTCATTTCACTTTCAAGCCCGTGTGTTGAAGGACGCACTGCATACAGTTTACCCTCCTCACATACTCAGTGCACAGCGCTGTTAAGGACACTCCCATTGTGTCAGTGTGCAGCCTGTGCCACCAGCCATCTCTACTGCATCTCCTTCCTCCCAGACTGAAGCTGTGCACCCATTTGTCCTCCTCCTTTCCCCTGTTGCTGAAACAAAACACCTGAGGCTGCACGCTCTCATACGTGAAAGCGGCGCGTTGAGCTCACAGCCTGGGGGCTCCAAGACGCTCGCCCAGCACCTGCCTGGCCCCGGCGAGGGGCCTTCTAGCTGCGTCACATGGCAGGCAGCACTGTGGGTAGGGGCGTGTTCTGGGGCAGGAAACAAGCGGCTGTGGAGGAAGCAGCCTGCTCTCTAGAACTCCCGTTCTTAAAGGAACCAGTCCAGCTCCAGGTCATCAGGCCCCTCCCAGGGCAGCCCTGAGCTGACCGCCCCTCCTTCAGCACCACCGCGAGGCAGCACACGAGCCCACAAAGGACAAACGCGAATCACACCCAAGCCACAGTCCAGACAGGTCAAGGCCCCGTCCCCGCTTCCCTCCAGGCGCTCCCCTTCCTGTCTCCATGACCCTGAGCCCTGGGTACTGCAGGTGGGTGGATCCGACCTCGGCATGATGTCCTTGAGCTCATGGCACGTGTCAGGATTCTCCTCCCTCTGAAGGTGGGACAGCACTCACCCGTCTACACCACATCGCGTGCGTCCACCCACCGCTGATGGACACCTGAGAGGCTCACATCCTCAGGCCACTGCAAACAAAGCCGCTGTGAGTGTGTGTCTACAGACACCTGTTCACGCCTCCTTCCGCTCCCTCTGGGTGGACATCAAAAGCGAAGTTCCCGGATCACATTTTAGAGCCGCCACAGGAACCATCAAGCTGCTTTCCATAGCCACTGCCCACAGCACGTCCCCGTCAGCAATGCCCCAGGGTTCCCATGTCTCGACCTCCCCACTGACAGCTGTCAGCTTCAGTTTTCTGGGGGATCAGTCACTGCCCGGAGCCCTCGCGGTAGCCCTGGCCATCTTACAGACAAGACAGCAGGGCTGATGATAGATGAGTCACACGAGGACAGCGCTGAAGGCAAGACCCGCAGCCAGGTCAACCGTGGCGCCCGAGCTCAGACCACAGCACTGCCTGTTCCCCCTTCCCGTGGGCGGCCTGGGCACAAGCTCAGCCTTCGCCATGGGGTCCTGAAGGGGGTGAGACTCGCTGTACCGGAAACCGAGGGGGGAGCCTTTGCCCGACTCTGTGCCTGAGACTTCCCAGGCCCACACCGTAGGAGGCAGGAGGAAGGCCACTGCGGATGGCACTTTCTGCCCCTCCCCCCGCCCCGGCGCAGGCTCCCAGAGCTCTTCCCGACTCAGTGTCTAAGCGCCATCTCCCAGGGGCCCCGCTCCCCTATTGCGAGTCAATCCCCTGCACTCGCTGTGCTCAGTGAGGGTGCTGCTTGTTTAACCAACCTCACAGGGGCTCGGCACTGACTCGGCGACGCGACACGACGTGCCGTGAGCACCTGCAGCACCAGGACGTCACCCTGCACCCAGCACCAGGGCGTCAAAGTGCTCCTCCGGCTGAGGACCCTTGAGGGACACGGCGGCTCCCCTGCCACCATCACCAGGGAGCGCAGGCCGAGGGCCCGGCACCCACACCTCCCGCTGCATCCTGGGAGCGGCCCCCACCGCAGGGGCTCCTCGCCATCTGTCAGCGCACGGACGCCGGGAGGCGCCCACGCCACTGTTGCACCCGCTTCCCTGATCCGAAGGCCAAAGGCAGCTCCAGGCCCGCGTGTAAAGGGCAGAGACCGAGCCCGCGGAGTGGGCTGCCTGCTTCTGTGGCCTCCCGCTCTGCAGCCCCCGGCTCCAGGCACGGCCGCGTGGTTTGCTGACGTCTGATTCCAAAACCAGCATGGGCTCCCCATCCCCCAAGGGAGATGCCCACGTGGTTTCACCGTTTTCCAACCGAGTTCAGCCATTATGCGGCCTTAGACAGGGCCCTGGCTGGAGGAACCTGAGAAGTTGAACTTGGCCCCCTGGGACACCGGCTTCGGTCACGGACTTCCTGCCAGCTACGACTGAGTGGAGAGCTACCACACGCGTGGGCACAGAGGACGCCTCACCAGGCCGCAGGTTCCAGAAGCCCACACCCTGCACGGCTTCAGTGACCACACGCAGCCAGGCATGTGCATGTACACGCGTGCATATGTGGCTCTGTCCACATGTGTTTTCCGCCCCGGCCTCTGTCCTCACCAGCGTGGTGCCCAGTCATTCAGGTGCACGCGCGGGAGACACCCAGCCCCTGTCTGTGTCTTCCAAACGCCGGGGGTGTGACCCTCTCTAATATCCAGAGACAGCTCTAGGCGCCTTTTTGAGAAAATTCTCTCTACTGATGTTTCAAGTAAACCTATGCGAGAAGGAACTGGCTTACACAAATGGATACTTTTTAATTTTTTTGCCTTCCCAGAAACTCTATTAGCCGAGAAATCCAAGTGGAATTTGTGGGCTGTGATGCCCTAAAGTTGACAGAAGGCCGCTTCCCTAACTCTTTTAAGTAGCTGGCTTCTTTTTTTCTTTACAGTATGAGGAAGGCAGACCCTGCCGAAGCAGCCCGGCCTCTGAAGGCCAGCTGCACGCATATTTGAGTCCCCAAATTGAAACCTTTCAAAGAGCCCCTCAAGCAGCACTGAGTGTGGGCAAAAGCATGATTCTAAACGCCAACGGGACTCCTGACAACGGATGCATTTGCTAAACCCACAGGCCGTCTGGTTCGGGACAACTACCCCGTCATCAACGTTCAACCTTGGCCTTGGAACCTGCTTGGAGTCGACACAAAGCCCCAGTGTGCACAAGCTTCAATCTGAGGCCGCAAGAGCTTACTCACGCAAAGCGGGGCAATGCTCTGAGACTACACTGACGTGTGGCGGGGTCCCATTGGGATAGCCATGTCATAGGTTTAAAACATGCAAGGCAGAGGCCCACCGAGCATACGGAGCCTGCCGAACATCAGAGCGGCATGGAGCTGCCCAGAACGTGCCGCGAACGCTGACGCGGGCCTGCAGTGGGGCAGAGTGACCCCACACAAAGCCTGCCCTGTGACAAAGCATTGACTGTCGCATGGGTGTGCACAGGTGCTTTGTGCTGATGCTTGGACGCACAACCCCCAGACACAGCATCAAAGAAACCCCGGGGCAACGGTGCACTGCGGGGCGTGGGTCTCCCTCGGCCCGAGAGGCTGACCGGGAGGGGCACGCGCCACTGCTGCCCAGCATCAGAGGGAGGCTCGGACAGCACAGCGCCAGCCCCAGACAAGATCTGAGTCCACGGCTCCGAAGTGAACGTGGATCCTGCACCTTCACAAACTCGAAACTCCGGCATCAAGCCATCACGGGTCACGGGTAACCACTTGAAGGGCCGCTTCTGTGGGGTTACAAGGAGTGCCGAGATAAAGTGAAATGAACAAGAAAGCCCCCGGAGACGCAGGAACCCTAAGCTTCGGCTCACCAGCAGAGCGCCTGAGTTTGTACCTCCAACACCACTCTCCAGCCTCCCTGGCAAACTTCAGGGCCCTCTTCTTCACAAACCCAGCACGGCAGGGTGAAGACTCAGAAGCCGCCCACAGGAAAGCCAGACGCCCTGCGCGCCTGTCCCCCACGGGCACCCCAGACCAAGGGCAGGGCTGAAGCACAGCCCTGAGGATGCATTTGGATACGTCTGCTTTTAGGCAGTGGAATTCCTTTCTCGCCTAAGCCCCAAATTACAATGGCACAGAGCTCACAACTTGTCTCCCTCCGTGACACATCCAGTGAAGAAACCCAAGGGGTCCAGCACCGTGCCCTCTCACGATCGCCCAGCACCGTTCGGCTTCCCGGGCTCAGGCATGCGGCTCCAACAGCCTACAGAGAGACGGGCCTCGAGGGCAGGTGGCTAAGGCCCTGGCCGGGACACCCACACCCCACATCAGAGTGCATAGGTATGGGTCCCCGCTCTGCACCTCGCAAGGCAGCAGTGATGGCTCCGCTGGACGGGTCCCCGCCACCCACGCAGGAGACCTGCACTGGGCTGCCAGCTTCCAGCTTTGGCCTGGTCCAGCCCCAGCCATGCTGCCATCTGGGGAGTGAGTCAGCAGAGGGTATTCTCTCTCTGCCTGCCCCTCCCTCCCTCCTCTCCATGGAATAAAGACACACAGAAGACACACAATTTCAAAAGTAAATGGAGGAGGCTTCATTCCCAGTCCCAGTGGTCATGGCGGGCGGCCCCCCTTCCTCAACTCCCCCCCAGAAAGGCTCTCTGCTGGGAGGTCAGGGGCCACATCTCTGCGGGCCACCTGTCCTGGTGCTGCGGGTGACACAGGCCAGGGTCCTTCCTTGGGTGGAAGACTCCGCAGGCCCCGGTGCCCAGACCAGGCATGGAGACCCTCGCAGCACCAGCATGGCTCAGGAACGCACCTGGGGGAAGCCCTCTCCTCCCCTACGGGTGCAAAGGGAGGCTTCTCCACTAATTAAAAAACAACAGGAGACCAAGCAAGGGAGAAAAACAACCCCAGCTAGATCCAGGCTATCCCAAAAGGCCCCGTGGCTCAGCTGGGCCGGCAGTCGGGGCAGGGGCAGCACGGACACCCGTGCCCACCAACTGGGATGCAGCCGCATGTTTGGCCAGCAGGCGAGAGGAATGTGAAGGGCAGCTGTGGCCTGCACAGGTCTCGCTGCTGGCCCGTCCGCTCACCTCCTGGGACGGCAGGGAGCTCCCCCAGGATGTCATCTCCGTTATGACTGAGGCTGGAAAGCAAAAACGCAGTCAGCAAGTGCACAGACGGAAGCACGTGCCCTAGGAGGGAGGCGGGCGGCCCTCCGGTAGGGGCGGAGCCTCTGCAGAGCCGCCTCCCACTGGACGGTCATCAGCAGAGCCCTCATGTGCTGCCCCTACTGTCCTTCCCACTCCAGCAAGGCCCAAGGAGCCCTGGCAGAGCCTGGAGGTAGGAAGGGGAGAGGGGGCCTTCCCCTGGGGTTTTTTCAACATGCATCCATTGCTCCATTCGGTCAGGGCCTCCTAGGCACAGGGGAGCTTGGTGAAGCCCCTGCGAACCTGGGAAGCCCCACTCTGCCACATGCATGGACCCCTGGGAAGGCCAGACGAGAAGCCTCACACCCCATCCTGCCAGCTGCTGTCCTGGCCCTGGTGAAAGCACACTGGTCCCCCTTGGGGATCCCATGTTGATTCTCTGTGAGAGGCGCCACTGCCCCCCACCAAGGACATACAAGGGCCAAGGCCTCTGTCACCCCCATCACCCCTGCACAGGCGGCTCAGGCCAAGGCCCTGGACTGTGAGCTGGGGACAGAAGGAGGTCATGGCCCTTGGCCACAGTCGGGCTCTACCACTACCTCTCTACATGGGGTTTGTGGCCTCACCCTTCTGAGCACCCCAGGTGCTGCTGGCGTCCCAAGCCAGGCCCCCCAGCCTCTCCTGATCTACACCCCTTTTGCCCATTCCTCACAAGCAGGAGTTCACACTGGCAAATGGGCTGATGCCAGCTGGGTAGTGGAGACGGAAAGTACTCTTCATAGAACCCGAAACCCACTCAGCACCTCAGAGCACCCTCTCAGGTGTCACTCGCATTAATCTCTGGGGTCTAGGGCTTAAAGGCTTCACATATGTATGTATGTATTTATTTATTTGAAAGGCAGAGAGAGAGAGAGAGAGAGAGAGAATGAGAATCAATCTTCTGGTTCACTCCACAAGTGGCTGCAGTGGCTACCGACGGGCCAGGCTGGAGCCAGGATCCTGGTCCTCCATCCAGTCTCCCACAAGGCAGGCAGGGGCCCGAGGACGTGGGCCATCGTCTGCTGCTTTCCCGAGCACATGGCAGGGAGCTGGATCAGCAGCAGAGCACCAGGACTGAAACCGGCACCCACACACCCTTGCAGGGGCAGGCTTAACCTGCTGTAGCACAGCGATCGTGCACTTACAACCACACGTTAGTTACCTCTCGGGAGCAGGGACTGGGGAGCGGCACCAGGCAGCCCTCTGCAGGCTGATTCTATCCTAATCTGAGTGGTGGTTTCCAGAGGACGGCTTACATCGTAGCAAACGACAGAAAGCCACTGAACCACATGCCCAAGGTCGGTTCCAAGGGCAAATTTCACATATATGCCACAATAGACAAAGATTAACATTCAAACACGGCTATAAAACTGTGTCAATAAATACAACTCAAAAAAAAAAAAAAATCCCAGCATAGGCATGCATCTACAAGTCCACCAAGATTTGTGCTTGCTACACTGTAGGAATCACGCCTCAGTTAAAACAAGACAGCGCTGCTGCCAAATTCCTCCACCGTGGGGACCCCAAAGCTTTGCTCGCTGTCCCCAGGTACCAGACACCCCACCTTCCACAGCACTCGGGGCAGAGCAGCGCACGCCCGAGCTGCAGCCAAGATTCCAAAGCAGCCGGCCAGACTCGGCGTCGGCAGCCCCGTCTACGGCACTCGGATTTTTCAGTTCTGGGCCATCAAACAGAATAGCAAAGTAGACTGGATGTTGGACAACAAAATCAGAAACCGACTCGACAAACAGCCACCAGGGGCTCGGGAAGGGGCGGGAGGGGTGGCTCTGCGGGGACAGCCAGAACCAGCTGCCCTGATGGGGGCGCTCGGCTGTCCAGGGCAGGATCACTCTGTGGGTACACAGCACAGGCACCCCCGGCTCGGCAGGCAGGGGCTCGGCTGAGGACGAGGGGCGCTTTAGAAATCACGGTGGGGTGGCTGCGCCGTGTTGGGGACGGAGAGTCGCAGCCATGCGGGGTGGGCTCCAGGACCCCTTCAGATACCCAAGTCGGCACATGCTCGAGTCCCTGACACGGATGGCAGGATATCCACATAGAACCAGCACGCATCCTCCCGTATACTCATAGCCATCCCCAGGTTACTTGGCATACCCGATCGGCGCTAGAGCTGTCACACCACAAAGTACGGCCTGATGTCATTTTTCAGTCGCATTCTGTGGAGGATATGCCTTCTGCTGTGAGTGATTTCAAACCATTTTGGAAAACAAACAGAAGTCAATAAGGTCAAAGAGCCCTGGTACACGAAGAGAGGCGGCAGGCTTCACAGAGCTCACCCGAGGACCGAAGCCCTCACTCCCGACCGCAGGTCTCAACTCACCCACGGTGTCGCACGGTTCGTCTTTGTGGACGCAGAAGTCTGTCCTGAAAATCAACAAATAAACAGCGTCAGGTGCCTGTACTGGCGTAAAACAGGGGAGCCCTGGTCAGTGGTCCCACGGTGTCACCGCTCAGAGGATGACAATGAGTAACACACCCGTGACATTTCCAAGGGGGCGAGCCCCACGACACAGACAAGCCCCTCTCACAGCCGACCTGTTCCACACGTGAGGGCGGCTGGAAGAACTGCCAACAGCCGGGAAAGTGTGGAAGGAGACGTCTGCGGAGTCATCGGCAGAGACGGCTTTCAGCCAAAATGGCCAGGTGACAGTGGCTTCCCCAGGCGTGAGGGCGACACAAAAGCCACTTCTATAGTCTGTCCTCTGACTTCCCGGGACATCCCAGTGTGAGGCTGTGGACAACCACCACAGCAAAGACACCCAAGCCCGGGACAGCCCCCGTGCTGCGGTCCGAGGCACTCCCAGCCTCTCTTCCAACAACAGAACGTTCCCAGGGTCAGCAGGACGAGAGCACGCTGGCCTGGGCAGCATCCTGCCCGGGAGCCCAGCAAGGACAGTGACACCGGGCCCGGACGCTGCCCCTCCTGGGCCCTGCACCCACGTTCTCATGGGGCCTGCAGACAGCACCTGCTCACTCGCACCTGCCGGAACGCACGCAAGTGCACGGTGGACTGGAAAGCTGCATTCTGAAGCCACCTCTCCTTTTTGTTTTCACAAATCTCCTGAGAAGGAAGACGGGAACAGCCAGACAGGAGTGATCCGAGCCAAGCCACGCTGTGCCGTGGGAGCCCTGGGTCAGGCCATGCCTTGGCCTCTCTCGGTGGGTGACATCACCCCTTCTGAGCCCCATCCCTGCCCTGATTCCTCCCCTGCCCCCGGCGGCCCCCTTTCCCAGGAAGGATGACCCGCAGTCACAGTGGGCAACCACAGGGCCCTCACTGCCACTGTCATCCCCACCTCTCCCAGGCATACCCCCATGGCCGGCCAGCACACTTCAGGCCCCTGGGTGCAGCAAGCCCTGTGTGGCCCCAGCCCTGGCTCTGCTTCAGGGATGGGGACTGATCAGGAAGACTCCCCCCCACCCCCCCGCCCACTCACACCCTCAGATCCCAGATGTGCAGGTCCAAAGCCTCCACTCGGACACCTGAGGTACAGAATCCCAGCGCCAGGCCGCTGCCTGCAGCCTGAGTCAGTCCACCAGGCCTGCACACCCTGCAGGTGACAGCGACCGCATTGAAGCTGTGGCCTGCAGACACACAGACGGGAACTCTGAGCCAGTCACGTCGGCAACTTGCATGGGTTTTGCTTACGGGAAATTTTATCTTCTCATAACACAGATGTATTTGGTAAAGTTTCTGGCCGATGTATCTTTTATTTATTGACAAAATTCACATGTATGTACGGGGCACAATCGATGGAGTACAATGTGATCCCCGTAAACACTGCAACACAAAGAAGTCAAGCTCAGGCCCCAATCCACAACCCCCCACCAACAATGACGTTTCCATGGCAACAACGCTTCCTCCCTGAGCACAGCTCAAGCGCACGTCGCTGTCAACGATGGCCACCACGCTGCCCGGCAGATCCCAGAACTCGATCCAGGTGATCACAAAGGAAAATGTAAACCCAAGGGGACCCCGTGGACAGGGAGAGGGAGCTGCACGGGGAGGCTGCGTGCCTTCACCCTCTGCTGAGGACTCCCTTTCAGAGGACGGGTGAGCAGGTAGAGGTGGGAGGGAGCCGCCTGTTCCCAGAGACAGCAGAGGTGGTGGTGGTGGTCACAGCAGGTGGGCTCCATCTCAGGTTGGCTTTGGATGCTCTCCCCACCCTCTCAGCCAGATCAGCCGGGCTGCGGAGGAACCCTGGGGCGCTGGGTCCACTAAGGAGCCAGAGGCCAAGCCGTGTCAGGTGTTGAGGCCCCTCCGGAACCCTCAGCCTCTGCACGGCCCCCAGGTCCAGCCACACTGAGGTCTTTCCAGCCCCAGACGCCACTGCAGATGAGCCAACCTCTTGTGCTGGGCACGATGACGCTGCACTCTCACCCTCCACAGGTGGCCGCCTGTCGTCCAGGAGACGACACTCCTGCACTCAGCCCCAGGGGGAAGAAGGAGGCACCCTCCCATCGGTGGTCCTAGGCTCAGGATCCAGGGATGCCGTGCCCAGAGCAGTGCCTGGCCAGTGTGACCTCCCACTGCTCACAGGGATTATTCTGGGATGGAGCGCGCGCTTCTCAAGAGCAGTAGCTGCCTGGCACCCACCTCCCTGCCGAGGCGTCAGCTTGTCATCATCGCAGCCCAGGGAGCCAGGGCTCTCCACCGTAATGACTAAATGCTGCCACTGGTCCAACTTGGCGTCTGCCGGCTCTCAGCTCCAGTGCTACCTCCCTGTCCCAGCAGGAGCTCTGTGGTTTTACAGCGGCCAGGACCCCGAGGGCAGGGTTCTGAGCCGCCAGCAGCTCCACAGAAGCAGGTGAGAGGAGTCCAGGCTGCTTAGGTAGGGGCGGGCGCTGTGGCAGAGCAGGTAAACCCGCCACCTGTGACAACGGTATCCCAAGTGGCTGCCAGGTTGTGTCCCGGCTGCTCCACTTCCAATCCAGCTCCCTGCTAATACCCTGGGAAAAGCCCTGGAAGATGTCCCTGGTGCTTGGGGCCCTGCCACCCATGCGGGAGATCCACAAGAAGCTCCTTGCTCCAGCCTGTCCCAACCCTGGCCATTGTGGCCATAAGGGGAGTGAACCAGTGAATGGAATACCCCTCTCTCTTCTCCCTCTTCTCGCTCCTCTCCCTCTCCTCTCTCCTACTGTAACTCTGACTTTCAAGTAAGTAAATGAATCTTTTAAAAAAAGATTACTCAGGTAGCTGGCAGGTGCCAGAGAAATGCATAAGGAGAATGTGAGCTCCTGGGCCAGCCACAGGCCCTGTCCCTGGATGGGAACACCTCCCAGCCCCAGCCCCCTCACCCAGAACCCTGCCCATAGGATCAGGGACTAGCCCCGCTCCAGAGCACTGAATTAGAAAATATTAAATGTATTTTTAATCAGGCAAAGTACAGGTAACATAAGATTTGCCATGGTGACCATCAAGCAGACAGGTGGGGGGGTTTATCACTGCATTCACTTAGGCATCATTCCCTGCTGAAGTCACACCCACCACCTGCTGGCCCCCAGCCCCCAGCCCTACAGCCCCGGCAAACCCCTTTCCACTTCCTGTCTCCCTGTCTGCACTCTAACAGCCTTTGGAAGTGGACTCATTCAGCATCTGTCCTTCCATGCCTGGCTTACTTCATTCCCACTACAGCCCTCCTGGTCCATCTGGGTCGCACAAGCCCATGTCAGAGGCCCAGGCCCAGGCCTGACTGGTAGCCTGCTGCGGCCTCTGTTACACTGGGCAGCTTCCACCTGCTGGCCTTTGGACATGAATGAATGCTATGAACACAGGAGTGCAAATCCCCTGTTGAGACGCAGCTCCAGTCCTTTGGGGTACCTGCCCAGTGGTGGGATTGTCAGACGATACAGCGTCTCTGTTTGTACCTCGTTCAGGGCCATCACGCTCTCCACAGCGCCTGCACCACTGTATTCACTGGCGTGCACAGCGTCCCAGTTTCCCCACAGCCTTCCAACACTTACTCCCTGATGTTTTTTTTAATAGGAGCCATCCTAACGGATAGAAGGCCTAGAGGAGAATGTTTTAGGCAGCAAATGTTTCATTTGTGTTAAGTGAGCCATTAGGAGGCAGGAAAAGACACAGGCAAGAAAGTCTACTGTCGCTCCCCCTCTTCATGGAGGAACGACACTAAACCCTGCCTAGGCTTCGTATCCGAGTCACGGCACCATTATGTCGCTCCCCCTCTTCGTGGAGGAATGACACAGGACCCTGCGCTGTTCTTTCGTCTGCTCGGCCCTCCCCGGGTTTGCTGCTGGTTCTTCCCGGGTTGGCTACCGTCCCTTCCACCTCCGTGGAAGGGCGGCTCCCCCTGGCCACTCTCCCCACTTCCGCAGGGGAGCAGCACACCGCCGGCCGGCTCTCTCAGGGGCTGCACAGGTGTTCCTTCAGATGTTCCCCTTAGATGTTCCTGGTGCATGCCGTCTCTCTCCTCCTTTATAGTCCTCCTCTGCCAATCCCAACTCGGCTGCCCACACGCCGAGTACGCTGCTCTCCTCCAATCAGGAGTAGGTCCTACAGTTTATTGGTTGAACTGGAGGCAGCTGCGTAGAAGCTGTTTTCTCCTCTCCCAGCGCCATATTGTGGGAGAGCAGATGCATAGAATAAGTCTTAATTCCAGTAACTTAGTCTAGTCCGAGTTGCTCCCCACAGTCTACCAGCAAGGGCTCTGGGCCAGGCACGCATTCCCCTCTGCTGACGGCTTTGGTAAAAGGGCCGACCACAGGCAGTGTCCACACTTGCTGGTAACACTACTGCCCCTGGAAAAAGTGCTATTATTCCCAAGTCAGGACCACGTGCGACACCCCAGTGCCTCCCCACCCAGGCAATGAAAGCACAGAGCAGCAAAGACGGGTGGAGGAAAAGTACCCTTATTAACATTTTAAAATAAAATATCAGTTTATACATCTACTTTTTAAAAATTCCACCAGTATCATGTGGGCTACAGCAGGAAATTCATTCTTTTTTAAAGAGTTATTTATTTGAAAGAGTTATACAGAGAGAGAGAGAGAGAGAATCTTCCATCCGCTGGTTCCCTCCCCAAATGGACACACAACGGCCGCAGCTGAGCCAATCTGAAGCCAGGAGCTTCTTCCGGTCTCCCATTCGGAAGAGGGGCTCAAGGCATCCTTATCTGCTTTCCCACACGCATTAGCAGGGAGCTGGATTAGAAGTGGGGCAGCTGGGACTTGAACTGGTGCCCATAAGGGATGCCAGTGCCGCAAGCTGTGGCTTTAATCTGCTGAGCCATAGCGCTGGCCCCGTTTGTACATCTTATGCACTGTGTATAAACACACTTTCCAGTTTGGGAGCTGGGGAGTTCAGCTGCATCATACAGAAACGCATTATTTATAGCTCCCCCCACCTGGAAGCTCAGTCCTATTAATTTATGGTCACACACAGACAAGAGCTCCTGCTTGCTCCCCAAAGTCCACTCCCGAACTCCAACGCTGCAACCCGGAGAGCCTCTACAGGAGAGCCTTGAGTGCCAGCAGCCTCTGGTGATGGAGGAGAGTGGCCAGTGCTGGTGGGGAAGGTGGCAGCTGGGGTCCTGGCACTCACTGGACTGGGCAAGCACGGATCTACAGCCCGAGCCAGGGTGCTTGTCCCTGGGCCCTCAGTGCCTGTGGTGCACTGGGCAAGCCACAGGCAATGAGAATTCTTGGGTGGACTGCTTATTTTTTTTTTAAGATGAATTTATTTATCTGAAAGGCAGAGTTAGAGAGATGCAGAGGCAGAGAGAGAGAGAGAGAGGTCTTTCATCCGCTGGTTCACTCCCCAACTGGCCGCAACGGCTGGAGCTGTACCCGTCCGAAGCCAGGAGCTTCTTCCGGGTCTCCCAGTCTGGTACTGGAGCCCAAGCACTTGGGCCATCTTCTACTGCTTTCCCAGGCCATGGCAGAGAGCTGGATCAGAAGTGGAGCAGCCGGGACTCAAACCAGCGCCCATGTGGGATGCGGGCACTGCAGCCCCAGGACAGACTGTTTCTAAGATGCCCCAGCATGCATCGGGAGCAGCCCGTGGCCTCACATGGGCTCTGCAGTTACAGGGCACAATCCGGTCCTCTGAGGCTGGTGACTGAGAAGCCACCTACAGGCGTCAGTGGGTGCACAGGCACCTGCTGGGTGCCTGGCGGTGCACTGTGGATGCCCTGGGTTTGCAGCACGGAGCTGCACAGCTTCCACAGCTGGCTCTGGGGGTCACTGGGCTGGGGCTTTGCAGCTCGTGGCCAAACAGACGTAACTAATGAGCCTTTCTTCCCTCAAAATCCAACTGTTAAATAGGATTAAGCTCCTCACAGGGCCAGGTTTCTTCAAAGGTAAGAAAAGGATAAAGTTTCCCTTGCATAACTTCACCCTAAACTCAGGAGAAAAAAAAACCTATGTACTTAGGGAAACAGTTCCTTTAAATTAAAAACGAACAAAGCCTAGGGGTCAGCACTGTGGCACAGAGGGATAGGGTTAAGCCACCACCTGCGATGCCAGCATCCCATATGGGTCTGCTTCTGCTACGGTGCCTAAGAAAGCAGTGGAAGATGGTCCAAGTTCTAGGGCCCAGATAAAGCTCCTGGCTTTGCTTGGCCATTGTAACCATTTGGGGAGTGAACCAGCAGATGGAAGATTCTCATCTCTCTCTCTCTCTCTCCCCCTCCCTCCCTCGCTCTCCCTTTAATTACCTTTCAAGTAAATAAATAAATCGTAAAATAAATAAATAAATAAAAGAACTTCCAAAAAAAAGTAGCTCTAGGACCCTGGTGACACTCAGCGTTACCAACGTTACAGAAATGTCCCTCAGGGGGCCTGTGCCACAGATGCACCTGTGGTGTTTGAACTGCATCCCTCAAACGAGATCCGGTCACGTCCTAACCCCAGCACCTGTGAATGTGACCACGGAGCCCAGTGAAGACCTGGTCACACTGGGCTACGGTGGCCCCAAGCCAATGGTCAGTGTCCTTCTTGGAGGAGTTTGCACAGAGAGACACACGCAGGAGAAGGCCATGGGACAACGGAGCAGAGATGGGACGGGCGCATCTACAGCCAGTGCAGGCCACACACTGCCAGGAACGGATGGAGGAAGAACCCAGCCCCAGGGCCCTCAGGGAGAGCGGGCCCTGCCAGCTCCCCAATTCAGAACCTCCAGGCTCCAGAACAGCGAGGGGTAAGTTCCCGCAGGTTTAAGTCTCCTGCTTGGTGTTCATTCGCTATGGCAGCTAACGGGGCAGCGCCGCCTCCTGGCTCGGAGGCTGCCAGTGACGCACACTGTCCACCACGGGGCCCCAGCTTCCCTCAGTCCAGTCCTGTGGCCTTTAACGAAGCTCGGCTCCCAGCTTCCAACAGAGGCTCCACGTGGCCCCCTGCCGGTGTCCAGTGTGCCCGTGGGTGGCCAACATGCAGGCAGGGCCGCCGTGGCACACGCATGTCTGCATGGCCTCCTCCCCCACGGGGCGCTCATGGTGCCCGCACTCCCGGAAGCAGCTTCGCCAGAGGCCAGCTCTTCCCAGGGAGCGTTTTCATCGGTAGTAGGAGACGTCACAGGGGAATTTTTCACGTGCAGTTGGAAGACTTGGTCATCCTAGGATTTCAGCATTTTTCCGAGAGCAGTACTAGCTAATGCGCTGAGCTGGGCTGTGGCGAGGGCTGCCCGTGCACTAAATCACTCCCCGCCCCCCTGCCAGGCGGTGGACTCCTCCATTAACCCCCGTCACTGACCAGGACACGGACGTGTAGGCAGAGGCCCTACACGACGACTGTCCCCTCCCACGCATCAGCCACGGGCCACGCCCACTCGTACCTGGTCACAAACACGGCGGCGTCCACAGGGGGCGTGTCGTCCTTCCCGCCGGGAACCTGGTTGCTGCCCAGGTAGCGTGCGCCCCCGTACTCCTCGTTTTGCCAGTGACAGAAGCTCTCCAGGGACCGCTCGCCGTGGTGCCCAATGGACAGCTTGGCCTGGAGGACATCGGGGAACAGTTAGAGACGTGGCCACTTGGGGAAGCAGAGCTCATGCCCAGCCTGCAGACACTGAGGTGGAAGAAGCCGCCCGCTGAGTCATCCTGCAAGGACCCACTGCATCCACACCGAAGAGAGAACCAGCGGGCAGGTGGCAGCGACAGAGAGGCCACCCCAAGGTCGAGTGACGAACATTTTCAGAGAAAATCCTCTCTCTCTGCAAACAGAACAGTGACCCTAACTAAGCCGCCTCCCTCAAGGTCATGTTCATCGCCGGACTCTGCAGGTCAGTCTGCCCCGTGGGAGGGCACCACGTGGAAAAGACAAACACTTCTCTGAATGCACACTGGAGCAGAGACCAGCGTGGCGACAGAGGGAAGCCACAGGTCCGAGGACCTCAGGTGGAGACCCGAACGTGTCTGAATCCCGCTTGCTGCCGGAGTGGAGGGCAGAGTGGGAGCCACGTGCGAGACCCTCCCGGGTGGAGAAGGCGCAGGATCCCGGTGCTGGGTTCCCTGAGGTCCTACACCACCCAGGCCCACACCACCCCCATGACAGGCCATGCACGGAGAGCGAGCAAGACACACACGGGATTCTCAGAAAGTCCACAGAAGCATGGAACATGAAAACACTACACATGGATTCCCAACTGTCTGGCATTAAAGTCAACTGATCTTTTAATTTCTGCAGACAGTGTGGGGTACCCTCTCCTGACCCCGGGAGCCAGGGGGACGCTCTGAGGGCAGCCACGCTGCCCATGCACTCACAGGTGTGGGGTACCCTCGCCGGAGCCAGGGGGACGCTCTGAGGCCAGCCACGCTGCCCACGCACTCAGCAGGTGTGGGGTACCCTCACCTGGCCTCAGGGGCCAGGGGGATGCTCTGCGGCCAGCCACGCTGCCCACGCACTCACAGGTGTGGGGTACCCTCACCTGGCCCCGGGAGCCAGGGGGACGCTCTGAGACCAGCCACACTGCCCACGCACTCACAGGTGTGGGGTACCCTCACCTGGCCCCAGGAGCCAGGGGTATGCTCTGAGGCCAGCCACACCACCCGCACACTCAGCAGGTGCAGGGGGTGTGGGGTACCCTCTCCTGACCCCGGGGGCCAGGGGGACGCTCTGAGGCCAGCCATGCTGCCCGCACACTCAGCAGGTGCAGGGGGTGTGGGGTATCCTGGGGGCCAGGGGGACGCTCTGCCGCCAGCCACACCGCCCACACACTCAGCAGGTGCAGGGATGTGGGGTACCCTCTCCTGACCCCAGGAGCCAGGGGACGCTCTGCTGCCAGCCACGCTGCCCACGCACTCACAGGTGTGGGGAACCTTCTCCTGACCCCAGGGGCCAGGGGGACGCTCTGCCACCAGCCACGCCTCCCGCACACTCAGCAGGTGCAGGGGTGTGGGGTCCCCGGGAGCCAGGGGGACACTCTGCCGCCAGCCACACCTCCCGCACACTCAGCAAGTGCAGGGGGTGTGGGGTACCCCGGGGGCCAGGGGGACGCTCTGCTGCCAGCCACACCACCCGCACACTCAGCAGGTGCAGGGATGTGGGGTACCCTCTCCTGACCCCGGGAGCCAGGGGGACGCTTTGAGGCCAGCCACGCCTCCCGCACACTCAGCAGGTGCAGGGGTGTGGGGTACCCTCTCCTGACCCCGGGAGCCAGGGGGACGCTTTGCGGCCAGCCACGCCTCCCGCACACTCAGCAGGTGCAGGGGTGTGGGGGAGGGGTACTCACCGGACGCTGCTGCAGCAGCACCAGCTTGGTGACCTGGATGTTGACCTTAATCCCAAGGCTCTGGTGCTGAAACATGTTGTACACCTGCCAGGACAGGGGAAACACACAGACACGAAAAACAAAGTAAACACCCCACGTAGAAACTTGGAACAGAGGAGAGAAGCCAGGTACGAATTAAGGCCGTCGGACCAACTGATGATAAAATACACCAGTCCTAAAGAGACGAACACCACGTGTTTTCCCTGATGTGCGGTAACTAACAGAGCACCCAGACTGACGAGTGGGCGTGAGGTGGACAGGCTGAGATCCGATGCCTGTCCACAGCCCTCATCTCCACGGTGCTCTTCTCTCCTATTTGGTGAACTCTTCACTCAGTGACTTAGTGTGGGGTCGATCTTAGCATCATCAGGAGGAGATCACTGCAAAGAAAGAGGGACTGAGAGTGGGAGGAGGAAGGAGGGTGTGGTGGGAAGTACTATGTTCCTCCGTCTGCATAAATACATGGAATTCATTCACCTTAAAAAGTGTTAATAAATAAATAAATCTGTTAGGGGAAAAAGATGTTAAGGACAGGGAAAGTGGCCGGTACTGTGGCATAGTGGGCTAAGCCTCTGCTGGCGGCACCATATGGGCACTGGTTTGTGTCCCGGCTGCTCCTCTTCCTATCCAGCTCTCTGCTTATCCAGGAAAGCAGTGGAAGACGACCCAAGTGCTTGGGCCCCTGCACCCATGTGGGAACCCTGTTTGAAGCTACTGGCTTCAGACTGGCTCAGCTCCAGCCATTGTGGGTGTTTGGGGAGTGAACCAGAGGATGGAAGATCTCTCTCTGTAACTCTACCTCTCAAATAAATAAAATCTTTAAAAAAAAAAAAAAGGAACAGGGAAAACTGAATGGGACTCTCTTCCATAATCTTCTCACTTTTTCTCAAAATCTAAATAGTTCTAACATAAATTCCATTCATGAAAACTGTAATACTTTAAGATTCAATATTGAAAGTACAGCTTGTATTCACCCAGTACTACAGGAAAATCTACAGAAGCCTAATTATCTGTAATTCAAATTCCAATGTTCTCAGGTGAAGTTTTATTGTTGGACAAAAAAAGTACAAATATGTGAGAAACACAACCTGGATTTTATTAAAAAGAGGCTTTCTGAGACCAAAATCTCCCATTAAAGGAATTCCCCCAAAGAAAAATGCATCACAGAAAACTCTGGATAGACACAGACACGTGTGCACACGGAGACACACACGGGTGCGTGTGGACGCAGACATGCAAAGCTGGAACCAACGGCTTTCAAACAACGTCTGAGGGGCTGCAGGGGACCTTCAGGGAGGGAAGGGGAGACCGAGGCCACTGCACGCAGCCTGCTCCATCTCCAAGCCTCCCCAGAACCCCCTGAGGTCCTCCCCCTGCCGGCTGCTACGGGGAACCCCAGGAAAGAGGCCCCCAAAAGAGCCAGGAGCAGCTGAAGACCCACAGCCCTCAACAAGGAGCTGGCTGGAACGCAGCTTGTGCAGCCAGGAGGGCCACCCCCCTGCCGTGTTCCAGAAAGTTCTCTCTCTAACAAGGTCGTCCCTGAGACAAATGAGAAAGGGATGCATCCTCGCAGTCCTGCATCTTGGTTGGTGACCCTCGGCTCCAGGGACCTCAGCATCAAGAGGCCAACGAGGAATCAAGTGGACAGGGACAGATCCTCCCCGGTTCCTTTTCCAAGTATGGGGGCGGCGGGCAGGGGACAGAGGACAGGACGAGCGCCTCCCCAAGCCTCTGCAGGGTGCTCCCCCACACGGGGGCTGTGGAGAGCCGCCCAGCAGGCGTCGGAACTCCGCCCGGGTTGTGCCATGGTCACGCCATCAGTGCAGCAGCGAGAGCGGCAGAGGGGTGGCCACTGCCAGGGTCACTTCAGGCCAAGCGGAGCTGCTCAAGGACCCAGCACTCAGCCCACAGCTGGGGGAGCGGGCACAGTGTTCAGGCATCTGCATGACAGAGGAATGAGCTGTGTCGCCGGCATCGAAATCTGCTCCCAGCATTCCAGAAAAATCTATCTCAGTGCGACTTACTCTCTCCCAGGGGGAAAAAGAGAACGCGTTCAACTGTTGCGTTCTCACTCCCCTCACCACTGCCGAAGAAACCTTTTCCTTGCTCAAGAACCAAGCACTTCAAAAACAAAATGTACGGTTGCCCCTCTTCCAGGCCAGCTCTCTGCTGTGGCCAGGGAGTGCAGTGGAGGATGGCCCAGGTGCTTGGGCCCTGCACCCCATGGGAGACCAGGGGAAGCACCTGGCTCCTGCCATCGGATCAGCGTGGTGCGCCGGCCGCAGCACGCCGGCTGCGGCAGCCATTGGAGGGTGAACCAACGGCAAAGGAAGACCTTTCTCTCTGTCTCTCTCTCTCTCTCACTGTCCACTCTGCCTGTCAAAAAAAAAAAAAAAAGTGTGAGAGATCCTCACAGCCAGGTGACATCTAAGGAGACCTCGTGAGGAAATGTCACGTGGTCTTCTCGCTGGGACTTGGAAGAAAATCTTGGTGCTCCGTGGACTTGAACAGCTGTGTGTCTGCCCTGGTGCTGATGGTGACAGAGGTATTGCACTAACGTAAGACGGTCCTAACACGGAAGCATGGAATGAGGGCAGGCATGGGGCCGGGCCACAGGGGGTGGGGGAGGCCCACGTCCCTCAAGCTCCAACACAGAGTACAGGGCAGGGCAGACACACCCGGTCACCCCTCCGGGCCCTTCATCCAGGAACAGCCTCGGAGCACCAGGGCCAAGCCGCACAGACATGCCCGCCATCTTCCAGCTGCTTTTTCCCATGGAAACTCATGCTCTGCTCAGGCCGAGCCCCGGAAGCCACCTGGTGTTTGGAGAGACACCCGGCTGGGCGTGGAACAGTCTGGCCAATCGCATGGACATCCCGCCTCCTGTGTCCAGCTCTGGCCGCGTGGCAGCGAGCGCTCAGAGCCCCGCGGCGAGCCGGGTGGACCTGCTGCCGGCAGCACACAGCGGCAACGTGGGGACGCGGTCAGCAGCCAGGGGAGGAGGGCAGGTGGGTAGGAGCTGCTTATCCCGCCAGATTTTCACAAGCCACCCTCACCTGTGCGACCCTGAGCTTGCCTAGGACAGACAGGGACTTGTGGCTGGACACTCAGGTCCCACACAGACCACCAAGAGCCCGGACAGGATGGGGCTGCCTTCTGTGGCACAGCGCCTCCAAGTGGCACCTGTCAGAAACGCACCCTCGGGACTCACTCTGGGCTTTGACACTGCTAGTGTCTCTGGTCACCATGGAAGCTACTGTCATTTCATGTGGACGCTGAGTAGAACAGTCGTTTCCGCCCCAGGCACACCTTGCCTGGAACGTCCCGGGGTTTTCATGCCCTTCCCTGGTCACCAAGGAAGACACAGAACAACCGAAGCTCTGTCGGGTCCCTGAGGGTGCCTGGTGTCGGCACCACCTGCTTCCATCTGCAACTTGTTCTTTCAAACACTCCTGCCCCCGTGTCTGTCCCCGCTGCCCCAACCCAGGGGCGATCGGCTGCAGGTTGTGCAGAACGGCCCCCAGCACAGCCAGACAAGCTGCAGCCGCCCACCCAGCCCATCATCCTAACCCACCTGCAGGACAGGTGGGTGGCGCTCAGCATGGCCTCGTGCGCCCAATCTCCAGGGCTCTCCTCTTGCCAAAGCGCAACCCTGCACCTGTGACCCGTGCAGCCCTGCCCCGCCCCACTCCTCCAAGCTCCAGCCCCGGCAACCACACCACTCCAGGGACCTACCACGTGCACAATCTTGCTTCACTCAGCACAGCACCAAGGGCCAGGCACACTGCTGTGTCCCGGTGAACTTTCTTCCCTTTTCAGGGCTGAGTAATGTTCCACTGCCCACAGGGGCCATGTGTTGGCTGCACACACAGCCGTCAATGACCTGGGTCGCTTCTACCTTCCAGTCACCATGATTGCTGCCATCACAGACCTGCGTATGCAAATGTCCCTGAGACACTGCTTTCCACCACGTGGGAGGTCATTCGAGCCCACCTGTCACACGCTAGCTTCAGAGGGCTACACGCTCGGCTGGGGCACGGCCTGAACCTACCACTGTGTCCACTGAAGAACAATTTCTCCCACGGGGTGAGCTTTGGGGGAAGGCAGGGGCCCTCACTGCACGGTGGAAACCAGAGTGGGCGCAGCCTCAGTCTGCCCGGCCCAGCAGCCCAGGACTGGGGGGCAGAGCCTGTTCTGGGAGCCCTAGGGATTGGACCCCTGCGGGCAGGGCTGGCGGGTGGAGGGGCAGTGGCCATCAGCACGCAGCAGTGCCCGACGGCCCTGAACTTCACCTTGACCTCTCCTGCTGCCTGGTCTCCCCGAGTCCCCTCCCCTGGACCTTCTTCCAGCTCCAGGCCTGGTGACTCAGCCCCCACCCGGCTTTGGTGCAGGACACTGCCCTCTGCACGGCCCAAGACGCGGTCCCTTTTCTCCATGGTTTGCTCAGATCCAGTCTCTTGCTGTCGTCAAAAGCCCTGACTGACACGGACCTGCGCTTCCTGCCCTGAGTTTGCCAAAACCCCTCCTCTGCTCCCTGTTCAGAGACGAGGCCACTATGTACCACAGCCCAGCACTCTGGCGCCTGCCCCACGCCACACGGGTCCTCGACAGCGGCTTCTCCCGTCGCTCTGGGACTGCTCCAGCGGACACGGCTAGAGTTGCTGCACGTCCAGCTCCTGTTAACACAATCCTGTCTCCTCACCCTCACACCGCCATCCTTGACAGGCAAGGGGCAACCTGACGGACTGGCTGCAGGCCCTGCCCGTCACCCAGGGCCCCGCCCCAGGGCTGGGTAGGAAGGGTAAATCCGCATTGGCTGTCACATACCCACCCGTGCCGCCCAAGCTCAATGTGCTGTGTTCTGTGTGATGCGTGGGATGCAAGAGACTCCACCAAAGCCTGTGCAGAGGATGTCACGCACACAGTTACCCGCTTGAGTCCTCATAGCCCAGACTCCACACACACTGCTGCGTCATGTCCTGCGTGCAGGCCAACCTCAGGGTAAACGCTGGGAAGACAGAGTTTTTAATTGTGGTGAAATACACATAGCAAGGGCCGGTACCGTGGCACAGGGTAATCCTCCACCTGTGGCACCGGCATCCCATATGGGTGCCTGTTCATGTCCCGGCTGCTCCATTTCCGACCCAGCTCTCTGCTGTGGCCTGGGAAAGCAGTAGAAGATGGCCAAGTCCTTGGGACCCTGCACCCGCGTGGGAGACTGGGAAGAAGTTCCCGGCTCCTGGCTTCAATCCGTACAGCTCCAGCTGTTGCAGCCATTTGGGGAGTGAAGCAGCGGATGAAGACCTCTCTCTCTGTCTCTACCTCTGTCTGTTAACTTTACGTCTCAAATAAGTCTTATAAAAATATACATAGCAAAATGTTACCCTTTGGATGTTCAGTTCAGTGGCAACGAGTGCATTCACACTGTGAGACAACAATCGCCACCACCCATGTCCAGAACTTTCTCCATCTTTCAAAACTGAAACCCTGGGCCGTCACACAACTCACCCCTACTCCCCGTCTCTGACTCTGACTCCCCGGGTGACTCACGCACGTGCAGCCACCCAGTATTGCCACCTGTGACTGCAGAGTGTCACTGAACATTGTCTTTCAGGTTCATCCGGGGTGTGGTATGGGTGGCAGAACCTCCCCCTTTCTTTAAGCCTGAATAATATTCCATTCACACGTAAACCACGCTTTAGCAACTCATCAATCAGTGGGCACTTGGGTTGCTTCCACCTTTTGCTATTATGAATAATGCTGCCATGAACACAGGAGTGCAAATACCTGTTCACCGTCCTTGCTCTCCATCCCATGGGTGTTTATCTGGAACTGCTACATCATAAGGTTGCTGTTTTGTCTTTCACGTTCAAAAAGTGTTACAACTTATTAATAATTGTGCGTGCTCATAGGCTACAGGGTGGTATCTTGATATCTGTGTACAACATGTACTGATGGAAACGGAGTACAGGCACACAGCGTGTGCTGACGGAAACGGAGTACAGGCACACAGCGTGTATTGATGGAAACGGAGTACAGGCACACAGCGTGTATTGATGGAAACGGAGTACAGGCACACAGCATGTATTGATGGAAACGGAGTACATGCAAATAGCGTGTGCTGAAGGAAATGGAGTACAGGCACACAGCGTGTGCTGAAGGAAACGGAGTACAGGCACACAGCGTGTATTGATGGAAACGGAGTACAGGCACACAGCGTGTGCTGACGGAAACGGAGTACAGGCACACAGCGTGTGCTGAAGGAAACGGAGTACAGGCACACAGCATGTGCTGATGGAAACGGAGTACAGGCACATAGCGTGTGCTGACGGAAACAGAGTAATCAACACTTTCCCCTTTGACGTTACTTTGTGGCTGGAGGCTTGGAGTTTCTTGCTCCTACTTGGTCATGTGACACACACTAGATTACTGCAGGTGACAGGCCACCCTCCCACTGGGCTGGCTTTTGAGGAACCACCCTGCTCTCCAGAGGGGCTGTCCCATTTTACAGCCCCACAGGCAGTGCACGAAGATTTCCACTTCTCACCCTCACCAGCACTTGCTCTCTCCCATCTCTGTGCTTCCCCGTCTGTCTCGCAGCAGCATTTAATGAGCACAAAGTGACGTCTCCTTGGGATTTAGACTGGCGCTTCCCTAAGGATTACTGATGCCAAGCATCTTCCTCATTGGTCTTTGGCGTATTTTGCCCATTTTCAAGTTGCACTTTGTTGACTTGTAGGGACGCCGTATATATCCTAGATGCTATCAGATATGAAACTCTCAGGTGCGTCTCCCATTCGCGAGCTTCCCTCGTTCTCTCGACAGTGCGCTCTGACACAAACACGAACCTTACTGATTTGGGTGACGCCCAATTTGCTTGTTTTTCCTTTCCGCTGCGTGCGCTTTGGTGCTACATCCAAGAAACACTGCCAACGACCGTTGTCACAAATGTCCAGAAACCTCCCTCCTATGTTTTCTTCTAAGACTTTTTACATTTCAGCTCTTCTGTTTGGGACGCTGGTCATTTCCATCCTTGTATACTGTAGCAGGGTCCAGCCTCCTTCCCTGGCAGGTTCATACCCAGTTATCCCAGCGCCGCCTGGCGGGAAGACTCATTTTCCATTGAAAGGTGCTGGCTCCCTGTTAAACACCAGCTGATCCTGTACGTCAGAGCGGATTTCCGTTCCGTCGTCCTGTGGGCCCATTTACAGCAGTGAAGCGCTTGGATCACTACTGCATTGAGTAGGTGTTGAACTCTTCTTCCTCAGGACGGTTTGGGCTACTCAGGGGTGAGATCCCGAATGAATTTTAGGGCGCATTTCTCTACCTCAGCCACAACAACAACGTCACTGGGATTCTGACAGACGCTGCACTGACTCCTCGGGTTGCGTGGGTGGTACTGACATCACGAGGTTGGCGATGCACAGACGTGACGAGTTTCCAGTTATCTCTGACTTTCCTTCAGTGTTCTATGGTTTTCAACATAGAATAAGTTCTTCTCAGCTCCACAGTTCATTCCTGAGTGTTTTCTCCTTTTCAGTGTGGTTTTACATGGACTGACCTCCCGTATTCTTTTCAGATGTCTCACAGCGAGCAGACAGAGATGCAGCTGCTTGTGTGCGCTCGGTTTGTATCCTGCTGCTCTCCTGGCCTTCCCAGTCCTAACAGTCTGTGCGTGTGTGTCTGTGTGTGTGTGTCTGTGTGTGTGTGTGCCTGTGTGGCTCTGTGTTGGTCTCTGTATGTCTGTGTGTGTACCTGTGTCTGTGTCTCTGTGACTGTGTGTGTGTCGGTCTCTGTGTCTCTGTGTGTGTTGGTCTCTGTATGTCTGTGTGTGTACCTGTGTCTGTGTCTCTGTGTCTCTGTGTGTGTTGGTCTCTGTGTGTCTGTGTGTGTACCTGTGTCTGTGTCTCTGTGACTGTGTGTGTTGGTCTCTGTGTGTCTGTGTGTGTACCTGTGTCTGTGTCTCTGTGGCTCTGTGTGTGTTGGTCTCTGTGTGTCTGTGTGTGTGCCCACATGTGTCTGTGTCTCTGTGTCTGTGTCTCTGTGTGTGTATCTGTGACTGTGTGTGCGTCTGTCTGTGTGTCCCTGTGTGTCTGTGCCTATGTGTGTCTGTGTCTCTGTGGCTATCTGTGTGTCTGTCTGTGTATGTGTCTTTGTGTCGGTCTCTGTGCGTCTCTGTGTGTGTCATCCTCCAGGTTTCCCACATACCAGACACCATCGTGGTTGGGCTCATCTGACTTCTTGCTCTCCTACTGGAAGCCTTCTCCTTCTTATTCTTGCCTAAATACTGTGGCAGGGACTCCCTGGACCTGCATGGAAGTGGCAAAGGCAAGAATCCTTGCCTTGTGGCTGACTTTGGAGAAATGCTTTCTTGGTTACCACAGAGTGACGTTAGCTATGAGATTTCACTGTGGCTTTTAGGATGTGGACATCACTTCCTTCCATGACTAGTTCACTGACACGAGAAGGTGTTGAATTTTGTCAAACTCCTTCCCTGCATCAATTAAGACAAACATGAAGTTTATAAAAAAAATTTTTATTTTAAAATCAGAGTTACAGAGAGAGAAGGAGACAGAAAGAAAGATCTTCCATCCACTGGTTCACTCCCCAGATAGTCTCCCACGTGGGTGCAGGGGTCCAAGTACCTCGGCCGTCTTCTGCTGCTTTCCCAGGTACATCACCAGGGAGCTGAATCAGAGGTGGAGCAACCGGGACATGAACAGGTATACATGTGGGATGTCAGCATAGCACGTGGCTACACCACAATGGGTTCCCCCCCTTTTTGTTAATGGGCTACAACATGACTATTGATCTGTGTATCCAGTATTCAAATACATAAATATAATTGTTAGATCTTCTTGCTATGTGGGCGGTTTCATGAATATGCTCACATAATAACCTTCTTTGCTGTGGGTAACCTTTTTTGATTTGAACTCCATTTAGTCGGATGTTAGTGTATGTATCATCTCTCTCCTGTTACTATTTGCATGGAGTATCTTCTTCCATCCTTTCACTTTCAACCTATTTTTTGTCTTTGGATCTAAAATAAGCCTTTAGGGGCCAGCACTGTGATACAGCAGGTAAAGCTGCCACTTGCAGTGCCAGCATCCCACATGGGCACCGGTTCAAGTCCCAGCTGCTCCGCTTCCAATCCAGCTCTCTGCTATGGCCTGGGAAAGCAGTAGAAGATGGCCCAAGTCCTTGGGCCCCTGCACCCACGTGGGAGACCTGGAAGAAGCTCCTGGCTCCTGATCTGTGCATCTCTGGCTGTTGTGGCCAACTGGGGAATGAACCAGCAGATGGAAGATGTCTCTCTCTCTCTCTGCCTCTCCTTCTCTGTGTAACTCTTTCAAATAAGTAAATCAATCTTTAAAAATAAATGAAATAAGCCTTTAAATACAGCTGGGTTATAATTTGTCTACAGATGCATTTTGCCAAGCTCTGTATTCCAGCTGGAAGCCTCAGCCCGTCGACACGAGGCAACCACTGCTGCGGAGGGACGCCCTCCTGCACCCGCTGCTGGCTCTCTGCGTGCCTCGGCGCCTCCTGCCCCTCTGTAGCCGTTTTCTCGGGGGTTCCCATGGGGCTGCACTGCATCAGGATGGAAGGTGGCCACGCCCTGGCCTGACCGGACACCAGCTTCACCTGGGCAGCCAGAGAGGTCTGCCGCAGGGTGGTGTTCTATACGCGAGTCCACACCCAGAGCGGGCTGCTGAGGTCCAGGAAACAGGGCAGCCCCCAGGGAGGCAGCCAAGGGGCGCCCTGGGCAGGGGTGTGTGCGGAAGCCCTACAGCACAGGGGCTGGCCCTGCAGGAGCAGCTGGGACTCGGAGGACAGGCAGGGCGAGGGGGCGTGTCCAGGGCTGAGAAGGGGTAGGAGAAGCAGGTGCAGGGCCAGGCCCTGGTCACGCAGGCCAGAAGGGTCACCTGGGAGAGGGCTCCTGGGGGGGGGGGGTGACACTGCTCCATGACAAAGGCCACTACACAGGCAAGGATGCAAGGAGGAGGATATGGAGTCAGGACCCCCAACAGGCAAACTCAAGGCTGAGATGATGGTGGGCAGCCCAGGGCAGAGAGGGATGGACCACAGACAGCAGCAATCAGCCCCCACAGCCGCGGGAGAGGCCTCTCTCTGCTGGGCCTCACTGGCTCCTCCCCTGGCCCTGGCCCGCCTCGGAGCCTCCTGGTGGGCACAGGAGTGTGCACCACCACCTGCTGTGGGGCTGCTGGTGTAACCCACGCGGGCACTTCCCGCCTTTGGTGCTGCCCTAATCCACGGCAGGTGGGAGGTCCTGAGATGCCAGGAGCACACACACCTGACACCTCACTTGTCTGGCTTTGCGTGTGCTCACAGCACGCATTAGTCTGCCTGTGGACAGGGCGACATGCACAGGTGAGCCCGGCCTCTGCCTACAGAGCCCCAGGAGGGAGCCCAGGAGGACACGGGCACCTGGCCGCCGGCACCACGGAGGCCGTCTCCCACAGCGTGGGGAGGAACACGCTGGAGTCCTTCCTAAGAGGAGGTCCAGGAGACACAGCCGGTCACCTTGCGGCCACAGGAGGAAGGGGACACATGGACTGGCATGCGGCATCCCACCTGCTCACTGTGACAGGGCTCCAGTCCCCGCCGACTCTGCCCTTGTTCCTGGCTTACAGCTCATCCACTCACTCCCAGAAATGTCCGCTTCGCCCAAATGGCCACAGGCAGCAGAGCCGCCTCTGGGTGTCCTGACAGACAGCCGCGGGCACTGGAGAAGGGCTTGGGGTGTTGGGCCTCAGTGACTACCTGGGGACAGCAGGAGGGGCGTGTGGCGAGGCTCGGTGACAGGGTGGCTGTGCAGTAACTGGCTTTCTGGTCTGCAGCAGACCCACTCACACTTCAGGACGCACCTGAAGCCAGACTTAATGTGTCTGGATGGTGAGCCTCCGACGTCTCAGCATGGGAAGCCCAGGAGGAGACACCACGTCGGTCGGGTCCCTCTTGTCCTCCGAGCTCAGGGGGTGGGGGTGGGGGCGGGGGCGGGGGTGGGGGATTCCCCGCCCGCCCTCCTGGCCTGAAATGGAGCAGCTGCTGCAGCCCAGACAGTGGGTTATAGAGCCAACACCCCATGGAAGCCGTGCCTGATTACCACCCTGGTGGTACTAATGAGTGTTTATCCCTCACACTTGCACCCTGTTCATTTTTAAAAAGCAAAATGAGCTGAGCTGATGTGCAGATGGGAAACCCTGGGGCAGGGCCAGGCCCCAGCTGCCTTCCTCCTGGCCTTGCATGGCGCCCACGTGAGCACTGCGGGCCGGGCCATAGTTAACCAGCTCTCAGGAAGCCCCAGGGCCCTTGTGAGGCAGGTACCACTCCCACAAGAACAGCTTCAAACAGGTAGGGGTGCAGGCACTCACAGCGGCACCATCGGCAGAAGCCGACTCAGCCCTGGGTCCCCTCTTAGCTCAGAGCCTCTGTGTCCACACCACTCCAGAGGCTCCTGCTGGCCACTCTGAGCCCGGGCTGCCCGCATGCAGCCACTGGGGCTGCTCACGGCAGGAACCTGGACACGCTGCCGCCCCGACAGCACCCCCGCCTCGTGACATTCTTCTTTTTTCCTCGTCTACCTTCCATTTTAAGACATTTTATTGAAATCCAAATATGCAAACCACAAAACGCACACAGGCGTACAGGTCAATGCGGTTTTTGCTCCCTGAGCACGCTGGTAACCAACACACAAATTAGGAACAAAACATCACCAGTGCCCGACGCGCCTCACCATTCCTCTCCCCCCACTTCCATTTTTTATAAACGTGGGAGAGCAGCAGATTGTCTCTCACCCGGTACGATTCAGAGCAGCGACATCCACAACCCTGCACCCAGGGCCGGGCCAGCCACACGATGCTTACGCGCCACAAACTACACACGTCTGCCTGGTTCCACTCTGCAGTCCGTCCACTTGGCTGCAGATGTCAGCGTTTCCGTCTTTTCTATGCCCGAGTAATGCTCCATTGTGGATATACACCCTGCTCCCTACCCAAGCAGCTGATGGACATCGAGGTGGATTCCATACCTTAGCTACTGTGAACTGAGCTGATAGAAATTATACTCAGGAGTCAGGAACCTTTTCATACGCTGACTTCATCTCCTTTGGCTCTGTGCCCAGGAGCGAGATAGCTGGGTCATAAGGTAGGTCTATCTGTAGTTTTCTGAGGAAGCCCCACACCGTTCTCCAAGTTGCACTCCCGCCAACAGTGTCCAGCATTCGCCATTTTTTTACTTTCGGGTAGCACTTGCTCTAACTGGGGCGTGATGACACCTACTGTGGTTGGTGTTTGCATTTCCCTGATGAGTAGTGACCTGAGCACGTTTTCCAAGTGTCTCTGGGCCACGTGTATTTCTTCCTTTGAAAAACGCCTGTTCAAGGCCTTTGCACATTTCTTACTCACCTCCGTCACCCCGCCTGCCCACATCTCCAGGCTCCAGGCTCCGCCCCTCTCTGCTCATGCCACCTGTCCTGCACGTGGATCGGACACCCCTCTGGGCCTCCCACCTGCCGCACCTGCCGCAAGACCTCCCAGCCCCCAGCCAGCACCTTTCTTTCTACTGGAGGGCTTGTGCTTCTGCGCCACAGGTTGACCCCAGAGGCCCCTGCAGGGGCTTCGATGGTGGCGCAGAAGCCTCCTTCACCTGCTACCACCACTGCTGTCCACGGGAGGGGCCGGTCCTGTTCGCCTTTGTACCCCTGGCTCCAAACGTGAGACCACAGCGGGGTGAAGGTCTTCAAACAGGCTTGCTGGGGGAGAGGACTGGAGGGCAGTCCGGGAGCCGGCCCCTCCCCCAGGCACCCAGCTCCGCCCAACAAATCCCACAGGGACACAGACCTCACGGCCCCCTCCCCGGCTCCTACATCTGGGCAGCCCCTCTCCCTGCTCCCACCAAACCCTCCCGGCACAAGGTAAGCTTCGCTTGCCACTAAAGCTTGACTTTCTCTCCTTCACTAGGTTGCTGTCTCCTTGTCCAGTGTGGACGGGCCCTTGGCGTGGGTCTTCCACAGAGCACAGGGCCTGGCAGCCCCCGGGGCACACGGCAGGGCCTGGCTGGCAGCAGGCCCGCTCTCACCGGGGCCCAGGGGCTTCATCCCCCTCCCCGGCTGCCTCCTCACCCCAGGAGCTGAGCCCACAGCCAGGGGAGCACAGAGGCCCCCGCAGAGCGGACACAGGGACTCACCATGTTCATGACGGTGAGGATGAACCTCCGGGCAGCCTCGGCCCCGTGGTACTGCACCATGTCGGCGTCGGCCACCACCAGGGTCTCCACCGTGCGCTCGCTGAGCTGGATGGCGTGCCTCCGCTCCCGCCAGTCCCGCGCCGGCCTGCTGCCGTTCAGCTGCTTCTCTGCAAGATGATGGAGACGTTGACGTTGTCGTCCTCGGCAGAGAAAAGACCTTCCTAGGCGACCCCCAAGAGAAGGGTCTGCCTACTGTCCAGTGTCCTCCAGCACCACACGGGAGTCCCAATCACTCGCCAGGGGTTGTGTCCACTAGGCAGGAGCGAAGGAGCTGGGGAGGCCTGGCCTGGGGGGGCCACCCACACAGCCACACCCACAGCCAGGCTGGCATCGCAGAAGAGAACCCTGCCTGTGCAGAGGAACGTGGCAGGGGTGGGGGGGGCACAGGTCTGAGCAGGAAAAGGAAGCCTGGACCAGAGGGGAGGGGCCTGGAGGCTCCAAGGTCAATGACACGCCTGACAGGCACTCCCACTTCTGATTACAGGGCCGAGGAAGAAGGGCCTTCAGGGACCAGACTGTACCCCAGGTCCGGGCTGGCACCCCAGCACCTGGACAGTCACAAATGTGCAGCCATAAACCCTGGAGGGCACAAAAGCATCATTTAAACATAATCAGAATAACCCAGGACACACATCTAGGCTAAGAAACAAGTGTGACAGCTCCTCCCACTGTGTGACCCTTTAGAAAAGCTATCTCCCTGGGAGATCTGACTTTGATCAACAGCTGTCGTGTTGATGGAGGAGCCCGCCCTGGCGGCCAAAGCGGCTGCCATCACTGTGCACATGCAGTCACCCTGGCCGTCGCAGCAGGTGGCAGGAGGAGCAGGCCCTCTGGAATCCACATGGGAGGAAGGCAGGTCTCTCATTTCACAGCTACGTCCACTGTTGGCATTAGCATGTATGAACACAGCCGCTACCACCAACATGTAGTAAACAGTCTACACAGGCACCAAGAGCTTCCTCAGTGAACCCGTCATTCCGGAACCAAAAACGGGTACTAGGAAGTAATCCAACACAGGGGTCGAAATTCAGAAATGAATGTTCCATGCAATATAATTTACACTCATGAAAAATGGGGCAACGGCAGAGACATGGAGCTATAGAAAACCCAGAGATGGACAAAAGGAAAGCAGTCATACACAACATCACCACCTACATGATTACTTAGTGATGCGGGGGAACTCCTCTGAAAATCAGCCGGATCTCAGCCTTGCCAAACTTTTACACAGAAGTACCTTCAGGCTCCAAAGATGTAGGTAGGTAGGTAGGTAGGTAGGCAGGCAGGCAGGCAGGCAGGCAGATAGATAGATAGATAGATAGATAGATAGATAGATAGATAGATAGAAAGAAAGAAAGAAAGAAAGAAAGAAAGAAAGAAACAAACAAACACACACACACAACATATATATATACACACACACACACGGTGTTTAAAAAGTACATTGGAAAAGTATGCTATGATTTACATATGCATATCCAAATTTCTGCAACAAAATAAACTTGTACCAACCTGCTGTAACAAGTGTGAATAGGACCGAGTGTGAAGCAGTAAGGACAAGACCATCTGAAGAGCCCTGTGAGAGCAACACGAATTCCGCCAAAATCAAAGCGAGAACCAGCATGAGTGATGGTGAGGGCGGTGGACGGATGCTGAGCTCACGGCTGCTTTATGGAATGCTGATGGGGAAGCGCCCCAAAGAAGTCAGTGGTTTACAGGTGGAGAGCTGCATTTGAGGAGAAGGTGGGGGCCGGCGCCGTGGCTCACTAGGCTAATCCTCCACCTTGCGGCACTGGCACACCAGGTTCTAGTCCCGGTCGGGGCGCCAGATTCTGTCCCGGTTGCCCCTCTTCCGGTCTAGCTCTCTGCTGTGGCCCAGGAGTGTAGTGGAGGATGGCCCAAGTCCTTGGCCCCTGCGTCTCATGGGAGACCAGGATAAGCACCTGGCTCCTGCCATCGGATCAGCACGGTGCGCCGGCCGCGGCGGCCATTGGAGGGTGAACCAACGGTAAAGGAAGACCTTTCTCTCTGTCTCTCTCACTGTCCACTCTGCCTGTCAAAAAAAAAAAAAAAAAAAAAAAGGAGGAGGTGGGGGCCAGCGCTGTGGCTCACTTGGTTAATCTCCGCCAGCAGCACCAGCATCCCATATGGGCACCAGGTTCTAGTCCTGTTGTTCCTCTTTCAGTCCAGCTCTCTGCTGTGGTCTGGGAGGGTGGTGGAGGATGGCCGAAGTTCTTGGGCCCCTGCACCTACATGGGAGACCAGGAAGAAGCACCTGGCTCTTGGCTTTGGATCAGCACAGCGCCGGCCATTGCAGCCATTTGGGGGGTGAACCAATGGAAGGAAGACCTTTCTCTCTGTCTCTCTCTCTCACTAACTCTGTCAAAAAAAAAAAAAAAAAAAGGAGGAGGAGGCGGCGACGACGCTAAAGGTGAAATCCCTGGCAACAGATTGCGCACATCCACTTGCAAGGAAAAAATTAGCCCCACTCATGCCCTAATGAAGAGGGCAGACAGCTAATCGAAGGAACGACAGCCAATACCACAGACATCAGCTGGCAAAATCCTGACTGACAAATTAAAGAGCAGCAAAGTTTCTCACTGGGTGCTAAACCATGTGGTCGATTTGGAGGAGAGCAGAGCAGAGCTTCCCATGGGGGTTTCCAACAAGTGGGGGGACCGAGGTCCTGAAACATTTCTTCCGAGAATCTTAATGGGAGATGAAACCTGGCTTTACCAGTATGATCCTGAAGATGGAGCACAACCAAAGCAGTGGCTACCAAGAGGTGGGCGTGGCACAGCCAGAGCAAAGGCAGACCGGTCAAGAGCAAAGGTCTGATATTTTAGTATTCTACAATCTGTGAGCCAGTGAGAGCTCTTTTGCTCTAACAGAGAATTTATTTGATGTGAGGTATAAAGGGCGATATTTTGCCCTAATGTAATTTTAGATACCTCCTCTGTCAGCAAGGCAGCTGCTGCTATCATCCTTAGGCAGTGGAGGCCATCCTTGTGCAACCATGTCTAAGGTTTTAGAAAAGTAGCCCACAGGTCACTTAACAGGTCCCAGATCCTGAGTTAACCCTCCTAAGGTGACTCCCTGCCTCCCAGTGATGTGCAGCTGGGAGGGTCTCCCTGGGTTTGGCAGTCCTAGCACAGGGGCTTTAGTCATAGCATCCTTTAGCTGAGCAAAGGCTGTGGTTTTCTCTTTCCCCCAAAGGAAGGGGCTCTGCTTTGGCTGCCTGTTGAGAGCCTGGTTTAGGAACTGTGCTGTTTCCCTGTATCTAGGAACCTGACAGAGAAAACGAGGACTGCCTGAAGTTTGAAGAAGTAGGAATTTGCGCATGGCCCATATCCTCTCTGGGGCAGGTTTTCTCTCCCCAGGGGTGAGGATAAGGGTTAAATAATTAACACTCTAATGGACTAGCAATGCTTTGTTTTCCTCTGGATACCTAGTAGCTAGTTTTGCTAGGAAGCCAATGTACAAGACTAGAGTCTCAGGCTGGGAAAAGAGACAAACCAACAAATCATTTACATTTAACCATCTACATTATGGATTATTGTGCACCCCCCTCAAGAGATAGGCCCTTTAAGTCCTCAGTGAGGACCTGTCCAAATAGGTGCAGGACTATCTGAGTTGGCTGTTACTAAAAGCCCTGTTTTTAGGAACTGGCAGGGAGGGCTTTCTAAGCTTAATACTATTGGATAGACTTTTAATACTATTGGATAGACTTTTAAGCTGGGTGTGTGAGTCCCAGACCTATCCATGGGGTGCTGGAAGAGAACTGCAAGAGATGCGAATCTCCTTTAAGGGAGGCACCCTGTTGACTTGCATTACATGGCTGGACTAGGAGGAGAGCTGAATAGGAGGCTGATAGAAATAGGCAACTTGTGTTTCACTGACCCTAAGCCATCCCCAATAGCAGTGGCTGGAGCTGGAAGCTGGGCAGATTGTAGAATACTAAATATCAGGTCCTCCTTCTAGAAAACCCTCAGGTAAAAATAAGACATTGCTCTACTCTAAACCCGGCTACTTTAATGCCAGTTCCAGGGGAAAGTGGTCCCCTCCACTCCTGTACTGAGACTGTAGACTTGATCTATGCCAGCAGAAGGGACCCAAGAGACAGCCCCCTGACTAACGCAGATGAGGTTTGGTTCACAGACAGAAGCAGCTTTGTCAGACGGGACCTGCTTCTCAGGGTAGCAACAGTTACAGCCTGGCACGTTACTGAAGCGTGCTCTGCCCCCAGGAACTTTTGCTCAGTTAGCAGAACTGATTGCCTTAACCAGAGCTCTAGATCACACAAGGGATTTGTAAGGCACCTTCACTCTGCATGGAGACCTCAGTCTTCTGGTAAGGTAGAAAGAGCCAACCAGGCTCTATGGAAAACATCACAAGTATAGAAATGTGTGCTTGGTAAGAAAGGTCAAGAAGTAAAGAGTGTTCTTGGTAAGGAAGGTTAAGAAGGAACGAGGTTTTAAAATAAGGAAAGGACATGGTTTGTAAGAACGACTATCCTGATGGCTAGTTTACTCTAGACCGGAATGGAAATGATGGAATGTTTAAAGTAAGTTGAAGAGGGTGTGTGGAAGTCACAAAAGGTTATGAAAGAAAATAATACTGGACATGCTAACTGCTGCTCCAGGGGGTATCTGTGCCATGTTCCAGGAAGAATGTTGTCTCTGGGTCAATCAGACTAGACAGGTACAAATCCAAATTCGTACTTTTCCTGGACAAAGCCAAACAGCTCCAGGACCAGGCCAAGCAGGGCTGGGATTTCTGGCCTGACATCTGGTCATGGAAATCCTGGCTATTTCCTCTCCTTGGCCCACTAACTTCTGCAATCTTGATGCTTCTCTTTGGACCGTGTGTTTTTAATGCCCTTGTTCATTTTGTCTCTAACAGACTAAAAGCTGCCGAACTCCAAATTGTCGTCAGACAAGGCTTCCAGCCCATTCCATTGGACGACCTGAGCAGCCCTCTGGACCGAGCAGCACAGTCTTTCCAAGGCCACTGTTGCACACCACAAGACAGGTAGCAAGAGGAAATACCCAAATCCCCCTCGACGCCCATATGCCAGCTTTGAAGAAGTTACAGAAAACGGAACTCCATCCATAATCCCAAAGACGAATTTTGGGTATTACCTCTTGAGGGGGGAATGTTAGGTAGGAAGTCAGTTATGAGCTTATGTGTGTGTGACATAAAGGCCTAAAGAGAAGACATCTATGTCCAGCATATGCTGCATCTCAAAGTCATCCTGATGGTGTTTCAGGGGCAGTCCAGTATTCACATCCTGCCCTGCCCTGACCCCTTCTACCTGATAACCCACCCCTTCTGCCTGACAAATCTTCCACAATCTCCCAGGTGCAGCCCAGTATCTGCATTTCAAACACCCTGCTCCAGATCCCAATTCTCTAGGGGGTCCTGCCCACCCTTCCTCCTGTCTGATAACATTTGCATCCATAAAGTCCTTTGTTTCAGACCTTCAAGAGAAAACTCAGAAGTTTTTCTATTTACATCCAAAAAGCCCTTTGTTCAAGAGGAGCAGAGGTGGGGAAGCAAGACCCATCTCCGTAACCCTCCCCCCTCAACCAGACTGCACGCTCAGCCCTCTGCCTCTCTGCTGAGCCGCCTGCCTGGCCTGGCCAGGTGTAATCTCTCCACTCAACTATGTAACCTTGCTCCTTCCCCTCCCTCTCCCAGTCCGAGTGACTGGGCACTCTCTCAGTCTCAGGTTCTGTCTGAAGAGGTGCCCATCCGTCCTTACGGATGTCCCTTCCCTAATAAACTTTGCTATTTTACCTCCCACAAAAAAAAAAAAAAAAAAAAAAGAGCAAAGGTCGTGGCAACTTTGGGGGGATTCTCGGAGAACTTTGCTCATTGACTTCCTGGAGAGCCGAGGGATGGTGACATCTGTTCCTTGGGAGAGAGCCCTGGCTCCTGCGGAAAACTGCCCGGGACAGCCTGCTAGAGTCCTTCCTCCCCATGGCAATGCCCCTGCCTCACCAACTCCATGAGAGCTTCGCTGGGCAGTCATTACGTGTCCAATTAGAGTCCTGGCTTGGCTCCTTCTGACCTCATTTGGCTTAATTATCTTAAAGTTTTTCTACAGTTAATAGTGAAAAGAGACTGCACTGATGTAGCTGAATCCCAGGACCCTCAGTTCTTTGGGATGGACTAACTGGCTGATTACAAATCTTGTTACAAATGCTTCTTGGCCTTGAAAGAGATCTGTTGAAATCAACTTTATATACATCTTATCTTTGAATTCCGTTTTTTACACAAACTGCTTGAAAGCTCCATATTCATACTAAAAAACCTGGGAAGAGCTTAACTGAAATATTAGTGAGTGGTGATGTGGGGTGACGTGTGACAGTCATTTCTCCTTTCTTCCTGATCTTCCAAATTTGGGCAACAAGCATTACTTTATTTGAAGTAGTTCCACAGAAATCACTTTTATTTTATTTTTTTAAGATTTACTTATTTATTTATTTGAAAGTCAGAGCTGCAAAGTCAGAGACACAGAGAGAAAGATCTTCCATCCACGGGTTCACTCCTGAAATGGCCGTAACGGCCAGGGCTGGGTCAGAACGAAGCCAGGAGTTTCTTCTGGATCTCTAGGGAGGGTGGAGGAGCCCAAGCACTTCGGCCATCTTCTGCTGCTTCCCGGTGTACATTAGAAGGGAGCCAGATTGGAAGGGAGGCAGCCAGGACTTGAACCAATGCCCATTTGGGATGCTGGCATCACAGGTGGCAACTTTACCAGCTATGCCACAGCGCCCGGCCCCGGAGGCCATGTTTAAACTCTGAACAATAAGACAGAAGGCACCAAGTGGACACAAAAGATTCTGATTTATAACAAAAGACGACCTGAAATAAGTGAAGGTGTTGTTGGCCCTCCAGAATGGTTCTCTCCGCCCCTTGGGCCACATCCCATGGAGCGCCTTGGGTCTCCAAAGCAGGAGGAAGGAAGGCAGGATCCATTCCAACACAAAAGGGGAGGTACTCAACAGCACCCCCTCTGCACAGAGGCAGGACAAAAGCAGCCCACGGCTGACACCAACGTGCACCTGCCAGTAACCTCCGAGCTGGCCAACCTAGAACTGGTGAAGAATCACCTTGTCTCTAGTATAAGGCGGCAGAGCCGAGGGTCACCTGCCTACAGGCACAGAGACACCCCAACACCGGGTCTGACAACCAAGAAGGCTCCTCAGTAACCAACAAGCAACAGCAGGCAGCGTACACCGTGAGGCCACACAGCTCGGAGGGCGGCTCAGGTCGCAGGTAGGAGGAAGCAGGACTGCGGGAGACTTGATCGTGCTCATCAGAACAGCACACCATCCCAGAGGTACGAATGGCTTAGTTCCGGAATGTTCCATCATGATTTCCGGTCTGTGTTTAGTGCAGGAAACAGAGCGTGGAAGGTGACACTGTGTACAGGAGAGCAGCAGAGAAGGGCTGCAGCCCCTGTGCAGCTCACGGCTGCCCCTCTAGGTGGACGAGGAACTATATAGAAGGATACAAACTCCCTAAGGTTCCAGGCACCTACTGTGGCTCAGGAACGTGTCCCCAAGGAGCTGAGCACCTGCTAACAGCAGCAGCCCATCACTCCTACTCACTGCACCAGGCATTTAAGATACCAAGGCCCTGTACCTGGAAGTCTACAAGGTGGGACCAATAAGACCTGCCCCTCTCTCCCTCACTCCCTGTGGGCCTTGGCGAAACATGCAAATGAGCACAGGCCCAGAGGGTCACATGGCAGGTCCAACACAATGGTCGTTTTTTGTTTTTTGTTTTTTAAGATGTATTTTATTTGAAAGACAGGGTTATAGAGAGAGAGGAAAAAAGCAGGAGGCGGGGGTGAAAAAGAGAGATCTTCCATGTGCTGCTTCTCTCCCCCAAATGGTCCAGCCAGGAGCCTGGAGCTCCATCCTGGGCTCCCACATGGGTACAGAGGCCCAAGCACCTGGGCCATCTTCTGCTGCTTTACCAGGTGCGTTAACAGGGAGCTGGATCTGAAGTGGAGCAGTCAGGACAAGAACCGGCACTCACAGGGGATGCCGGCATCACAGGCAGCTTAACCCACTGCGCAGTGCCAGCCCCATTCTGGCTTTTAAAGGTTTTATCTACAGTGGATTCCTTTTCTCTGTTCATTGCTTCTAGGCTTAGCACAGCTCCTGGCGGGGAATAAACCTCGGGCAGGGGCACGTGTAGCAGGGAATAAAGATGCTGCCTCAGTAGTCTCGCACCAGTGCCATGAAACAAGCATCAAAAACGCTGAATATGGGGCCAGCGTCATGGTACAGAGGGAGAAGCTGCTGGTGACACTGGCACCCCGTATCAGAGCTGCTCTGCTTCCAATCCAGCTAATGTGCCTGGGGAAGCAGCAGAAGATGGCCCGAGGGCTTGGGCCCCTGTACCCATGCGGGAGACCTGGTTGGAGTTTCAGGCTCCTGGTTCAGCTTGGCCCAGCCCTGGCTGTTACAGCTTTTTGGGGAGTGAACCAACAGATGAAAAATCCCTTTGCCTATCTCTCCTTCTCTCTTTGTCACTCTGCCATCTTTCAAGTAAATAAAACAAATCTTAACAATAATAAATAACCAAGCCCTGCCCTGGGTTTTGGGATTGCAGGGAAGATACAGTGGGCTTGCATTCCCTTCCCACTCTGCGGTGGTTCCTGGAGGTGGGAGGTGAGCAGTGGGGGCGGAGGCGCCCTCACCCTGCTCCTCTCTCCCTGCACACATCAACCAGCTAAGCCTACAGATGGTGCTGTAGGAGCAACTGCTCCCTTCCCCACGGGAGAAGAGGACGCCCTGCGCAGCCGCGCCCTCACAGGCCCGTCTCACAGGCGCCAGCACTCAGCTACAAGCATCTTGAAAAGTGAGGAGCAAGGCAGCGGCGGCAGAACGCGGCAGCTGCGGGACCCCAGCCTCCCCGGAGAAGCCCAAGTGCAGGCCGGCAGGCTGCAGCCACCGGGGCGCCCTCCAGGGCCGCTCCTGTTCAGGAGAGCTGAGACGACCCCTGGCACGGGTCAGGCCCCTTCCCACGAGCACCAGGGAGCTTTCTGGAAGTCAAGCCGCGTGGCCTGGGGCAGCACACACGGAGCCGGTCCCGAGCCGGGAGGCGATGAGCAGCCCGCGGCTTCGTGGTGTTCCTCTACGTGTATTCAAGGGAAGCCTTTGCTTCGCTCCCCCACCCCAACAAGAGGCTTCTCCATGTATTTCCGTAACACCCGCGTCCTCTTGGATCAAGGTGAGGAGGCGAAAAAGGCAAGGATGAAGTAAACGGTGTTCGAAATGTTGTAGCTTGAGAATGCTCGAATTCTCCTTTGTTCTAGAAGTGTGGGGACGGCTGAAAATATCGGGCAAACATATAAATGGTCCCTGTGGTTTGTTGTTTTGCTCTTGAAAACTGAACAATACCCAATTATGGATGATCAGGCCCTATGCGGAACAGACAATTCTGCAGCTTAAAAACTGTTATTCCAGGGCTGGCGCTGTGGCGTAGGAGGCTAAGCCTCTGCCTGCAGCACCAGCATTCCACGTGGGCACGGGTTCGTGTCCCAGTCCGTCCTCTTCTAATCCAGGTCTCTGCTTGTGACCTGGGAAAGCAACAGAAATTGGTCCAAGCGCTTGGGCCCCTGCTCCCACTTAGGAGACCTTGGATGGAGTTTCTGGCTCCCAGCTTCAGCCTGGCCCAGCCCCAACCTTCGCAGCCATTTGGGGAGCAAACCAGAGGATGAAAGATCTCTGTCTGTGACACTGCTTCTCAAATAAATAAAATCTTTAAAATAAAAAATGAAGCCATTATTTCCCAGGGGAGACTCACTCGGGGATCACAGGACTTGGTGTGGGAGCTCCCCGACTTTCTCTGCTTCCTGCTCCAAACACAGAGCCTTACACCTGCATTCTGCCGGGACCACCCTCCATGCCACGGCAGAGGGGACGCACCTCCACCAGCTTGGAGGCCAAGTGGAGGGCAGAGAAGGCACAGCAGGGCCAGGGAAGGCGGTGGCTGCCTGGGGCGCTGTGGGTCTTGAGTCGTAGACAGGGTGTGCGTCAGGCCAAGAAGACAGGGATGCACGCTGGGGCTGGGTCCTGGGTGCCCCTGCAGGCCACGGGAGAAGCAGACCTGACCTATACTTGCAGGCCAACAGAGCTGCTCCCCACAGCAGTGCTGCAGGCTGGGAGCAAGGAGCCCTCCTCAGTGTGTGCACACAGCGGACACCGCGGGAAGGCACAGTCCCTCCAGCCCGACTAAGCCGGGCAAGGGGAATCCCAGCGGAAGCCCTGGGTGCCGCCTCGCTGTGCTGCCAAGAATCCACCTGCAGAGACAGGCAGGGCACCTGGGCCTCCTCACCGTGCAGCTCGGACTCGGCGGCCGAGGGGATGGGGGACAACCTGCCCCACAGATGGGCCATGGCATGGGAGATGCAGGGACGGGGACCCCTCCCACCCCACCCCGGGGTCACATCTTTGCAAAAATGTTTAAGATTTACTCTAAAATATGTGGATTAAAATTAGAGAGAAATTTAAAATTGAAGAAAACACAAACATCAATACAAAGGTCGACAGAGGTGGTCTGGAGGTAGGTGACCAAAGTCACCAGTGACCCACGGGCAAGAAACGCTTAGGATGGGCCACCCACGGGGCCCTGGGTCACTGCTCCATCCCATGCCCAGAGGAGCAAATGGAGGCACAGACGTTTCCTACACAGCTCGTCCGAGGCCACTAACCCAGCCAACGCAGGCCCTCGCCCCGCATTCCCAGGCCCGTCTGTCTGCCTTCAAGTTTGGTTCCAATTTCCTAAGACTGGGGTAGGGGTGTGGGGAGACCATGCCAGACACCACTCCCGGGGTAGGGGAGGATCTTCCTGCCATCGACTTCTAAAATAAACAGCCCACGCAGGACATCATGGCAGAGATTTCGGTGCTGTATGCAAACATGATCACAAACTGTGGACGGTCACAGAAGGAAGCTTCATTGACACCAGGGAGCCCAAACCGAAAGCACTCGTCAAAGGCCACCCACAAAAACCTCAGCCAGGCCATCACTGGGGCCAGCAGAGTGGTCAGGGCAGAGGTGGGGCCAGCAGACTGGCGGGGGCTGGGAGAGAAGAGAAAGGACAGACGACCCCACCCTGAGTGCTGGGGGTGGGACAGGGAGATAAGAACACAAGGGGTGCCTCTGGTCCCAGAAACAGGACTGGCGCTGGCCAGCAGGAGGTGCCCCTCGCTTGCTGAGTGGCTTAGCCCCCTGGGGCCTCCCATCCTACCCCAGCTCAGAGGATCTGCAGTCCCGGACCTGGGTTGGTGTGGCTGCTGTGGAAGGTGTGTGACTGGCAGGACACCTGCTTACTTTTTCTCCAATCCATGCCAATAATTCAGACCCAGAAACTGGAAGTAACATGGTAAAGCCCAAAGCCTCTCAGACCAGATGGAGCAGGAGCCAGGGGCCCTGGGGCCACCTCACCTACCCAGGCAGCCACGAGACAGCCAACCTGGGGGACCTGCAGTGCCGCCTGGCCCCAATCCCTCCTCCACACGCACTGCTGTCCAATCCACTTACATCCGTGCCCTCTTTCTCAACCACGCTGACATCACCTGAGCATCAGGACCCACAGGAACCCTGCCACCAGCACGGCGCCCTGCCCCGCCTGGAACACAGTGCCCTCAGCTGAAGGAGCTGTGAACACTCTTTGGGGCCTGGCCACCACTGTGGCTGACGGGTAAAGCTGCCGCCGGTGACCCTGGCATCCTACATGGGCACTAGTTTGTGTCCTGGCTGCTCCATTTCTGATCCAGCTCCCTGCTGATAGCCTGGGAAAAGTAGCAGCAGGTGGCCAAGTGCTGGTGCCCCTGCCACCCACTTGGGAGACCCGAATGAAACTCCTGGCTTTCACCTGGCCCAGTGCTGGCCACTGTGGCCATCTGGCGAGTGAACCAGCAGGTAGATGACCTGTCTGGCCCTCTGTAACTCTTTCAAATTAAATAAGTCTTAAAACACTATTTGAAGGGTTCACATGCTTCAGCGTCTAATGGTTCAAGTGCTAGTTAAGGTGCCCTTGTTCTGTGTCAGAGAACCTGGGTTCAAATTCTGTCTTGAGATCCCCATTCCAGCTTCCTGATAATATGCACCCTAGAGGTGGCAGCTCTGGCTTCAGTAGTTAGGGTCCTGCCTCGTGTGTGGGAGACCTGGATCCCAGCTTCAGCCTGGTACAGCCCTGGCTGTGTGGGCATGTTGAGAGTGAATCAGTGGATGGATGCTCTGTGTGTGTGTCTCTCTCTCTGCCTCTCCATTTTTTTTCTAATTTAAAATTCTGAGATCCCAAGTTAACAACAAGACAAACTTCTAGTGAACTTAACAGAACACCTGGAAATGAACTTCTCACCAGCTGCTTCCTGTCCCTGAGGAGGGGGTGGCAAAGCTGGCTGGGAGGTGCCCAGCGTGGATGTCCAGCAGAGCTGGCTGGCATCAGCCCTGGACTCCAGGTGACCATGGGCAAGTGTCCTTCCTGTCTACACAGCACGGTGCTAATTACTGCTTCCCCTCTGGGTGGACATGGGAGTAACTAAGACGAGCTCTGGCTTTCACAGGGGAGCAAATATGCTCACACCAGCCCATGCTCGCCTGATTTCTACCAATATCATGATTGGTTTTCACTGACGTGGATAACTGGGGGCTGAACACCAATCCGGAAACCGTGCGTGTCTACAGAACCCACAGGCTCCTGTCTGCTCCATTACCCCTCCGCCAGAGCCTCTCATGCCGATGCTCACCAGCCAGCCTGTCGCCTTCCAAACCCCTTCGCTGGCAGCGGGTGTCCAAGGCTCGCCCCGAAGGCCACTCTCAAGCCCGCAAGAGCAAACTGCAACTGATACCAAACCAACAGGTTGGGGCGCAGTGTTGTGGTGCAGTGGTTAAACCACAGCCTGCAAGGCCGGCAGCCCGTATCAGAGCTCCGCTTAAGGCCCCGGCTGCTCCAGTTCAGACCCAGCTCCCTGCTAGTGCGCCTGGGAGCACCAGGAGATGGCCCTAGTGCTTGGATGCTGGCACCCATGTGGGAGGCCCGGACGGAGTTTCTGGCTCCTGGCTTCAGCCTGGCTCAGCCCTGGATATTGGGGCCATTTGGGGCGTGAACCAGCAGATGGAAGAGTGCTTGCTCACTCTCGCTCCCTCTGCCTTTCAAATATATAGTTTAAGTTTTTTTAAATTAAGTTTCAACCCAGGGCGTGGAGGAGGGACTTCAACTGCCAGGCAGGGGACACAGCATGCTCCAGGACTGCACGCAGACAGCTGGTGTCTTGGGACAGAGCGCGACCCCTTCTCCCAGGCCCAGCTGCACTGAGCTCCCCACCCCCCAGCCACAGCAGCCCTTCCTCAGGGCACCAAACCCACCTCCTGGAGAAAACAAGGTGTGTGCTTCCCCTGCGTATCCAACAGCACCCTGGATTTTCGTCATGAGCAGCCCCGGTGTATTACAAAGACACCTCCAGGCTGGACATCGGGCACCCCGGATGCTGACCATGTCCCCTCTGGTGCCACCGACCCTATTCCCCAGGTACTGGGTGCCTGCACCTCTCCTGCCCTGCACCCTCTGATGCCGGGGCCGGAGCCTGGGCAGCGCACTTTGCAGCCTCCCTTCCCAGGAGGCTTTGCTGCTGGGGTACTGCAGGCAGAATGCAAGTCTGGAGGCAGGGCTTTCGGCTCAGGGACGCCACTCGGGCGGGCAGCCTCCCATCAGGTACCCCAGTACATCTACCGCAGCCTCCCCCTTCTCCCCCAGACGCATGGCCATCAGATGCCAGCTCCCCCACCCTCTCAGTGCCCCTCAGAAGTCGGAGCCCTGGCCAGGGAGCCCCTCCCTCACAGCTCCTGGGTCCTAGAAATTCACCTGTTCTCTTCTGCATCCCCAGCTCTAGGGTGACACTGGCTCCCCGGGCGCCCTCAGCTGCCCCCTCTGCTCACTCACACATGGACATGGCTGTAACCAATCCCCTGCGTCAGATTCCTCTGTGAGAAACGCCTAGCGCGGTCCCAGTTTTCCTGGCTAGACACCATGGACACAGACTAAAACGGGAGGGTTGGTCCCTTAACCTCCTGTCTCTCAGTGGAGCTTCAGGGATCACCGCCTCCCAGTTCTGGAATGAAGGATTTTTTTTTTTTTTTTTTTTTGACAGGTAGAGTTAGACAGTGAAAGAGAGAGAAACAGAGAGAAAGGTCTTCCTTTTTCCATTGGTTCACCCCCCAATGGCTGCTACGGCCGGCAAGCTGTGCCGATCTGAAGCCAGGAGCCAGGTGCTTCCTCCTGGTCTCTATGCGGGTGCAGGGCCCAAGGATCTGGCCCATCTTCCACTGCACCCCCGGGCCACAGCAGAGAGGTGGCCTGGAAGAGGAGCAACCGGGACAGAATCCGGCGCCCCGACCGGGACTAGAACCCGGGGTGCCGGCACCGCAGGCGGAGGATTAGCCTAGTGAGCCGCAGTGCCGGCCCACGAAGGATTTTTTAACCATAGAAACACGGGCCCGTAAGTGCGCACCTGCACATGGTACAACCCTGCCTGGACAGGAGTGTTGGCCTTTGCCAAGTCCTCATTTAACAGAACACCATCTGCAGGCTGCCCCGAGACGCAGACAGGAGCACCAGAGCATGCCACGGGCGTCCTGACAACTCATCACCACCACACCCCGAACCTGGAGCCAGTGCCTTCCACACTCGAGGTGGGGCAAGGACTCTGTGAGCAAACCTGAGCCAAGCAGCAGGGCTTCATACAGTTCTCACACGCACACACATGTAGAGGCACTCGTGTACACACGTGTTCACATGGGCACACACATACATGCACGCATACACACACACAGGGTTACAGACACAAGGCCTCCCAATAAGGTTGTCAGGCACAAAACAAAATGATTCTGTGGCCACGTCTTTTCCTTCGGCTCAGCAAAGGGCTCGTGTGCAGCAAAGCCACCTTCCTGACAAGAAAACCCAGCTCCATGTCTGCAGCCAGGCGCCGGCAGCCGCACAAACCCAACATCCTTGAAAAACCGTGGCCTTCACTTTGTTTTTTGCGAAAAAGGAAAAAAAGACAGGTTTTGCTCTCCAAGTATGAATTCTTTGAATAACTTCCCCCAAGGCCAAGTCACTTTTATAAAAGGCATCTTTTTCATGTACATTCCTTACAAAGAAAGGTGAAAAGTAAGAATTTGGAGTTGTTTTTGCGGGCTTCGTGTTTCTACAGTTGTGTGTGTGCACACTACACGTGTGTGGCTAAAGCCCCAGACGAACACTAATGAGCCTTGGAGTCCAAAACCTGTGCTGGAGAGGTGTGAGGAACGCAGCAGGGCTGGGGGGTGGGGGTGGGGATGGGTAGGGGGCCCGAGGGACGGTTCCGTGTGGGGTCACGGCCCCACGGACACACAACAGCCAGGCATCACTGCCCGCAGGCACAGCTGAAACTCACTCACTCACTCAGACACCTGCTACGTACGCACAGTGCCACGCACCTCCACAATGGAGGGGACCCCTGAGAAGATGCTGACATCATGAAGAGACGCGTGCAAGAGGAATTCTATATGTGATGAGTGCTAGCGAGGAAGAGGAAGCTAAGGAGCGAGCCCCTGCCCACACTGGGGCAGGGGTTCAGGAGGAGGACAAGGAGGCATCCCGAGAAGTGACCACGAGCCACTGTGGGACCCGACAGGCTGGGGCAGGAGAGAGGAGCCGGGTGCAGTCCAGGCGGCGGGGACAGTGTGGGCACAGGCAGTAACAGGCACACGCAGGCTGACGTGGAGCGTGTCAAAGATCTCTTCCCCCCAGGGGCTTCCCTTCTGCACACGCCACCCTGGCTTCTCTGGGTAGAGAGGACCCCAGGGCCCAGTGTGCAGTGGGGACGCTGGATGGACAGCTCCACGGGAGCCCAGGGGAGAATGGACTACAGCTGGACAGGGAAGGCAAAGCTGCCCGGCTGGGAAGAGGCGGCAGAAGCAGCACTGGGGACATGGGCAGGGAGGGGCCGGCAGAGCCCGGTGCCTGGGAGGGAAAAGCACAGCCCGTCCGAGGGCCCAGGAAAGAGGGCACTGGGTTGATCCAGGGGTACCTGGGGTCTCGCCGACAGTTCCTGGTGGGGGTGGGGGGACTAAAACCGGACCAGAGACGGCTGAACACACAGACTTTGGAGCAGTCCGGAGAGGAGACACAGGGAAGCAGCTGGAAGGGACAGGAGTGGGAGAGGAGTCCCCAGGACGAACTGGGGTGGGGGGCACTGAGGGCCATCTCCCCTCACTCCCTGCTGCTCTCCCCTCGCCGGCTGCAGCTCCACAGGCTTCTGGTGAATGCCAGTGCCTCACCGGGGAGGTGAGGTCACCCACCTGCACCTGTCACACCGACTCTGGCGGGTGCTCCCCCCAGCGAGGCAGAAAAGCAAACAGCAGCCCTGGCAACGCCCCACAGAGGACAGAAGCCTGCTGGGAATCTCCGCCCGGGAAAAGCGTGGAGGGCGAGCCGGAGCTGTGCACGCCCCAGGGAAAGAGGGGACACGGCGAGCGGAGAAGCCCGCCGCCGTGGGAAGAACGCTTCAGGCTGGCTCCCCAGGCCGGAGGCCGAAGGCCGCATTCTCTAGTTGACGTGAGTCAGGCCTATCTTTGTCCCAACCCCTAATAACTAGTAACCGTGCTGCTTGCTAAACAGGCCTACGGCAGCAGTCACCAAGTGGCTCCTGGTCTGGGGGCCAAGCGTCTGAGACCAAGGTGGCAGAGGGCTGGCTTCTCCTGGGCCTCTCCCCTGGGCCTGCCCCCCGCTGGGTCCTCAGCTCCTCTTCTCAGAAGCACAGCCAGCAGATCAGAGGGCCTCATTTTCACATACTCACTTTTTTTTTTTTATTTCTTTGAAAGAGTTACAGAGAAAGACAGTGAGAGACAGAATCATCTTCCATCCATTGGAATGGCCACAATGGGCCAGGGTTGGGCCAGACCAAAGCCAGGAGCCAGGAGCTTCCTCCAGGTCTTCCAGGTGGGTGCAGAGGCCCAAGGACTCGGGCCTGCTTTCCCAGGCCATAGCAGAGAGCTGGAACGGAAGTGGGGCAGCCGGGACTCGAACCGGTGCCCACATGGGATGCCAGTGCCGCAGGTGGAGGCTTTACCCAGTTCGGTCACACAGTGGCCTCTTTAAAGACCCCAGCTGCAAACAGTCACCTCCTCAAGTGCTGAGGGGTGGGGAGGGGGCACACACGGCTCAGCCACAACTGATGCTCTTCTGCCTCCCTGACGTCAGCAGCACGCGCAGCACCAGGCACCTGTGCACGCTGGGTGCCGGCGAGTCTGTGGCACCCCCGGGCCGGACTGCGTGGCCACGGCTCAGGCCAAGGACGAGCGTCTCAGCTGCGGCGAGACACGCCTGGCGGACTCAGGAGAAACCAACGCCAGCACGGAGGATCACCGTGTGCTCCCCCGCCCTGCTCCACTCTGCGGCCAGCCTGTTGCTGAAAGCCGACACCAGCCTGCTGGAGCTTGACAGTTTTATCTTCAAAATTGATGGAAGGGGAGAAAAGAACATTCCCCAAACACACAGCTTGAGGGAAGAAATTAATTAACGTGCTCGCGTTTCAAGCAGAGCAAGACGGGGCAGACAACGGCGTGCAAAGCAGCCTACGTGTCCTCCGCACCTGGAGCCCCCGCTGGCCCCCGGGTAGGGCTGCTCTCGACAGATCATCTTTCACCCGAGACGGGGACGCTCAAGGGACCTCAAGCGACTGAGAGAGACCTCGGGCAGCTTAGAAATGCCCCCTGCACACGCACACAACCGCCACCCGCCTCTGCAAGGGGCCAGCCACTCTGAGGACCAGTAACTCCCACTCCAGACGCCACTGCTTCTGCGCAAGACTGAGTTAACGCTGAAGGCTCCCTCCGGCCTCCGCCTGGCCCAGTGCCCCCAGCTCCCCGGGCACACCTGGTGGTCGGCGACTTCCCCAAGCTGCCGGGGAGTGGGGGCGACAGCCTTCTGGCCTCCGAAGCTCCCACTCAGTGGGTGTTCGGTCAGGGCCTTTGAATGAAGGAGCTGAGGGGAGAGGAAGTTAGTGAACTAAAGCAACTCCTCAGCTCCACGTTTACAGGCTTGGGAGAAGGCGACCACAGACCTGGGGCCCTGGAGGGCTCCCGGTCATCAGACCCCGCATGGACGATCACGCCCAGGTCGCTCCTCCAGAGGCTGCTGGGAGTTCCGCGGCAGCCTGGTCGTCCCCAGGAGGTGGTGAAGGCACGCTCAGACCACCTCCGATAGGCCTGGGGTGGGCAGAGAAGTCAAACCGCTCCTCCTGGGGCCTGGACCCAGGCCCTAGAATGGGACTCTCGAACAAAGGATCCCCTTTCCAAATGCCAAGGCCCTCCAAGGGCAAATGCACCTGCTTACGTGTCTGGGAAAGCAGCGGAGAGAGGCCCAAGTGCTTGGCCCCTGAACCCACACGGAAGACCCAGAGGGAGTTCCTGTCTCCTGGCTTCAGCCTGGCCCAGTTGGCCGTCGTAGCTATTTGGGGAGTGAGCCAGTGGGTGAAAGATCGATCTCTCTCTCTCTTCACCTCTCTATAGCTCTGCCTGTCAACTAAATAAATAGTCAAAAAGAAACTATCCCTGCTCCATAGCTTCCTGATTCGTAAATATTTTATAAATGTAAGGTACGAGTTGTTACTAAGGTATTATACTTTAAATTTTATCCCTTCAATTTTTAACAGCTATCTTGAGATTAACTAAAAACTATGTAACTCAAAAACTATATAATTCACTAAAGTATGCCACTTGCAGTTTTTAGTATATCCGCGGAATTAAGCAGCCATCACCACAATTTTAAAACAGCGCTGTGGTGCGGTGGGTTGGTGCCCTGGCCTGAAGCGCCAGCATCCCATATGGGTGCCGGTCCGAGTCCCGGCTGCTCCACTTCCAGTCCAGCTCTCTGCTGTGGACTGGGAGGGCAGTGGAAGATGGCCCAGGTCCCTGGGAAGGGGCTCCTGGCTCCGGATCAGCACAGCTCCGGCCGTTGCAGCCATCTGGAGAGTGAACCAGTGGATGTAAGACCTCTCCCCCAACTCCATCTCTGCCTCTCCTCTCTTCTCCTCTCTCTTTCTCTCTCTCCATATCTCTCTGCCTCTCCTCTCTCTGTGTAGCTCTTTCAATAAATGGATAAATCTTTAAAAAAAAAAAAAAAAAAACAGGTTCATCACCCAAAGACACTCCCCACTTAGCCATCCCCGTTTGCCTCTGCCCTTCCCGACTCCACTCAGGGACATTTGAATTGAGTTTCCTTTCTGGCTCCTGTAACAGTGCTGCTCTGGACACATCTTTCCATCTCTCTGGGGAGCAAACCAGGAGTGGGCCTGCCGGGTCCCGAGGCAACCAGGAGTGGAACCCTTAGGTCATCCTGCGTCCAGGAGCAGAACTGCTGGCTCACACGGTAACTACCTCTGTGCTCACGCGTGCAGGAAATGTCCAGGTGGTTCCCTCACTCCCCATCAACACCTGCTGATCCATCCTCTTTCCTGTTACAGCCACTCACGGGAGCGGGACGCGGAGCCGCACCACCACTTTGACCTCCCTTCTCCGAAGGCTAATGGCACCTTTGCACAAGCCTGCGGACCAACCCGAGAACCGTCCAGGTTCTCTGTCCGTTTTTTAAACTGTGCTGTCTCTTTGCTCTCTAATTACATGAACTGTTTATATATTCATTCAAGTTTCTTTTTATATGTTTCACGTGGAGAAGGTTTTTCCCACGGTGAGGATGATCTTTTCACATGTATCTTGGTCTGATGAAGTCCAATTTACCTGGATTTTCTTCTCCATCTTGTGCGTTTGGTTCCACATCTAAGAAACCTCTTCCTAATCCAAGGTCATAAATATTTACAACTATGCTTTCACGGAGGAGTATGCTAGTGCTAGCTCCTAAGTGAAGGTCTTGGCTCCTCCCCTAATTTGTAAGTGACTGCACTGCATTTGTGACTACATGAGCATCCTCTGCTTGGCGCTCTGTTGAGCCACTCATGACGGCTATCAAATCTTTCCATCCTGAATCCCCTGTTCCTGATCTCTTTCTTTACTTTTGCTTCAGCTCAGAACAAAAAAAAAAAAAAAAAAAAAGTCAACGTCTGTTCTGTCTTAAAGCAATCTTTCCTGGAGGAGAGAAAGTACGGTGTAGAATTTCTTACCCTTAAGTAGCTAAGTGCACCTTTCACTTCCCTTCACATTTGAACAGAAACCTGAGTTGTCAGATTCCTAGGGCGCAACCACTTCTCCGCCCATCACTGTCACCCTGGCTCAGCGTCACGGATGAGCCCGACACCCGCCAGTTGCCTGTCTCCTGAGTAGCCCATTCTGTCTGCTTCAATTCAACACTAGCATGTTTCCTTTCATCTTACAACTCCAGATTTTGCCAGCATAAATCCAGCTGTGGGTCTATGTGTATTAATTCTGACCAGCACACAGTAAACCTTTTATCCTGAAGATGGAGGTTTTTTCCCCTATACCTTCTGGAAGTTCTTCACTCACTATAAATCTTTGATCCATGCTCCCAGTGTAACGGGAGGGAAAGGGCTCCTCTTCACTGAGCTTTTAAAACGATTTATTTTCATTTATTGAGAGGAGGGAGGGAGGGGGAGGGAGGAGGGAGAGGGAGGGAGAAAGAGGGAGAGGGAGGGAGAAAGGGAATCTTCTACATGGGCAGCAGGGGCACAAGTACTTGAGTCACCACCTGCTACCTTCCAGGGCGTGCACGAGCGGGAAGCTGGATCAGAAGTGAAGATGGGACTCCGAGCAGGCCAGTATGGGACGTGGGTGCTCCAAGCCACGATTCAGGCTGCTCGGTCACGGCTCCCCCTCTCCACGAGTCTCCGGGGGTCTCCACCCTCTCGCCTTCATTTCCAGCTCTTGCTCACCACTGTCCTTGTCCCTTTGCCTCCTGAGAGAGCCTCTCGCGTGGATTCGGTGTCTCACTCAGTCTTGCGGCCATGCCCACTCTGCTCCCTGGGTTTCCATTCCACCACAGCCAACTTTAAAAGTAACGACTTGCAAGCCTGTCTCACCCAGCTCTCTGACTGCAAGCTTCCTGTCCCTGCCTCTCAGCCTGAAGTCACCAGGGCGCTCTGCTCGCGGGAAGCCCCGCCTGCTCGGAGCCGGTCTGAGACGTCACCTCTGAGACAAGCTCTTCTCCTGCACACCCCCACAGCTCCCCTCCCCTGACCTGCGGCACCTGGAGGCCAGTCCTCTGCTCACTCACACGCCAACGGGAAGAGCCCTACCAAAGCCAGTGCACAGACCGGGGGCAGCGAGACAGCCTGGCGCTGTCCCATGCCAGGTCTGCTGCATTCGCTAGTCAGCTCCTCCAGGCTCCAGTGGGTCCTCCACTTCCCCAGAGGCTGGGACAGTGTGTGCTCAAGTGGCCAGGCCCTCCCCTCTGACTTCTGGGCCTCCTCTGTCCACTGGCCAGTGCTGGATGCCATGTGCCAACAGCACACCTCCTGCCATGGGGCCCGGCTGGCGCTGGCTGTAAGGTGGGCCGTGGAGCAGGGTACTGCCAGGCCAAGGTGGGCGACTGGCCAGTTTCTCAAGCCCCGGGAATCCCTGAATCCCAAGACCAGGGAGACGCAAGCAAGCAGGGCTGGGGACGTCTTTCCTCTCGCCCGCTTTCAGAAAGGCAGGGCTCGCCACCCTGAAAAGGCCAGCCCTCCCTCGGGAAGCCAGGCCCGTCGTCCTCCGCAGTCAGGGTGGTGTCTGCTTCTTCACTTTTCCCGTATGCTTTGTCTTTCGCAAAGCTCGCATGGGTTTCAGCAGAAAAGAAGACTTGCCAGTTGCCATGAAGCTGAGCGTCGCTCAACAGGAGAGCGGATGAGCAAACTGTGGTTATCCACACAGCAGAACACTGCTCGGCTGTAAAGAGGCGCCAGCTGTTGACATGATGACAACGTGGATGAATCTACAAGGAATCAGGAGCGAAAGAGCCAGACCAGTCAGAGCACGTCCTGCAGATGCAGCACCGCCCTGGCACCAAGAGCAGACGAGCGCCCAGCAGAGAAGATGGCTACAGACCAATCTCCCAAGTGAGCACAGTCGCAGAAATCCTCCACGAGGCAGCAGCAAATCAAACCCAGCAGCACACCAGAGAGAGCATTCACCAGGATCGGCTGGGGTGCATCCCAGGGATGCAAGGATGGCTCGATCTCCCCAGATGGATAAACGTGACACATCGCATCAACAGAACGGAGGTAAAAATCACATGACATCTCAATAGATGCAGAAAACACACTTGACAAAAACCAACATCCACTGACAATAGATACCAGGCAGAAACTAGGCACAGAAGAACCATTATAAAAAAAATTCTGAGCAGTGTAAACCAATCCAGTGATGAGAAGCAGCCCAGCAGGTCCTGGGAGAAGGACCAGGGTGAGGGGGGAGAGCGGCCACAGACATGGAGGAGGCGAGGGTGGGGACATTTCCACATCCTGACCACGGTGCAGTCCACAGCATAGTCACTCATCAAAGTGCACATCCAAGTTCACTCTGCCGCAGGTCAGTTTTACCTCCTGTAACTGATCCTGTGTACTGAGTGTGGCCATGCAGCTCTCACACCAAGGCCCACGCTGGATGGACCCCAGACTCCTGGGCAGGCTTTCCAGGGCAAGCAGAACAAGCCTCTTCTGAAGTCGTCTCTGACACCAACCCACCCCCCAAACACACACACACATGCACGCACACACACGAACATGCACACGCACAACGCAGTGGGACCCTCGCCACAGCACTGTCAGCTACACACCATTACAGGGGTTTAGGGTGCTGCTAAATAAGACCCCCAGATTTGAGTGGGAGCATCTGTTTCCCCGCACTGAGACACCTGGGTGGGCGTGTGACTGCCTGGACCAACAGCATGCGGTGGAAGTGACACTTGGGACAGCAGAAGCCGGCCCTCCAAGGCGGGGAAGCTTCTACCTGGCTAGCTGCAAGCCATCCGCGTGCCCTGAGCACCTGAGAAGCAGGACCACCATACGTGGGGACGAGGCCAAGCCACAGGTGCTTCAAGGACACTCACACCGAAGGTGTTTCCAGCTCGCTCCTGCCCCCACACCTCAAGCCTGCCCAGAGGAGGCCCAAACAACACAGCGGAAACCAGCTGCCGCCACTGTGCCCTGCAGAGTCTCTGACCCACAGATGGGCGCAGCCTGTCAGAACGCAGCCTCCAGCCTCGCCACCTCGGGATGATTCAGCAGCGATGTTCACGGATGCGGTAACGGGCCGGCTCCTCCCACGCTGAGCCCGGCAGAAACTCACGCCCAGCTACGCTTCCAAAGTCCAAAGCAGAGGCAGAGAACGGCCCACCCCCTCCTATGACCTGAGCTCGCCTGCACCTGTGCCCCCAGGCATCCAGTGGGAACACAGCCCAGAGAACGCCTCTAGAAGGTCATCTTACCTCAGCACGGCCCCTTCCTTCCTCTACTGCCCTGGGGACAGCAGGACGGTGTAGCTGGGGGCAGGGAAGCATCAGGGGCTGAGCGGCCCTATGTGAACACCTGTGGGCAGAGGCCACCCCAGAGGAAGGTGGAGACGGACAGAACCGCCGAGGCCTTCTCTAAGAGGGCATCGGCAGTGACACTGCATCCTGACCACAGGACTCCGTGTGCCTTTGGGGCTCATCACCAGCCCCATCTCCCCATCCCCCATCTGACTGCTGGGGTGACCATGTTAAAGGGACAGAGTGACTGGGCCAGGGACGGAGGTGAGCCCTGAGCTGGGCTGCTCCGGGGATTTTGTGACGCCTCATGCAACCGAGTCCACAGAAGCTCGAGATCACAGAAGCTGCAGGCGCCAGGAGCCACCTTTGCCTGCCTGGGGACTAAGGAGAGGGAAACAGAGGCCAAAGATGGCCAAGGAGAGCCACAAAGACCCAGTCCCGTTCCTGCAAGCCCGGGTGAGCCACGACTGCAGCTCACACCATCTGCCGAGCCTCTCACAGCAGGGAAGGACCCCCCCCAACCCCTTATGGGGGCAGGGGGAGGCAGGGCCTCACCTGAGATGGAGCGAGCCTTGACCCACACAGGGCCCCCCGGCCCTAGTGCCCAGCGCTCCTCCACATCTCCCCAGCGCACTGGGACCACGCTGTCTCCCAGCCAAGGACACAGCTGAGCACTTCGGGAGGAGAAAGCGAGGCGGGAGACGTCACGTGGCCAGCACAGTGCCAGGTGTGCAGTGGACAGCCTTCAAGAGCACCCAGGGCAGACCCCAGAGTGGGTGCCCCCTGACCCCGCACACAGATGAGGTGCCTTCCTGCACCCAGCCTCGTGCACTGAGACAACCACACCTGGGAAACAGACCGTGCCCCAAGGGGTCTTCAAATGCCCATGGGCAGTGTGCAGTGCGTGGGCACAGGAAGCTCTGCGCCAGCAGCAGGGCCAGGGCTAGTTTCTATTTTTCCATGAATTTTCTGAAGTACCCTCATATACATACCTACATATATGCAAATATATACATACGTGTGTATACATACATACACACACACATACATACACACATATATGGCTGCCCCACTAAGACAACCCAATAAGCAAAAACAACATCAGGACCAGCACTGTGGTGCAGTGGGTCAAGCTGCTGCCTGCAACACCAGCATCCCGTACGAGTGCCGGTTCAAGTCTCCGCTGCTCCACTGCTGATCCAGCTCCCTGCTAACGCGCCTGGGAAAGCAGCAAGGGATGGTCCAAGAGCCTGGGCCCCTGCCACCCACGTGGGAGACCCAGATGAAGCTCCCGGCTGCAGCCTGGCTCAGGCCTGGCTGTTGTGTCTATTTGGGGGAGTGAACCAGTGGATGGGAGATCTCTGTCACTCTGCCTTTCAAATAAAACAATCTTAAAACACACACACACACACACACACAAAATTAAGCAACAAGTACACTCTGAGCAGCTGGGGTACGTCCTGCCAGAAACGTCTCCCGTTTGCAGGATCCACTCCAGATTTCTCTAAAATGGTAAGCTCATCTACTTAATTTAAAATTTGATTCACTTAACAAAAATCTCACTTTATAAACAACTTCCCCGTGGCATCCAGGACTGAGAACCCAGCAGGACAGGCCCTGCTTTCCCCCGCAGAGGCACAGCCCTGTCAAGAGGTTACTGTCAAACACTGCGTTGCATCTGGCAGCCAGAAGTGACGTGCAGCTGTCTGGAGCCGAGGCAGCTAGCGGCCGCCTGCCGCAGACAACGGCCAGGGAGGAGGCGGAAGGCGACGGCGCTGAACCCGCGAATCCCCAAGGCCGACAGCAGCGGCCCGACGCCGAGGCAGTGAGGCTCTGAGCGCCCCTCGTGCTCCTGCTCGGCGTGCGCTGTTCTCTCCCCTTTCCGCGGCCGCTCACCACGTTCCCTTTTTAGGCAGTCACGGGAGCATCGCTCGCCAGGCAACCGCGCCTGGCACGTCCTCTAGGAGTCTGCCCTGTCAGTGTTGCAACCGTGAAAAAAAAAGTCATGGGAAAGGAAAACAGAGGCCCGGGCTTGGCCATCCTGGCCGCCTCCCAGCCGCTTCCCCCAGCAGGCGGCCCGGAGAGCAGTGACCGCGGGAGTCTGAGTCAGCCGGGGGGCGGGGGCCGGGCACACACACGGGGCACTGGACGCCCCGTCAGGCGAGGGAAGCCACAGGGGACTCATGCCTGGCAGGTCCCAGGGCTCCTTTCCAAATCAGCGTGTCCCCAGATCTGGCGAGGAGGGAGCCCCTGCACCTGCTGGGGAACTGCTTTTCCCCACACGGACATCCCCAGGGGCACGGGAAGCTCCGGGCCAACAGCAGGGCCAGCAGTCAGGCCTGGGACAGAGCCCCCCAGCAAGCTCATGGGGCGGGCACGCGTCGCTCCAGGTCAGCATTAGCAGTCTGGCCTGCCCACTCACCACCCTCCCCATCTCCCGATCCCTTCCCACCAGCTGCCTGGGAGTCCCCAGCCCTCTGAGATGCCAGGCGGCACACGACGCACAGAACTGCAGACGACACAGCCGGCTGTTCTCTGGGACACACGAGGTCCAGCAGGGTTCAGGCCTGGCTCTCATCCCGGTCCCCCAGGGAGCAGCCCCCAGCCGGACCTCTTACCTTCCCCAACGCCGCCCAGGGTGCGGGCAGCTCAGCCACCTCCAGAAACTCTCGGCGCTGCCCCTCCTCTTCCCTACCACGGCGTCCTGCAAGGGCCAGGACCCACCCAGGAGCCTACAGGAGCCCAAAGCTTCCTGCAGCACGGCCAGGGCAGGACTGGGGGGAGATCTGGGGCCAGGGACAGTGGTTCCCTGGGAAGATACCCAGCAGTGCCCATTTGTGCTGAAGAAGGCACTTAGCCAGCTCGGGGGTGGGTTAGATGGACCCTGCAGCCTCCCAGAAAAGAAACCCAGACTCGTCCCAGGGACACAGCAGGCAGGAAACCCCGCAGGCCCCCATGCGCGGAGGTGGAGCCAAGGGAGCCTCCCCCACAGCACAGGCCAGCTGTCTTCTGCAAGGAAGTTGCACCTCTGTCCACACCGACCCAGAGCAGGGTTCCTTCCCACAGGGGCTCCCAAGGCCACGTGTATTCCCTAAGCGAGCCAGGGACCCCACCTGATGAGCTCTCTCTAAATCACAGCTGTGTCCTTGGAGAGCAGAAAACCCCCTTGTCACCTCCCCAGGCCTGATCAGCCCAAGCACAGGGTGTGGACGCCCAGGCAGGCAGATGCCCCGGGCAGAAGCGGGTGAGCCCTACCCCCGTCCCTCCACAGCTGGCCCCAGGTTCCCTCCGCACCACCAGCAGCGCCGACCACCACTGACGCCAAGTTTTCTGCACCGCTAGGCAGGGACAGGCTCGGCTTTCCTGGGCTTCTCCCCCCACACCCCCACCCCGAGGTGTCCTGGTCCAGCTGACAGACAGACAGGGAGTCTGATCTATGACTTGCTAATGGGTTGAGAAAGGTATGGGCTCCGTAAGCCCCAGGGCGGTTTGTGCAGCCCCAGAGCGGCTCCAGCCAGCGAATTCCCTGTCTAGTCGTGCACAAGCAATTGCCCGATGCTTGGAAAGGCGGCTGAGCAGAAAGGAACCCGCTGCATCTGCAGCTGGAATTTGCCCAACAGAACTGGGCAGCAGCTGTCCCGGTGAAGCCTGGGCCGGGCTGCTCCATGAGAAACCAGTGAACTGAGAACGCCGGGCCTTTTTCTTTTTTTTTTTTTTTTTTTTTTTCCTGTTGCAGGGGTGAGGTGGGGGAGGGATGCAGCTCTAAAAGCCATTTCTTAAGAAGACCAGAGCCTCCGCTCCCCTCCGCCTGGCCTCGAGTGGACTTTCTGGCCGGAGGCCTCTTGCCGGGAGGGGAGCTGGGCAGACTCGCCTTCGCTCCGTCACACATTCTCTCCCCCGGAGGCGGCAGGGACGCTGCTGATTCAAAAATCAGACGCTTCTGCGGGAGCTGGCAGGGGCCTCGCTCTCTACCGCCACCGCCCCGGAACACCAAGCCAGCGCCGCGGCTGGGCGCTCGCTCGGCGGCCGAGCCCGTGTCTTTCTGGGGGCCACCGTCCCTCCTCCAGCCTCAGGGCTGGACCCGCTGCCAGGAGCTTCCCCGAGCCACCTGGACAGCCCCAGCCAGCGTGCACTTTAAATAATAAACTGTGCATTCCTGATCCAGGCAGCTCCAGGCGGATTTTCCTATTGAAGCTGGAGGCCTGCTCTGCCCCAAGTTCCTGAGGCGGGCGGGCGGCCTGTGTTGCATAAGCACCGGGGCAGAGCCGGGAGAGACGGCCTTGCTCCTCGTCCAAGTCCTCGGTCTGGTGGAACCGCCTGTGGGAAAACGAACCCAGGCGCACAGAAGGACAGCGCGGTGTCCTCGGCCGTGTTTTCTTTCCCTGGGTTCCAGCTTCAATGTTTCTTTCTCCACCAAGTAACAAGGCTCTCCGTGGAGAGGCCCAGCAGGCTGGCCTTATGGAGACGTGTTAGGGGAAGGGGAGGGGGAGGGGGGTTGCTGAATGTTGGCGGTGACTGTGATGCTTAGATTTGTGGGTTGCAGCAGCTGTTCAGCCCCCCTCCCGTCCCCCCACTGAAAGGTGTCCACATCCCAACCCCCAGGAGCCACTGCGGCACGAGCGCGCCTGGGCACAGGTGCTGTGCAGGTGGGACTGAGCTAAGGATGTGGAGAGACAGGCAAAGGCTCTCCTGGGTTAGGAGACGTGTGCCTTGCAAGGGAGAGGCAGAGGGCCACCCGATGACAGGAAAGGACTGTCCAAGTGATACAGTGTGAGGAAGACTCACCGCCCCGTGGCCTCTAAAGACAGAGACAGGGGCCACGAGCCAAGGAGTGTGGGTGGCCCCTAGAGCTGGAGAAGGCCAGGATGTGGGGCTCCCCAGAGCCCCCAGGAGGAACCAGTCCTGCAGACACCCTGAGTACAGCACAGAAAAGTGGGTTCCAGACTTGAGCCGTCAGATAATGCATCTGTGCTGTTTTGTTACAGTGGCAATAAGCAAAGTAATGCACAAGTCTTGCCATCACTCAGAGACCTCGGATACAATGAAGGCAAGACACAAGAGAGAAAGAGAACGTGACACTCAGAATGCAGACCAGGCGCCAGGTAGGGCAGGCAATCAGAGAGGGCTTCCTGGAGAAAGCGACATCTGAGTCAGGCCTCCAAAAGCAAGCCGTATTCTCAAGAGTGATGAAAAGACACAGAGGTTGCTCCATAATAGCTTTAATACACCAAAAGGCCTTAGACCCAGGAATGTGCAATCTAGTCTGAGCCACATCAAATTATAATTCCTTAATCTGCTCACTACAGGGGCGTTCTGTGCACTGATGGAAAACCTGGATGAAGTTTGCAGGAAGCGTGAGTCACCCAGACTGACCCCAGGCAGCAACCAAGCGAGCTTTTGTAGAAGACACAGAGGAAAGACACACAGGAGCACGGAGCTGCGACGGCTCTGCAGGGGGCTCCACCAGACCCCGCGAGGCCCGACGGCCTGCCTGGCTCACCCCCTCTGAGGACAGCCACAATCAAGGAAAGTGAGCACACTGTTTACTGTGGAGCTGGTTGGACATCAGTGACTCGGCGGAGAATGACAGCGTGTGCACGCACAAGCAGTTACAGAGCAACCCAGACTTGGGTGCAAAGTGTTTAAATACAACATTAGCATATAGGGTGCAGTAAAGTTGTTTGCAGATTCACTTATTTATTTGAAAGGCAGCCTTCCAGAGAGAGAGAGCGAGTCCATGAGTGCGTGCAATCTTTCTTCTACTGGTTCACACCCTAATTTAGGCTGCAGTGGACAGAGCTGGGCTAAACCAAAGCCAGGAGCCTAGAGCTCCATCCGGGTCTCCCAGGCAGGTAGCAGGGCCCCAAGGACTTGAGCCACCTCCCACTGCTTTCCCAGGTTTATTAGCAAGATGCTGGATGGGAAGTGCAGCAGTCGGGACTCAAACTAGCACCAACAGAGGATGCCAGCATCGTAGGCAGCAACTTAACCAACTCTGCCATAACACTGGCCCAGGAATGCAACATCACTTTAAATAAATAACATCCCGGGGCCAGCGCCGTGGCATAGCAGGTAAAGTCGCCATTTGCAGTGCCGGCATCCCATACGGGCGCCGGTTCCAGTCCTGGCTCTTCCAGTTCTGCTCCAGCTCTCTGCTATGGCCTTGGAAAGAGGTAGAAGATGGCTCAAGTCCATGGGCCCCATACCCATGTGGGAGAAATGGAAGCTCCTGGCTTCAGATCAGTGCGGCTCTGGCCGTTGTGGCCATCTGGGGAGTGAACCAGCAGATAGAAGATTTCTCTCTCTCTGCCTCTCCTTCTCTGTAACTCTTTCAAATAAATAAATCTTTTTTTTTTTTTTTTTTTTTTTGACAGGCAGAGTAGAGTGGACAGTGAGAGAGAGAGACAGAGAGAGAAAGGTCTTCCTTTGCCGTTGGTTCACCCTCCAATGGCCGCCGCTGCAGCCGGCGCACCGCGCTGATCCGATGGCAGGAGCCAGGAGCCAGGTGCTTTTCCTGGTCTCCCATGGGGTGCAGGGCCCAAGCACCTGGGCCATCCTCCACTGCACTCCCTGGCCATAGCAGAGAGCTGGCCTGGAAGAGGGGCAACCGGGACAGAATCCGGCGCCCCGACCGGGACTAGAACCCGGTGTGCCGGCGCCGCAAGGTGGAGGATTAGCCTATTGAGCCACGGCGCCGGCTTCAAATAAATAAATCTTTAAAAATAAATAAATAAACAATACCCCACAATGTAGTGTAATTTATTCCATGAATTTAAGGTTGGTATAACACCAGGAGACCATTTACATAATATATTAATATATATAAGGAGAGGGGCCGGCGCTGTGGCACAGCGGGTTAAAGCTGGCCTGAAGGCCGGCATCCCATATGGGCGCTGGTTCAAGACCTGGCTGCTCCACTTCCGATCCAGCTCTCTACTGTGGCCTGGGAAAGTAGCAGAAAATGGCCCAAATCCTTGGGCCCCTGCACCCACATGGGAGACCCGGAGGAGGCTACTGGCACCTGGATTTGGATCTGCACAGCTCTGGCAGTTGTGGCCAATTGGGGAGTGAACCATCGGATGGAAGACCTCTCTCTCTCTCTCTCTCTCTCTCTCTGTTCGCCTTCTCTCTCTGTGTAACTCTGAGTTTCAAATAAATAAATAAATCTTAAAAAAAAAAAAAAAGCTAAGGAGAAAAGTCATATGCATGTTGCTATAATGTTGCAAAAGCCACAGCAATCCACTGTCCTGTCTGATCTTACACTGCCGAATCTGAGAGTTAAACATCAGAATAAACAGAGCTACAGGGGGCCAGCGCCATGGCTCACTTGCTTAATCCTCCGCCTGCGGCGCCAGCATCCCATATGGGCACCAGGTTCTAGTCCCAGTTGCTCCTCTTCCAGTCCAGCTCTCCGCTGTGGCCCGGGAAGGCAGTGGAGGATGGCCCAGGTGCTTGGGCCCTGCACCCGCATGGGAGACCAAGAGGAAGCACCTGGCTCCAGGCTGGGATCAGCGGCCGTAGCAGCCATTTGGGCAGTGAACCAACGGAAGGAAGACCTCTCTCTCTCTGTCTATAATTCTACCTGTCAAATAAATTTTTTTAAAAATTAAAAAAAAAAATAAACAGAGCCATAAACAAGTATCCATGGATACATAAGAACCTGCCAGTCCACAGAGACATAAGTAAGTGAACGAGGGAGAAGGGTAACTTCCCCTGGAGGGTGGCAGTGAGAAACATGGATAAAATGATGGGAGTTTAAAAACCCCAGCATTTCCAAACTCTGACAGTAATAACGGGCTCTGTCAAGAACCAAGGGATGCTAAAACTACTGGAGGAAACTGATTAAGAACAGGACACTCACATGGCCTCCAAATAGCCCCCCAAATTACTTCCTAATCATTTATGGAAAGGTCACCTCACAGCAGGTTAACCGAGAAACCTACAAACGCACCTTCCCAGGAGGCACGAGCCAGCGTGCACGGTAAAGGGACACACAGCACACCAGCAAGCCTGAACTGCACAGCTTCAACCTACCCGCAAAAAACAGGCAAGACCAAATGCAGAGACACCCCACGAGGGAACCAGCGCGTGCTAGTATTTTTGAAGAAACGGGAAGATGGGCTAAGGAACTTGCCCAGACCTGAAGACACTTTAAGCAAGTGGGAAGCCATATGCAATGTGAGATTTTAGACCAAGGAGAGCTGTGGGGGATGCTCACGGGCCTACTGCAGAAGCTTAAGTACAAGTTGGTACCAGACAACAGCACCGCTCCCGTGTCTCATCTCCTTCATCTAGTCCCTTGGTTCACAAGGGTTCTTAGAAAATGCAGACAACGTACAGATGAGGGGACATGACGTCCACAGACTACTCTCAACTGGTCAGAAAAAAAGTGCACGTGGAGGGGAAGAGGAAGGTGAAAGGCAGGTGGGGAGGGGGGAAGAGAGAGGGAGATGACAAATATATAGAGCAAGTGGGAAATGTTGGAGTGAATGTGTGGGACAAGTAAACCAAAGCTGTTTGCAACTTTGTAACCACAAACACCCTGACTCACCAGGGGGTTAACCTCCAGACATACCCATCCCATGTGTCAAATACCCTAACTGGAAAATGCGGAGTAGCCTAACCCAGCCGAGCAGCCCGGCACATGTGGCCTGTGAGTGCTTCCCCCCGATGGTCACCATGCTAACAAGAGCTGCATGTCCTCCTGCCACCCGGCATCACCGGAGAGAATCGAGCCAAAGAGGAGATCCGAATTCAAAACCCCCAAGCCCGACTTCTACTGAACACACTTCTACTGATGGCACTGTACGTCAGGGACTGTGTATAGATCAAAGCGCGGGGCCTCGCAGTGAGGCTCACGGCCCTCACCGGAACCCTGGGCTGATACCTGCCTTCGACCCCGGAGTCCAGCTTCCCGGCAGTGCAGGCCCTGGGAGGCAGTGGCGATGCCTCAGTGTAGCTGGGAGACCTGGACTGCACTCCCGGCTCCCGGCTCCAGCCTGGGCCTTAGCCAGGGCAGGCATTTGGGGAGTGAATCAGAGAATGGAATCAATCTCTCCCCTCCCCCCGTCAATACGTGTAATAATATTTTTCTAAAGTACGGGGGAATATGAATGAAGGGGACAAGGATTAGAGTGCCAAGAGCTGTTTTTTGAATTGCTGAGTCCAGGTGATTGAAACCTTTTCCCCAAAGGTACTAGGTTGGCGGGCAGGCATCACCACACTGGGGTTTGGTTCAGAAACACCGAGTTACAAAGACAAGGAGGCACCTTGCAGCCAACCAGAGACAGGCAGCTGTCGCTCGGCGACTGAGCTGGGGAGACACAGCAAGAGGCCTGCCGCGCGGGGCAACTGGGCAAGAGACGGTAGGAACAGAAGGTGCAGCCTGGGAAAAAACTGGGTTAGGAGGCGGAGAAGGACAAGGAGCCAGACCACCTCAGCCACGAGCGTTTTACAAACCGAGGCTGAGACGCACAGGAGCCAGCAGCTCAGCACACAGCTGCGGAGCACAACCCAGGGTCCCGGAGCCCACCTGGTCTCGGAGGGAAGAGCGGTGTGGAGAGCATACAAGGGTGCTGGGGACAGGGACCAGGGCCAGCAGGCAGGCAGGACGTCCACCCCCTACCCGGGTACCCGCTGCAGGACAAGGTCACGACGCCCACATCCCACGTGGACGCTTCCGCTCCCGCTCCGGAGCCTCAGCCATTTGCCTGCTGGCCGGGTCCCCCGGTCCCTCCTCCCCTCTAGCCTTCCCAGCCAGCACCACGGGGACTCAAAGTCCCTCCACCCTGCACTCCCCTAGGGAAGGAAGGGGCACTCGCAGGGTGCGACAGGGGGTGTACGCAGTTGCTCCAGGATGTCTCCTGTTCAGTGCTGGATCCTAGCACCCGTGCAGCACTCTAAATAGCCAACAGCAAACAGGCAGCAACCTACCCTGGATGAGGGGGGCATATGACACATAAAACACCGAGTCCTAAAAATCAAGCACACTCGAGCCAGTTTTGAGAACACACACACAGTCACTGAGGGCTGAAAAGCATATAGAACCTCACCAATATTTACATAGAGACTCATCCAAGCACCACCTCCAGGCCTGGTGTATCTGCTTGACTGCTCAGACCACACAGCAAGGCCTGGGAGAGGCAAGTGCAGGTGCGCAGGTGGGGCCGGCGGGCAGCAGGGAGCCCCCGTGTGCAAGGCCTGGGAAGCCCTTCACAGATCTCCAAGCTCCTTCTGAATGACTCTGCTTCGTAAAAGGAGGCTGCAGAAGGAGGGAGCCGTATTAGCAGGTCACCTGCCTGTTCGTACACAAGGATTTTTCCCTGAATATATGAGGAGGTCTTCCCAACGTCCGTGGAAATACACACGATGGAAAACTGATGCCCGAATTTCAAATGCTTCTGTGCCCAAATCACCCTGAAGTAACTGGACAGAAGCAGGGTCTAGTTGGAGGCACTAAGAAGGATAAGGCGTCAGTTAGACACAGAGCCCCTAGCAGAGCAGCATGAACTCTGCCTAAATTGAAGCCAGAGCAAACATCAAATTGATGGTGAAGCTTGGGCGGAAGAATGGCAAAAGTCACTTACAGGGAACAAAGCCCCGATAACCAGTGGATAACCATGTATGAAGAAGCATGGGATGACACCAAAACAGTGGCACACATCCATATTAATTTGCAAGAAAAAAAGATCACCTTATCTGTGCCCTAACTGAAGTGGACTCCCAACTGCAGAAACATCAGCCAACACTACAGACATCTCAACCGGCTCAGCCCACAGATTCCTCACTGAAAAATTATGTGGAGCAAGCTTTCGGCTCGCTGGGTGCAGGAGACAAGAACAGAGCTTTCAATAGAAGTTTTCCAACAAATGAGATCAAGATTCTACAGGAATTCTTCAAAGAACTGTAGCAGGAGATGGAATCTGGTTTTATCAGTACCTTCCTGAAGACAGAACATGATCAAAGCAATGGCTACTGAGAGGCGGCAGTGGTCCGGCCAAAGCAAAAGCAGACCAGTCAACAGCAGAGGTCACAGCAACAGGTTTTGGGGACGCACAAGGCATTCTGCCGGCTGACTTCCTAGAAGGCCAAAGAACCACATCTGCTTACCAGGAGAGAGTGTTGAGAAAGTGGTCCAAAGCTCTGGCAGAAAAACACCTACGAGACCTTCACCAGCGAGTCCTTAACCATCAGGACAACACTGCCTGGAACCCTCCCCCACCCACACCAGCCACCTCACCCAACCCCTCATCTCTGGCTTGGCTGTCAGGAAGCGCACTCCATGGACTAAAGTGATGACACTTTATATATCAATAACTTCTACGTGATGGAAGCATACTGACATCAGCTCACTGAACTCCCAGCAACCATGGAGGTAAAATATCGGCGTTTCCATTCTTCCAGATGAAGGTAGGAAGAAGAGAAAGAGCTGACGTGGCTCAGGACCTCTGCACAGCACAGAGGAGCCGCATGGACCACATAGGCAGGAAATGGGTAGTGTCCATTTTTTAAATTTTTTCCTTTTAAAATTTTATATAAAGAGAATAAATCTCATGTATTACATACAGTTTTAAAAGCATGATACTTCCCACCCCACCCTCTTCCTTGTTTTTAATTTTTATAATGACATACTTTCAACTTTTTTATAATCATAAGGTTGACCCTCCACTAAATATTCCATAAGTAGTAAGTGGCTATAAACAATAACAAAATCTGAAAATGTCAACTTTGCTCACATGTTACATATTTTTGTCCTCTGTATATAACCACAGATCAGGGAAAACTTGTCATATTTGTCTTTTTGAGACTGGCTTATTTCCCTAAGCATGAGACAGAGATGGACGCAGATTTCCCATCCACTGGGTCACTTCCCGAACTCCTGCAACAGCCAGGACTGAGCCAGGCCAAAGCCGGGAGCTGGGAACCCCACCTGTGCCTCCCAGGTGGGTGGCAGGGACCCACACGCTCGAGCCTCACCTGCTGCCTCCCAGGTGCACGAGCAGGGAGCTGGAGGTGCACCCAGGCACCCCATGGAGGGTGCAGGCGTCACGAGCAGCAGCTCAAGGGTTGCAGCCAAGGCAGGGTCGACCCACAGCATCCTCCAGGGCCTCCTCAGTCTCCGCGTCCGGGAACAACGCACAGGGGTGTAACTGGGTTTTAATTTCAACTCAGGGGACTTAACCAGCATCCTCCACCCAAGCACAAGAGAAAACGCCAACAGCGTCTTGGGTCACTTGTCTGAAACAGAAATGGAACTGAGATCAAGGGGCCGGGACGAGCGCGGGGTGACACGGTGTCCAGCCTGACACGCTCCTCCTGAGCCTCACTGCAAACGGCAGCCGGGGGCCTGAGTCAGGCTGGGGGGCCTGTGTCAGGCTGGGGGACCTGTGGCAGGCTGGGGGGCCTGAGTCAGGCTGGGGGGCCTGTGTCAGGCTGGGGGGCCTGAGTCAGGCTGGGGGGCCTGTGTCAGGCTGGGGGGCCTGAGTCAGGCTGGGGGGCCTGTGTCAGGCTGGGGGGCCTGTGGCAGGCTGGGGGGCCTGAGTCAGGCTAGGGGGCCTGTGGCAGGCTGGGGGGCCTGAGTCAGGCTGGGGGGCCTGTGTCAGGCTGGGGGGCCTGTGGCAGGCTGGGGGGCCTGTGGCAGGCTGGGGGGCCTGAGTCAGGCTGGGGGGCCTGAGTCAGGCTGGGGGGCCTGAGTCAGGCTTGGGGGCCTGTGGCAGGCTGGGGGGCCTGAGGCAGGCTGGGGGGCCTGAGTCAGGCTGGGGGCCTGTGTCAGGCTGGCGGACCTGCACCTCAGCAGCGCCCTCTGGGAGCACCAGGCTGCCAGGAGGTGTGGGCGTGGGGCTGCTTGCTCACAGGGGCAGGAGCTGGGCAGACCCGCTGGTCTTAAAGAATGGCTCCTCGCTCAGTGGCCATTATCACAGAGCCGTCCCCCACCCCCGCACCCCTACCCCACTACCCAAGGTAGGCTGCTGCACCCAGCAATGCACAGGCTGCACTCTGCCAGGCCCACACACACCTCCCGCCTGAGACAGCAGACGCAGTTTCCACGTGAGGTCAACGTGGAACATCCAGAAAGCTCACGGCACTTGCACTGAGGGGGACTTGCGTCCGTGGACACACAGCTGTGACTGTGGCTCTTCTCTGGGGCCACTGTGACAGGGCAGCGGGGAGCGTGGCAGGGCCCAGAGCAGAAGCTGTGGGCCTGCCGGGCACAAAAGCCAATCCTGGTTCAGGGTCTGAAACCCGAGCTCCCCAAACAATCGCAGAGGGACAGGGTGGGGTGGGGGCAGCTTGAGACGAGGCTGCAGGGGCAGAGGCGGTGAGAGCAGAGTGGCGGGGAGACCCGGCCACGCCACAACCCCAGAGAGAATGGGACCACCACGGCCCCGCCACGGGCACCTCCCAAACGCACCCTCGTCAGGGGCCATGCAAGCACGTTGCAGCTGCTTTCTAGATCCTGGGGACTTGGCCACATGGTTTCCAGCAGTGACCAGAAAGCTGGAAGCAAAATGCCTGCCCATGACCGCCCTGCACCTGTACGGCCCTGGGGACAGCTACACAGCATGGGAGGGGAGGCTTCCATCAGCGAGGGGGTGGGGGGTGAGTGGCAGGGACCGAGGCGGGCAGGATGAGGTGCTGGGCCTTCCCTCACCCTCCAGGGTCCGAGAGTAACACAGCCGTGCCAAGGACACTGCTCATCAACAGCAAACTCGGAGACACGGTCGCCTGACTGCAGAGACCCGGGGTACTGCCGGCACCCTCCCCCAGAAGTATCCTAGAAGTACTGTGGGCTGGAGGTCTGTGGCCCAAAACTCGGGCCCTGAAACCTGGCTGCAAAGGGAGGAGATAGTGCCAGGCGCGGGGAATCCTCACGACGGGGCCGAGGGCCCTCCCCACAGGCTCAGGCGAGTTCTCCACCAGCACCTACCTCCGGAAGTCACAGCAAGAAGGCGCAGTCCGCTAGACCCTCACCAGACCCAGGATCCGCTGGCGCTCTATGGTGGATGTTCCCACCGCCACCTGTAAGCTGCCCAAGGTAACAGCATAGGCAAATGCAAAGAACAGAAAGTGACAGCTCAGAGCACCAGAAATGCGGGCAGCGTCGTGCCCGAAACAGCGTAAGGGCGATCTGCGCCCCGGCAAGGCAGCGGATTCCGGCCACACGGACGTGCGGGGGTCGGCAGCTCCATCCAGGGCACAGGGAAGAGGTGCAGGCAAGGCCCCAGCCTGTGCTCCACACGCAAACGTGCACCACTCCTGGCTGCACGCACCCCAGGGATGAACACAGAAATCATGCTTGGACCTATGACAGAGTCCTGGGCGTCTGACAGAAGTGCATGGGGAATTGGGTTTTTCCTTCACCCAGGGTGTGGAGGCAAGAGGGTGAGGTCCCGTCAGCCTGACTTGATCACAGCCCACACAAGGAAGTGGCCCACCTGAGGCTGAATGAGCAGACGAGAGCAAGCAGGATCAGCACCCTGAAGAAATTAAGAAGGCAACAACATCAAAGGAGACTTCAAATAATTCTGCTAAAAACATCCAAAACAGTAAAGGTAGAACCACACTGAGATTAGGAAAAGGGCCGGCATCAGACAGAGGCGCACCCGCAAGTACAAGAGTGGACAACACCACCACTGAAACGGAAAGCTCAGCCGACGGACTCGGCGGAGGTCAGCTCCAGTTCAGGGGAACCTGGCCACCTGGGTGACCCGAGAGGCGATTCTTCAGAACACAGAGAAAGGGGGGCCGGTGTCGCAGGCAGCAGGCTGAGGCACTGCCCATGATGGCGGCATCCCATATGGGCGCTGGCTCAAGTCCCCGCCACTCTGCTCCCGATCCAGCTCCCTGCTAATGCACCAGGGAAAGCAGCAGAAGATGGTCCAAGTGCTTGGGCCCCTGCACCCACGTGGGAGACCAGATGGAGTTCCAGGGTCCCGGCTTCAGCCTGGCGCAGCCCCAGCCTCCACAGCCATGTGGAGAATGAACCAGTGGATGGAGGATATCTCTTTCTAGCTCTGCCTTTCAAGTAAATCTTTTTAAAATTTTTGAAAAGAATAGAGAGATACAGGCCAAAAACATAAAAAGTGCAAGACATGAAGGAAAGAGGAGTCCATTGTACCTTAGAGCGTCGGAAATGCCCTTGGCTAATCTGTATCCTCCAGCTACACATGGTGGCTATTTGCATCAAAATAAACTTAGGTGTATCTTTTAACGCCTTTTCCCATGAATTTTTTGAAGCACGCTCATACACTAACCAGGAGAGGAAGTGACCAAGGGTGGGGGACCCCCAGGGATGGAGGCTGAGCCCCTCTCACAGCTGAGCACAAATCCTCACGTCCACCATCACAAGCTCCCCCGCCCCCCTGCAGTGGACATGCAAACTCCGCCACAGGGACACCACGCCACTGTGACACGGACGCTGAGTCTGTCCCCTTGGGCAGATATCGGGGCACACCTGGCAGAGTGAAGCCTGCGCAATGCTTAGGTGCTAGCAGTTTACCTCCTGCAGCGGGGGGGGGGGGGGGGAGTGTCTGACAGTGGCAGCTGAGGGAGGAGCCATCCCACATCTACTCTTCCTGGCTGCCTGGTACTCCCAGGGAGCACAGCCGAGGTCACCAGGAACCGCTTCTTGGTCTTCAGCCGCCTCCCTGACAGAGGCTCTGGGCACCTTCTGCATAGTGTTCTTACAGGCAAAGGGACAGCCTTTAGTACGTAAGCTAGAGATGAAGACGGAGCAAAATTCAGTGACTGAATCTCCTATGCAAGAAGTTAGGAAAAAAGGAACCTGAGACATTTAGAGAACGTAAAAGAAAAGGAATAAAGATACAGATAGAGGTTAAAGAAATGGAAAACAAGAAACAGCAGGAGGAAAACAAAACAAAACAAAACTAGTTCTGAAAGGAGGAATCAAGTCCACAACCGGTACAATCAGGAATGAAGCGGATCTGTATTTACTACCATGGGTAAATCCAGAAAACATTAAAGCCTGTGAAAAATGCAGCTGCATGACCTGAAGCCACTTATGCAAATATTAAAACATGCAAAACAACACACAGCTTATGATGCTATATTGAAAGTGTTGGGGGGGCCTGCATTGTGGTGCAGTGGGTAAAGCCACTGCCTGCATCCTATATGGGCGCCAGTTTGAGACCTGGCTGCTCCACTTCTGATCCAGCTCTCTGCTCTGGTCTGGGAAAGCAGTGGAGGATGGCCCAAGTCCTTGGGCCCCTGTATCCATGTGGAGACCCAACTCCTGGCTTCAGATCACTGTAGCTCCGGCAGTTGCAGCCATCTGAGGAGTGAACCAGTGGATGGTCTCGTCTGTCTCTCACTCTCTGTAACTCTCTCAAATAAATGAATACAATCTTTGGGGCGGGGGGAGAAGAAAGAAAGTGTTGGACCAAAACCCGGGTAGGAGAGAGTCATACCAGTGTTGGTGTGGCGGTTACCTCTGGGGACCTCTCCAGAGAGACGACAGGGGTGCCGGGTGGGAGAATCTGTTATGAGCATCAATGTGAATTTCTCTCATAAAAGCCGCAGCCAGTATAAAAGAACCATGGCCAGATGTCCACGTGGGCCACGGCTGAATGGTGCGTATGTGGATTTCTAGTTTTCGTGTTGTGCAGTGTCTTTGCCTGCTTGAAACATCCCATAACTAACAATAATTTGCACCTGCCACGTGCTGGCTTCCTCGGTGCCTCTCTGCCACCAACCCACACATTCCCTGAAGGCAGGGACCACGGGAAGTCCTGCTCAGCACAGTGTGCTCAGTCCCGGGGACCCGTGGCAGGAACAAGATAAGCACCCAGCCTGCAGGCCAACGTCCCGGCTGCAGGTACTAAGGGGCCTGGATTGCACTGTGGGTTTGCTCACTGGAGAGAACGGCGATCCGGGATGAGAGGAGGTGTCGGCAGCTCCCAGCTCCAGGCTCCGCAGGGCCTCTCTCTTCCACTTGCCCAAGAACGAGGGCATTGAAGCGGTCCCCTCGACACTGGAGAACGGGTATCAAAGGAGAGCCATCCCGACAGCTGCCGCAGCGGCTCCAACGTGTCAGCCACTGGCCGGCAAGTGTGCCTCGCCTCGAGTGGGCAGCAGAGGGTACCTCCCAGCTGTGCAAGGGGCTCAGGGCGGCTCAGGGCTTTCTAGCTTGCTACGCATCCAGCGTCCCTGGAACGCCTCTCAAGACGGGAACCGGGAGGGGCGGCCGGCCAAGTGCGCTGCGTGTTTCAACCCGGCGCCTTCACGTGGCTTCGCTCTTTTTCCTCTAAACCCGATGCTTCCCTTCCAGGCACCTGTGGCCGCTCTCCTGTGAACACGGCCCCAGAGCAGCTGCAAGTGGAAACACCACCTCTCCCCGGCGGTGTCCTTGGCAATGGCCCCGAGACGCCGACCAGGTAGGTCGTGTCTGTGTCCCCGTCCCTCCCACTTCCCTGGAACCTCAGACTGTGGCTGCAGATAGGTTTTCTAGAGCAGCTGAGTGAAGCCATGAGGGAAGGTGTATGGCAGGTGTCCTTCTAAGACAAGCTGTGGGCACGGACACGCGGACGGGAGACCTGGGGCGGAGACGGCCCCCTGAGAGCTACGGAGAGAGGCCTCAGAGGAGCCAACCCCGCCGACACCTCCACCCGGGACTCGCTGTCTGCAGAGCCGTGAGACACAGAATGTGTTCTTCCAACCACTGGCAAGAGCAGAGACCACGCCGGGCCCGGAGGTGTCCAGGAGACTCCTTTGGGGCCACACCATAGGGAGGCAGACTGGCCCTCTGTTCTCTTTCGTGTGAAACAACTCTTACTACTTCTACATGCACATAAATAAAATATCAACTTGGAGAAACTCAGAGCAGCCGTTCAAGTCCATCTCTTCTAGGCCCCACTCCTGGTTCACATGACACAGGACAGGAAAGACGGCCACTGCCACTGCACGAGGGACGCTGGGACAAGTGCAGAACCACCTATGTGCATAAACATAGCAGGTGCACGCCTGCCCCCACACACACACTTGGCGAGCTGAGCCGCCTTTCAGGACCGAGCCCTTCCGAGGTGAGCAAAGGCCAGGGCCATCTGCACGCATGGACACAGGTGGAGCAGGGAGCCGGAGGGCTCAGTCCCTCTCTGTGCAAACAGGAAAGAGCTGGCCCTGTTCTCCTCCGCCTGAGGATTAGAGCATCCCCCATCCCCACGGCACTCTGGCCAAGGGGGCGGTGCCTTGCAGGAACAGAAGCAGGGCGATGCCTCCATGGGCACCTGGGGACTGGATTGAGCCCCTCGGAAGGGAGAGCCGTGGCACTGCCTCTAGTAGTTTTCAGAGACGTCTTCGGGACAGTGGGGAATGCAAAGCAATCCAAGCCAGTCCCACCCAGATGGGGATTAAACAAAGAGCTTCCTGCTGTCTCCTAGCTGCCCGTTTGGCACCCGTGGAGGGGCCAGCCGAGGACAAAGCTGTCAGGAGGAGGAAGGACTTCGGAGACGCTGAGCTGGGTCAAGCCTCACCTGGAGCCCCGCCTCCTGCAGTCCTGGGCGGCTCCATGGGCCCAAGTCCCCGACAGCTCTGGTGTGTAAGCCGTCAGAGCTCCGTCACTTCCAACCAAACGAATCCGGATGGATAGGAATCCCGAGTCCTGACTGTGTTTTTCCCGGTACAGGTCAAGCAGCCATGCCCTGCAATTCTCAGCTTTTCTCGGATTTTGCAATATGAGCAAAGACTTGGCCAGCTCAGCATCCCTAATCCAGAAACCTGAAACCCCTCGCGCTCCAAACTCTGGAGAGCAGCAAGTTTCAGATTTGGAAAACATTTGGGACTTTGGAGTATGAATGTTCAACCTACGCAAAGGGCTTCGAAAGGTTCATGGCACAATGAAATTTTAAAATAGTATGCATTTCCATGACCTTCCTGAAGACACCTCATATCTATACAATTAGCGCACAGGCAAACGTCGGTGTACGTTAGCAACACGATTTCTGAGGAGCCACAGCATCCTCCAAAGCCCAAGACTGTCGTCTACAGGAGAAGCAAGCCCACCAGCAAACAGCTGCAGTAACTGCGTCCAAACAGTCACAGAACTCCAACTACGACACCCACACTTCAGAGCACCACCGCCTCGTTCCAAGGAGCTCACGACGCGACGCTCACATGCGGGATCCCTACTCTGAGGACACTTGCGGCAAATGAGTCTTCTACTTTCTCAGCCACACGCGACACCCACCCCAGGGGAGGAGAAAACCACCCAGACTCTGCCTGAACACCACAAAGCTGGCGACGGGAAGATTCTGAACCAAATCTGAATGGAGACACTGAGCGGAAAGACAAAAAGTTTGGAAGTCCAACCCACCACTTAAAAACCGAAGACCACTTCAAGATAGTCAAAACACCAAACTCTCACCGAAAAAAAAAAAAAAAAAAGGGTTGCACATTGCACACTTTCATGCCAAGTTCCAACCTGGAGTCCTGTTTTATGGACCAGTTTATAAGGTCTTAAAAATAAAGAGCTAGAAGGCAAGAGGAGCAGCCTGTCCCCCCACCAGGAGCCCCCGGACGACTGCAGGTACAAGCTGAGTGTCACCAAGGGAAGGAGGCAGCTCCTTCTCTGTAAAACCCCTCCTCCCCCAGACAATACCGGGCTCACCCACACGCAGCTCCCGCGTAGACAGAGAGGCTCCTGAGGGAAGAGGGGGTGCCAGGCTCCCCCTGCCTCTGGCCACGTCCAAGGTGAGCCAAGCACAAGGTCAACCACACAGAGAACAGGTTCCCACGGGAAACCTCGGGTTAATCTGATCACGCTTGCTAGGAAGCGTCAACCACGGGTTCTGCTGGAGCCTCAGCAAGTTAATTTTCCTGACTTCTAAATGCCCAGTGGTTGAAACCTAATCCAAACTGCACGAGGCCTAATGGACTTATCAGCTAAGCCTGTCAAACGGCCAAGGCGTCCTTCTCAGCTCAGCAACAGGCGCCGAGTATCTCCTGCGAAGCAACAGAACCAGGAGCAGAGATCCCCGTCCTGTGGCTGCGATGCCACCCGGTGCAGAGCCAGACTCTGGCGCCACCTTAAAGACGCACTGCTGCACCTCTCCGCGCGCTGCTGCGAGGCCTGGGCAGGGACTTAGCGAAGCAGCTTCGGGAATTTCTCTCTGCAGCCTTGCACGGCTGCTCTCGTTTTACCTCAGTTGCCATAGCATGCACCCAACCCTCGGTTCTTTTTAATTATTATTTTATCTAACGCACTAAACAAGCCATCAAAAGGGTGCCCCGAAACCAGCCCGAGGGACAGAAGTGCAAACACAGGAACCCTCGCTGTCCCCTCCAAAGATGGACGGCAGCCATGAGACGAAACTCCCGTCTCATCTGCACGCACACCCGTTCCTGCGTTCAGGGAAGCACTGGGGACCGCTGGCTTGGGTGGAGGAAGAGGAGGAGGCAGGCTCAGCTCCAGGCCCTGGGGAAGGATCTCACCCACTCCCACAGGCACCCACCCCGGGCTCTGTGCTCATCAGCAGTCCTCAGCACAGGGCTTCCAACAGCAGCTGGGGGTGCTGTCACATCAGTGCACCCAGGCGGGAGGAGCGGACAGCCCCCTGCTGATGTCCTAGCCAAATCCTCTTGCCTCGGACCCCAATGTGCAGGTCAACAGCAAGATCATAGGGGACAAGGCCACTGAGACTGCACCCTGACGTCAACCAGCCAGCCAGACCTAGCAAGACCTCTGCTCCCCGAACTGCCTGCTTTTCCTTAGGAGTAACGCTATGCCAGGGTCCATCTGCCCCGCACTATGTCAGGGTGCAGAGAGGAACAGATTACTCCTGCCCCAGTCTGGTACCTCCTCACCCACAGCCGAGGCTACAGGGAGGCTGAGCCGTGACCAGGCTGAGCTGCAAGCCTTGTTTATACGCAAGGTTATTCCACACTCATGACAGAATCAGCGCTTCTCCAAGGTCACGGAAATGCCACACCGAGACCTGCTACCTCTGCACGCAGACAGCTCCTGACACCACAAAAGGTCAGCCGCGGGGTCACGAGATCTGCTAGGAGGAAGGTAGCCTGTGAGCACGGGGTGATCCCACTTCCTGGGGGGCACTCGCAGGCAGACAGCTGTGACACGGCACCACGAAGGGCCCTTCAGCACCTGCAGCTGCTCAAACAAGCGCAGGACATAAACGCCTGGATTCCCCACTCTACGCTGCGTCACAGAATCGGCTTTAAAAACACCGATGCCCTGGGGCTGGCGCTGCGGCGCAGCGGGCTAAGCCACCACTGTGACACCAGCGTCCCACAGCCGAGCATCGGCTGGTTCGAGCCCTGGCTGCTCCGCTTCTGATCCACCTTCCTGCTAACGCACCCGAGAGGCAGTGGAGGATGACCCGACTGCCTGGGCCCCAGCACCACAGTGGAGACTTTTTTGGCCTGGCCCCAACCTGGTCATTGCAGCCATTTGAGTAGTGACCCAGCAGATGGAACATCAATCTCTCTCCATCTCTCTCCCCTCTCCCTCTATGGCTGTACCTTTACAACGAGTGAGTAAATCTCAAACAAACAGGACACGCTGACACCCAGTCACCACCCAGACCAGTCAGATCTGGGTCTTAGGGGAAGGTCACGGTGTGGCACTTTTTTTTATTTTTTATTATTATTATTATTATTTTTTTTGGACAGGCAGAGTTAGACAGTGAGAGAGAGAGAGACAGAGAGAAAGGTCTTCCTTTTCCATTGCTTCACCCCCCAAAATGGCTGCTACAGCTGGTGCGCTGCACTGATCCGAAGCCAGGAGCCAGGTGCTTCCTCCTGGTCTCCCACGCGGGTGCAGGGCCTAAGGACCTGGGCCATCCTCCACTGCCTTCCCGGGCCACAGCAGAGAGCTGGCCTGGAAGAGGAGCAACCGGGGCAGGATCCAGCACCCTAACCGGGACTAGAACCCGATGTGCCGGCGCTGCAGGCGGAGGATTAGCCTAGTGAGCCGCAGCGCCAGCCAGTGCAGCACTTTTTAAACACAACAGCGAGAGGGAGGCTATGTAGCTACAGAGGACCAGCCCCAGCCCGGAGTTTCCAATTCTGACTCTGGCCCGAGAGGTACCTTTCTACCAGGTTTCCAGGAGATGCTAATGCTGCAACCCAGACACCTGCTCTGAGAACCGCTACAGTGATTCGTGGGGAGCCACAGCCAGGGCACAGAAGACACCTCGGTCACCAAGAGATGGCAGGGGCGACATGGTCCCTAGTGTTGCAGCAGCCGTCTCCACTGTGTTCACATGACACAGTGATCACCACACACGACCACGTGGGGAAGTCCGATCTGGAGCCCAGGACCTCGGGGCACGACACAGTGATCACCACACACGACCGCGTGGGGAAGTCCGATCTGGAGCTGAGGACTTTGGGGCACTTGGGACCAAAAGCTGCCAACTGTGCGTGCGCTCTCAGCCGGCCAAGCACTCGCCCAGACTCACCTGTTAGTACCTTGCAGAACCGCCCAGGTGCCTGGGCCCCGGTGGACCATGTGCGCCTGATCAGATGTTCTCGTCCGCTGAATGGGCCCCGGGAGCTGTTGAGGGGCCGCAGCAGCACCTGCTCATGCCCCAGCTGGATGAGGCCGACCTGCCCAGAAAGGAGAGAACAGGGCGTCGGTCACGCTCACGGCACCCGCCCTGGGCGGCAAGGCCACCTCCCGCGGGCTCCCCCACAGCCGGGCTCTCGTCTCTGCCAACTGCTTAGACTTGCCTGAGCCCAAGAGCGAGTCTGGGTGACTGGAAGACAGCCCCCCAGCCGTTGTGCTGAGGGGCAGGGGACAGGGACAAGCAGGGGAGGGGTGCAGAAAGCGCAAGGGAGATGTGCGCCAGGAAGGAACCAGGCATGGTTCTGCACCAAAAAACCATACCATTTCTCTTGCACAACACGCGTGAACTGCCCCATACAACAGCACCCACCACCCACCATTTGAAGTTTTCAGAAAGGCGGACAACTTCATTATCAACTGCTTCTAACTGTGCTTTTATTGATTTGAAAGGCAGAGTTAGAGAGCGGGAGAGACGGAAAAGATCTTCCATCGCTGGTTCGCTCTCTAAACAGCTGCAACAGTTGGAGCTGGGCCAGGCAGAAGCCAGGAGACAGGGAGGTCTCCCACGGGGCTACAGGGGCCCACGCACTGGGGCCACCTTCTGCTGCTCGCCCAGGCCATAGCAGAGAGCTGGACCAAAGTGGAGCAGCCAGCACCCGAACCAGCGCCCACATGGGAGGCCAGCACTCCAGGCCGCAGCTTAACCTGCTACACCACAACCCGGGCCCTCTTAAAATTATTTTAGAAATCATCCTTCGAAAGGACCACTTAAGGAAGTAACCCCAAGATTCTGAGGAACGCACGTCAGCCATGTGGATGCTCAGAACTAAATATAGACACAAGGAGGCCAGTCAGACTTGTAATCGTTTTATGATAGGATATTTCCACTTTTCCCCCCCAGAACTTGTAGTGTTTAAGAGAACTTGGCAGAGCATCTCATGGATTAGACCAGTGATTCTAGTTTAAAGTCTATCATTCTCTAGACTTGTGATTGCAAAATCGCGCTGGGTTTATAAGCAGTATTAAAATATATGAGAACTTAAGACTTCCCATGTTTATGAAACTGAGAGTTTATAAGAATTACTAGGTTCTTGTGAAAGGTTTGTATTTTTAATTAGACAACCAAAGAACTTGAAAATAAAACTGAATATGCTAAATTGCTAATGGCAGTTTTAAAAGTCATGACTCACCAAATTTGTGAATGGAGACAAACAGTGTTCAGCGTTGCCTTGGAAGTGATTACAGGCGTGGCTAAGACGCCACTTGGGATGCCCGCATGCCTACTGAGGGCCTGGGCTCGAATCCAGGCTCCCCTTCAGCGCATGCACACCTGGGAGGCAGCAGGTGACGGCTCACGTAGCTGAGTCCCTGCCACCCACATGGGAGACCCAGACTGCGTTCCAGGCTCCTGGCTTCAGCCTGGCCCCGCGGTCAGCTGCTGTGGGCACTTGGGGTGCCAACCAGCAGGTGGAAGATCTCTTTCAAATAATTTTTTTAAAAATTAATTTTAAAAAATGTTAAAGGGGCCAGCACTGTGGTGCGCTAGGTTGATCCTCCACCTGCAGTGCCGGCATCCCATACGGGTGCCGGTTCTAGTCCCGGCTGCTCCTCTTCCAATCTGTCTCTCTGCTGAGGCCTGGGAAAGCAGTGGAGGATGGCCCAAGTGCTTGGACCCCTGCATCTGCATGAGAGACCAGGAAGAAGCTCAGATCGGCGCAGCTCCGACCTTTGTGGCCATTTGGGGAGTGAACCAGCGGATGGAAGACCTTTCTCTCTGTCTCTCTCTCTCTGTAAGTCTACCTGTCAAATAAATAAATAAAATCTTTTTTAAAAAATGTTAAAGTGTTTGCAAAAGCTTGCTAGATACAATTTATATACTAAAGGAAAATACTGAAAACTAGGATTTTTGGCACTTTAACAAAGTCATTTTTTTTTTTGACAGGCAGAGTGGACAGTGTGTGTGTGAGAGAGAGAGAGAGAGAGAGAGAGAGAAAGGTCTTCCTTTTTTCCATTGATTCAGCCCCCAATGGCCACTGCAGCCGGCGCGCTGCGTTGATCCACAGCCAGGAGCCAGGTGCTTCTCCTGGTCTCCCACGTGGGTGCAGGGCCCAAGGACTTGGGCCATCCTCCACTGCACTCCCTGGCCACAGCAGAGAGCTGGCCTGGAAGAGGAGCAACTGGGACAGAATCCGGTGCCCCGAACAGGACTAGAACCCGGGGTGCTGGCACCGCAGGCGGAGGATTAGCCTATTGAGCTGCGGCTCCGGCCAACAGAGCGCATATTAACATGTATACACATTCTCTCTCGTCACGTGGAGTCAATGCCGGCATCGTTAAAGCAATCTGCCCTCCTTGGCCAGGACACCTGCTGCCAGCTTCCCTGGACGGGAGTGAACAGAACAAGGCAACCCGCCCACCCCCCAGGGACCCGGCGTGCTGGCTGGGGAGGACGCCCGTGTGCACTGCTCCAAGCAGTCAACACCCCCTCCCCGGGCGTGACAGTCCCAGGCCACCTGTGCTCACTGTCAGCAATGGGGCGGATCGGTCCCAGGAGGTCAGGAAGAGCCTGCCTTCTCTACGTCTTGTACTGTCTCGTCTCTAGAGCCACAGCATACACAGCCAGAGGTTCTCGAACCCTGGCGTGCACCAAAGCCCCCTGGGGCCGTGGGTGAGACCGAATATTGCCCGTTTCCAGCAAGGGCCCACCCACACAGGTGCTGCAGGGCAAGGGACCACGGGGTGCGCAGCACTGCTCTCAGCATAGCATAGCCATCCCCCCCCCCCCGCCCCCACAAGGAGCTTGCTGACATGGTGCAACCCGGAACCCTCCGTGTCCTGGGACGACACGCCGGGACCAGCCCTCTTGGAAAGGGAATGAGATCAACCAGGAAGATCACCCCCAACCTCTCCTCCCCACGGCACGGGGGCATGAGACCATACCCACAGCTCTAAGCACCAGGTTTCCGTTTCATCAGAACTTGAGCCAAGAACTCAGATTTTACTGCCCAAATAAAACTGCCTCCAAGTGGCAGCGCTGACCCGAGGGAGGGCGAGGCTTCCTTCCTTCCCTCGGCTAGGAAGTGGGACTGGGATGCCTCCCCTCCACGCTCCAGGACACAAAAGGGATGGAGGGCGGCAGTGGGGGTGTTTGCTGGGCTCCACGGGGAGTGCAGGAGCCCACGGGCAGGTGACGGCAGGCAGGGAGCCCCGCGCCCCTCTCCCTGGGGGCTGGACCCTCCAGGACACCCGCAGCTACGGGTCACTGCAGGAGCTGGCCACTGCTTCGGTCTCCGGTGGGCATTACCAAGCCCCTCTACAAGAGGCATGCGCTCCAGTGTCAGCGTGTCAGGCGGTGTAATCACACCCATGCCCAGCGACGGTCCCCGGGGACAAGTCTTCCCCCATGAGGCCTTTCCTGGCGGAGGTCCCACACATTGCTGACACCCATTCAAGGAAAACAGCCGCACTGGTGGGAGAGATGTGTGGGGTGCTGGAACGTTCGCTCCCTGGCCACCGCGTGCCCCCTTGGCGCCTGAGCTTGAAGCAGGCATCTGCGCAGGACTGGCACCCAGGAGGCGGGGTCTGTGCAAAGCCCCCACCCTGAGGGGCGCCGGGCTGCAGTCTCGCTGAGCTGGCTTTCCTGGAGCTCTCTCACATGCATGGGGTGCACACAGCACCAGGGATAGAATGTCCGGTTGAAGGCAGCTACACGTGTCTTACACACATGTGCACATGTGTGCACACACGCAATCTCACCCAAAGCACCTGCCAGCCTTGTCACTCTCTCCTTGACCTCCCCTCCCCTGGTTACAGAACACCTTCCCAGCCCAGCAGTCGATTCCTTTTGGAGGGGATCAGAATCGTTTCTGATGCCACATCACAGTTCCTCCAACGGGAGCGGGCTGCCAGGGTGCCCCAGCGCAGCGGCTCTCGCCACCGGCTGCATCCTGGCATTATTCTGGAGCTCTGAGAACTCCAGATGCCCGGCACACCCCTGGCCTCCGGCACGGAAACAGGCACTGGCCCACTCGGAGATCCCAACGCACAGCCAGGGGCAGCCACCACTGCCCTGGCTCTTAGCTGGACGCAGGAGAACCTGGTGGCCTACTGTTCTGACCCTAGTGAAAGAAGGCCCCCGGAACTGGAAGTTCCTGCACGGTGCGCATCTGTCCACGGCCCTGGCTTCTAGCCCCTCGCCACCACGTGGCCTAGAGAGCTGGGCAAGGCTGCTTGGGTTTGTGTGGGACCCTCGGTCCCCAGGGACACCAGGAAGTGAGCCCTGGGGAAAGGCTCCTCCCAGGCCCCCACCCCCACCCCCAGAGGCTGCCGGGGTTGCAGTGAGGGGAGCAGCCTGCAGAGACCTAGCAACACAGAGGCGGCAGCAGACAGGGCCGGCAGCCCCGAGCCGCCTGGCCTTGGGGATACGATAATGTGCCTCTCCCTTTAAAGAGAAATCTGGAGTTTTGCAAGACACAAACGCTACAGCAGAAGGCTGGCCCTCCAACCGCCGGGAGGGGCCCTGCCTCCCCCAGAAGCAGCTCTCCCTGCAGCGGGTGGGTCCGGGGCTGCTCCGAACGTCAGCACGACGTCTCGGCCTAACAGGAAACGCACTGAAGACGCTGGACGGAAAGGCACTCCCATATACGTTCTGCAACTCAAGACGGACGCTCCTTGGAGGGGACGAAGCCACTGGACTCTGCTGGGTCCCACAAGACCCCCCACGGCAGCCCGGTGCCCAGGGAGCCCGCCCTGCCTGGAGCTTGCTAGCCAGAGCAGGTCCCAGCCACCTCCCTGCACACAGGTGGTTGCAGAGGGCTGGGCCTACGGGCTGCTGCCATGGGGAAGGCAGGCGGGCTTCCGCCCCTCCTGCAGGAGCAGCATTCCCCGCCCGAGGCACCTCTGTAAACTGGAGACGCCCACACCGACACTGGTCTCCTCCCCTAGGGACCAGAGGGCCACTCGCTGCAGCGTCTCCCCTTACGGACCCCTGCACCGAGGCAGCCGGGCACACAGAGCAGCCGGTCCTCCTTCCTTAGCATGCCCGCCTCTGCCAGCCGAGGCTCGAGCCTGGGCACCAGGCACCCCAAACGCCCCTCCCTTCCCTCTCATCTCCCACACTGCTCAGCAGGTCTCCCCCAGCCTCCTCCGCTATGCCCAGCCTGCAGGCCTCAGAGCCCACCGCATTCCCCGGGAACCTGTGGCAAGGGACGTTCCCTCAGCCCTGCTCCATCACAACACTGGCAGGGCAGAGGCCCGCGACCAGTGTACCGAGCCCTGATGCCAGCTCGCAGCTGAGAAACCTGTGCCAGGATCAAACTCCACACGCCCTGGGTGGGCTCGCGGGCTCTGCCCTACCTGACCTGCACACTTGGCTGGCTTGTCCACCTGCCTCCAGCCCCCGAAACAACCCTACCCCATCCCACAGCTGACTCCCGCATCCCTCACCTCGGGAGCACCTGGCCTGGGAGACCTGCCGTGGCTCCTCCTCCCTAAAACCCGACGGACTCCAGCCCCCTTTGCCACCTCAGTCCAGCCCCCGGAGCCTGTCCTTCCTTCCAGCCACCCGCGGGCTCCGGCACACCTTGCTTCCCTCGCGGATGGGGCCCACCTCTCTGAGCCACGCCAGGAGCCCAGCAGGGCATCCTGCGGCCCCGCAGGTGCAGACAATAACCTGTGCCTGCAGGCAACAGGCTGACAACCTGCGTTCAATGCCTTCGCATGGAGGGCTCTCAGGGGGCGACTTCCCACCTTCTCATCCTCTGTGCTATCGGCAGCCATGTGAGGCTGCTCACATCCAGCCCACCTGGGAGAGAAGTGACTCGCTCAGGATCCCAGCCCCTGTGGCCGTGCAGTTCCAGCTCCTAGGGAACGAGGGTGTGGCTGTGCGTGTGTGTGCAGGGCACAGGAGTGCGCACACCCTGAGAGGTCAGCCAGTGTCTGCAAGAGCAGCCCCCGTGGCACACACCCGAGGCCGGACAGCTGCAGGATCTCAGAGCTCAGGAAATGCGCTCCAAGAATGCAATCAGTCTTCGACGCCTTGCTCAGGTCATCCTCCCAGTGTGCACTTCTTGTTTCTAAATGCTGCCAACGAAACACAAGTTCAAAGTGGAGAAATCCACTTACAGGCCCGAGGTCAGGCTCAAGGGCAGCGGCGTGGAAGCAAGCCGGAGCCTGGCGTCCTGAGAGGTGTGGGCCTGGCTCTGTGGAGCTGCAGCGGGGAGGAGGAGCCAGCAAAGCCCGCGGGCCACAGGGGACGAAGGGCGTGGAGAAGCCGCCATGGGGCCACGGGGCCACGCTTTAATCCCCCGACGCGCCGCACCTGCCTCTGCCTTGGGCGCCCTCTGTGGTTTCCTTCCACGACACCCTGAAGGTGCTTTCTGTCCTCCAGATGCGATCATTCTTCTGCAACATGAAGCAGTCGTGCCCCCCCCCCCCCGCCTGCCCAGCCCCAGGTGCCTCCACAGCCTCCGAGCGCCGCTGAGGCTGGTCCTGCTCCACGGCATGGGATCACGTGGTGCCGCTGTGAAGCTGGGCGCCCTCTCCGCCTTGGGGTTCATCACAGGAGCCGCGGCCGAGCAGGCCGCGCCCCAGCCGCGTCCAGTCTCGCCTGCACCACGCTTCTCTCTCCCATAAAAGAGGGGTGCGTCCAAAAGGAGGCGGCACGCAGAGCCTGAGCAGAAGCAGCACTACAGATGAGGTGACAGCCACGTGCTGGCCAGGCTGGCTGGGCCACCACGTTGTCCCCCTGTGAGAGCCCAGTGCTACATGGCCACGGCTCCGGCAGGGGCCGCAAGCGGGGGTCCCTGGGCTCCACTCAGTGCCCCTGGTGTGGCCTGGACAACGGACGTGGCTCCTCCAGCTCCTTGGTGGCCTCTGTCGGCCCCAACAGCTCACATGCAGCGTGCCCCTGGCTGGAGCCTGCTGAGTGGGCATCTGGGAGCCGCGGTCTCTGTGAAAGGACAGGTGCGCTCGGCGGACCAGACCCGACGGACGGCAGTGGCCTCCCGGCCGCTCCTCTCGGCTCACTCTCCCTGAAACAAGCCCTGCCCCCACCCGGACGAGCCACACCACACGGGGTCCTCTCAGCCCCTGAAGAGCCATCTGTGCTGCCCCTCCACCCGTGAACTTGAACTTGGAACACTTCTCAGCCCTTCAGCACCTGGGCCCGCTGATCGCAGGTCCACAGGCCCAGCAGGAGTGGAGGGACCTTTCTCCCGGGCCTGTGCTCACTGCGTTGGTATCGTACACGCAGAGAAACCTGCGCTGTGTCAGGAGACTCCCTGAAGTGCACACAACATGAAGACATGTAAACAGAGAACAGTGCACACGGGGACGTGGCCATCTCTGAAAATCCGAGAAGTGGAGCTGGCACAGCGTTTCAAGACAAGATAGAAAAGATGCCAGGGGCACACGCCTCTGCCCGCCTATGCCTCACACCCTGCAAACAGCCAAACAGCTAACAGACGCCAGACCTCCCGGAGATGAACCGCACGGGCGCCACGCGCTGCGGGCCAGAGCCTGTGTTCCCCCTGCTAAGCCACCCTGGACACGTCCGACACGGCGGGACTCACCAACAATTACGATGACGCTCACCACCCAGCGAGCGAGAGGCTCCGTCGAGCGCGGCCACATCCGTCTGTTGATATACGGTCCATGACAGTGCTGAGTTGTCGTGACAAACACCGTATGGCCCGCAGAGCCTCAAATATTTACGCTCTGATCCGAAAGGGAGAAGCGGGCCAGCCCCTGAGGCGTGTCAAGTCTTCAGACTCAAGGGGGCTTCTGAAACGGCCCAGCCCCCAAAATCCACCGACTGGACACTGCTCGGTGCTGAGCCTGTCCTGGGCTACCTGGGCTGAGAACCTCAATCCGCGACCACTCGGGGAGCCCAAGTTCCTGCGCAACCAGGGGGTCCACTCCAAGCCAGCCCACCATCGCTCCCCGCCCGCCTCCGGCCCTGTGTGTACTTAGGGAGACCAGCAGCCGAAGTCCAGCTCACACCAGCGGGGTGAACAGGCAGACTAAACACCGGCAGCGTCTGCTCACGCAGGAATCTAACAGCTGAACTCCTGGAGGTCCCCCGGCAACTGGCACCGGGCGCAATCAGCCTCTTGGCTGGGTTCCTTTGTCTACAGCACAGCGCCCTCACATGGTGCCGCAGGGAAGGGCAGCTGTCCCGGGAACACCAGGGCCTGCACCCAGGGAGGATTTTTAAATCGGCGTTATCCACATCTCCACCCTGGCCTCCTCCACGGATCGCTCCCCGCTGGAAACTTTACACCACGAAATATAAACTCTGACCTCTACAGAAACTCACTAAACCGCAGCAAATGGGATTCAGATGTTACCATGTGATCTAGACTTTAAACACTCTGGCAAAAACAGGAAAAATGATGTGGGCTTCCAGTCCCTCCCAGAACATGATACAGCCTTGACCCGAGCCTGCAGCAATGGGGCCTCTCTCAGGCCTCCTCGCCCACCGCCCACGAGCCCTGCCCTGTGCCACCGCAGCTCCCGCCAGGGCTACAGTCTCACCAAAGCGGATCACCCCCTAGTCAGGACTCACAACCATCCCAAAAGGAGCAGTTGGCTGATCCTAGGAACCAGCCAGTGTCTCCCCCCTCCCCGCCCCCACAGAGCTGGGAAGAAACAGCCTCCCATAAAGCTTGAACCCTGGGGCTTCCCAGGTTCTGTCTGCAGCAGATACAAAGGGCAAGGCCTGGAGAATGCTAGATGTGGCACCAGATAAGGGGAGGTGGCTGGGAGTCTGGGCCAGGGCAGACACAAAGCCCTATCAGAAACTGGTTCCCCTGGGGGAGTGAGACAGCCCCTGCTTTCAGCTCTGTGCTGATACCAGGCTTTGCAAGGGTGGCCCATCTGCCGGCCATGTGTGCTCCCTGGAGGCCGCGCGGGAGAAGCTGAGGAGGCTTTGGCTGGGCACCAGGGTAGCCAAGTGATGGAGCGACAGCATGGGCAGGACCACAGCCCAGGAGCCCTCCAGGCCAAGGACAACCTGTCACGGGGCTGCCGGTGCAGCACAGCAGGGTCCGGGGTCTGCAGTGGGGTGGCCGCCAAACACCTGCCCACCGTGTAAAGAGGAGAGGCCCCGACAGCCCCGCCTCTCCCGTTCTTTCAACTTAGAAAAAGAGACCTGTCACCTCTCTGGGACCGCCTCCCCCAGACCCTTGGCCAGGTGCCAAAGACTCAAGGGGTCAAGCCAGGAGGTACACCCAGCACCGCCCAACTCCACGACCAACAACAGACTAGCCATACACATCCCACGCAAGTGGTCCCCTTGACACGCACACACCTGTGCACATGCGGTGTTCTCGACACCTGGACTAGCTCAGCCCCCTGGGCAACCCCAGCACACGGAGGCCATCAGACGCCCGCCCTCCTGCCCCGCAGGCTCACGGCCCCTCCAGAGGTTGGTAGGGAAGAGCATCGCTCACTTCGGGCCCCCAGACCCCCGTTGAGACCCCCACCCCGGGCCTCCCAAAGGCCCCTACTGGCAGACGAGGGGAGGGGACGGGGTGGGGGTAGGCTGGGGCAGTACCAGGCCGCCGGCGGCGCCGCAGGCGCTGAGCGAGACCAGGGAGCCGGGGTGGCCGAGCACGCGGCCAGAGTAGAAGCACAGGTCGGCCGGGCGTCCGCCGCGCCGGGTCGCGCCGGCCTCCTCCACCTCGAAGCCTCGGGATAGGAAGCGCACGTCCCGGCGCAGCTGCAGGTACAGGTCGCGCCCGAAGGCCGGCAGGTGCAGCAGCAGGGCGCGCTCCCCGGGCCGGGGGCGCGGGGCGGCGGGGGGCGTGCGGGGGCGCCGCCGCCGTCGGGGTCCCGCGGCGCCGGGCAGCGACAGCAGGTGCACGTCGTCCGGGCGCACCCGCCGAGGCAGCACCACCTCCACGTCGGCGGCCGCGTCGCCGACAGCTGCGGGAGAGAGGACAGGCGTCAGCGCCCTGGCGACGGCCCGCCCTCGCCCTCGGCCTCCCGCCAGGCCCCCCCCCCGCCCGGGCCGGGGCCGGACACTGCGACCCGCAGCGGGCGGCCCCTGCCTGCCCTCCCCGCGCGCCACCCGGACCGAGTCCCCGGCGTGCCCGCCCGCCCGCCCCGGGCGCTGTCAGCCATCCGAGCCCCGGCAGCGGCCAGAGGCGGCGGCGGGAGACGGGCCGCTACCTGTGCCCGAGTCCAGCCCCCAGAGCAGCAGCAGCAGCAGGGGCAGGACGAGAGGAGGCAGCAGGGCGCCGTCGCACATGGTACTCGGCACCCGCGGCCCCGGCCGCGGCGGCGGAGCGGGAGCGCGCGAGGCGGCGGCGGCGGCGGCGGCGGCGCCAGCCCAAGTGCAGCCCCGCAGCCTTCGGAAAAAGTAATCAGCGCTGCGGACAAACCCAACGCGGTCCGGCCCGAGCCCCGCCCCCTGCCCGGGACGCGGGCGGGGATTGGGCGCGCGCCGGCGTCCGCCCCGCCCCCTCCCCGCCCATTGGCCAGCGCGGGTGGAAGCCGCAGTGCGTGGTTAGGTTGTAAGCACTTTCTTACACGTGGTTTCTGGGCAGTAGCGCGGCCGCGGCGCCAGGGGGCGTGCGCGAGCCGACTGGGGCCGCGCGATGTGGACGCGGCGGGGTTGAATTCGGGCCGCTGCTCCGAGAGGGTCGTGGTGCGGGAAGTCGTCCCTGAGCCGGCGTCGCGGGAACGCGAGCCGGAGATCGCCCCGGCCAAGCGGCTTGCTCTGAGAAAGCATGTCTGCCGCCGCGGGCTCTGTGCGGGGCTGGGGGCGCACCTGAGCTTGCACCTGACGGCTGCGAGGTCCGCCAACCCCTCACACCTGCGCAGGGCCCGGGCGCGAGCGCCCCTCGCGTGCGTGGGGGCGGACGCTGGCAGCCCTGCGAGCCACACGAGCGGCGGACGGTGGGGAACCGGCCGCGGCCGCCGCACGGCCTCTCCACGCAGGCAGCCCCTCCTGGACCTCTGTGTCCCAGGCCTCGGAATCCCAATCCCGTGGCCGAAGCGTCAGCGGGGCCCGGGGCGCGGGACGCCCTGTGGGCGGGCGGGGGTACTCGCGCTGCCCCAGGCCGCCCCCTCCGGCTCCGGCCGGGCTCGGGCCGCTGCGCCCCCTCCCGGTGTCCAGCAGGCAGCCCAGGGCAGCGGGAGAGGCCGCACTGGCCCAGGGCGGCCACACTGTGCCCAGGACAGTCTCCTCTGCCTCGGGGGTCAGCGGGCGAGCTGCGGTCCGAGCGCCGCCCCTGCGGTTCCGTCCTGGCGCTGTCAGGTCCCGGAGCATCAGGGGCACAGCCACTGTGCGGGACCCCGGGCCTGGCCAGGGGGGCGGGGGGGGGGTCGAAAACCGCCCACCCCCAGCGCCTCACAAAGCAAAGCCCCGCAGCAGGCTGACTGTGCACCGATGGGCGGACGCCGTGAGCACGCGGATCCCGGACTGAAACCAAGGTCAGCGGTGGAGTTAGCAATCGGTGCGAATACGCGTACAGAATGACATATATATATAGTTGGCTACTTCACAAAGTTTGTGGAAAGCGCGATTCAAAGGTAGGTTTGGTGCAAACGGCTTTGGAATCTACAGATTTTTCATTTGTGCTTCCGTGAGCCCTGGGAGACCCCCTCATCCACACACCCAGGGCCATGCACACACGCACACACGCACGTGCACGGATACAGATGAGGGTATGTGAAGCGAAATCCAAGAGCAGCCGGGGGATAGGCAGCTCTCTTGGGGTCGCTGTTCTTTTCCTGTTACATTGTGTGCCAGGGAAAGAAGCCACGCCTATTACATTGTGTGCCAGGGAAAGAAGCCGCGTCGGGACAGCTGCTGCCTCTCGCCGTGTGTGTTGGGCCCTGAGACTGTGGCTCGAGCCACAAAGGGAGCCGAAGGCGGGGCCACACCTGGCCCTCAGCTGGGCCCCGCCCCCGGGCCCATGTCTCCCCCGCCCCGCCCCCGGGCACTGCGCAAGTCCCTGTTACCTTTGTCACAGTCGGTCTGGATCTGCCCAAGCAGTGCTGCCTTGGCCAGAGCCCTGTCCACACAGCCAGGCCAGCAACATCACCACTGCTGGTCCACCTCCTCATCCTCTGACCAGGGCGGGAGGCAACAGTGACAGCCGATGCTCACGGTGCCAGTGAGGGCCTTAGGGGACGGCGCGAGTCCCTCCCAGGGCAGCCCCTAGTGACCAGCCTTCCGCTCTGCCTCCTCAAGGCCCCACCGCCCCAACACCACCACACTAAGGACCCCGCGTCCAGCACGGGACACAAACAGTACCCAGCATTAGCAGTCAGCAGAGGGACGGGGCTTCCGGCTGGGTCGTGTGCTGGGTGGGAACCAGCGACTGAGCCCCGAGTCACTCGCGAAGCCCTGTGGAAAGGACACCAGTTTTCCAGAACCAGCTGGCCTGTCGCCGTGGCGGGGGGGGGGAGGGGCAGATCCTCCAGCCTTGGGCAAGCCTGGGGTGACTCCAACCTCCGGCCTCTGCATCTGTCCCTGACATGATGAGCAGAGACTGGCCGCTCTCAGCTGTCCTGGCTGAGCTGCAGACCAGGAAAATGTGAGAGAAGACAAATCACTATCACCGTCTTGAGTCACTAAGCTTGCAGATAACTGGTTCTGGGGCAGTAGCTAATAAGGGATCCGTGACGCGTGCTAAAATGAATCCTAAGAGAGGTAACGTGCTTGGTGGTGGCACGCGGGGGAACGCCGTCCGGAGCTCCGGGCACTCAGAGGCAGCCAGCAGGGTGGGCAGAGCTGGCTTCCCTGGGACGCACGGGGTGTGGATGCTCGGCCCGTGCCCATGTGTGTCGGGCACCTTCCGGCGGGAACCGAGGCTCTCAGGACCCAGAAGGTGGGCAGGAGCACTTTCTAAAAACCCAAAACAGCATAACAGGAAGAGACACAATAATACATGCTTGGCTCTGCAAAAAAAAAAAAAAAAAAAAAAAAAGTATTTTCACACTCATCATAATGTAAACACTGCAAGAGAACTTTGAGGATCAACCAGAGAGAAATTCCAGGATAGATCACTGTGGCTGCAGAATCAACGTGGACAGCTGTCATTCTTGGCTCATGTGAAGGTGAAAGATAGAAAACAGAGGAGGAGGGACGGGAGGAGAACAGAAAATGACAAAGTGCCGAGGGTCAGCGCTCTTGTCTTCCAAGGTGGTGAATCCCAAGCTACTGTGTATGGTTGCTAAGATACGAAACAAATGTCTCCAGAAGTGGTCCATCAGAGAAGCGAAATGTTCTTACTGGGGTCAAGGTGAGGTGCATCCTTATCCATTGTAGGGGTGAGTTAATTGATCTAATTTGCATACACAAAGATATTGGTGTAAGAATCATTTTTTAATGACATGGAGAAAACCACCAGAACTAAAGCCAGAAACAGTTGAAAGCGTCGCTTCCTAGGAGGGAGGCAGGGGCAGGAGAGAGCTGGGCTCGGAGGTCATTTCCCGCGGCAGGAACTTCTGTGTCGCTTGCTTTCTTCAACTGTCGAGTGTGGCATTTTGAAAAAAATTAATAAACATGTGAACGATTCCAAGGCGGTTCCACTTCCAGAGGCGTGCACTCCGCTGTGGTTGGAATGAGTCTCCCAGAGCTCATGTGGCGCAAATTCAGTCCTCAGTTTTACGACTAGGCTGACATTGGTAGGACATAATATTCACAAATAAACTACTAAATCCTGACAATAGCCCGGTGAATATGAAAGTAGCCTCTCGCTAACAGGTGGGGAAAGGGAGCCGAGAGGCGCTAAGGATTTACCCGGGGGGGCTTCGGTTATTCCCCTAAGAGTTATCAGGTCTTAAATCATTTCCATTGCTCGCAAATGCCCCACGAGGCGGAAAGCCCCACCTGGTGGATGAAGATGTCCTAGCAACCTCTCCGTGGTTCCAGGACCGCAGTGGATGAGCTCGGGTCCCGCCCCCTTCCTGCTTCGCGGCTTTCCCTGCGGGCACTGGTGGCCATCCACGTGTCCGTCCAAGAACTGGAAGGGCAGGTGGCTGAGACGCGAAGGCGGCACGAACATCGCCAAGGGCAACAGCACAGCCGGGTGAGCACTGGCTCGGCAGCGGGGGGGCTGGAGCCGACCCAGATCCTGGGCACCAGAGCCACGCCCTCTGTCCCTAAGGGGGAAGCGGGAGGAGAGGAGGAAGTCCGACTTGGCTCTGCAGGGAAGCAGCCGGTGTGGGACCCTGTCTCTCCATAGTCACGTACAGTGTTCTCATTCTAGATCCTCAGTTTTCTCATCTGTAAAGTGGGGTGAGCAAGGTCGTCTCCTTTTTGTGCTTGATTCAGACTTCCCTGGAAATGGGAACAAGGGGTTCAGAGGGCCCCGGGACTTTATGAACAGCTGGTTACTGTGACGGATTGTATGAAAAACTAAAGAAAATTATCCCGACTTGTTACAGAAGTTGTAAATGCATGAGACACTGTAGCGAGGATGACGGGCGCTGCACGGCGTTGCTTGTCTGTTGATACTGATTTTCATTTCTTTTCCAATTGCATCCTGCTGGGCAGACGCATGATGACATTGCTGCTTACGGAATTCTGAAGACGAGTTCAAAGCTTGTGTGGAAGCGGGTTTGTCCAAGGCACGCCTGTGCTAGCAACTGCCTCTCCTTTCAGCCCCCAAATCCCCCTTCAGAACTCAGCTCCGGGGCGTGGGGGCTGCGTCTCTACACACAGTACATCCCCACCTCCCTTGTCAGTCAACTTCCCGTTAGGTTTGTCAGCGAGAACCATTAATAAGGAACCAAAATATAGAAAGAGGTGAAAGGGGAGGATTTCCTGTTTCCGGCCTCTGTGGGCAGCAGCTGACGGCTGAAGTACCAGCAAGACCCAGGTGATGGCCCTTTGATGGTCTTCCACCTCTTTCACCTGCTGGGCTCCCTCTGGGGAGGTCCCCACGCCCACTTGTCTGTGTGCCCTTCTTAGACGGCCCAGGACGAGGGGCCAGCCCTGTGGTGTAGTAGGTAAAGCCACCACCTGCCCTGACGCCAGCTTCCCATATGGGTGCCGAATCAACAGCCAGCTGCTCCACTTCCAATCCAGCTCCCTGCTAATGCACTAGGAAAGCGGTGGAAGATGACCCAAGCGCTTGGGCCCCTGCACCCACATAGGAAACCTAGGCTCCTGGCTTTGTCCTGGCTCAGCCTTGGCCGTTGGCGCAATTTGGAGAGTGAACCAGCAGACGGACGGTCTCTCGCTCTTTTTCTGTCCATAACACTGACTTTCAAAGAAATAAATATTCTGTTAAAAAAATAAAGAAGTCCCAGGACAAGCCACAGAACATTCCTCTTTTTAGTGGCACGAGTCACTGTCACCTGCCTAGAGCTTGGGGCCAGCCGTGCGGAGCCAGTCCCTGGGAAGCCATGTATCAGTCGCATGAGACTGTCCCTCCAAGACCCATGTTCTAGAAAAGTCCTCACCTCAACTTCCTGCGGTCATTACGCCTGGGTCACTCAGGGCTTCCTTTCGTGTGTGTGTGTGTGTGTGTGTGTGTGTTTTCCTGGCACTTCACACCTGTACTAGCGATTCCTGCTTTAAATCCCCTCTGTTGGAAATGCCTGGCGTGGGCTCTGAAAGACGCATTGCGTGTCCAGTGACCCCACCCACTGGACTCCCGGGAAGCAGGACTGGGACTGGGGTGTGATTGTTGTATTTTTTTATTATTATTATTTTTTTGACAGGCAGAGTGGATAGTGAGAGAGAGAGACAGAGAGAAAGGTCCTCCTTTGCCGTTGGTTCACCCTCCAATGGCCACCGCGGCCAGCGCACTGCGGCCGGTGCACTGCGCTGATCCGATGGCAGGAGCCAGGTACTTCTCCTGGTCTCCCATGCGGGTGCAGGGCCCAAGCACTTGGGCCATCCTCCACTGCACTCCCTGGCCACAGCAGAGAGCTGGCCTGGAAGAGGGGCAACCGGGACAGAATCCGGCACCCCGACTGGGACTAGAACCCAGTGTACCGGCGCCGCAAGGTAGAGGATTAGCCTAGTGAGCCGCGGTGCCGGCCTGACTTGTTGTAATTTAATCCCGTGGACGGACCCACAGTGAGCCTCAGCAGATGGGCTCATCCATCCATGCGAAGAGCACGGGTCTTGGAGATCAGCCCCAGGCACACACGAAGCCCCAGCACCACCCGGCTCTTGATAACAAGCTCCAATCAGTAAACCCATCCTCGCTGGCAGGGTTGCACACCCCCTGCTCCATTATGGTGGCTGCCTGGCCATCTAATTTGCTGCCTTCTGACCCCTGAGCTGACCCCAGCTTGGCCACCTTTGGGTGCTCAAAGCGTCAGATTCATCTGCTTCTACAGAGGATCACTCCGCTGGGTCCACATGAAGGTCTTGTGAAGGTGCAGGACACGAAGCCAGCAGCGTCCGGGCCGTCCGTGGCACTGGCAGCCTGGGCGAGGACCGCTGAGCTGTCTTCCAAGACCCTGGTCACGTCCTAGGACCCGTGTTGCTGGCGCAGAGGGAGCCCAGCCTGTGCACCACCGGCCTCCTTTACCAAGCTCACTGTTGTCATGACCGAAGGTCCCCATGAAAAAGCTGGGAGCCAGGGACTTGCCAGTCTCCCCAGATGAATAAGGAAAGCCCATCAGATGGGAATCGGGGGACCCTTTGCCACTCACAGTGGGAAATAGGGCAGGAGGGGTCTGTGCAGCCTGGCACAGGGGCTGGCCATGGATCTCAAGCCCTTTCACCCAAATCCCAGCCTGGCTGCCACACGGCCAAGGCAACTGTGTAGGCCTGGCTTTGCCCGTTGGCTTCTCTGGTTGGCCAGCCTCTCTAGCACCCAGACCAGGATATGTGAAGCTACAGAGCAAGCTCAAGGAACGTGACATCGCATTTTCCCTTGAGACCCGAGGTCCCCAGCCAGCCTGCCTCACTTCCTCTACCTCTCAGCGTCTTCTTACGCTTGCTTCTGTTCTCATGTGTACCTGGCAGGAGGCGTGGTCCCTGTGTCCCCCCCACCCCGTTAGAACCCTGTGGATGCTGCCTGCCCTCTTCCCCAGGAACTTGAGAGCCACCTGGTGGAAGGTTTTGTTAGTAAGGCCAGGAGGGGCTTGTGTGCAGTGTGCAGACTTGGCCAGAGGCCTGCCTGCAGACACAGGTTGTGGGGAAGCCGCTGGGACAACACCCGGGGGAGGCAAGGCTGGGCTTCCCAGCCACAGGGCAGGACAGGTGTACTTACCCACCACTGAGCGGCCACCGGCCGGGCACCCACGCTCACTGCCAGAGCAAGGCTTGCCGTGGGCTCTGGGTTCAGCTGTGGCTGCTCACAGGCACCCAGGGAAGCCAGGGGTGAGGCTCTGAGGGGGACACGGCTGTCACTGTGGGGGCAAAGGGCCAAGGAAAGGGCCACGGTCAGCGTTGCTCTGCGAGCCAAGCCTTGACGACTGAGTGTCGGGCACTTGGGCTGGACCCCACCCCACCCACCCTGGGTCCCAGCCAGGAGCCGGCTACGACAGCAGGGGGCCTACATCGCCCACCAAAGGGAAAGGAAGCCACCAGGTGGGGCTGAACATGACCCTGAAGTCCTGAGTCCACGGGCAAGGCCCTTCTTCTAGATGGGCTTTCGACTCTCCGTTGAAAAAATGGCTCCTCCTCCGGTGAGCCTTGGTGATGGCCGGCCAGAGGGAGCTCAGTCCCACACAACCAGGGGCTGGGGATGCCCGGATGAAGCACTGCCTTCCCCAAACCAGCCGTCAGGGGCAGGAGCTCCCACACAGCCTGATGGGAAACCCAGGCCTCCCTCCAGGGGTTGGTTCCCCCGGTGCCTCATCCTGGAACCTAGGGGTTCCGGTAGGAAGCTCACACCGCATCCTGACTGTGAAAACGAGCAGCATGCCCTTGTCGCAGGGACGTAAAAGTCCATGCGTGGGCCCAGTCAGCCCCGCTCTTTCAAAGTGGACGCACACCTGCAGGAGAGGCCCTTCCCTTCCTCAGCCACTCCCTGTGTGATGGGTTTGCCAGGGGCCGGAAGACCAGCTGTCAGCCTGTGGGCCTGGCACTGCCCCAGCTCTAACTGCACGGGAGTTGACTATCTGAAATCATGGCCTCCCGCATGGAGACTATCAGTCCACCAGCACGATGGGACCCTTCCAAGTTAGTGGCAGGGAAGCACATGTCCACACGCCCTGCAAATAACCCCCACAGAGCAAGTACAGAGGGAGACGCGAGGACGGAAATAAGAAAGGAGAGAAGTTGGAGCAAGTTAAGTGCTACACCAATAAGTGTAAATGGAACAGACTCAGCTATTAAAGGACTTCTGGACCCGGTAGACTCGTCACTCGTCCCCATGCCTCCTGCCAGGTACACATGAGAACAGAAGCAAGTGTAAGAAGATGCTGAAAGGTAGAGGAAGTGAGGCAGGCTGGCTGGGGACCTCGGGTCTCAAGGGAAAATGCGATGTCACGTTCCTTGAGCTTGCTCTGTAGCTTCACATATCCTGGTCTGGGTGCTAGAGAGGCTGGCCAACCAGAGAAGCCAATGGGCAAAGCCACCCTCAGAAAAATCGGGTCTCTCCGGCAAGAGGCCTCGGAAGACAGAAGAATGTGCTAGTCACTTCCTTACCGCAGCCACATGCACAAACAGAAGACAAGACAGGATGCAAAGGGAGAGCGACTGGGGAAAGGGAGAGCGATCGGTATTGACAGAGAATTCATCAGACAGAGAACAGACATTGCTGAAAACCTGTTAGAGACGTGAGTTAGCTACAGCACACAACTGGAAGTCAGTAGCTTTTCTACTTAAGAAAAAATGGAACTAAATTGAAAGCCAGTAAGATTTTAAAAAAAGGTGGAAACATGGGCTACAGAGTCAACCATGTGAAAATCTATTTCAAAGCTCCCCAATTAAACCATTTTGGTGGCATTTCAAAGCACAAGAGAAAATAAAAAGTCAGCAAGCGCCTTGTGGGGGAGACCAGCAAATCATTTAAAAAAATCCCCAAGATCCTACTTACTTCACTTCTTACACCCAAATAAAAGCCCCATGAAGACAAGAGTTAATTAATCTATGTCACTTATACAAAAACAGGAATGTTAGCACGTGCGGTTCTGCTCAGGGAAGATTTTTCCAAGCATAAAAGAGACCCCCAGTAATGGTGAAGGAAATGATTGATATATTTTACTACAGAAAAAAGAGAATTCATGCATGCCCCCCCCCCAAAAAAAAGAAACTACATATAAAGTCAGAAGGGCAGAAGCAAACGGGGAAATATTTATTACACACACTAGAAAATATGCCAGTCTCTTTCATTTCCAGTAAACCCGGAGAAATCCCTAAGGACAGGCACTAACTTTAGGTAATGGGGCAGCGAATCAAAGACGCCCACTGCGGGTCATGTGAGGGAGACCCAGGTGACGTCACAGGGAGACGCTGCCCCTCTCAGGCCCTCCGGGGAACCGCAGCTCTGGCCACCGCCGGCGGAACAGAAGTTGACTTTTGTTCGGATGAGAAGGTGGCGTGTGCCTTTGACCTCCGGCGCAAACGCACCCACGGAAATTATGACGGATAAGCTGCGTTACTGGTTATTGAGTGCTTGCTGTATGAAACGGTGAAAAATGCTTTGTGTGGACTTTCTCACTTAATCCTCGAAAAGACGCAATGTAGTTGCTCCCGTGCCCAGTTTGCCTGTGAGTAACCTGGGGATGGGAGATGAAGTCGCTTGCCCCAGTGACTTGCCGGGCAGGAATTCTGATGCGAGCAGTCTGGGTTGAGTACTTCCTGCTAAAGGTGCTCACTGCAGCGCTGGAGGTGGCTCAGTGCCCACCACAGGACCCCGGCGAAATACTCGGTCCCCGGAACCTGGTAACTGCGGCGAACCTGAAGTCACCCCCGTCTTCCAGGAGCGTCTACACGGCCTCCTCTGGCTCCCGTGACAGCACTGGGTCCTGCATCCCCCGAGGGCAAAGGCAGCCTCCTTCCGTTGCTCAGGGAGTTCCCCACGTGCACGGAATGTTATAGAACCTGTGTGCTTCCCTCTCGTTCACCAGCTCTGGATTAGCCGGGTTCCCGGGTCTGGCCAGAGCCCACGGGAGAAGGGTGGCAGAGGCGAAATGGAATAGATTTGCTCCAACGCAGGCGTCAGACACAAGCAAGCAAGGCGCACCCTGTCACTCGGGGTGTACAGTGCACGTGGCTGCCACGGAGCCCGTATGTTGTCAGGGTTTATTTATTTATTTATTTATTTATTTATTTGAAAGGCAGAGTGACCAGAGCGGGTGGGGGGGAAGCGAGAGATCTTCCATCCCCTGGTTCACTCCCCAGATGCCCTCAAGAGCCAAGTTCAGGGAGCCTGAAGCCAGAAGCCAGACCACCCTCTGGGTCTCCCTCCAGAATGGCAGGGCCCGCGCACGTGGGCCAGAACGCGCGGCCTTCCCAGGAACGCTAGCGAGAAGCCGGGTCAGAAGCAGAAGAGCCGCGGAGCCAGGAACTGGCCCTCGTATGTGGGAGGCTGGCGTGGCCAGGCTGTGCTAATGCCCGCCCCCAACAGCCCACGCGGACCCAAAGGAGCCCGTCCAGCGGTCACAGCCCCAGGCGCAGGCACAGACGGTGCCTCTGGGCCTCCCTCTCCCCTCACCTGGGCACAGCAGCGCACAGGTAAGCGGGCCGAGGGTCCCTAACGTGGGCACGCCCGGGAAAGCCCAGAGCGCGGGCCCGGAGCTCCCACGGCGCACAGCTCTGCGGCTGGCTCAGCGCCAGCCAGAGGACATCCCAGGGCGGTCCCGCACCGCCCCTGGAGCGCCTTCTCCCAGCGCAGCGCTCTGGAGAGCGAAGCCTTGACAGGCAGCCCAGACGAGCGAGTCTCTCTGAACCCCTGTCGCTGTCCCCCGGCCTGGAAGGCTCCATCACACGCAGTTCTAGGAAGACCCCGTAACCGACTTGAAATCAGGGCCGCGGCCCAGCGGCTCTGGGGAGGAGGTGCCGTTCCGCCCTCCGACGTGAGCTCAGCTGCTTCCCCGCGGGTGGCACCGGGAGGCCACGGGGAGCTGGCCCTCGGCCACAGCCACCGACTCTTCCCGAGGGCATCACCGTGACCGTCAGCGCCTCCCGTCCCCAGAGAAACTGCGGAGAGCTCTGTATCCCGTGCGGTCCCTCCGGGCCCCTGCACCTGTCCCTGTCATTACGACGGCTTTAAATACCAGTAGGAAGCAACTGGCCGTGAGTTGGTGGACTTCTATGAGTGTTTTAGAGACTTTTTCTACTAGAAGTCTTTATAAAAATGGTTAGCAAGGAGGTGTCTGAATGTTTCCCAGAGAGAGAGAGAGAGAGAGAGAGGGAGAGAGAGAAAGAGAGAGGGAGAGAGGGAGGGGGGAGGGAGGGTGGGAGGAGAGGGGGAGGGAGGAGAGGGGGAGAGAGAGAGAGAGAGGGAGGGAGGGAGAGAGAGAGAGAGAGAGATTGGGAGGGAGAGAGGGAGGGAGGGAGGGAGGGGGAGAGGGAGAGAGGAGAGGGGGAGAGAGAGAGAGAAATAGAGAGAGAGAGAGAGGGAGAGAGGAGAGGGGGAGAGAGAGAGAGAGAGAGGGAGAGAGAGAGAGATTGGGAGGGAGGGAGAGAGAGAGAGGGAGAGAGAGAGAGAGATTGGGAGGGAGATTGAGAGAGAGAAACGTTTGAAGTGCTAGAGACGCCCGTTATCCTGATATGATCACTAAATGGCTGGTGCTGTGGCAAAGTGGGTAAAACCGTGGCCAGCAGTGCCGGCATCCCATATGGGTGCTGGTTCGAGGCCTGGCTTTTCCACTTCCAATCCAGCTCCCTGTTAACACACCTGGGAGAGCAGCAGCAGATGGCCCAAGTCCTTGGGCCCCTGCACCCACGTGGGAGACCTGGAAGAAGCTCCTGGCTCCTGGCTTCGGCCAGTAGGGGAGTGAACCAGCAGATGGAAGACCTCTCCCTCTCTCTCTCTCTCTCTCTCTCTCTCTCTCTCTCTCTCCCCCCCCACCTCCCCACCTCTGCCTCTCTGTAACTCTGCCTTTCAGTGAAAAAATTAAGAAGGAAAAAAAACTGATTGCTACACATCACATGCATGTATTGAGACATCACACACATGTACTGAGACATCACACACATGTACTGAGACATCACACACATGTACTGAGATGTCACACGCAGGTACTGAGATATCACACGCATGCACTGAGACATCACACACATGCACTGAGACATCACACACATGTACTGACATCACACACATGTACTGAGACATCATACACATGTACTGAGACATCACATGCAGGTACTGAGACATCACACACATGTACTGAGATGTCACACACATGTACTGAGACATCACACACATGTACTGAGACGTCACACACATGTACTGAGACATCACACACATGTACTGAGACATCACACACATGTACTGGGACGTCACACAAATGTACTGGGACGTCACACACATGTACTGAGACGTCACACACATGTACTGAGACATCACACACATGTACTGAGATATCACACACATGTACTGAGATATCACACGCATGTACTGAGACATCTCGCAGCAGCCGATGACTGGACAATCCTCACGTGTCAGTTAAAATACAGGATACACATGTATGTTCAGAACAGGAAGGAGAGACCGGTCAGTGTCAGGAGGATGACAACATGAACAGCACACGCCCTGAGGGGCAGGGCGAGGATTTACACACATCCAGGTAAGCGCCCCAGGCCAGGAAGCGCACCACCACCTGGGCTGCCCCCACAGGTAACACGGCCCGACCCCCACCATCCTAGGCTGATTTTTGCCTGCTTTTGAACTGAATATAAAGGTGGGAACACCAAATGCGAACTCATTTTTGAGTAGATTCTTTCGCGTTTCAGTTGGGTTCCTTCGCCCACACTGTGACTGGGCTGCGTGACGTCATTGCTCCCCTGTCCCACTCTGGGTGGGCGTGGCGAGGGGCCCTTCAGGTGCCCGTGAGCTTTCCTATTTGAGCTCACGAGGACAGTCTCTTGTGTCCCGCGGGAAGCTGTATTACTGTGCCTGTTACGTCTGGATGTAGACAGAACACGGAGTTTGGGCGGTGCATTGCTAAGTAATGACCAAGCTTCATTGTTCTGCAGGATTTCAGCCGGCCACACACGCAGGACATCACGCCTGAGCTTCAGCCATTGTGTTATTCCACCCTGCCGTAAACACGGGCGTGTTAAGTCTTCACATTCGGTAGAAAAAGTTCTTTCTCTGCTTGCCCTGGCCAGCCTTGCTCTGTGGCACTTCCTTATAAACCACACACACGCATGTATATGCACACACGCGTGTACACCACACAGGCACGCACACACACGCACGTATACCACACACATGCACACTCACCCACACACGCATGCACACATGCACACACACGCATGCACACATGCACACACGCACATACACTACACATGCACATCCACCACACATGCATGCACACACACACACTCACACACACGCATGTACACCACACACATGCACACATGCACACATGCCCACACACATGCACGCACTCGCATGCACACATGCACACTCACTACACATGCACATACACCACACATGCACACTCACACACACGCACACACACGCACACCATACAGCATGCATGCACATGCATGCACACATGCACACACACGTACACTACACATGCATGCACACACACTCGCACGCACGCACACTCACATGCACACACACACACGCACGTACACCACACACATGCATACATGCATGCACACACGCACGTACACCACACAGGCATGCACACACACACGCACGTACACCACACACATGCACACATGTACACACACCCACACACATGCACACACACGCATGCACACATGCACACTCACACACACGCACACACACGCACGTACACCACACAGGCATGCACACACACATGCACGTATACCACACACATGCACACATGCACACACACCCACACTCACACGCACACACACGCACGTACACCACACACGCACGCACGCACACTCACACGCACACTCACCCGCACATACTTTTGCAATGGCAGTGACACTTGTGGTTCCTCCTTTCCGATCACCATCTGGGAGATCAGGTCGGCTCCGATGGGAACGCGATGCTGGACAAACAGCAGGAGGCGCGTCCTCCGAGGGGCGGGGCAGCGAGTCTGACAGGTGGTTGGCAGCGTGGACACAGTCTTGGGTTTCACCTCTGGGCCTGCAGGAGACGCGCTCTACCTGCGGGCGTCACTCTCCACCTGCTGACATCACACTCCATCTGCTGACGTCACTCTCCACCTGCTGATGTCACTCTCCACCTGCTGATGTCACACCCCACCTGCTGATGTCACTCTCCACCTGCTGACGTCACTCTCCACCTGCTGACATCACTCCCCACCTGCTGACATCACTCTCCACCTGCTGATGTCACACCCCACCTGCTGATGTCACTCTCCACCTACTGACGTCACTCTCCACCTGCTGACATCACACTCCACCTGCTGATGTCACACCCCACCTGCTGATGTCACTCTCCACCTGCTGACGTCACTCTCCACCTGCTGACATCACTCCCCACCTGCTGACATCACTCTCCACCTGCTGATGTCACACCCCACCTGCTGACGTCACACTCCACCTGCTGACGTCACTCTCCACCTGCTGATGTCACTCTCCACCTACTGACGTCACTCTCCACCTGCTGACATCACACTCCACCTGCTGATGTCACACCCCACCTGCTGACATTATGCTTTACCTGCTGATGTCATGCTCCACCTGCTGACGTCACTCTCCACCTGCTGACGTCACTCCCCACCTGCTGCCGTCACTCCCCACCTGCTGACATCACTCTCCACCTGCTGATGTCACACCCCACCTGCTGACGTCACTCTCCACCTGCTGACGTCACTCTCCACCTGCTGACGTCACTCTCCACCTGCTGACGTCACTCTCCACCTGCTGACGTCACGCTCCACCTGCTGACGTCACGATCCACCTGCTGACATCACGCTCCACCTACTGACGTCACTGTCTACCTGCTGACGTCACACTCCACCTGCTTATGTCATTCTCCACCTGCTGACGTTACTCTTTACCTGCTCACATTACTCTTTACCTGCTGACATCATGCTCCACCTGCTGACGTCACTGTCTACCTGCTGATGTCATGCTCCATCTGCTGATGTCACTGTCCGCCTGCTGACGTCACTCCCCACCTGCTGTCGCTGTCCACCTGCTGACGTCACTCCCCACCTGCTGATGTCACGCTCCACCTGCGAGCGCCGTGCTCCACCTGTGGGTAAGGCTCTCTGAAGCTGTTGTTTATGAGGTGAATGACATCCTACTTTGCTAACAGGGTGCTTGTTCTGTTTTAACGAATGCATGTTGGATTTTAGCAAAGGTTCTTCACCAACGGCCTTTTCCTTTATTCTTCGTAAAAAGTGAGAGATACATGCGCTCCAAAGAGAAACCAGGGAACCCTTCACTCTCTTACCACGTAGCGGTTGAAGAGGAACTCAAGATGCTGAACTAAATGCAGGCGGGTCCAGGCACTATTCTCTTGCCATATTGCCAAATTCAGTTTGGTTTTCTGTAGGACGTTTGCACTTGGGTTTAAAGATAACTTGTAGGGTTTTTTTTCTCCCTCTAATATTCTTGTGGGATTTTGATATCAAGAATATGCTGGCCTTATACAACAAGTCAGGACAGGTGGCTTCCCCTCGTCTCCGAAGGACACCTGCATGCCCCCGTGTTAGTTCTTCCTAGAGTGTTGGAGGATTCAGTCGTTTGGGCCTGCAGTGTTTGTTTTACTGCAGGAGGGTATTTTAAATTTCAGATTCAACTTTGTCTTAGGTAGGGCACTCTCTAAATACCTGTTACCTCGTCAGTTTTTCAAAAAGATTTCCTTCATTTAGCTGAAAGGCACAGTGACAGGGGAGAGGGAGGGGGAGGGGGAGGGGGAGGGGGAGGGGGAGAGGGAGAGGGAGAGCAAGCTTCCATCCCCTGTTCACTCCCCAGGTGGCCACAACAGTCAGGGTTGGGCCAGGCCAAAGCCAGGAGCCAGGAGCTTCTTCCGGGTCTCACACATGGGTGCAGGGGCCCAAGGACTTGGGCCATCTTCCGCTGCTTTCCCAGGAGCATTAGCAGGGAGCTGGATGGGAAGTGGAGCGGGCAGGCCTGGAACCAGCGCCCATGTGGGATGCCAGCGCTTCAGGCAGAGGCTTAGCCTTCTACCCCACAGCGCCAGCCCCTCCTTTTCTATCCGTGTAACTTCTGCTTGCTCATGGAGACAGATCTTTTCATTTCTGATACTGCTTGTCTGTGTCTTTCTTGACAAACCTTCCTAGAATTTTATAAATTCTCCTAAAGAATCAGCTTTTGACTACGCAATACTGTCCTGTATGCATTCACTATTTCCTTAATTTTCCTTCATGCTTTTTGAGCACCGAGTTTTGCCAGCCTTCTTTATTATGAAAGCATTTAATGTTTTTTACTATATTTTTATGGTAACTGAGTTTCGAATGTTTTGTTTCCATTCTGACTTCTATGCTCTGCAGGTTACTGAGGCTTTGCTGAACGTGGGGACTTCGATTTGCCTGCTCCAGATTCCTAGTGAACTCGCCAGGGCAGGGACCACACCTGATTCGAGGCCTCGTCACCGTTTGGGGTCTCTGAAGCACCTCACAGGTCTGTGGGGGTCAAAGTTCACGTGCGCTGAAAAACACGGTTCCTCTGCAATCGTTGGGTCTTCTGTGTGTGTGCAGCGGGCCGGTCTCGTTGACTTCATCATTTAAATCCAGATTTTACTGATTCCCTCTCCTCTGCCTGTTCTATCAGATTCCGAGAGATGTGCTAACACCACTCACACAGAGCAGGGACTTGTGACTCCTTCACTTCCGTCTTACCAGGCCTACACGGGTCTGCGTTCCGTGTCGGGGCGGCTCGGCCCTCTCACCACGGCAGGGCACTCTCTCCCTCCACTCCCTCCCCACCTATCTGATGCTGCCAGGCGCACCTGCTCCCCGTGGGTCGGCACCTGCTCCTCGCGGGTCGGCACCTGCTCCCCGTGGGTCGGCACCTGCTCCTCGCGGGTCAGCACCTGCTCCCCGCGGGTCGGCACCTGCTCCCCGTGGGTCGGCACCTGCTCCTCGCGGGTCGGCACCTGCTCCCCGTGGGTCGGCACCTGCTCCCCGCACCTGCTCCCCGTGGGTCGGCACCTGCTCCCCGTGGGTCGGCACCTGCTCACCCGTTCGCATCTCGTAATGCGCCGAGCCGCGGGCGGGCCCCTCACAAGGACACCACCGGCCCACAGGGACGCCCCGCGCCAGAGAGCGAATCCCGAGCCGAGATTGCGCGGAGGGCAGGGCACCGAAGCCAAGCCGGACTCGAACCTGCGCCGGCGCCCGCCCTAAGGCCCTGCGCGCCTGCTGAGCCCGGCGGCCGAGGAGCGGCCTCCACCCGCTCCCGCCACCCCGGAGGACCACGCAGGGAGTCCCCAGCCCTGGGCAGCGGCCTGGGAGTCAGCACCGGCCCGCGCCCCGGGTCTGCTGCGGTGACGCGCGCACGAGGCCGCCCACAGGCCCGCGTCCGGGGCCTCCGCGGTGCGTCCTGAGCCCGGAGCCGCAGAGACTCGGAGCGCGCCCGGGAGGGCGGCGCCCTCTAGTGTTGAAACAGCAACAACGCAGCCACAGCGGGCTCGCTCTAGCCTGGACTCGGTGCGCCACCTTGTGCTCAAATCGTGGAAGTGTCCTCAGATTTCCGGAAGGCAGCCACAAACTAGATTAAGAAGCCTGGAAAATATTCCTCATCCAATAGGACAGGGAGGGGAGGAAGGGTGGGGGGGACGTGCCACTATGTTCCTATAACGGTATAAAGGAAATATACGAAACTTGTATAACTTAAACGAAATATGTATCAAAGGAAAAAAAAGAAAAATACACTTTAAAAATAATGAATCCAATGATACAGAATTTTAGCTTTTAATCTATTGACATCTAATCAGGATAAAAGATATCAAGATTTGCTTATCCTCTAAATGTATTTATATCACAATAAAAACATGATGTATTTCTCAAAAAAAAAAAAAAGAAAATATTCCTCATCCGTCAGTGTACAAAATGACATCATATGCCAACAGGCACTGAGGACTTTGGGGGCCCATGACCTCACCTAACGAACAAAATAAGGTGTCCGGAACCAACCAATCAGAGAGCGACTGCAAATGCAGACATCAAAATAGATGTATTAAGGAAACTCAAGGACATTCAGGAAAACACAGAGAAATACTTCACTAATCCAACAGAGACACTTAACGGAGGGATGAAGTGATTTTTAAAAATCAAACAGAGGGGCCAGGGCTGTGGCATAGGCTAAGCCTCAGCCTGCAGCACCTGCATCCCATACAGGTGCCAGTCCATGTCCCGGCTGCTCCTCTTCCGATCCAGCTCTCTGCTGTGGCCTGGGAAAGCAGTAGAAGATGGCCCAGGTCCTTGGGCCCCTGCACCCACGTGAGAGACCTGGAAGAAGCTCCTGGATTCCCATCAGCTCAGTTCCAGCCATTGAGGCCATATGAGGAGTGAACCAGTGGATGGAAGAGCTTTCTCTCTCTCTCTCCCTCTCTCTGTCTGTAACTCTACTTCTCAAATAAATAAGCCAACCTTAAAGAAACACAAAAATCCCTGAAAGTGCAGTAGGCAAAATTTAGAGTGGTAAGTGGTACTGACAGCAGAGTGGATCAGAGAGAATTGGTGATCTCGAAGACACAGCTATGTGAGAAAACACAAAGGGCAGAAATGGAGAAACTACGAAAAGGAATGAGGAAAGACGATGGGACCTTCGGGGCAGCACTGGGAATATCTGGGCGCTTCCAGGGGTTCCAGCAGGCCCTGAGAGGGGCGAGGGAACAAAGCAGATTCAGCTGGGTAACAGAAACCCCCACCCTAGGGAAGTGTGCGGCATCCAGACACAGAGTCCCGTCAGAATCAGCTCGGTCAGCTCTACCCCAGGCCACATGACACTCCAGCTCTGAGAGAGAGAGAGAGGGTTCTCACAGCTGCGGGAGACCAGGAGCAGTGGGGCCCGGTGTGCCCGGCTGCAGACTCTCAGCGGCCTCCTTCCAGGCCAGCACCGTGGGATGAGGGTTCTCACAACCAAAGACGCACCACACAGTCAAGTGATCCTTCAGATGAGACAGCGCCACACAAAAGCTGAGAGGATTCACCACCACGCCTGCCCTACCGATGTGCTCAGGACAAGGCTTTGGATGAAGAGAGAGATGCAGACCAGTACCAAGATACGAGAAGGCAGCAAACCCCGGAGACAGCCGGGCCCACGCCCAGGCACCTGCAGCCGACAAATCTGCAGGAGCAGGTGCTGCCAACACGGCGCCGGGCCCTGGATGTCCACATGCAGAGCCTCTCTCGCCCCACACACGTCGACTCAAACTGCAGGGGAGATCTAGCTATCCGACTGGACCTTGGACGTATGACAAGAAAACGGGGAGATTGTTCCGGACGTCATGGATCAGGCCACGAAACCAGAGGAAATATAAGGGAAAACACACTTAGGGGATTTCATCAAGCCGAAAAGTTTCTGCATAGCAAAGGAAACCATCGATAGATTGAAGAGACAAACTACAGAATGGGAGAGGGTGCTCACAAAGAATACATCTGGGCCGGCGCCGCAGCTCACTAGGCTAATCCTCTGCCTGCGGCGCCGGCACACCAGGTTCTAGTCCCAGTCAGGGCACCGGATTCTGTCCCGGTTGCCCCTCTTTGAGGCCAGCTCTCTGCTGTGGCCCGGGAGTGCAGTGGAGGATGGCCCAAGTGCTTGGGCCCTGCACCTGCATGGAAGACCAGGAGAAGCACCTGGCTCCTGGCTTCGGATCAGCACAGTGCCGGCCGCAGCAGCCATCTGGGGGGTGAACCAATGGAAGGAAGACCTTTCTCTCTGTCTCTCTCACTGTCTAACTCTGCCTGTTAAAAAAAAAATAAGAATACATCTGACAAAAGGCCAGTAACAAGAATATATAAGGTTCTTCACTCAACAGCACAGGCCCAAGTAATCCAATTTAGAAATGGGCAGTAGACCTGAACAGGCGTTTTTCAAAGGAAGACATACAAATGACGAACAGCTATGAAAAAAAAAAAATGCTCAACAAGACTGATCAAATACAACTATGGGAGCCATCGCCTCCCTCGGGTTACGGCTGCTGTTAGGAAGGCTGGCAGGGACCCTCACACACGGCTGGGGGACGCAGCAGGGAGGCCCTCGGGGATGAAACACAGACCCCCCATGACCCAGCAGGTCCACACTGCGTGGTTATACAGAGGCCGTGGGCACTCCCATGGCTCACACCAGGCGGGAAACACAAGCAACGTAGGTGTCCGTCAACTGATGAACACATGGAGAAAACCTGACTACCCAGCCATGGAAACAGGATGGAATCCGGTCACCTGAGACCAGACGGAGGTCCTTACGGTGGACGCCATCAGCCGGGCGGAGGGCCACAGGAGCCGTGTAGAATCTGAAAGTGCTGCTCTTATAGGAGCTGAGCCCAGGGACAGGAGGCTGGGAGGGCAGCGTGGGGGAGGGGGCTCCGCTGAGGACAGAGACATGCTGGTGCTCTGCAGGGGGGCTCGATGGTGGCAGCGTCACACGGAGGGGAGTACGTGACGTCAGATGTGTTTCACGTGTTCTTAAAGCTGGACGAGAGTATGTTGAACGTTTCCGCCAAAAAGGGTTCATGAGTGTCAGGACTCAGGCTGAACAGTGCCCGAAGCACGGGGGACCGGGCACTGCAGGAAGCCCCGTCCATGTGTGCAGTTCTTAGCTACCAGGTAGAAATCCAACACTCTTCCGTTTCTGCCCCCGGGGGGCACCAAGGCAGTGAGGGAGGCGGTGAGCGGGGCTCCCCGGGTCACGCTGATGGCCGCCAGGGGCCCTATGTCGGCCTTCCTCCTGCAGCCTGGCAGTGGAGACACGGAAGCTATGGCTGAGACCAGCGGGCCCGAGAGCCTGCCCTTTCCCACGACCTCCAGGGTCCCACGCAGGCCCGGGTGCCGTCCCCACCGTGTACAGTGAGAGGCTCCCGCCTGGCAGGCCTGGGCGAGCTGGCCAGGGCCCGCACTTCCCACCTGGCCCCTGGTGCACAAGGCCAGCACCCGAACACCCACACCTGACACCCGGCCTGTGCTACCCTGGGAGGCCCGCGTCGTCTCCCAGGAGGCAGCGTGCACTGATCAGTCGGACACTCTGGGTGCTGGATTCCATTTCAGTTTTATTCTAAGTCCTTGCCATTCCAATGACAGGGAGGCACTGTGGCTTGCTTTCTCCTGAACTCCTGGCACAGGCCTGAGCCCTTGTTTCCTGCGGAACGAGAGAATCCCTTCACGGCGAACCACACGAGCCCTCAAGGATGCTACAAAGACGCAGACCCCGCTCTCGGGGAGCAGCTGAGCGCGTCCGGCAGCAGCGGAGACGCTGGAACTGCAACGTGGGCTTCACCTTTGACATTCAAATGACAGTGACAGCTGGAAGACAGAGAAGCAGACACACCGCAGCTCACGGAGACAAGGTCTGTGGTGCAGACAAGACCAAAGGAAGTGTAGGGAAGAAACAGTCTAACTAGAAACACAAAATAAATGCCTTGGAGTGACCTTCTATGTAACAAGGATACAATGCCAACAACAACTCAACGGCCGCGCCGCGTGAACTTGACACTGTGTGCCGCGATCCCGCGTCTGGTGCCGTCCTCATGCAGTGTGCGTTCTGCGGGGAAAACCTGGTGGCTGCTTTTCTCTCCCCGAAAACTCCTCAGAAAGATAGTTCACTGGGAAAGGATCTGAAAAGGGTTTTCATTTGTTTTTCTGTTTGGCCTCAAGGTTTAAAAACATGTTTTTATTAAAAACAAAAACCAGAACCTCAGCCTCTTTTGCTGTGCACAGGGCCTGCCCTGCTCCAAGGCCCTGCAGCCTCCGGGGCGGGGCAGGCTCTCCAGTCTGGGGGCTCACCTCCCACAGGCTTGCATCCAACTCAGGCTTCTCAGCAAAGGAGCAAAAATACAAAACCTGACCCCAAACTCTGCACGGCTGCAGTGGGCGTGGGCAGACGCTGCGCCATCCATTCCTCCTCTACAGGCGAGGAACCGTGCCGGGGCAAGGCCAGAAGGGGCCAGAGCTGTGTTCAAGTGTCCCCCATGGCCCCCGCCCTGGCGGGGAGGGGGAGCCAGCAGCTGACCCCAGCCCTCACGCCCGCCCCGAGTCCTCGCTGCTGCCAGGGTTGCTGGGGGGGTCTGGATACGCAGGGCAGGCCCCTGGATGATGGGGCTCAGGGAGCCACCTGGGGGCCCCCCGGGAGGGGCACAGCAGCAGGGATGTGGCCCTCTTAGGGAGGACCAGAGCGAGGCGCCAGGAAAGCCGAGGAAGAGGGGCCACAGCTCCTTGGGGGCCGACAGGAACAGCAACGGCATAAAATGGAGAGCGCCTCCAGGTACTGGCATCTCTTGACGTCACCAGGCGCTGGCCTCTGCTCAGGGCTCCCTCCCCCCAGACCTGGCTGGGCCCCAGCACAACCAGGCTGGGGGCAGCACAGCAAGCACTTGGGCTTCTGCTATCCCATCGGAGCCCGGCCCCAGGCCTCTAGCCTGCACTGTGGGGGTGAAGCACCCTGAAAACCATCCCCTGGTGTGGACCTCTGCCGCTGTCCCACGCCACCTGCAGCTCCTTTCTGGGGGAAGAGCCGTGCTTGTGGGTTTAGTCAGCACTTGTCGGACTGTGCAAGGCGTGTGGTGACAGGGCGCCCCGCGAGGTGAGCTCCGGAAGGTCACGCTCTCGCTGCAGGAAGGGAGGTGACCACAGCCAGGACGGCCCTGGAGAGACCCGTGAAGCCCTGAGCAGTCTGCGCGAACACCCGTGGGCACCCATGGGCACCCACAGGCATGCTTCCATGTAACATTTTCCTAACACAAGTGAACATTGCTACACACATCTCAGGCAGGTTGGGAAGGGGGAGGGCAGAACCCGGGGTCTCGGTCGGGGCTCCGGGCCACCACAGTCCTCGCAGCACCTGTGCAGGGCCAGCACGTGGGCTGCGGGCTAGCGGCCGTGCTGGCCATTCGGAACCAGATGCCTGTTGGCCCCAAGGCCATTCTTCAGAGAGTCTCTCTCCTTGCTTTTGGAAGCCTCTTCCTCTTTTTCCTCTTCCTCTTCCTCCTCGTCCTCATCCTCGCTCCTCACATCCTGGATTTCCTAGACAAAGGAAACAAGGGTGGTCAGGAACCATCTCCCAGGAGGCTGTTTGTTTAACAATCCTTTATTTGAAAGGCAGAGTTAGAGAAAGAGAGAAAGGGAGAGGTCTTCCATCCCCTGGTTCACTCCCCAAGTGGCAGCAACGGCAGGAGCTGTGCCGATCTGAAGCCAGGAGCCAGGAGCTTTTTCCAGGTCTCCCACATGGGTGCAGGGGCCGAAGGACTTGGGCCATCTTCCACTGTTTTTCCAGGTCATAGCAGAGAGCTGGATCGGAAGAGGAGCAGCTGGGACTTGAACCAGCGTCCCAGTGGGATTCCAGCACCACAGGCTAGAGCTTTACCCACTACGCCACAGCCAGTCCCTCACAGGAGGTCTTGAAGAGCAAACCCAGCATCCAAACAACCAGGCGCTCACCAGCCAGCCCATGTCATTAGTCATAAAACAAACTAAAGGACTGAGATTACACAGAGTGTATTTCCAAACCACAAGGTAATTAAGCTAGAAACTGGTATCAAAAAGTCAGTTAGGAAAATCTCAAAGCACTTAGGAATTAAACAACACCCTCCGAAATAACCAGTGGGTTACAGAGTGAGACTTAAAGAATCTTAGAAAACACCTTTAACTAACTGAGAATGAAAACAACAATCAGGACTGCAGTGCAGTTAGAACGGTGCTGTACAGGAAACACTGCACTCGATGTTTCCATCAGCAAAGGAGAAAGCTTTCAGACAGCCTGAGTTTCAACCGTAAGAAACTAAGAAAGAGGAGATCAGCAAAATGAACTCAAAGCAAACAAAAGGAAGGAAATAATACAGGTAAAAGAAATGAAACTAAAAACAGAAAAACAGCAGGGAAAAGCAAAACCAAAACAGCTAAGACTTAGAAGGACTGCCAACACGGCCGGGGCCGGCACTGTGGCCTATGGGTACAGCTGCCACCTGCAACACCAGCGTCCAGTATGGGTGCTGGTTCCAGTCCCGGCTGCTCCACTTCTGATCCACTTCCCTGCTAATGTGCCTGGGAAAGCAGTGGAAGATCGCACAAGTCCTTGGGCCCCTGCACCCACAGCCACAGCCACAGCCACAGCCACAGCCACAGCCACGCGGGAGACCTGGAGGAAGCTCCTTGCTTCCGGCCCCACCTGGCCCAGCCCAGGCCGTTGTGACCACCTGGAGAGTGAACCAGCGGAGGGAAGACCTTTCTCCTTTTCTGCCCACAGCTCTGCCTTTCAAATAAATAAATAAATCTTTAGAAAAAAGAAAGAGAAAAAGAAAGCAAACATGGTGTGACCAGTAACGTCTGGGAAGTAAAACAGCACTTGTTTGCTGGTCCGATTGCCGGGAGGTTTCGCGCTGGCTGATCCGCATGCTTCCTAGCGGCCTTACGCAAGTGGTCCTTCAAGTCCCTAACACCGAGCTGGATGCTTCTCCTCTGGGGCTTGTTACAGCAGTTTTCCAGGGCAGTCTCCTTGAAGGGCACCGGGCCCCTGAAGCAGGGAGCCGGGGCTTACAGAGCAGCCCTCACTGTGGAAGCCAGTGGCTGGTGTGAGTTATCACGGCAAATCCGAGAGCTCAGCCAGCTCACGGCGCCTCCGGCCAGCCAGCTTAGAACAGACGAGAGCAGCGATGGCAGAGGGACGCGGTTTCCTCCCACATCATCTTTCAAGATGACATCTATAACCACACCCCTTACTTTCTCCTTCTGAGACCTGCAGGCTAAACCCGCCCACCTCCCCCGCGTCTCGGGGCTCCTGCCATCAAACAACTCCCGGGGTGGGCACGCAGACGCGGCTTGGGAAGAAACAGCGTGCACACCGCCTGCTCCATCACTGATCCACACATCCTGGGGTCCTCTGGGTGTTCTCCCCATCAACACAGAAATGGTCTCAAAGCCAACGCACCTCACCACACACACCAAGAATGAACTTGAACGTGGCACCTCCCCAGTGAGGAGGCACCAGAGACAGGTGAGCCTTGTGCCCTGCGCTGAGCCCCCTCCTGTGGACGATGCCTCCCGGGCAGGGGCCCCATCGGCTGGCGCTTCCTTCCTCGGTCACTGCCCCTCAGTGGAGTTTTGTGGGGAATAAGAGGAAGCCCGAATCAGAACTAAGAACCTCATCTCTGCAGGCAGGAAGACGGGCTACAATCCACACAGTCTCCCGGGACGTGCAGAGCTGCCTCAGCACAACCTGGAGGCTGCCCCCACTCCCCGGCCCCAGCCCCTCGCCCACACCCCCACCTCTGGGGGCTTTGCAACTGTATGGCATCCTCATGATCCCGCATGTCGGAGACCAGTACTGACGCCCACATGTCCCACTGGACACGCGTGCAGGTGAAAACCCCGCTCAGAGCTGCCCAAGCCTAGAAGCCAATTCCACTTGACACTCGAGCACAGCGACTTTGCGTGGCCCTCCCTATCTGTGCAGCCCGCCAACCACCAACTGGAAATACTCTGGTAAAACACTGTGTCTGTGCTGAATGGGTACAGGCCTCTGCTTGTCACCTCCTAAACAATTTGTACCATAGTCACACGTATCCAGTATCGCAAGTAACCTGGAGACGGTTTCAAGCCCACAGAGGCAAAGTGCAGGCTCTACGCAAACACCTCGCCACCTGACAGGAGGGACTGCGGCGTCCACAGATCCTGATGCCCTGTGGAGTCCTGGAGCCCGCCCCCTCACAGACCAAGGGATGCTTGGATTCGGGGTTCCCCAGGAAGACAGCTGCATACAGGGTCAAGGGAAGGCGACCTCATTTTGCTTGGAACTTCACAGCTCCATGGTGAGTCTACACACACAAGAGCACAAACACTGGTGCCCTCATCAGGCTGTTCAGCGTAATCACGCACACGTGTTACCCAGGAAACGCATCTTTTAGCAGAGCTGTCTTTCTCCTTTTCCATTTTAGGACACTGGGGCATTGTATTACTGTTTGAAATGATGGTTACAGGCAAACTACATGATGTAGACATGCCCTCACAGGCTGGCAAAGGGGTATGGGGCTGACAAGATTAAGAACCCTGGCCCAGGACACGACTCCAGCTGGAACGGGCCCCATGTGTGAGATGGATGTACAGGGTGGGCTGCATGTTAGGCAAACAATATAAAGAATTTGCATGTTATTCAAGTAATAGTCAAATCTCATTTTATATTCAATCTTATAATAAATTTATAATAGGATTTCCTGTCATTTTCAAGACAATGTTAATGGCAATGACACTTAAGGGGCTTACTGAACCCAAGGCATGGCTAGACTAAGCAGCTAGTGTGGACAGTAAAAACCCCTCCTCACAACCACAGGATACTGGAACTGCTCCCCCCAGAAAGGAGTTCAGTAAATCCCGCAAGGCCAACGCCACGCGAGGCAGCCAGCGGAAAACGCAGGCCCTGGGCTCCGGAGCTGCGGTGCCCTGCAGAGCCCTGTGGGCAGCTGCACACCCGCGGAGGGCCAGGGCACGGGCAGGCGGCTGACCCGGGGCGCTCTGAGGCCAGCTTTGACAAGAAAGCGTCTTTCTGTCTCCTCTCCCTGAGCCCAGCACCCACTGTCTCACGGCACATCCTCACTCCACGCTGACCTTGCCCTTGAAGCCCTCAGGATGGGTCTGCATGCGGAACACTGGAAACTTTCCCTTGTTGATGGTTTTCCCCAGGTGAGACAAACACTGGCATGCCCCACACCACTCCACTCAAAGACGATGGCTGAGATCTGCGAGGCCAATTTGGCAACCTCTGAATAATGCTTCAACCCACAGTTTGCAAACCACTGGCTGAGCAATGCTGGAAGAATGAGGCTTTTCTAATCATCTGGTATCAGAAAAGCTGAAGAAAAGATGTAGACCACAACCGATACTCAGCAAAAACACTTCAAACTGCCAATCCCATCCAGCCATTAGAGCACCTAATGGAAGTCAGAACAGAGTCGCGTCGGCTCCAGGGGGAGCGAGAACTGGACGCAGACGCGGGGCTTCCGGGACCCGCCTGTCCGCGCCCGGCCGGCCAGGACTGCTTGCACAGGCAGCCGAGCCCTTCCCTCTCGTTTGCTGCTCTTGGCTCACCAGCGCCCCGTGCTGGGCGCGGTCCCCAGGCTGTTAGAACTTAGCACGGTGCAGGCTGCCGGCCCTGAACCTTTCAACAGATCACTAAAGGCCCAAGGAGATGCACGCGTGACCGAGGATGCGGAACCACGGCTGCACTGCACAGTGGACCGGGCCCCAGCGCCGCAGTGTGCGGGGCACGCCTGCGCGTTCTCTGCCGGGCCGGCACAGCGCTCCTCCGGTAACTGCAGGGAACTTTCGGCAACTGGCAGTGTCCAGCTAGCTTTCCCACACGCGGCCGAGGCTCTCCAGAGCAGGGTGTGAAAGGCATCGCTGACGCCACAGCTAGGAGTGCACGAGTAGAATTTGGTCTCTGCCCCCAGCACCTCCTTTGGTTACACAAAAGGGTGGTAAAGCTAGGAGGAGCAGCTTACTGGCTTGGTGGAGACTTTGTTCCCAGTCCTAACAGGAGCTTTGGCGCTCCCCGTCCCTGGCCAGCACAGGGGGAACCTGCGTTCAGGGCACTCACTGTGAGGGGATCACCCTGTATGCCAGGGGAAACAGAAACCCCGCAAGTGAACTCCCCCTGATTACAGTCATGCTGAAGTTCAAACCTGTCCTTGGGAGGGCGTGTCCTGGCGCAGAGGCACAGAGATGGAAGCCCCACTCCTCCCAGGAACCACAGGCTCCCTAAAGATGAGGGCAGACTTCAGCTTCTGCTCAGGCTCCAGGAGAAAGGACTGGAGCAGGGCTAATGCTTGTGGGGTGATTTCCATTCCCGGACAATAAGTGGTGCTGAGCACAGGACGGGTGCTTAATGGCCAAGGGAAGTCCTCTTAGGAAAAACGTCCACTCACACTCTTCACCCACTTTTGAACTGGGCTGTCTGGGTCTTCTCGCTGCTGTTGGGTTTTAGGAGGCCTTAGTGTATTCTGTCCACTAGTCACTACTGGGTACCTGACTTGCAAACATCTCCCCTCATTCTGTGGGTTGCCCCCAAGTTATTATTTCTCATTAAATTCAATTCACCAATTTCTTCTATTGTTGCCTGTGTCTTTGGTGTCACAGTCACGAACATCATTGCCAAGTCCAGGACTCGAACCAGTGCGCACCTGGGATGCTGGTGGCACTGCAGGTGGCAGCTTTACCTGCTATGACACAGAGGGGACCCCTGTTCTCCTTTTACAAAACTATTTTGGCTGTTTACAGGGCCTACAGTCTTTTAAGTCTGTGAAGTTTGCACCTAAGTTGCTTAAAATAGAACCTTAGGAGCCGACGCTGTGGCGTAGAGGGCTAAACCTCCGCCAGCAGCACCAGCATCCAATATGGGCATCAGTTTGAGTCCCGGCTGCTCCACTTCCGGTCCAGCTCTCTGCTATGGCCTGGGAAAGCAGTAGAAGATGGCCTAGGTTCTTGGGCCCCTGCACCCATGTGGGAGACCCAGAAGAAGTTCCTGGCTCCTGGTTTCAGATCGGCCCAGCTCCAGCCGTTGCAGCCATTTAGGGAATGAACCAGTAGAAGAAAGACCTCTCTCTCTCTCTTTCCCTCCCTCTCTCTGTCTGTAACTCAAATAAATAAATAAAATCTTTAAAAAAAAAAAGCCATGGGACCTTAACGTGGATTTATTTTGGTTCCCTGACTCACAGAACAGACCTCACCGTTGTGACTGGTCTATGTATACAGGACACTACCTCTGAATTCCAGAGTCAGACACACTGTGGCTCAGCCATGCAGTACAGACTATGCTCTATTTTAAATCATGAAGCAACAAAGTAGAATCTATAATTAAATCATAATTTGATTAACGTTTTAAATATAATTTGCTTAAAGTATTATTAAATTACAATTTGTAATTTATTTATAAGTCCTTAAGACATTGTTCACTGAGCTAACACTCCGAGCTTTTAGGGGAAAAGTAGGTTTTCAGGCCAGAGGGCCTCTGGGGGCATGTGAGCCAGCACGTCCACCTCCCTGTGGGGTCAGCGCTCAGGCCTGGGCCCGCCAGCCGAGCGGCCCCCGTGGCCCGGAGGCCCCACACTGCGTGGCCCGGGATGAGCTGCGCGTTTCGTTCACACTCCCCAGCTTCCCCACAACAAGTAAACACCACAGAAGACTGCAGGGATCACCAAACAGTGATGTGATTACGCCAACACAAGGGCTTGGGGACTAATGCTGCTAAAATGACAGCCTTCTCCTGACTGTTGCATTCTGCATCCTGCAGAAACCTGGCTTTAGTTTCTAACTGGCCTGAAAGTTCCAGAACCCAACTGGACAAAGAGATGCAAAACCACTGTGAAACAGAAGTTCAGAGTTTAAATAAAGCAGCTTTTATGACATAACCATGGCAAAACAGACGACTAAGTCCAGCAATTTTGCATTAAAATTGAAATGCTAAAGCTTGTTTCAAATGTTAGTATCTAGGACACTTGAGGCACCCAAAGAACTCAAAGCAGCATTAAGAAGGGAGGAAAAAAACTGCGATAGAAAAACAGGGCAAGGATACAAAGAGGTAGTTCCCAGGAGAGGCCACACAGGTGACGAAGGAAGTACTGAGGCTCCAGCTCACTCACCAGGAAAACGCAAACTCTAACAGCTGAGACGAGATCCCACGTCCACTAAACTAGCGAACACTGAAAACACTGACAGTCCCTGAAGCTGGTGAGACTGTGCAGAGTCCCTCACAGGCTGGGTCTGAAAAACCGTGTGCAAGGCCACACCCACGCTCAGCCTGAGCAGTCGGGCAAGGGAGAAAACCAGAGCAGTCACATGCACCCCACGTGCCACGTAGGTGGAGGTCAGCACTGTACATGCTCCCATGTTTGTGTCTGTGCATAAACATAACATGGGGCCAGCACTGCGGTGGAGCAGGTCAAGCCGCCACGTGTGATGCCAGCATCCCATATGGGCACCAGTTCCAGTCCTGGCTGCTCCACTTCTGAACCAGTTCCTTGCTGATGCACCTAGGGAAAGCAGTGGCAGATGACCCAAGTGCTGGGGCCCCTGTACCCACATGGGAGACCTGGATGAAGCTCCTGGCGTCAGCCTGGCCCCGCCCTGGCTGTTGTGGCTACTTGGGGAATGAACCAGTGGATAGATGATCTCCTTCTAGGTTTCAAAATCAATCAATAACTCTTCAAACAAACATATAAACACAGAGGCATGGGTGGGAGGGTACCAGCTTCAGGAGGGCAGTGGTCCCTGCAGAGGGAGAGGGGAGGCGGGAAGAGCTGGAGCACACAGGGCCACACCACCTCTCCTCTCTAAGGCGTCTTAGGTGCCTTCATGTGCGCACAGCAGGCACTCAGGATGCGTGAGCGATGAACGGATCTCTAGCCCAGCAAGAATAAAATACCAGCTCAACACGACTTCTCCCCCCTTGCAAACTCGAATGCACAGCTGCTGGGCAGTCTGCCCTCTGCCGTCTCACCGTCGCATCAGACTCCGGCCTCCCCCCCCCCCCCCGCCCTGGTCTGATTTCAGTACATGATTCTGCCATCCATGCAGCTGCTCCTGACGGCAGCCCAGACACCATCCTCGATTCCCGCCTTCCCTTCCTGTTTCAGTTCCCTGCCTAGGCCACCAGACCCTGTTCAGCGGCGGCCAATTCTGTCAGATCTCTGCGGCCGGGACCCAGGGTCTGGGCTGGCAGCACCTGTCAAACCCACACTGCCTCACAAACTATTTCTGGAGTCCCCGTGCATTGACGCTGTGCGAGGTTTCTGCCCTCAAAGAGCCAAACCCTAAGGAATAAAATAAGAAACATACGCAGCCCGGCACCACCTAGCAATGTTTCAGTCTGCAACGGACTGCACCTAAAACAGTGGCCCCATAAGACGACACTGGAGCGGAGACATTCCCATCACCTAGAGACATCGTAGGGGTCACGGCATCAGAGCTCAGCACGTTACTCACATGTGTGGGGTGGGGGGGCTGGGGAATCAGATCTCCAGTTCAGCACACATGACCATGGAGAGAATGTGACATTGATAACAGCCAAGGACTATGGCACTGGTCTATCTTTACCATACCAAACTTTGTTAATTTAGGGTTGTCATTAAGAAAGGCTGCCGTGGGACAGCATGCTAAGTGATGCCGGCAGCAGCAAGCGGGCACGCCGGGTGCCTGTCCTGCCCTATCCACGTTTGGGCAGCACAGGCTACGATGCTCCACATACTGCGATGTGAAGCAATGCATCACTACGTGTGTATCTTTACCAACTACACAGCATTTGCCTGTTCACGAAGGTAAGGACTTGGCCCTGCTCGGTATGTCCCCAACATGACTGCAGGGATAACCAAACAAAATAAACCTTGACAAAGAGAAAACACAATGTGCATTTCAAGTCAGTGCGAAGTCTGCCCACAGCACCTCCACGGACCCTCGGGGAGGACAGCTGCGCCAGTGGCCCCATAAACCCCCAGCCCGGGGTGTTGAGATGTTGTAACTGAAGTCGGTGCCCTGAGTCTGCGGGTGCGCAGCCCCGTGGAAAGCCCAGGAGGCTGTGAATGACTCATAATGTCCCCCTGCTTTCTGAATGACTCCACGTCTAAATCCACCACTGGCAATGCAACAAAGAGCAATATAATAAGCATTTTATGTTGTTTTGAAAGCAAACTTTTAGCTTTAACTGTATGGGGAAAAAGTACACTCGAAGCACTCAACTTTCTAAACTCCTAGCAAATCGCATCCCTTGTGCTGTATCAGCTCTGAGTACCCAAGTCCACAAGGTCACAGAAAGAACAAAGACTGCTCCTCCCCCACCCCTCCAGGGCAGCGGCCTTGCATTTGAGTTGGCTCCCGGGAGGGAGGGCTGGCTGCACCCAGGCCTTTCCGCTCAGCAATCTGCAACAGGATTCCCTGCACACTTCAGCATGCAGGTGACCACCTGAGGTTCTTGACTTCTCATTTGGTCATTTCCCCGTGTCTAGGGGTACCTGGGCCCATGGTCAGAGCTCAGCCTGTTAGCAAGGATGCTTGCTGCCCCCAAACCTGCCACGGACGGCCGCTCTCTGCTGGAAGAAGAAAGGGAAAGCAAGGGGTCACCTAAGGCTCTTTCAGGTCCTGAAATTCCACGACCTCAGTGCTCTGCCCTTCCTTAGTCTCCATATTTCATGAGCGAATTTTCAGGCCAGAAAAGCAGTACACGTATGTGTAAAATTACACGTATGTCTCACTCCATACAATAAAAGATTCTTTGAAAATAATTAGTAAGTCATTTTGTGAAATAAATCATGTTTTCAATTTTCCAGGGAAATGTACTATTTAAGGAATTCTGTTTCTCTGCAAGGAAAGAATTCCAATGTGCTGATTTCAAAGTCTGAATTTTCATTTATAAGGCTGTGTGCGTGTGCGTGTGTGTGTGTGTGCGTGTGCCCAGAACACCTATGCGACATACAAGTCTGCTACTCCTGTCACCGTGTACAAGATGGGAGTGCCTGCTGAGGTCCCGTCCACGAGGTTCACCAGCCACTTGGGCTGCTTGGCAGGCAAACCCTCGCCAGCTGAGGGACCGCCGTGGCCCCTGCCCGGTGGTGGAGAGGACACAGCCTGTTTGTTCTGCTTAATCTTGTGGCTCTCAACCCAGGATGCAAACTGAAATCACTTATACGGGGGGAAGGAGGAAGACTGCCAAAAATTCCAACGTCTGGGTCCTCCCCCGCGGATTTTGATTTAATTGGTCTGACTTGGGGCCAGGCCAGAGTATTTTCTGTTCAAGCTCCACAGGCCATTCGCATGGGCTGAGATCGACATAACCAGCACGTAACAGGAAGGCCTAAAGTAAAAGGCTGAGTTTCTGGTTCAAATATGTATTAGGCAAAATAATAATGGCATTTTTATGAAACAGTTTAAATAAAATAGCCCTGAATTCCTTTAATAGGCCTTTTAAACAAAAGAAACATTTAAGCACCTGTCACCAAATGCCATTCTTTCCCAAACAAAAGACTCAAATGGTAACCGGATCAAGCAAAAGGCAGTTTAAAAAGGAGGACTGTGACTTCCAACAAGAGCCAGTCCTGAGCACCACCAGCCACTTCCCCGCTCCCGGAATGGGGCCGGACAACAGCACAGGAGAAGAGCCAGAGATCTTACAGCACCAAGCTCAGCCGGCACCAGCGACAGTTAGGGACCAGCTGCCACGCAACACGGACAGGCCGAGCAGACACGCTTGATTTTGTATTAATGAAGCCATCTCTCGAAACCTCTGCTCAGTGCTAGGGACGACACTTAAAGAATCGGGCTCGCATGGGGCAGGAAAGTGAGCAGGTGGGCGGAAAACGACTCCAGGGCACAGCTTAGGAGCGACGGTGGCAAACGCCTGGACTGTGACTGCCGGGACCGGGAAGGGAAGAGGCGAGCCCCACCCCCGCCTCCCTCAGTCTCCTGCCTCGGTGCCGTTTCTAGGCTGAGACACAGCGACCAACCCGAACAGGTCCCAGTGTGCCACTCGCTGAGGGAACTGCCATTGGAGTCCCTCAAAGACAGGGCAGTTAGTGTGGGGGCAGGAACGGCGGCGGGAGGGAGCTCTGGCAGCACCAGCGCACGCTGCAGAGGGGACTGAGGGGTCCCCTGCAGTCTCTTGGCCAGGTATGGACCGTGCACATGCATGAGCAGATCATCTGAGCCCAGGGGAAGAATCACCAGAGAGGCATTAGCAGGACAACCCTGGCACACACACTGGGTCGGCAATTTCCCCTCTCACCAGCCAGAGTGAAGAGGCGGCTCCGTACATGGCATACATTAGGGCAGCCATAACTAAATGACATTCTGCTCTCATCCTAAAAAGACTTAAATGCAAGGCTTAAAAGATCAAACTAATCACAGGTAGCTTAACTATATACAAAATCCAATACTATTTGAAGGAATATAACAAAATCCAGCATCCAACAGTATAAAATCCAATATATATGGCATCTAATCAAAAACCACAAAATTTGAAAAGGGGCTGGAAAAAAGACACATGGCCAGGAGAACATTTATGAAGAGAGACAGATCTAGGGGCCGGCGCTGCAGCACCTTGGGCAAGGCCTCTGCATGCAGCTCATCGCATATGGGCGCAGGTTCGAGTCCCAGTGGCTGCTTCTCTTTTGATCCAGCTTCCTGCTAATAGCCTGGGAAAGCAGAAGATGGCCCAAGTTCTTGGGCCCCTGAACCCGCATAGGAGACCCAGAGGAAGCTCCTGGCTCCGGAACAGCTCAGTTCTGGCTGTTGTGGCCATTTGGGGAGTGAACCAGCAATTGGAGGATCCCCTGCCCCCCGCCTCTGCCTGAAGGATACAATAAAAATGAGGCCTTTGAACATGCAGAAATGATGCCACTTCTGCGTGTGGCGGAGCTGCCTCACCTCCCCAGAGAAGGGAAGGGGCGTCTGTGCGGCGTCTGTGCGGGCCTGGTCCCATCCATGGCAGGTTGCCCCTTCCCCCCACAGTGGACATGTGACAACTGGAGCCCAGCGTGGTTGTCAGACGCAGCATGGGGTGCTGCTAGCATCTCCCGGGTAGAGGCCAGGGATACTGCTAACAGCCTGCAGCACACAGGACGGCCCTCACAACAACAAAGAATTCTCCACTCCCAAATGTCAGTGGCGCCACTGCTGTGACGCCTGGGGCTGGATGCGGCCTGCTGAGGCTGAGAGGGAGTCTCCCACGGGAGGCCGAGCCTGACTGCTGGGGTCTGCGGGGAGCTTGGGGCCGCGAGCTCAGGCAGGTGCACCCCATCTTCCCGATGTCCTCCTGAGCCTCAGTGGGGCCACCCTGACAGCGCCCCCTTCCCAGGACACGGCCACCCTGACAGATCAGGACACGGCCACCCTGACAGCGCCCCCTTCCCAGGACACGGCCACCCTGACAGACCAGGACACGGCCACCCTGACAGCGCCCCCTTCCCAGGACACGGCCACCCTGACAGCGCCCCTTCCCAGGACACGGCCACCCTGACAGTGCCCCCTTCCCAGGACACGGCCACCCTGACAGACCAGGACACGGCCACCCTGACAGACCAGGACACGGCCACCCTGACAGCGCCCCCTTCCCAGGACACGGCTTCTGCAGCTCCTCCACCACACACACTGCCCAGAGCCCCGCCAAGCAGGCTGGCTCGGCTGACACCACCCCACAGTGCTTCCCTGCCGTGGGGGATGCTGGGGCTCAGGAACTCCTTTCACCCACTCCCCGCACTTGACAGAAGGACGTGCAGGGTGCTAAGAAGCCCTGCACAGCAGAGGCAACAACCAGCAACAGAGCCAGACGACAGGACCTGACCAAGGAGTCACGGCTGAAACACGTGCAGAACCCAGGAACGCAGCCCCAGAAAGCAACCAATCTAGTAAAGAAGTGGGCAAAGGACCTGATGAGACTTTTCCCAGAACACATATGGCAAAAACTACATGGAAACAATGCTCAACCCCACTGGCCGCCAGGGAAACGCACCTCAAAACCATGAGAGGAATCGCCTCCCCCAGTTGGGATGGCTATTAGCAAAAAGGCACCACGTAACAAATGCTGGAGAGGGTGTGGAGAAAAGGGAACCCTGCTACACCCTTTCTGGGGAGAGAAATTAGTGCAGCTGCTATGGCGAGAAGCAGGCGGGTCCCTCAGAAAACGAAGAATGGATCTCCCACACGCCCCAGCTCTCCCCGTTCTGAGCGTGTGTCTGCAGGCAGCGAGGGGAGCATGTGGGGGAAATACCTGCACCTCCACACTCACTGGGGCACCACTCACAGCAGCCAAAACATGGAATCAACCCGGGTGTCCATCAGCAGACGAATGACAGGTTGGCAATGCCACACAGTGGCTTAGGCTGCTGCGTGGGATCCTGGCATCCCATTATTGCAGTGCTGGTTTGAGTCTCAGCTAATGAGGCTTGGAAGGCAGAAGATGATGGACCAAGTACTTGGGCCCCTGCGACCCATGTGGGACACCAGGATGGAGTTCCTGGCTCCTGGATTGGGCCTGGCCCAGATCTGGCTACTGCAGGCATTTGGAGAATGAACCAGCAGACAGAAGAGCTCTGTCTCTCTCTCTCTCTGTCTCTCCTTCTTTGTTGCTTTGCCTTTCAAATAAATAAATCTTACAAAGAAACAGGTGCATGGATAAACAAAATGTAGTCTATAGACACAATGGAGTATTATTCCACCATGAAGAATGAAATCCTGACATTTGCAGCTAAGTGGATGACACTGGAGTTTATTATGTTAAATGAAATAAACCAGACACAGAAAGATAAATACCATGGTTTTTCTCTCATGTATGGGAGCTAATAATAATAAAAATAGAATGCATGTTCAATCCGAATTTAAAATAGTGATCACTAGGAAGGCTGGGGGATAACAGGCACCACACGCCAGCAGAGTGACAGGCAGCACAGGGGGGTGAGTGTGGCCCTTGGCGACGTGCAGTGTTCTGCGTAACTGGAGCAGAGGAGGTGGTAGGCTCCAGGCACAGTGGCAAGTCAAGAAGAGGAAAGCCTGTGGGCCTGGGATGGTTGGTCTAAGCTATGTACAGGTGTTGAAAAGTTGCATGATCTTCATTAAATGGTAACCTAAAATTGAAAAATAAATTTAAAAACTAAAAGGACATGTAACCTGAAGGAAACTGGTGTCTGGGGGTGGGGGAGAGGAGGGTTAGAGGGGGAAGGGAGCCACAGCAAGTGGGCTGGCTTGGGACGCGTGGGACACGTGGTTCCACGGCTGTACCACCACCCCTGTTTTCTGCACACTGAGGAGTGACAGTCATTTCCCTTCCAGCAGTTCACCCCCGCCACAACCCTGTAAGGAAGGCAGGGAGGGTGATTAGTAACCCTCCTGAGAAAACAGCTAGAAGAAAACTGATGGCTTCCTGAAGACGTCACAGCTCAGGTAGAGCTGGGCCACAGCCTGGCGGATTCCTACAAGGGAGGCACAACTGTCTTCCAGGGAACCAGCTTCAGGGGCGGGGCAGGGAAGGTGCAGCTGGAAGCCACACAGGTGCATGGCGACCAGGAACCCCTCGGCACCCAGGCTCCGACACCCACCGTGCTGGGCCCTCTCTGGGGTGTTATTTTTGGCTGGAGGTAGCTGCCTTGCCCATTCCAGTGACCGGTTAAAGGGCAGGAGGACCATGCTCCCTCGAGCTGCCTCCCTTCCTTGCAGGTTAACTTCTCTCTGCCTGTCCAGCTCCCTTTTCTCCCTCACAAGTGTAGAAGCCAAGAGTTCCCCCCAATCCTCCTCCTTATGCACACTCATGCATGTGCACACACACACATGCACACAAAGCACATATCCATGCTTGCTCACACAAGCGCAAACGTACACATTTGTGCAGGTGCATATTCCCGTGCACACACAAGCACATGTGCCCTCAGCGAGGCACACACAAGCACAGGTGTACACACTTGTGCATGCACACACGAGCACATGGCTGCTTTCCCTGGTTCACACTGAAAATACTAGAGAAGCAGACCACTTGCTTGGAACAGTTCAGAGGCCAAGGCTTAGGTGAGGCCAGAGCTTGGGCTGCGGAGTCAGGTGAAGAGTTCGTGCCTGGCAGGGCCCTCCGTGGGTTTTCCTGAGCCACCCACGTGGTGAGAGGACGCCATTAGAAGAACACAGCCCCTGTGAGAGTCCTGAGTTCCCAAAACAGAGCACGGACCAGGCCATCTGCATCGTCAATCATTCAGGCGCTAAAGCCCACATGATAAATCAGAACGAGAATGTGTTAAAGACTCGTTTCTTTTACCCACGTCCACAAACTGAATGAGTTTCCAGGAATAAGGTTTCCTTTGTGTGACATAAAGCTCTTTCCTGAGATGTGCATACTAGGGGTGGAGAGTACGGGGGAGGGGCGCAGCCATGGAAAACAGTGGGGATCCCAGGGACAGCGCTGGCCAGCGTGGGGTCACCCCACACCTGTTTTCACCAATCTCTCTGGCCCAAGAGCCCATTAACAGAACTTTCACATTCTGGTGTGAACGTGTAGATTTATGAACAAGTCATGCATGTGCCTGTCAAACTCAGACCCAGTGAAGACACCTGTGTGTGCGCCAGGCTGTGTGTGTGCGCGCGTGTGTGTGTGCACTGGGCTGTGTGTGTGCGCCAGGCTGTGTGTGTGTGCGCGTGTGTGTGTGCACTGGGCTGTATGTGTGTGCGCTGGGCTGTGCATATGTGCACTGGG